>NW_027507718.1:535377810-536005069 GCF_037356315.1 Lithobates pipiens
CTGTCATATCCTGTCTGCATTGTGAAGCTTCTCTGTGTGACAATCACCTGAGAGTCCACAGCAAGTCACCAGAACACGTCTTATGTGACCCCACCACTTCCCTGGAGAACAGGAAATGCTCCGTCCATAAGAAGATCCTGGAGTATTACTGCACTGAGGATGAGACCTGTATCTGTATGTCCTGCAGGCTGGATGGAGAACATCGGGGACACCAGGTGGAGACTCTGGATGAGGCCTCTGAGATGAAGAAGAAGAAACTGAGGAATGTTCTGCAGAAACTGATGACAGAGAGAGAGGAGATGGAGAAAAGAGTCCAGAGTCTGCAGGAACATGGGAGGAAAGTACAAGGAGAAGCAGATGATGAGACAGAGAGAGTCACTGTCCTGTTCAGAGACCTCAGGAGACGTCTGGAAGACCTGGAGAAGAGAGTCCTGAGGGAAATCTCCGGGCAGGCAGAGCGGATCTCCGGGATAATCAATGATCTGGTCCAGGATCTGGAGATAAAGAAGGAGGAGCTGTCCAGGAAGTTGCGTCACATTGAGGAGCTGTGTAACGTGACAGATCCACTGACTGTCCTACAGGAATCGGACACAGGTGACTTGTGTGATACTGAGGATGGAGATGATGAGGACAGAGAGAGACATGATAAACTCCTCCATGATGGAGGGGATCTGGATGTGGGGGGGATCTCACACACATTACACACAGGTCTATCTGATATCATGTCTGGGGTAAATGTAGAGAAATGTCCAGGCACACATGTCTATCCACATTCTACTACAAAGGATGAAGGTCACATCAATGCTGAACCATCCAGGGGACCTCCCCAACCCTCCCCCACCATACAACCATCCAGGGGACCTCCCCAACCCTCCCCCACCATACAACCATCCAGGGGACCCCCCCAACCCTCCCCCACCATACAACCATCCAGGGGACCTCCCCAACCCTCCCCCACCATACAACCATCCAGGGGACCTGCCCAACCCTCCCCCACCATACAACCATCCAGGGGACCCCCCCAACCCTCCCCCACCATACAACCATCCAGGGGACCTCCCCAACCCTCCCCCACCATACAACCATCCAGGGGACCTCCCCAACCATCCCCCACCATACAACCATCCAGGGGACCTCCCCAACCCTCCCCCACCATACAACCATCCATGAGACCCCCCCAACCCTCCCCCACCATACAACACTCACACCTCCAGGCTGGAGGACCAAATATTGGGGCTGTACAGCAAACATTGGGGGTGTTGGGGGTTACAGACATATTACTGGATGTGAGAACAGCTGGTAATAATCTACATATATCCGATGACATGAAAACTGCATCCTGGTCATCATCACCTCAGAATCTCCCAGAAACACCAGAGAGGTTTGAGGATTATTCTCAGGTGATGAGCAGTCAGAGGTTCTCCTCAGGGAGACATTACTGGGAAGTGGATGTCGGGGGGGCAGAATACTGGAGAGTCGGGATGTGTTACCCCAGTATAGACAGGAGAAGACGTCAGTCACTGATTGGAGATAATAAGAAGTCCTGGTGTTTGGAGGGGGAGAGGAGGTTGTTTGGTGATCATCTCTCAGTGATACATGACAGTAATCAGATCCCATTACCCGGCGATGTCTCCAGTGGGAGAGTCGGGGTAGATCTGGATTATGAGGCCGGGCGGATCTCCTTTTATGATCTGTGTGACCCGATCCGACATCTCCACACCTTCACCACCACCTTCACTGAGCCCCTCCATGCTGGGGTATATGTAGGGGGAGGGGTATGGAGAGGTCGTATAAAGATATGTGGGGGGGATCAGGAGTGAGAGATCTGCCCAGAGACATCACAAGGTGGATGATCTGATTGGTGATTGGTGGAATACTCATCCAATAGGAGGAAGCAGAGGACAGGAAACATGAGGGATTTATTTATAAAGCTGCAGGTTCCGGGGCCGTCATCTTCATCCTAAACCTCACTTCACTACCTAGTGTGTCACTGACCAGGAACAAGCATGCAGGAGGTCAGATTGTTCAGCCTTCACTGGCTGCATGCTTGTTCTGGGTCAGTGACACACTACATAGTGTAGCCAGGATCAGGATGATGGCCCCGGGGTCTCCACCATCACTGTGTATCTATAGAAGAAATGGGTATTTTCAGCTTTGGATGGAGTGGGGGAGGATTAGAACCTCTGTCAGATTTTTTTTCTCTCTGTTGTTGATTTCCCTTCAATTCTGTCCTCACAGATTCCTTTACACGACAAATCCATGGATCTGAGATTGTTCCTCCCCTTGATGTTGTAATGGAAATTTATAGGTTCTGTATATAATTGTATTCTATTTTATATGTATTGCACAATGCCCTCACTGTGCACACGGCACTAACAATGTTTTCAGTACATGTTTTGCATTCTTTCGAGTTCTGATTAGAATTAGCCTGCCTATGTTACGCCCCTTGTTACCATAAATGTACAATTGTAATATTAATGTGATACCTACCTAATCATGTGTATAAAAGCCTTCACATGCGTCATAATAAAGGAGAACGGTTATTTGGAAAGATGCTGAGCGTATCTTCTGTGTCTGTTCCCTACTGCAGTAGTTATTAATTTGGAACCACTAATCAATATGAGGATAGGAGTTGCCTATCATCAAAATATCCATTTCAGGTGGCGAAGCCAGCCAGGTGGGGTTATCAGGTGACCCTGAGTATCCGAAACGAGGAGCTTGAGACGATCCGGGAATTTCTGTTAATCAGCCTTTTGCTTACATTTGAGTTATCAGACTTCCTTGATCGGTAAGGCATTTTCGGGACAAAGGGTACCTATTTTACTCCCCTTATTCGAACTGTATTGATTGGTGGTTATATGTTATGTTGTCACTGTCTACTGTCCATCGGAGTGTTAGGGAAGGGAAGAATAGTGCTGATCACAGGTATTTGTAGTACATCTGCTAGATAAAGTAGCTTAGAGGCAAGAGGGTATAGGCACACGTAGAGAAGACTGGCCAGTCATTATGGGCATTAAATTAAGTAAGGGAATGAAGGGTAAGAGACCCTCAAAAATGCCCAGCGCAAGAGGAGCGCTATATATGAACCGAAGGTGCGGTTCCGCCTATACTGAGCCCCTAGATTAATGGTTAAAGTGGACAGGGATACACAAAGGGTAACTGGGTTACCACCAAAGTCCACGGGGACAAAGAATCATGCAGAGTATACAGCTAGAGAAACAGCTATTTATGTGAGCAGGACGGATCAAGAGTGACATTAACACGAGACAGAAAGGGACTTTTTGATGTTAAGTTGTGGGATGAATTTGGGGTCAGGCACTACAACTAGTAAAGTCAAGAAACAATAATGAGAGTTAAAACAGAATCCTTTATATGTTGTCAGAGAGGGAAGATGGGATGAGCACTATGGCTGCCCGTCTGATCATAGAAGGTACAGTATGTGAAGTATGGAATTACAATACATTGGATGCAAAGGATATCAGAACACAATAAAGAAAGCAGAAGTTTAAGCAAGGAAGTATTTAAAAAGCGTTAAAAGAAAGTGAGAGAATGATATGCATGTGTTGTGTACAAATGGGAATAATGTAAGCGATTTTAGAGATATATTTGAGTATGTTTGTGAATGCTGGAACCTGTAGTTCTATCGCTTGTGTCATGTACGCAGATGTGACCCCCTCCTCTGCGCTCTCCTGAAAGAATGTGGCTGACATGAGAGATTGGTGATAAGCTGGAAGGACACCATGCCAATTTCAGCCACATTAGACAAAACATTTATAACAAAATGTGCCGGGTTAACGAATCTGATGATAAACAATGTGATCACAATTATTTTTGAATCTCTTTTCCAAACATGGTAAAATGAAGGTTACAAATTAACCGTGTCTTACACAAATTTAATATCCTGTGATAGTGGAAACAGTGCATTAAAAAAAAAAAGAGAGAAATTGAGTAAAATTAAGTAATATGTCCCTCTTTAACCACTTCCCACCTGGCCAATGCACATATACGGCCGGGTGGGAGCCGTCTACTCCTGATAGGACGTTCAGGAACGTCCATCAGGAGGAGCGGGATCGCGCGTGCCCGCGCAGCGGCGCGATCCCGATGCGCCCGTGTCACCCGGACACGGCGCATCTCAGATCGGCAGGAGGGCTCTGTGATTGGCCCTCCTGATCACATGACGGCCGTGTCCAATCACGGCCGTCATGTGATGTAAACAAACAGCCGGTTGCTAGGCAATCGGCTCCTCCTCTCCTCACACAGAAGTCATCGCTGAGGAGAGGAGAGCAGATCGCTGCAGCCGGCTGATGATCAGTGAGTATGAGCTGTTTTTACAGCTTTTTACTCACTGATCACCAGTCTAGTGTACACACAAATCACCACACAGTAAACACACCACACAGTATAAACACAATGTCCCCACACATGTCCCCAAAACATACATGTCCCCAAATAATAAAAACACATGTCCCTAATAATAAAAACATGTCCCGCACATATGTCCCACTAAAATCACATGTCCCAATGATTATCTGCACACATATGTACGTGATCACCTGCACACATATGTACATGATCATTTGCGTACATATGTCCGTGATCACACAAACCAATTATTATACACTTAACGGAATTTTTTTTACCAAAAACATGTAGCAGAATAAATTTTGGCTTAAATTTATGACAAAATTTGATTTTATTGGATTTCTTTTAAAATAGAAAAAAGAAAATATAGTTTTTTTCCAAATTTCCGCTTTTTAGCGCTTATATCGCAAAAAATAAAAAACGGAGTCGTGAATAAATACCACCAAAATAAAGCTCTATTTGTGCGAACAAAATGATAAAAATTTCATTTGGGTACAGTGTAGCACGACCGCGCAATTGTCACTGAAAGCGCGAGAGCGAGGAAAGCTGAAAATTGGGCTGGGAAGGAAGGGGCCGAAAGTGCCCGGTATTGAAGTGGTTAAGGACATTTATCTGTGCATATATATTAGTGTGTGATATTGAAATTATCATATGAATATTAATTTCTAATATGAGTTTAACAATTTTATTAATAAATATAGATATATTGAAACAGGTTTAGACAACCTTTGGTTGGAAATGAAATCCAGGTTAATGGGGAAATTGGTAAAAAAAGGAATTTGTTTAGATTAAGATAACAATTTTGTAATTTTACATTTATTGAGTGGAAAGAAAAAAAAGATTAAGATGAGGTTGTTAATTTGAATACAGCTGCAATAATGTTTAACAAAGCCAAGATGAATGGGATACATAAGAAGTTTTTCTACAGAAATGAAATCTTAAAGTCTGATAATAACTTGATGTGCGGTCCATGATGTGAGAGTAATAATAACATGTAAATATAACAGACCCATCACATCAAGTCCACACACCCTGTTAGGATAGATGCTGTCTGCAGCCAGTTGGTTTATAGTTTTTGATGGCCGAGTGCTTTCTGGTCCTTCATACATATGGTTGGTCCTTTTGTTTTTATGTATTTTTATTTTTGAAATCCAAAGCAGAATGTGTGGATTGTGAAATGATGTGCCCCTTCTCCTTGTAAGTGCAGTGGGTATAAGTAGAAGAATATTTAGGATTTATGGAAATCTCTGGATGACTGCAGGGTATTCTTATCGTTTATTATAATATTGCCAGGAAAAAGTTGTCCTTTCGAAACATGAAATTGGAGTTCTTACACAAACAGCATGATAGGAAACAAGCCATTGTTATATTTATGCAAGCCGGACCCAGTAATGAAGGGTTCACCCCGATATATCAGAGCTGTAACTTTATGCAAAGTTGCTATTAGACAAAGTTACAGATATTATTTTGGTTGAATATTTAATTTTTAATAGTCCGACATTCTGCACAGCAAATATATAGCTAAGTGTTTGTCTAATGAAAGTTTCATAATATGAATTTGTTTTGTGTGTTTATGTACAAATCTAACAATGAAAAATGTGTACATTTGAATCCAGCCACCTTATTGCCTCTATTGGAGGAGGCTGGAGACAAAGAAAAAACACATGTGTTACATTGATGACGTGGGAATCAGCTGCTGTGAGCCCAGTGCAGGACACACTCCCCGGAGACCCGAGTATTTACTTTTTTGTAGTGTTATTCCTGGTTTTATACCGAGGATGAAGTTTATCACCCAGAAGGATTCCCTGTATTCAGAGTCATTGGATCCTTTTTCCCCTATCTCAAGAAGCAGAGCTCCATGTTTTAGAAAAGCCCGTGAGCTATAAAAAGAGTATATATTTATATAGATAGTCCAGATATAGAGAGCTTTTGGTTCCATTTGAAGGGCCAGAAGTTTGTTTTTACTTCGGCAGGTAAACCAATCAAGCGCGCCGAGTTAATTTGATTGGCTGTTTTCAGCCTTCCAGGTTCTTGCTGAGGTAGCCATACTAACAGTAAAACTCACATATGGAAGCAGACCAGGTGACTCTAAAGATGCTGCATTTACAGCCCCGGACACTTGCTGGGTCTGTGCAACTCACAGATTCCATCCTAGTTCTGGCCCAGTATAGCTGGGATTAATCATTCAACTTTAAGGACCCCAGAACGAGAAGCACAAGTGGTCCACAGAGGGCAACTTCTTACGAAACAAGACTTTGGAAAAGGTGATCATTTATGTCTGCCAGACACTCTTTTCCCTCCAGCTTGACACATGGACCGTGTCATCAGTCACAAGTAGTTATGGCTGCCTTAGTAAATGAGCGTGGGATAGAGCCAGGGTTCAACACAGTTGTTTTTATAACATACCACTTCTTGTTTTACCTGTTACCAAAGGTGTTACCAAAAGCTGAACATCCCTTCCAGAGATAACAAAAAGATATATCCAGATGCCCGAGTCAGGAATCTTACAAGTATGTATTTTGTTTGTATGGACATGTTTTCTGGATATCCAGTGGCAAATGCTACTGCAAAGGCCACAGTAAAAAAAAGTGTTCTCAGAAGTAGTTTTTAAGTGCAGAGTGCAGAATCTACAGAGAGTAACAGAGGAAATCATTTTTATAGGAGAGACCTTATTGGAAGTTTTGAGGTTTTATTTTTACACCCCCTGCTGTCTACAATGTAGCGGACAAAGTAGAGTAAGAAACTAGAAAACTTTTGCCTGAATGTTTTATTATATTTTATCAAGCCCGTAGGGGGATGTTGGACTCTCTCCCTATGGGATTTGCTTATATTTTGTCTCCGCAGCTGAAGTCCTCCTTTTGGATCTCACAGAGAATGTTGCTGATTTTTTTTAAGGTTTTTGACAAACTCATTTATGTGTTTTCTCCCCAATTCCAGATCCTACAAGTTTGGAAGGATCTAAAACTAAAGCCAGTTGACATTTATATATAAGGAAATGTTTGGAGACTCAATACAGCATCTATTTCATGTACAGTTTTGCAAAACTTGAAAGAAAAGTCACCTGGATCCACACCAGACACTGCAAAAATGTCTAAATGAAAGAAATCTCTGTGTTTGATTTGTTTCCCTCTTGTGATCACAGTCTAGGGTACTTTTTGATTCAATTACTTTAATTGTAAGGGATATATATATTTGAAAAGTAGTTTAGCCATGTTGAAGTCATATTTGTCTTTTGTACCTCTTCCATTGTATGTAGAATTGTCTGTGTTTACATATGCTGATAAGTCAGCATACCAACAATTAAGCTAGAAGGCCATTCTGGCCACAGGAGTGTACAGCCAGTACTCTGTATATATGTCTAATCAATCATTTGTTTTTCACAGTGAAAAGTCGTTTTGTAATGAAAAAGCTGCTCAGTTATTATTTTGTCCACAATGCAGTTTTTGCCTCTCTGGCCAGGACTACCTCCACCTAAGCATGTGGAGGTTTCAGGTTAAAGGTGATAACAGGTATGGTTAGTGATCAAAATATTCATCAAAAGAGAGGAGACTGTAATGGAAATTTGTAGGTTCTGTATATAATTGTATTCTATTTTATATGTATTGCACAATGCCCTCACTGTGCACACGGCACTAACAATGTTTTCAGTACATGTTTTGCATTCTTTCGAGTTCTGATTAGAATTAGCCTGCCTATGTTACGCCCCTTGTTACCATAAATGTACAATTGTAATATTAATGTGATACCTACCTAATCATGTGTATAAAAGCCTTCACATGCGTCATAATAAAGGAGAACGGTTATTTGGAAAGATGCTGAGCGTATCTTTTGTGTCTGTTCCCTACTGCAGTAGTTATTAATTTGGAACCACTAATCAATATGAGGATAGGAGTTGCCTATCATCAAAATATCCATTTCAATGTGATTGGCTGTGATGATTATCACTATGAATACAGCCAGCGCTAGCCTTGTTCATATTGGTTATGATGTAGAGGGGGGCGGGGATTGTGGACAGGTGACGGGGAGGGGTATATAGTCTCAGGAGGTGGAAATCCTTGACTCTGTATATGGGAATATTGATTAATGATTGGATATAGATAGAATGATGGGAGGGATCACATGATTTACTAATGATGAAATGACATGACTAAGTGCTTATATGCTAATGTTCGGTTCTTTATATAATAACAGGTTCTCTGTCTAGAAGGACTTTACAGAAAGATGTTATTAGAGGAAATTGTTGTTCTCGGGGTCCTTGGAAGGTCTTGTTGGGGAACATAGAGACAGTTGGTCTCCTTCTTCTACAATGAGGGATTTGGGGGTCTGGAGGTGGGACAAGCTGATAAGGTGTTCAGAGATAACAGAAATGAATGTCTCTTGTAATGAATGATGTGCTGCTTGTACAAATTCTTCAGTGAATGTAAAATGTTGATGTTTGGGACGGTCCTCCATGACAACTTGTCCAGGATTGGAGGGTAAAAGCCTCCCGTATGATGAAGAGGTCAGATCCTTGGTCCACCTGCCATGTCTAAGGATCTCCGCACACCTTCATCTCTCTACTTTCTAATCTTTTACTTTTACTTTGTAACTCTTCTCTTCTAAATAAACTTCCAGAACCTTCCCCGGGATCAGAGGTCGTTATTTCCTCATCACATTCCACAAGAACTTTGTAATCCCGATGGAACACGTCCATCATTTTATTGGGACACACAAGGCTTCCTATGGTCAGGATTGTCCTACAATGTTCCATTTTCCTATATATGAGACACAAACACATCACAGAACGGAACAAATATGTCTCCTTTGCTTGGTATGACCCGTGTTCATGTCACTGGAGATAAGAGGTTTATATTCTTACCCATGATCTGTGAACCCCCCTCCCCCGTCTTCCAATACATCCCCCGACCCCATACAAAGAGGAATGAAATAGATGCAAAGAAGACAACCAGCCCCCGAGTTATGTAACAAGCCCCTCCCACTGTGGGAGGAGCAATGTCCGCGGCTCCTCGGATCTAATTTGGTGGAAAAGCCATCAGTTGCCCCTCAGCTGCACAGACATATTGGGGTTTAGTAAAGGGAAATAGACTGAGAACTCTGCAGGGACACTCAGCTTCCCCAGAACTTGGTGAATGTGGTGAAGCTCTGCTGATTTCCATCATCCAATCACGTGCAAGAAAAATGCTTTTTATTTAATATTTCCTTACACCTGATTGGGTATTCCTTACAAATTGAAGCTTCACCACATTCACTGAGCTCCGGGGAGAATGAGGACATCTGGATTCGTAGAGTCCCCGGTCTATTTGTCTTTAGTAAATCCCCCACTCATGTCATTGGTCGGAATTCTGTAATAAATACGTCTTTACAGCTCACAGCAGATTTATCATCTACATTTTTACCATTTAAACCCATTGTAATAAAAAAATACATTGTAACCCATTCCCTCCCCCGCTATAACTGAAATATGGCTACAGAGCGGGGTTAGTTTGCCGGGAGGGGATCGATGGACGTCCTCCAGTGATCACACTGCCCATGTGCCTCCTTAGGACACAACTGATCACAGATCAGGGTAATGGGCTAATCGGTGTCCACCAGTGCTGCCAATCAGTGCCCACCAGTGCTGCCAATCAGTGCCCACCAGTGCTGCCAATCAGTGCCCACCAGTGCTGCCAATCACTGCCCACCAGTGCTGCCAATCAGTGCCCATCAGTGCTGCCAATCACTGCCCACCAGTGCTACCAATCACTGCCCACCAGTGCTGCCAATCAGTGCCCACCAGTGCTACCAATCACTGCCCACCAGTGCTACCAATCACTGCCCACCAGTGCTACCAATCACTGCCCACCAGTGCTGCCAATCTGTATCCACCAGTGCTGCCAATCAGTGCTGCCAATCATGCCCACCAGTGTTGCCAATCAGTGTCCACCAGTGCTGTCAATCAGTACCTACCAGTGCTACCAATCAGTGTCCACCAGTGCTGTCAATCAGTACCTACCAGTGCTACCAATCAGTGCCCACCAGTGCTACCAATCAGTACTGCTAATCAGTACTGCCAATAAGTGCTGTCAATCATGCCCACCAGTGCTGCCAATCAGTGCCCACCAGTGCTGCTAATTAGTACCCACCAGTGCTGCCAATCTGTGCCCACCAGTGCTACCAATCTGTGCCCACCAGTGCTACCAATCTGTGCCCACCAGTGCTGCCAATCAGTACCCACCAGTGCCGCCAATCAGTGCCCACCAGTGCTGCCAATCAGTGCCCACCAGTGCTGCCAATCACTGCCCACCAGTGCTACCAATCAATGCCCACCAGTGCTGCCAATCAGTGCCCACCAGTGCTACCAATCACTGCCCACCAGTGCTACCAATCACTGCCCACCAGTGCTACCAATAAGTGCCCACCAGTGTTGCCAATCTGTATCCACCAGTGCTGCCAATCAGTACTGCCAATCAGTGCTGCCAATCATGCCCACCAGTGTTGCCAATCAGTGTCCACCAGTGCTGTCAATCAGTACCCACCAGTGCTACCAATCAGTGCCCACCAGTGCTACCAATCAGGACTGCTAATCAGTGCTGCCAATAAGTGCTGTCAATCATGCCCACCAGTGCTGCCAATCAGTGCCTACCAGTGCTGCTAATCAGTACCCACCAGTGCTGCCAATCTGTGCCCACCAGTGCTACCAATCTGTGCCCACCAGTGCTACCAATCAGTACCCACCAGTGCCGCCAATCAGCGCCCACCAGTGCTACCAATCATGCCCACCATTACTGCCTTTCAGTGAAGGATATAAATTACCTGTTTGCAAATTTTTAATCACCCCGAGGTGATTAAATACCAGCAAAAGAAATCTCTATTTGTGTAAAAAAAATGATACAAATATCATATGTGTACAATGTTACATGACCGAGTAATTGTCATTCAAAGTGTGACAGCACTGAAAGGTGACAATTGTCCTTGGCAGGAATGGGGGGAGGGGAGTGCTCGGTATTGAAGGGGTTATAATGGTTAATCCAATAACCCTTTCCTGTGGAATTAGGAATACCGCGCAGCGATTGGCCCATTTACTGCAGGAGGCGTGGTCACATTTCCTTGTCTGTGTGACAGACGGAGTGTGCCAGTAAGTCCAGCAGGGGGCAGCACACAGATTTGCAGGCTGAGTGTGGAGTGTGGAGAAGAGATAAGTGAAGGTCCCCCTGCGAGGCGGTGCAGAGTGACGCAGTAGAGTCGCTTCGCCTCGCCTCACACGCAGTTTGTCTCGGCCGTTAGGCGGTGGCATTGTCCACTTTCACATGATAAAGTAAACAATGCTGCCGCCATTCCTCACCTTCTCATCTCCCATGCTGGGGCCAAGGACAGTTTGTTATTCATCACCATATTATTTATGAGAGAGAATGTGCCAAAATACGAGAGAAACATTTCCTTCATGTATGGAGAGTCTTCTGCAGTGCCAATCACAAGACTTCTACACTTACAGCAACATCTACATAAACCATTGAATATTCAGTGGTGGCGCCCTCCTATGGGAGCTGGTGGGATTGGGAGTCCACAGTCCAGGGAAATCCAACCTAACAGAACAAGGAGAAAAGACAGGAGGGGGGAGGGGGGGGGGAGAAAAGCAAACATGATAGAGGCCAGTGGCACTGTGCTAGGCCCAGGAGCCACTATTATCTTTTCTCCTTCACCCTCCTGGTCAAGAAAACTCATCTGAGTGCCCACAAAATGCCCCAAATCATCTCCGTACTACCAGTAGTAGTAGTAGTGGTAGTAGAAGTAGTAGTAGTAGTAGTAGTGTAGTAGTCGTAGTGTGATAGTGTAGTAGTAGTCGTAGTGTAGCAGTTGTAGTGTAATAGTGTAGTAGTAGTAGTCATAGTGTAGTAGTGAAGTAGTCGTAGTAGTACATTTATAGACAGCCAGTAAGTGGTTAAAATGTATGGACTGTCCGGAAATTTACAAACCGTTGGCAGCCCCGCTACAGTGCAGCACCTCACCCCTCCCCCCTCTAGGGTTTTTCTGCAGAAAAGACAGGAAATCATTTCTGCAAACCAACAAATCCGCCTGTTTTATACATTTTCCCCTTTTTAGGGGATTGCAAAAACCACTTCTCCACACCAGAAAAAACAACAAACTGACAGAGCTCCTCCCCATTACCCATAAACCCCACCGGGCTAATTCTCCTGGTCACTCCTCATTATTATTATTAGCTCCTCCCCCCAGTCACTGTGACACTATACAACTATAAAGATATGAGAAATACTCATAGAATGGATTTATATAAAGCACATGGTCAGTATGACGACTCAGCACATTTCTGCTACAAAAGTCTGAACTGAGGATATAAAAGAGGCAGAAATGCAGGAAAATCAAAGGAAATAGAATGTAGGAGAGGATTAGCAAGAAAACGAAACATTACAGTTATGCAAAGACCAGGAACTGAAGAGCTATGAGCCAGAGGGGGAGGAGAAAGAACACCAGTGTCCTACAGGGGATTCTACTTCCTGGTCTGTCACTTCCAGTTCTGATGTCACTTCCTGGTCTGATGTCACTTCCTTTACTCAGTCACTTCCTGTTCTCAGTCACTTCCTATTCTGATATCACTTTCTGTACTGACTCAGTTTCTGTGTTATGTCAAATTAGACCACTCATCTCCTACTCTGAGTCCCTTCCTGTTCTGATGTCACTTCCTGCTCCGAGTCACTTCATGTTCTCAGTCACTTCCTGTTCTGACGTCACTTCTTGCTCTCAGTCACTTCCTGTTCTGATATCACTTTCTGTACTGACTCAGTTCCTGTGTTATGTCAAATTAGACCACTCATCTCCTACTCTGAGTCCCTTCCTGTTCTGATGTCACTTCCTGTTCTCAGTCACTTCCTGTTCTGATATCACTTTCTGTACTGACTCAGTTCCTGTGTTATGTCAAATTAGACCACTTGTCACCTGCTCTGAGTCCCTTCCTGTTCTGATGTCACTTCCTGCTCCGAGTCACTTCATGTTCTCAGTCACTTCCTGTTCTGACATCACTTCTTGCTCTCAGTCACTTCCTGTTCTGATATCACTTTCTGTACTGACTCAGTTTCACTTGTCAGCTGCTCTGAGTCCCTTCCTGTTCTGATGTCACTTCCTGCTCTATAACATATGATTCCTGTAAAACGAAGAGCTGTGATTGGCTCAGGATGTCACAATTGTATTTTTAGTATTTATAGAATATTTGTGTCAATTTAAGACAATTTTATCGTTTCTTTTTCGATGTACAACATTTTGCTGTCATGATGTCACAGAATGTTACAGGTGATGTCACAGACACGCGCGGCTCGATATAAACCTTTTAGTAAGTTCTCATTGGTCTGCAGAAAAGTGATCCTTCCCCCTACTGAACACATTGAGAACTCTTCAGAAGTGTCTCTGTAGGAAAACAAACACATTATAGTGAATACACAGATCCATTCACTATTACAGACATTTCACCTTTCCCTCTCACAATGAACTCCGCTCAGTCCAGACCTGGCTATAAAGGAGGGCAGGGGGGCCAGTTGTCAGTGGGCCGTCATCAGCTGAGACAAAACTTGATTTTGAAGCTTTAACCAATTGCCCTCCGGGAGATTTACCCCCCTTCATGACCAGGCCATTTTTTGCTATTCAGCACTGCGCTACTTTAACTGAGAATTGCGCGGTCATACAACGCTGCACACAAACCAAATTTATATAATTTATTTTTCCCAAATAGAATGTTCTTTTGGTGGTATTTGATCACCTCTGGGGGTTTTATTTTTTGTGGTATGAATGATAAATAAAAAACACTCTCACCATCACCTCGCTTACAGACAAACTCTACACTACAAATCCCAGCATGTCTTCTCTAATCAACTCAACTTTTCCTTTTCCATAAAATCTGTTTTGGAAGTTTGAAAATCCTCCAAAGGTCCAACGCGTTTCAGTTTCTTCTTCTCAGCCTGTATAGATGTATTCTCTCCCAATATACATTGGAATGGGGGCCGTGATCTGGGCTGTTCATTACCCCTCCCCCACCGTGCTGAGTTCCCTCAATATCACGTCTCCTTCTCCTATATGGATTTTGTGCCACTACTAGAGATGGCCGGACACCCCCCCCCGATCGGTTCTCAGTAGAACTCCTAAACAGGGGAAATGTTCTGACCCGAATGGCAAACCCCATTGAAGTCTATGGGAGCCGGACTGGAAAAATCAAAAGCGCCTATTTGGAAGGCTTATATGCAAGTAATTGGCCATGAAAGGGGCTCGGGGGGTCTGTGTACTGCCCTGGTGGACAGGTATCAATCATTGTTTTTTTTTTTTTAAACAATCGTTTTTTCAGGAGCAGTTATTTGAATAATGTGTAGCACCCTCTACCTTAGGTAGGTGCTAGTGTAGGTTTTTGTGTAAGCTGCCAGTGCAGGCAAATTTAGGCAGGCCTCTGCTGTGAGCTAGGCCTGTTTGTTTTTATCGGGGGCTGGGAGTTGTCTAGTATAGCAGTAGGTGACTGACATGTGCTTCAGCTCTTGGGTGCCTCCTCTGTTTCCAGGGAGAATGTTCTGAAAAAGGGGCAGGGCAGAGAGCTGGAGTGACATGGAGTGCATGTGGGAGCCCTGACCAATCCCCAGCTAGGATTGGCAGCGGGCAGGCCTCCTACATATACCTATGGTTAGCCTGTTGGGGGAGGGGTTGTCAGCTGTGTAAACTGGATGATGGAGTGTTAGACTGTCATGTCTGAGGGAACCCCCTTTCTTGAGGGGTGTATCTCAGGCGGGGAGCTCGGGAGCTGGGAGGGAGTCTCTCCTTACACAGTCATGGAGAGGAGTCCTTTAACAGGAGCTGGAAAGGACAGTTGGTCGGCACGTCCGGAGTAAAATCATTCAGGAGGGATCCAGGCCAGGTGTCGGTGAGTGGAAAGCACAGTGGAAAGCTCTGGAAGAGACATTCCAGGAGTTGGATGTAGAGCCAGAGGGAGAGACTGTGGGGGTTATGTGTCAAGTCGCTGCAGCCAGGAGGGCGAGCAGGATTTTCACATCGGACTTGCTGGGATCAGTAGTCCATCAAGTAAATTTATTCTTCTCAATCAAGTTGGTTGCTACCAAAAAGAGGTACTGCAGACCCCGGCCTGCAAAGGGCTGTCAAGGAAAGACACTGGGACTTATTCAGAGTGAGGCCTATGTTCTGATGGTGTGACAGGAGACTAAAGTTGGAAAGTGAAGTAAGAACTCCTAAGTAGTGTGCTGGAGGAGGTGTGCTGAGGAACGGACTGTCAAGTTTAGAGTCAACCATCTTTTGTTCTACTAAGAAGTATATGCGCAGTTACTTTTACTCTGCTGAGAAGTGTGATGGAGCTACTTTAATTCTGCCAAATAATATTCATCCTATGGGCATCCCATGTCCCTTTTCCCCAACCATGTTCAATCCCCTAATAAAAACAACAAAAACAAGCAAGAGACTGTTCATGAAAATGAAAAAATCCTTTAAATATAGTGCCTGGGGGTCCCCTTAGCCTGCCTGTAAAGTGGCACATCTGTAGCCTGTATAGAATCTACTGCAGCAAAAATTCAAAAAGAAAAAAAAAATAGTCAAATTCCATTTAAAATGACTCCTGGGTACAATATCCGGCACCCGACTATTGAAAAAATACAGAAAAAACAGCATGGGGTCCCCACCCAGATTTTAAGGGGAACTCCATGCCAAAATGTAGTGGTCCCTCCAAAATCCATACCAGACACTTATCTGAGCTTGCAGTTCAGGAGGTTGAGAAAGGTGGGGGGATGAGTGAGCGCCCCCCTCCTAAATCATACCAGGCCACATGTTCTCAACATAGGGGGGTGGGTGCTTTGGGTGAAGGGGGTGCTCTGCCCCTCATCCCAAAATACCTTGTCCCCATGTTGATGGGGACAAGGGCCTCTCCCCAACAAACCCTGGCCGGTGGCTGTTGGGGTCTGCAGGCGGGTGGCTTATCGGAATCTTGAAGCCCCCTTTAACAAGGGGAAACCCATATCCCGGGGGTATCAGGTACATCATACCCCTACCCATTCACCCCAAAAAGCAGTGAAACATGAAAAAAAATTATCCTGCTTTCTGCTCCCAGCTGCCGTCTTCCCCCGCTGCCGTCTTCTCCTCGCTGCCGTCTTCTCCTCGCTGCCGTCTTCTCCTCGCTGCCGTCTTCTCCTCACTGCCGTCTTTTTTTTGGCACAGGGCCTGCTATGGAATTTCAGGGGACCCCCACGCATTTTCTTTCTTAATTTTTTTTTCTTAATGCTAACATGACCTGTGTGCAAATAGCCTTAAAAAAACCCATAGAAGTGAACCAGCGTAAAAAAAAAAAAAAAAAAAAAAGTAAAGTTGGGAGGTGCGCCTGTTCAACTTATGCAAATTAATCTACACGGCTTGACATTTACTAAGATTTTGCTGGCGCAGTGAACCAGAGCATTTGAACATGTGCAAATGGCGCTTGCGCATGCGCAGTGAATAAATTAACCTTGCGCAGTTCCAAGTGTATTTGGAGGCACAGCAAGCTTGCTCAGAGAAAGTTACTTTTCCGTTCTATTTTGGGCATATTTGTTACTTGGACAGTCATATCTATACTTCCTCACATCACCCCCATCATATTCGCACTTCCAGCTTCTTTTAATTCTGAGTTGAATAATGCGTGCGGCAAGGCCTATAGCTGCGTACCGATCGCTGCCTCCCATGCACCGGCATGATAATCGTAAAGGGGGAATTGCACTGTGTTACAGGCGTAAATGTTTTGTGAATACGAAAACAGCTGTTGCGCATCGGCGTGGCCCGCAACTCATGGCGCAAACCCTTTGTAAATCAGCCCCAATGCGTTTACAGTGTTATAAAGAGGGGTTAATAAACTGCATGCAAAAATGCTCAAAAATATCAGAGTTTAAAAATGCGAAATATTCCTGAAAAATGCATCGAGCGCAGCTGCATAGATGTGAACCGAGACTGGGACCCCGTTCACACTTGAGCGTTTTTCTTTAGCTCAGCACTCAGCAACGCTCAACAAGTAAAATCCCATTCATATCAATGGCCCCTGTTCACATTTGAGTGTTTTCTCTTCTGTAGCAAAATGCCCAGCACTCAGATAAGTACACGAGCGTCTTTTCAGGCAGATTTGAGTGTTTTTGTCTCCATAGACTTCAATGAAAAACGCCCCAAACAGAAATTTGTGGGGTTTTTCTTCAAGTATTTTCAGCTCAAACAGGAAGCTCCCCTTTTCTATCATCACTCCACACCTTACACAGGTTTCTATTGGGAAAACACCTAAAATATTTGTAAATCTGCTAAAAAAAACCTCCTGAAAAGTCTGAGCTGAGGTGTGACCGTCGCCTTAAACACGGCTTGAAGTGGAGAGCTGGCAGAGAGGTCATCCACATGACAAGGAGGTCTAAGGACTTTCCGGCCGTGTTTATTGGTCGGCGTACAGCAAAAACAAGAAGATTCCCTCGCAGGGGTAAGAATCAGTCCAACACAAAAGTCCAGCAACACCGTTATTAAAGCGTCAGTAAATGGAACTCCCATACTGACACATTATGAAATACTTACCTTAGAACCAAGTCTTCCAGCAGAGCATTGTCACCACTGACACCACTTCCATCATCACCCGCTCTTCTGTCCCAGTTCCCATCCTCCAGGTCATCTGATTTGCCGTGATCACGTCATTCCCACACGTGGGAGTCACGGACAGCGGCACGGAGCTCGGAGGGAACGGCACGGGTATGTCATCCCTTCAGAGCGCATGCGTTGGTCACATCACCGGCTGCATGCAGTGTGAATATCTCCTAAACTGCCCACTTTTAGGTGATCATCGCTGTCCATACAGGTAAGTCTTATTATAGGTCTTATTATAGACTTACCTATAGTTACAAGTAATAAAAGGGCTTCCTCCCACTTTAACCCCTTAAAGACCGCCTACCACATATATACTGTCATGGCGGCTCCACGGCGTGAAGTCCCGTACCTGTACATCATTTCATGTAATAGATATTTTTTCTTGGAAGTGTCCTGTCTGGGAAATCTGGGTGTCCACTATGCGCACATCATCTCTCCTGTACTCCTAAGCACACATTCTGTATAATGATATAATGTACCTTGCCTATCATTCCATTACCCGTATATCCCCAAGTAAACAGACATCACCATATCTTACATTCTCAGCAGCATGCTCTTCTGCCCTCCGCACAGCATGCGCTTGGTTTTTATTCCAACATCACAAAAGCTCTGACAAACAGGAAGTCCTGGCCACACTAGCAAATCGCTTCCTCCATACAAAATGACATCACAGGAAATGACATACAGTAAAGGGGAGGGCACTCACAGGAAGAGAAGGGGGAAGTGCACGCGCCCCGTCTTAATCAGCACGGAGCCCACTCAATGCTGCTCAGAGTAACCAGTATCTAGTGAGCTCATTCTACTTGTTCTTACAGGCTTGAGAAGATCTGCGGGGACATTGCTACTGGTGTTGTCAATATACGGTACGAGTATATTAACAAGGCAGATACCAATGTCCTCTTATTAAAGCAGATATGTATCCAAAAGGGGATAGCAAAGTCTGCAAGAGAGATATAATATGTTTTTCTCGTTATGTGGACTTCACTTCTCTAATACGCATAGTCATTTGAAGGCAAGGAGCCCAGCGCATTGCGCTTGGTACCTACAAACCAGTAAACCTCCACACACATACACAGAGAACACGTCTCCAAGCCCATGAGAAGCTCTTCATACTGACCGTTTTACCGCTGGTGTTGATTCAACCCAAGTGCGCTCTGCTAGAGAGCTCCTCGGTTAAATCAGATACAGGGAGACAGATGACAATCTACAAAACACACATCATAGAATAAATCTTATATAATAAAATTTTCCCAACAGTCCCCATCTACTTTTCTGGCATCGGTACATAGATGACGCTTTATGGGTGAGAATGAGTCTGCAAGAGAGATATAATAGGTTTCTCTCGTTATGTGGACTTTGCTTCTCTAATGCACATAGTCATTTGAAGGGAAGAAGCCCAGCGCATTGCGCTTGGTACCTACAAACCGACAAACCTCCACAGACACAGAGAACACGTCTCCAAGCCCATGAGAAGGTTTTCATACCGACCGTTTTTACCGCTGGTTCTGTTTCAACCCAAGTGCGCTCTGCTAGAGAGCTCCTCATTTAAACCAGACACAGGGAGACAGATGACAATCTACAAAACACACATTCTAGAATAAATCTTATATAATAAAATTTCCACAACAGTCCCCGCCTACTTTTCCTGGCATCGGTATATAGATGACGCTTTCTTTCTATGGAAAGGAGATTCAGAATCTCTTCATTCATTTATGAGTATGATTGATAACAATCAATGGGGTATTCATTTCACTTATGATTTTAGTTTGACTTCAGTAATTTTTTTAGATTTGGTTGTCTTTAAAGATCAAGGGGCGGCTACTCACCAAAACCCTTTTCAAGCCCAAGGACAGAAATGGGGACATTCCCAGAGATAGCTGCCATCACCCCAATTGGCTTAAAGCTATCCCCAAAGGCCAATTCCAATGGGTGAGAAGAAATTGTTCAGGGGAAGAGGACTTTGAAGTCCAAGCTAACATCTTAAAAAAAAAATCACTTTATTGATAAGGGGTATGACCCAAAGTCTATAGAAGGTTTGCAGAATATTACTACCATGGAAAGGGAACAACTGTTAAAGTGGCTGTAAACCCTTTACAACCACTTCTACCTACAGGTAACCCTAGATTAAGGCTCACCTGTAGGTGCTCGAAATATCTCCTAAACCTCCACAGTTTAGGAGATATTTGCAAAAGAGACATTTCTTGGCGATCTTCCTCACTTGTCACTCTCACTCCCCACACAGGCTTGCCTCGTGGGTACCTACCTGCCTTGAATAGCGCCCGATAGTTTGCCCCCGCTGACCCATCTACCTCAGCTCCCGTGGGGGTTTGACGTTTTCCGAATGGCTGGTGGAGCCCAACGGTCAGCCACCATCAAGTGAGTCCCAATGTGTAAGCATGTACCTTGTGTGGAGCTATTATTACCCCACCTTTGTTTCATGTCTGCATTTATTATATCATTATCTTATTATAATTATATGTTTTTTTATTATAGTTACCGTACACGCTTGCTCCTGATGAATGGCGGTTTAGCCACGAAACGCGTAGAGCTAACAAAGTCGTGTTTTATATTATTATACCTAAGCTCCTATAGCTGCTACATATAATTAATTTTATTGAATATCGAGGCCACCCGCCATGCAGGCTCTATTTCATGTTTTAAGGTTTTACCTAAATCTCAATATGGTGTACTGTGGAATTTTGTGTTGTTCATAATACTGTATACACACTTATGTTAACATTATGTATTGCCAGTATCTTTTTATCAATTGTAATTGAATAAACTATGTACATGTTATACTCTTTATGAACTTAATAAATTTTCCCAAATGTTCACCAATTTATTCTATTGCAACTTCGCACCTCATTTAAAGTCCCGCCCCCGTTGCTCTCCCCTTTTGTACGGCGCAGTAATAAAAAAAACCTTTAGACAAGGCGATTGTGCCATTTCTAAAAGAGATTGTGCCATGACTGGTGGCTCCACGAGAGTGACATCATCGCAGCTCCGGCCAATCACAGCGCCGGAGCCGTGAAACCCGGAAGGAAGAGGGTGAAAGATGGACGCTTCATAGAGGCGAGGAAATTGGGGCCATCGCAGGCTTCGGTGTCAGGTAAGTGACACATAATTGGCTACTATGCGATGGATAGTAGCCCATTATGCTTTACCTTTGCAGGGAAACAAAGAGGAAGTAAAACCTGTCAGAGTTCACTTCCTCTTTAATACCTAAGAATAAAAGACTAGGAAGACACGTTGGTTCAAATTTTGAGTGGGCTTTTACTACCACCTTTTCTTCCCAGCATTGGTGGGTGAATAGAATAGTAAAGAAACACTGGAAAGTGCTAAAAGGGGACCAAATTTTAGGCCCGGTGCTACCAAACAAACCTAACATAATATATAGAAGAAGGCAAACTTTAAAGGATAAATTAGCACCCAGTGCGGTTGATTTACCCCCCAAAATCAGTATGTTTGGGGGTCTAAAGGGTTTTTTTCTCTGCAAAATCTGCAAAGTGTGTAAGACATCTCAAACCATTAGGACATCTTCCATTACATCCAAGGTAACAGCTAAGACATTTAGTATTAAAGATTTTATTACCTGTGGAACTGTGGGGGTTATATACCCGCTTACCTGCCCATGCGGGTTACAGTATGTAGGTAGGACCCCTAGGGCACTTAACATCAGGATAGGGGAACACCGGGGTAATATTAGGAGAGGATTCAGAGCTCATAGTGTGTCCAAACATTCCCGTTTATGTCACAATAGGGAGAGCTCCTTACTTAAAGTAATAGCAATAGAAAAATATACCCCACATTGGAGGGGCAATAACCTTAAAAGGCATATTTCCCGCGGTGAGACGTGATGGATATATGACCTCCAGTCTTATAGTCCTTTGGGCCTTAACATTGAGTGGGATATAAATTGCTTTATTGATAATAATTCAATCCCAGATATTGAATACTTATTTACTCGCACATTTCTATTCTTCTTGTGCTTTTCTTGTACTTTCCAAAATATGGATCTTCCTTTCAGTAGAGATCTTTTAATAATGAATTTTTAATTAATTATAAAGATTTAATAATGTTGACTCTATAATGTCCTTTCTATCAATTTATAGTTTGAATTATTTATTTTGAATGTGTATGTTCCTAATATGTTGCTTGGGAAGAATACATATATGTATACCGATTTTTATATATATTCATTTTTTTACAAGAGAGAGGGCCATGGATTATTCAGTCCGGAGTGTCCAAAGGGTGGTTAATACTATGTATTTGGACTAATTTGATTTTTATTTTATTTTTTATTTTATTTTTATACATATGTGTATTTTTGGTATATATACATATATGTTTTTTTTCCTATATATTTATTTTTTTTCTTTTGTTATTAACCTCTTTGGGACTTCTTAACATGTTTTAATAAAATAATACATTTTTGGCTTAATGGCTGCCAGTCCCTCGGGCACTTGCCTGGGGCACCTTGTGGGTAATCCGGCTCTATCCGTATGACTTGTGTTATTGCAGCCAAATACATCAACTTTGTGTTCCTTTGTCTGTGAAATGTTCTAATGATATGAAGGAGAATTCCTGACACAACGTTCCCTCATCTTATTACATGTCCTTTATGTAGCGCCGGTACTCCTAACGAGTACGCTCCATGTGTTTGAATTTAGTTTTTTTGCTCAAAACTGTAGTAAGTTTTGGGGTTAATTGTGCTAAATTGTACTTTGCCATCAGTTTGGCTGGGCTGTATAGAAGTTGTGCCTGGTCATAGGTGGGGTTGTACACTTGTGGGAGGCTTCAGAACGCAGTCTGGATGGACGCATTGGGTACCAATCTCTATCTGGGAGCCAATCAGTGGGCGGGTTTGTCTCACTGTGTAATCCGGGAAAAGGTACTTAAGGTGCTGAAGTAATTGGTTCTGGGTCCAGAAGTTGTTGCTGACTCCGTGGTCTTGGTCCTCCTGACCTGCCCCCGGGGGCCCTCATGGCCTGGGGTGCAGATCCATCCATTTCCGAGCCTCACAACTGGCTAGTTCGAGGCATAGTAACTAGAAGGAGGATTCTAAGGTGTTCCGGTGCCGTCTCGGGTTTGGAGAGGCCCAGCAACTCTACACGCGACCAGGGGAGGACTCTTCAGTAAGAGGACCACGTACGAGGCTGGCTGATCGGTAAGAGCCTGGAAGCTGAGCTGCCATGGACATCGATTGAATCCATAATTCTTACGGTATGAAAGATTCTGGTACAGTAAGAAAAGTTCCTACTTCTACCCTTCCAGTTCTAACAAAGTTTCCAACCAAGTCTATGTGAGAGACTATGAAAGGCCACAATTACCTGTTGGCTGCTAAACCCAAAACTTAAGGATTTATCCAACAGATAAAGAATCCAGTTGCTGTTCCCTGGATTGTGTACAGAGAGAGACTTTTATTGAAGTCAGCAGTTCCAAGTACCTGAGCTAAACTTTACCCCGATACCCCGATACCCCCTACTCCCAACTTAGAGACTGAGTTTGTTCAATCATTTTATGCAAAATAAAAATCCTAACAAGGAATCCAAGCGTCGGTCTCTACAGTTACAGGGTTATCAACCCTGGGAACCCCTAGACAAGGACAAAGAGTACGAATCCCTGGGAACCCCTAGACAAGGACAACGAGTACGAAAACCTGGGAACCCCTAGACAAGGACAACGAGTACGAAACCCTGGGAACCCCTAGACAAGGACAACGAGTACGAAACCCTGGGAACCCCTAGACAAGGACAACAAGTACGAAACCCTGGGAACCCCTAGACAAGGACAACGAGTACGAAACCCTGGGAACCCCTAGACAAGGACAACGAGTACGAAACCCTGGGAACCTCTAGACAAGGACAACGAGTACGAAACCCTGGGAACTCCTAGACAAGGACAACGAGTACGAAACCCTGGGAACCCCTAGACAAGGACAATGAGTACGAAACACTGGGAACCCCTAGACAAGGACAACGAGTACAAAACCCTGGGAACCCCTAGACAAGGACAACAAGTACGAAACCCTGGGAACCCCTAGACGAGGACAATGAGTACGAAACCCTGGGAACCCCTAGACGAGGACAATGAGTACAAAACCCTGGGAACCCCTAGACAAGGACAAGGAGTATGAAACCCTGGGAACCCCTAGACAAGGGCAACATGTATGAAACACTGGGAACCCCTAGACAAGGACAACGAGTACGAAACCCTGGGAACCCCTAGACAAGGACAAGGAGTATGAAACACTGGGAACCCCTAGACAAGGACAACGAGTATGAAACCCTGGGAACCCCTAGACAAGGACAACGAGTATGAAACCCTGGGAACCCCTAGACAAGGACAACGAGTATGAAACCCTGGGAACCCCTAGACAAGGACAACGAGTACGAAACCCTGGGAACCCCTAGACAAGGACAACGAGTACGAAACCCTGGGAACCCCTAGACAAGGACAACGAGTACTAAACCCTGAGAACCCCTAGACAAGGACAACGAGTACGAAACCCTGGGAACCCCTAGACAACGACAACGAGTACGAAACACTGGGAACCCCTAGACAAGGACAATGAGTACGAAACCCTGGGAAACCCTAGACAAGGACAACGAGTACGAAACCCTGGGAACCCCTAAACAAGGACAATGAGTACGAAACCCTGGGAACCCCTAGACAAGGACAACGAGTACGAAACCCTGGGAACCCCTAGACAAGGACAACGAGTACGAAACCCTGGGAACCCCTAGACAAGGACAACGAGTACTAAACCCTGAGAACCCCTAGACAAGGACAACGAGTACGAAACCCTGGGAACCCCTAGACAACGACAACGAGTACGAAACACTGGGAACCCCTAGACAAGGACAATGAGTACGAAACCCTGGGAAACCCTAGACAAGGACAACGAGTACGAAACCCTGGGAACCCCTAAACAAGGACAATGAGTACGAAACCCTGGGAACCCCTAGACAAGGACAACGAGTACGAAACCCTGGAAACCCCTAGACAAGGACAATGAGTATGAAACCCTGGGAACCTCTAGACAAGGACAACGAGTACGAAACCCTGGGAACCCCTAGATAAGGACAACGAGTACGAAACCCTGGGAACCCCTAGACAAGGACGAGTACGAAACCCTGGAAACCCCTAGACAAGGACAACGAGTACAAAACCCTGGGAACCCCTAGACAAGGACAACGAGTACGAAACCCTGGAAACCCCTAGACAAGGACAACGAGTAGGGAACCCCTAGACAAGGACAACGAGTACGAAACCCTGGGAACCCCTAGACAAGGACAACGAGTACGAAACACTGGGAACCCCTAGACAAGGACAATGAGTACGAAACCCTGGGAACCCCTAGACAAGGACAACGAGTACGAAACCCTGGGAACCCCTAGACAAGGACAACGAGTACGAAAACCTGGGAACCCCTAGACAAGGACAACAAGTACGAAACCCTGGGAACCCCTAGACAAGGACAACGTGTACGAAACCCTGGGAACCCCTAGACAAGGACAACGAGTACGAAACCCTGGGAACCTCTAGACAAGGACAACGAGTACGAAACCCTGGGAACTCCTAGACAAGGACAACGAGTATGAAACCCTGGGAACCCCTAGACAAGGACAACGAGTATGAAACCCTGCGAACCCCTAGACAAGGACAACGAGTACGAAACCCTGGGAGCCCCTAGACAAGGACAACGAGTACGAAACCCTGGGAACCCCTAGACAAGGACAACGAGTACGAAACCCTGGGAACCCCTAGACAAGGACAACGAGTACGAAACCCTGGGAACCCCTAGACAAGGACAACGAGTACGAAACACTGGGAACCCCTAGACAAGGACAATGAGTACGAAACCCTGGGAACCCCTAGACAAGGACAATGAGTATGAAACCCTGGGAACCTCTAGACAAGGACAACGAGTACGAAACCCTGGGAACCCCTAGATAAGGAAAACGAGTATAAAACCCTGGGAACCCCTAGACAAGGACAAGGAGTATGAAACCCTGGGAACCCCTAGACAAGGACAATGAGTACGAAACACTGGGAACCCCTAGACAAGGACAATGAGTACGAAACCCTGGGAACCCCTAGACAAGGACAATGAGTACGAAACCCTGGGAACCCCTAGACAAGGACAACGAGTACGAAACACTGGGAACCCCTAGACAAGGACAATGAGTACGAAACCCTGGGAACCCCTAGACAAGGACAACGAGTACGAAACACTGGGAACCCCTAGACAAGGACAACGAGTACGAAACACTGGGAACCCCTAGACAAGGACAATGAGTACGAAACCCTGGGAACCCCTAGACAAGGACAACGAGTACGAAACCCTGGGAACCCCTAGACAAGGACAATGAGTACGAAACCCTGGGAACCCCTAGACAAGGACAATGAGTACAAAACCCTGGGAACCCCTAGACAAGGACAATGAGTACAAAACCCTGGGAACCCCTGCACAAGGACAACGAGTACGAAACCCTGGGAACCCCTAGACAAGGACAATGAGTATGAAACCCTGGGAACCCCTAGACAAGGACAATGAGTATGAAACCCTGGGAACCTCTAGACAAGGACAACGAGTACGAAACCCTGGGAACCCCTAGATAAGGAAAACGAGTATAAAACCCTGGGAACCCCTAGACAAGGACAAGGAGTATGAAACCCTGGGAACCCCTAGACAAGGACAACGAGTATGAAACCCTGAGAACCCCTAGACAAGGACAATGAGTACGAAACCCTGGGAACCCCTAGACAAGGACGAGTACGAAACCCTGGAAACCCCTAGACAAGGACAACGAGTACAAAACCCTGGGAACCCCTAGACAAGGACAACGAGTACGAAACCCTGGAAACCCCTAGACAAGGACAACGAGTAGGGAACCCCTAGACAAGGACAACGAGTACGAAACCCTGGGAACCCCTAGACAAGGACAACGAGTACGAAACACTGGGAACCCCTAGACAAGGACAATGAGTACGAAACCCTGGGAACCCCTAGACAAGGACAACGAGTACGAAACCCTGGGAACCCCTAGACAAGGACAACGAGTACGAAAACCTGGGAACCCCTAGACAAGGACAACAAGTACGAAACCCTGGGAACCCCTAGACAAGGACAACGAGTACGAAACCCTGGGAACCCCTAGACAAGGACAACGAGTACGAAACCCTGGGAACCTCTAGACAAGGACAACGAGTACGAAACCCTGGGAACTCCTAGACAAGGACAACGAGTATGAAACCCTGGGAACCCCTAGACAAGGACAACGAGTATGAAACCCTGCGAACCCCTAGACAAGGACAACGAGTACGAAACCCTGGGAACCCCTAGACAAGGACAACGAGTACGAAACCCTGGGAACCCCTAGACAAGGACAACGAGTACGAAACCCTGGGAACCCCTAGACAAGGACAACGAGTACGAAACCCTGGGAACCCCTAGACAAGGACAACGAGTACGAAACACTGGGAACCCCTAGACAAGGACAATGAGTACGAAACCCTGGGAACCCCTAGACAAGGACAACGAGTACGAAACCCTGGGAACCCCTAAACAAGGACAATGAGTACGAAACCCTGGGAACCCCTAGACAAGGACAACGAGTACGAAACCCTGGGAACCCCTAGACAAGGACAATGAGTACGAAACCCTGGGAACCCCTAGACAAGGACAATGAGTATGAAACCCTGGGAACCTCTAGACAAGGACAACGAGTACGAAACCCTGGGAACCCCTAGATAAGGAAAACGAGTATAAAACCCTGGGAACCCCTAGACAAGGACAAGGAGTATGAAACCCTGGGAACCCCTAGACAAGGACAACGAGTATGAAACCCTGAGAACCCCTAGACAAGGACAATGAGTACGAAACCCTGGGAACCCCTAGACAAGGACGAGTACGAAACCCTGGAAACCCCTAGACAAGGACAACGAGTACAAAACCCTGGGAACCCCTAGACAAGGACAACGAGTACGAAACCCTGGAAACCCCTAGACAAGGACAACGAGTAGGGAACCCCTAGACAAGGACAACGAGTACGAAACCCTGGGAACCCCTAGACAAGGACAACGAGTACGAAACACTGGGAACCCCTAGACAAGGACAATGAGTACGAAACCCTGGGAACCCCTAGACAAGGACAACGAGTACGAAACCCTGGGAACCCCTAGACAAGGACAACGAGTACGAAAACCTGGGAACCCCTAGACAAGGACAACAAGTACGAAACCCTGGGAACCCCTAGACAAGGACAACGAGTACGAAACCCTGGGAACCCCTAGACAAGGACAACGAGTACGAAACCCTGGGAACCCCTAGACAAGGACAACGAGTACGAAACCCTGGGAACCCCTAGACAAGGACAACGAGTACGAAACACTGGGAACCCCTAGACAAGGACAATGAGTACGAAACCCTGGGAACCCCTAGACAAGGACAACGAGTACGAAACCCTGGGAACCCCTAGACAAGGACAATGAGTACGAAACCCTGGGAACCCCTAGACAAGGACAATGAGTACAAAACCCTGGGAACCCCTAGACAAGGACAATGAGTACAAAACCCTGGGAACCCCTGCACAAGGACAACGAGTACGAAACCCTGGGAACCCCTAGACAAGGACAACGAGTATGAAACCCTGGGAACCCCTAGACAAGGACAACGAGTACGAAACACTGGGAACCCCTAGACAAGGACAACGAGTACGAAACCCTGGGAACCCCTAGACAAGGACAACGAGTACGAAACCCTGGGAACCCCTAGACAAGGAAAACGAGTACGAAACCCTGGGAACCCCAGACAAGGAAAACAAGTACGAAACCCTGGGAACCCCTAGACAAGGACAACGAGCACGAAACCCTGGGAACCCCTAGGCAAGGGCAACGAGTGTGAAACCCTGGGAACCCCTAGACAAGGACAACGAGTACAAAACCCTGGGAACCCCTAGACAAGGACAACGAGTACGAAACCCTGGGAACCCCTAGACAAGGACAACGAGTACGAAACCCTGGGAACCCCTAGACAAGGAAAACGAGTACGAAACCCTGGGAACCCCAGACAAGGAAAACAAGTACGAAACCCTGGGAACCCCTAGACAAGGACAACGAGCACGAAACCCTGGGAACCCCTAGGCAAGGGCAACGAGTACGAAACCCTGAAAACCCCTAGACAAGGACAACGACTATGAAAGCCTGGGAACCCCTAGACAAGGACAACGACTATGAAACCCTGGGAACCCCTAGACAAGGACAACGAGTACGAAACCCTGGGAACCCCTAGACAAGGACAAGTACAAAACCCTGGGAACTCCTAGACGATGACAATGAGTACGAAACCCTGGGAACTCCTAGACGATGACAACGAGTATGAAACCCTGGGAACCCCTAGACAAGGACAACGAGTACAAAACCCTGGGAACCCCTAGACAAGGACAACGAGCACGAAACCCTGGGAACCCCTAGACAAGGGCAACGAGTACGAAACCCTGGAAACCCCTAGACAAGGACAACGACTATGAAAGCCTGGGAACCCCTAGACAAGGACAACGACTATGAAACCCTGGGAACCCCTAGACAAGGACAACGAGTACGAAACCCTGGGAACCCCTAGACAAGGACAACAAGTACAAAACCCTGGGAACTCCTAGACGATGACAACGAGTACGAAACCCTGGGAACTCCTAGACGATGACAACGAGTATGAAACCCTGGGAACCCCTAGACAAGGACAACGAGTACGAGCTGCAGGAGGTAATCGGTAAACCCAGAACAATTCAGCAGCTCCTTCAGGGATTAGTACTACATTTATTTATAGGGAGATTATTGTCAGGAATACTCCCATGTATTATCTGTGTTCTTCCATATAAGAATAAATCTCAGCCTCGCCCTGAGACGGAATGTACCAAATTGGTCACACTGGTTAATGAGTGTCAGAGACTTTCACCATTGCACTGTCATTGTCTCTTCTGCTCTCAGCGATGGCGTCTGCAGATCTGAGGAAGGAGCTGGAATGTTCCGTCTGTCTGAACGTTTATACAGATCCTGTAACCCTGAAATGTGGACATAACTTCTGCCGGGACTGTATTGGTGGTGTGTGGGATACACAGGAGGGGTCTGGAGGTTATTCCTGTCCTGAATGCAGAGAAGAGATCCAGGATCGGCCTGCACTGCACAGGAACATAACACTACGGAACATAGTGGAGAATTTCCTGTCCACCCATCCGGATCAGGAGGAGTCCGGGGTCTTCTGTACTTACTGTATTCACACTCCTGTACCTGCTGTCATATCCTGTCTGCATTGTGAAGCTTCTCTGTGTGACAATCACCTGAGAGTCCACAGCAAGTCACCAGAACACGTCTTATGTGACCCCACCACTTCCCTGGAGAACAAGAAATGCTCCGTCCATAAGAAGATCCTGGAGTATTACTGCACTGAGGATGAGACCTGTATCTGTATGTCTTGTGGTTTCATTGGAGAACATCGGGGGCACCAGGTGGAGACTCTGGATGAGGCCTCTGAGATGAAGAAGAAGAAACTGAGGAATGTTCTGCAGAAACTGATGACAGAGAGAGAGGAGATGGAGAAAAGAGTCCAGAGTCTGCAGGAACACGGGAGGAAAGTACAAGGAGAAGCAGATGATGAGACAGAGAGAGTCACTGTCCTGTTCAGAGACCTCAGGAGACGTCTGGAAGACCTGGAGAAGAGAGTCCTGAGGGAAATCTCCGGGCAGGCAGAGCGGATCTCCGGGATAATCAATGATCTGGTCCAGGATCTGGAGATAAAGAAGGAGGAGCTGTCCAGGAAGTTGCGTCACATTGAGGAGCTGTGTAACGTGACGGATCCACTGACTGTCCTACAGGAATCAGACACAGGTGACTTGTGTGATACTGAGGATGGAGATGATGAGGACAGAGAGAGACATGATAAACTCCTCCATGATGGGGGGGATCTGAATGTGGGGGGGATCTCACACACATTACACACAGGTTTATCTGATATCATGTCTGGAGTAAATGTAGAGAAATGTCCGGGCACACATGTCTATCCACATTCTACTACAAAGGGCGAGGGTCACATCAATGCTGAACCATCCAGGAGACCTCCCCAACCCTCCCCCACCATACAACCATCCAGGGGACCTCCCCAACCCTCCCCCACCATACAACCATCCAGGGGACCTGCCCAACCCTCCCCCACCATACAACCATCCAGGGGACCCCCCCAACCCTCCCCCACCATACAACCATCCAGGGGACCTCCCCAACCCTCCCCCACCATACAACCATCCAAGGGACCCCCCCAACCCTCCCCCACCATACAACCATCCAGGGGACCTCCCCAACCCTCCCCCACCATACAATACTCACACCTCCAGGCTGGAGGACCAAATATTGGGGCTGTACAGCAAACATGGGGGGTGTCGGGTGTTACAGACATATTACTGGATGTGAGGACAGCTGGTAATAATCTACATATATCAGATGATAGGAAAACTGCATCCTTCACATCATCACCTCAGAATCGCCCAGAAACACCAGAGAGGTTTGAGTATCCTCAGGTGATGAGCAGTCAGAGGTTCTCCTCAGGGAGACATTACTGGGAAGTGGATGTCGGGAGGGCATTGCACTGGAGAGTCGGGATGTGTTACCCCAGTATAGACAGGAGAGGACGTCAGTCACCGATTGGATATAATAAGAAGTCCTGGTGTTTGGAGGGGATGAGGGGGTTGTGGGGTAATAATCAGCTCTCAGTGATACATGACAGTAATAGGACCCCATTACCCGGCGATGTCTCCAGTGGAAGAGTCAGGATAGATCTGGATTATGAGGCCGGGCGGATCTCCTTTTATGCTCTGTGTAACCCGATCCGACATCTCCACACCTTCACCACCACCTTCACTGAGCCCCTCCATGCTGGGGTATGTGTAGGGGTAGGGGGAGGGGTAGGTTGTATAAAAATATGTGGGGGGGATCAGGAGTGAGAGATCTGCCCAGAGACATCACAAGGTGGATGATCTGATTGGTGATTGGTGGAATACTCATCCAATAGGAGGAAGCAGAGGACAGGAAACATGAGGGATTTATTTATAAAGCTGCAGGTTCCGGGGCCGTCATCTTCATCCTAAACCTCACTTCACTACCTAGTGTGTCACTGACCAGGAACAAGCATGCAGGAGGTCAGATTGTTCAGCCTTCACTGGCTGCATGCTTGTTCTGGGTCAGTGACACACTACATAGTGTAGCCAGGATCAGGATGACGGCCCCGGGGTCTCCACCATCACTGTGTATCTATAGAAGAAAGGGCTATTTTCAGCCTTGGATGGAGTGGGGGAGGATTAGAACCTCTGTCAGATTATTATTTCTGTCTGTGTCTCTGTTGTTGATTTCCCTTCAATTCTGTCCTCACAGATTCCTTTACATGACAAATCCATGGATCTGAGATTGCTCCTCCCCTTAATGTGATTGGCTGTGATGATTATCACTAAGAATACAGCCAGCGCTAGCCTTGTTCATATTGGATATGATGTACAGGGGGCGGGGATTGTGGACAGGCGACAGGGAGGGGTATATAGTCTCAGGAGGTGGAAATCCTTGACTCTGTATATGGGAATATTGATTAATGATTGGATATAGATAGAATGATGGGAGGGATCACATGATTTACTAATGATGAGATGACATGACTAAGTGCTTATATGCTAATGTGAGGTTCTTTATATAATAACAGGTTCTCTGTCTAGAAGGACTTTACAGAAAGATGTTATTAGAGGAAATTGTTGTTCTCGGGATCCTTGGAAGGTCTTGTTGGGGAACATAGAGACAGTTGGTCTCCTTCTTCTACAATGAGGGATTTGGGGGTCTGGAGGTGGGACAAGCTGATAAGGTGTTCAGAGATAACAGAAATGAATGTCTCTTGTAATGAATGATGTGCTGCTTGTACAAATTCTTCAGTGAATGATTCCATCTGTAAAATGTTGACGTTCCCATCTCAGTATTTCCATGTGTAATCTGATCATCATCTCTATCCCCAATACTTCTATGTGTTATTGATGAAAATCTGCAGAACATTTTAATAAAAATCTGTTATTTTATAAAGAAAAGTTTATTGGGAAGAGAAGACAGCAGAGAGGACGGTGCGGTCCCTTCATCCAGAACACAGATTGTCAGGAAGGGTGGAGGAGGGGTGTGTGGTGGTATCAAGCAAAATCAGGAGCGTGAAATAACGGTATTATTACTAACAAATAAGACACACTTATATCACACCTATACCAAACATATAATATATACATTGTATACATCCCCCTACAGAATGTACAGGAAACACCCCTCCATCCTGAGCTCTTAATGGTTACAGGGTAAAAGGAGGCAGAGCTCTGCAGTACTGTGCAAGACCAGAGAGGTTGGTGCAGTTCCACATCTCACCTCTAGTTGTTACACATTCTTCACAGCAGTGACTGTATGATGAATTGCAATGTACACACAGAACTTAGAGCAATGTACACACAGAGTATAGAGCAATGTACACACAGAGTATAGAGCAATGTACACACAGAGCATAGAGCAATGTACACATGGAGTATAGAGCAATGTACACATGGAGCATAGAGCATAGAGCAATGTACACACAGAGAATAGAGCAATGTACACACGGAGCATAGAGTAATGTACACACAGAGCATAGAGCAATGTACACATGGAGTATAGAGCAATGTACACATGGAGCATAGAGCAATGTACACACGGAGCATAGAGCAATGTACACATGGCGTATAGAGCAATGTACACACAGAACATAGAGCAATGTACACACAGAGTATAGAGAAAAGCATACAGCAATGTACACACGGAGTATAGAGCAATGTACACACAGAGCATAGAGCAATGTACACACAGAACATAGAGCAATGTACACACAGAGCATAGAGCAATGTACACACGGAGCATAGAGCAATGTACACACGGAGCATAGAGCAATGTACACATGACGTAGCAATCTGGCTGTATGCTATGCACACAGCCACATCTACTGAGCTCATATAAGCACCCATTTCCATCTTAATGATATAATACTTTAGCTTACCTTCCAACACATTTATCCCAATGAACAGACATGACCATCCTTCTTACGTACTCAGTTCCATGCTTATGCCCCCCCCCCCCCCCCCCGGGTGCCCTGCATCACCTTTTATTATTTCCAAAAGAATGACAAACAGGAAGTGATTGCCCACAACAGGAGAGCACTTCCTCAGTACGGAAAATGACATCACAGGAAATGACACATACATTAAAGGGGAGGGCACTCACAAGAGGAAGTGCACACACCCCCTTTTAGTCAGCATGCAGCCCAGCCAATAGTGATTACAAAGTAAACAGTATCTAGTGAGCTCATTCTACTGGTTCTTACAGGCTTGAGACAATCTGCGGGGACATTGCTACTGGTTGTGTCAATATACGGTACGAGAATATTAACAAGCCAGATACCAATGTCCTCTCATTAAAGCAGATATGTATCCAAAAGGGGATAACGTAGCCACACAGAGATCCAATAATATGTTTATCTCGTTATGTGGACTTCGCTTCTCTAATGTGTATAGTCATTGGAAGACAAGAAGCCCAGCGCATTGCGCTTGGTACCTACAAACCAACAAACATCCACAGACACAGAGAACACGTCTCCAAGCCCATGAGAAGGTTTTCATACCGACCGTTTTTACACCGCTGGTCTCGATTTACCCCAAGTGCGCTCTGCCAGAGAGATCCTCGATTAAACCAGACACAGGGAGACACATGACAATCTATAAAACACACATCCTAAAATAAAAGGTTCACATAAATGTTATACAATCAAATTTCCACAACAGTCCTTCCTTTTTTTGTCATATCCTCCCATGTGTCCCTCGATGAATCTTCATCTTCTTCTTACACCTGGAGATGAATCAGTCCATAGGAGTCCATAAAAAGGAAAACACGGCTTGACATGTAGGTTCTCTTCTTCAGGAGGGATGACATGGGGAGCTGTAGTAGTCGCTGGTCTGTCTGGGATCCTCTGTGTCTTGTTCCTGGGTTGGGCTTCTCATTGAGGAAGATGGGCTCATCTGCTCGGGCTCTGGTCAATCAGGCCACAATAGCACCTCATCATGGCATATAGAAGAAACAAAAACAACATGAGTAAATATACCCCGACTTCCTTCAACTATGATCCGCTGCAACAATAAAAATTAATTCCCAGACCCTTAAAAGGATTCCAACCTTCACTAGCTATAGCTCTGGCTTTGCCCTTTAGGTTTCTTATCCTTCTCCATATGGGCCTGAACTTTGTCCCCAGTATCCCCGATCCAGGTATAGCAATCTTTACTTATCAAATCCCAGGAACCCCCCTTGGATTGTGGGAACTTCCTTGTGGCTTCAACAGTTCCATGAAAACATCCCGTCCTCAATGGATGAGAAATTGTTCAATCGTTTCATAAGCCCCTCCCCCACCGTGTACAAGAAATTCCCGTCCAGCTGTCCCCGACATTCTCACCTTCTCTCCCGCCATCAGAATCGGCCGCGACATAAGATGGTGGGACGAGATTCACCAGCACACATCAACCTCTCGCCTTCGGGGGAATTACCTTATAAGCTGTAGATCCTCATTAATACCAAACTAAAGCTGAGACCCGCTTGTGGGCCACCTAGTTATCCCCATACCAAAACTGGCAACAACCAGAGCGATTGTTCTAATTATAATTCATTTTATCCTCTAGAAATGTATCATTACATTCTATTGTCATGTGTCTGTTTGGATTGTACTAGTTTGTCAAAAACTCCTCACACCGATATGAACGTCCTCTACATATCATGTACATCCATCATCGCTGGGGCCCTAGTAGACCCAACCGCGTGTCCTGTTCACTTTCTTAGCTAGTTGGAAAATACAAATAAAAATATAAATAAAAAGATACTTCTCATCCTTGTCTCGTTCTGCAATCTTCTTTACAACGACCCAGAGAAGCCCGGAATAGGAGAGCAGGGACTAATGGGGGGCTGGGCATGACTAAGGTGACAGGGAGGGGGAAGGGGATAACTCGGTCAGAGAGAGAGCTCAGGAAAGGAAATGGGGGCGGTACTGGGTGTAGAGGAGGAGCCGCTATAAAAGGGGGCGTGGTTAATGAACGTGAGCAGAGGGGAACAGAATAGTGAGAGGAAAGTTGCCCACCCACCTTCCCTGTTGCTGGGGTATTTTGTGTGGTCTTTCTGTGTTCTGTTGTGTTTTTTCTCTTACAGGTTTTCGGGAGATCGGGGTCGTCATAGCACAGTGGCAGCGGGGGTCTTTTCGTCTTTGATGGTGGCAAGTGAACTGATGTGATGGAATGGTGGGGGGGCTCATAGGTGGTATGTGCCCCCTTTTGGTGTATCCCAGCGGAAGGGTGGGCTGGAATACGGAAATGGTGGCACTGCGGGAGGGGGGTTGTCTCCGGGCTGATAAAACGGCCGGAGGCCGGTTATGGTAAAGTTGGTCCCGCAGTGTATTGGTGGAAATGTGTTCAAGTAAAAGGTAACAAAATCGGGTGCCGTCAAAGACCAATTGACTGGGAGAAAACTACTGTTGGGAAAATACTGTACATATGTTAATGAGGTTCATTTTATATATTGGTTAAAAAGATATTGGTTAATAAAAGGCTGCTATGGCCGGTTACACACCAAAATACTCCTGTGTCACCTATTTATTTTAAGGTAAAGGTAAGGGATGGTAAAATGGAAGGAAAAATGTATTTTTAACCTCCTCCCACCCGCCCTGTAGCCGAATGACGGCCTTAGAGCGGGCGAGTTCCTTCGCCTGGCCGTCCCTGGACGGCCTGGTGTTTACTTCCACAATGCGTGCCGCCGGGGGCGCGCATCGCGGAAGTATTGTATGTCTCCCGGAGACAGGCAAATACAGATCGCCGTGAACGGCCAATCAAAGCGGCCGTTCACAGCGCGATCGCAGCTGCCAATGGGAGATGATCTCATATGTAAACATATGAGATCATCTCCCATTGCCGTGTCTCTCCCTCCTCACACAGAGACAGCGTGTGAGGAGAGAGAGGATCTGTGTGTCAGCCCCAGTGCTGTGTGTCAGCCCCAGTGCCATGTGTCAGCCCCAGTGCCATGTGTCAGCCCCAGTGCCATGTGTCAGCCCCAGTGCCAGTGCCATCTGTCAGCCCAGTGCCATCTGTCAGCCCCAGTGCCAGTGCCATCTGTCAGCCCAGTGCCATCTGTCAGCCCAGTGCCACCTGCCAGCGCCAGTGCCATCCGTCAGCCCCAGTGCCGCCAGTGCCACCTGCCAGTGCCACCTGCCAGCGCCAGTGCCATCCGTCAGCCCCAGTGCCAGTGCCGCCAGTGCCACCTGCCAGTGCCACCTGCCACCACCAGTGCCGCCAGTGCCAGTGCCGCCAGTGCCACCTGCCAGTGCCACCTGCCAGCACCAGTGCCATCCGTCAGCCCCAGTGCCGCCAGCCCCAGTGCCGCCAGTGCCACCTGCCAGTGCCACCTGCCAGTGCCACCTGCCAGCGCCAGTGCCATCCGTCAGCCCCAGTGCTGCCAGTGCCAGTGCCACCTGCCAGTGCCACCTGCCAGCGCCACCTGCCAGTGCCATCTGCCAGCCCCATTTGCCAGAGCAATTAGCCAGAGAAAATAGCCAGAGCAAATAGCCAGCACCATCTGCCAGTGCCATCTGCCAGTGCCAGCCCCAATGCCAGCCCCAGTGCCACCTGCCAGTGCCATCTGCCAGCCCCATTTGCCAGAGCAATTAGCCAGAGCAAATAGCCAGCACCATCTGCCAGTGCCATCTGCCAGTGCCAGCCCCAATGCCAGCCCCAGTGCCATCTGTCAGCGACATCTGCCAGCCCCATCTGCTAGCCCCATCTGTCAGCCCCATCTGCCAGCCCCATCTGCCAGCCCCATCTGTCAGCCCCATTTGCCTCCAGTGTCATCTGCCTCCAGTGCCATCTGCCTCCAGTGCCATCTGTCAGTGCCACGTGTCGCCAGAGCCACGTAGGGTCACTTTGTGGACATTTCCATTGTCCTGGTGCTCCAGGGCCTTCAAAACTGTAATAGGTGGTTGAGAAATAAGATGTGTAATTTATGCTCCTAGAACGCCTGATGGTTCTATTTCAATATTGGGCCTCTGTATGTGGCCAGGCTGTGTAAAAGTCTCACACATTTGGTATCGTTATACTCAGGAGGAGTAGCAGAATGTATTTTGGGGGGTGTCATTTGTGGTATACACATGCCATGTGAGAGAAATAACCTATTACATTGAAAATTTTGTGAGAAAAAAAAAAATCTTCATTTTGCAAAGAATTGTGGGAAAAAGATGACAACATCAAAAAGCTCACCATGCCTCTTAGTAAATACCTTGGAATGTCTACTTTCCAAAAAGGGGTGATTTGGGGGGTATTTGTACTTTCCTGACTTGTTCGGGTCACAAGAAATGAGATCGGCCACCAGTACATCAGATGTGATCAATTTTGTGCGATTCACACCACAGCTTGTAGACTCTCTAACTTTCACAAAGACCAAATAATATCCACTAATTTGGGCTATTTTTACAAAAGATATGTAGCAGTATAAATTGTGGCCAAAATTTATGAAAAAAAATGATAATTTGCAAAATTTTATCACAGAAACAAAGAAATATGTGTTTTTTTTCAAAATTTTCGGCCTTTTTTCATTTATAGCGCAAAAAATAAAAACCCCAGAGGTGATCAAATACCACCAAAAGAAAGCTCTATTTGTGGGAAAAAAAGGACAAAAAATTCATTTGGGTACAGTGTTGCATGACTGAGTAATTGTCATTCAAAGTGTGAGAGCACCGAAAGCTGAAAATTGGTCTGGTCAGGAAGGGTGTTTAAAGAGGAAGTAAACCCTGATGGGTGTTACTTCCTCTTTATTTTCCCGGCAAAGGTAAAGCATAATGGAGTACTATGTATCGCGTCGCATCGCGTCGCATTGCATAGTAGTCCATTATGTGTCACTTACCTGACACAGGAGCCAGCGAAGTCGCGCTGTCCCCTGTAGTCCGCCGTATCCATCTTGCTTGTGGCGTCTTGCAGCTCCGAAGCCGCGATGACGTCACTCCTGCGCATGCGCACAGGAGTCGACAAATGCGGCAGCTCCATTTTTGGAACCACCGCGTTCAGTGCGCCTGCACGCCGCTGTCTACGGCGCATGCGCCGTAGACAGCGGTACCCGTTTTCGGGCAAATATCTCCTAAACCATATAGGTTTAGGAGATATTGCTTGGACCTACAGGTAAGCCTTAATCTAGGCCTTAATCTAGGCTCACCTGTAGGTCAAAGTGGTTTGTAAGGGTTTACAACCACTTTAAGTGCCCAGTAAGCAAGTGGTTAAACTCCAGCAACAGAAATCTCTATTTGTGTGAAAACGATACAAATATCATATATTTACAGTGTGACATGACCGAGTAATTGTCATTCAAAGTGTGACAGCGCTGAAAGGTGACAATCGTCCTTGGCAGGAATGGGGGGAGGGGAGTGCTCGGTATTGAAGGGGTTATAATGTTTAATCCAATAACCCTTTCCTGTGGAATTAGGAATACCGCGCAGCGATTGGCCCATTAACTGGAGGAGGCGTGGTCACATTTCCTTGTTTGTGTGACAGACGGAGTGTGCCAGTAAGTCCAGCAGGGGGCAGCACACAGATTTTCATGCTGAGTGTGGAGTGTGAAGAAGAGATAAGTGAAGGTCACCCTGCGAGGCGGTGCAGAGTGACGCAGTAGAGTCGCTTCGCCTCGCCTCACACGCGGTTTGTCTCGGCCGTTAGGCGGTGGCATTGTCCACTTTCACATGATAAAGTAAACAATGCTGCCGCCATTCCTCACCTTCTCATCTCCCATGCTGGGGCCAAGGACAGTTTTTTATACATCACTAGGGATGAGCCGAACACCCCCCGGTTCGGTTCGCACCAGAACTTTCGAACGGACCCCGCGTTCGTTACGAACGTTAGAACCCCATTGAAGTCTATGGGACTCGAACGTTCGAAATGGAAAGTGTTAATTTTAACGGCTGATATGCAAGATAGTGTCCTAAAAAGGGTTTGGGGACCTGCCTCCTGCCTCAGGGGACATGGGTCAATGCAAAAGAAAGTTTTAAAAACGGCCATTTTGGCGGGAGCACTGATTTTAATGACGATTAAAGTGAAAAAAAAGTGAAATATTCCTTTAAATATGGTGCCTGGGGGGTGTCTGTAGTATGCCTGTGAAGTGCCACGTGTTTCCCGTGTTTAGAACAGTCCCTGCACAAAATGACATTAAACGGAAATAACACCATTTAAAACTGCTTGCGGTTTTAATGTTATATCTGGTTCCTGCAATATGGATGAAAATCATTGAGAAAAATGGCATGGGTAGCCCTCCCTGCCCATTACCAGCCTCTATGGGTCTTGTACGCATATTAAGGGGAACCCCGTACCCATATTAAAAAAAGGAAATGCGTGTGGCCCCCAGGCCCTATATACTCAGAACAGCAGTATACAGGCGGTGCAAACAAGACTGGGACTGTGTAGGTTTGTTGTGTTAAGTTGAATCTGTTTGTAATTTTCAACTGGTACATTTTTAAAGTGTAGCTCCAGTCAAAAAATCTATTTTTAAGCTTTTTGGAAAACATAGGGAAGGGTTATCACCCCTGTATAATTTGTTTTGTCGTCCATCTTTTTTCATCTCACTTGCTGTTGTCTCCTTCCGTTTGCAAGTAGGAGATGTTTGTAAGTTGGATGTTTGAAAGTAGGGGCCTGCCCTATATGCTCTGCAGAAATGGCGGAACAAGGTGTTGGTTTTGCCACAACATTGTAAGCCCTCAAAGTGACTCTTGGTGGGCGCTGGAGCGCCCTGCTGTGAACGATTATATCAAGAATTGTAATTACATGCCATTGTTGAACAGTGGTAGAAAAATTGACCTTTGGTGGTTGTGGTGCTGGTGCCACAACACTATAAGTCCTCACAGTTACTCTGGGTGGGCACAGGAACGGGCCCTCCTGTGAAATATTATATCAAGAATTGTAATTACATGTCCCTGTTAAACAGGGGCAGAAAAATTGGGCCTTAGGCACTGGTGCCATCACACTCCAACCTCTGACATATACTCTAGTTTTATTGCAGGAATTAGCCCTGCTGCAAAGCATTGCATCAAAAATTGTACTTAAACACCCCTGTTAAACAGGGGCAGAAAAATTGGGCCTTAGGCACTGGTGCTGGTGCCACCACACTCCAACCTCTGCCATATACTCTAGTTTTATTGCAGGAATTAGCCCTGCTGCAAAGCATTGCATCAAAAATTGTAATTAAACGCCCCTGTTAAACAGGGGCAGAAAAATTGGGCTGCTGGCATCACCCAGAACCAAAAATGTTCTTCCAACATATCAGCGGAGGAGGAAGAGGATAGACAATCAACATAACAGGACAGTCACTCAGCATCAGCATAGGCAGTCTTGAAGGGATGTGATATTTCAAAAAAAATTATTCGGTTACATCAGCTTCAGGTGCTTGGTAGCTGTGGGTGATCCAAGACTGATTCATCTTGATGAAGGTCAGTCAATCAACTGATTCGGTGGACAGGCGCACCCTGTGATCGGTAACAAAGCCACCAGCAGCACTGAAGGTGCGTTCCGAAAGAACGCTGGATGCAGGACAGGCCAGTAGCTCAATTGCATACTGTGCAAGCTCTGGCCAGTGATCCATCCTCAAGACCCAGTAAGCCAGAGGATTGTCGGTGGGAAAGGTGTCCAAGTCTGACCTTTCCCCTAGGTATTCCTGCACCATGTAAATCAGACGCTGGCGATGGGTGCTGGAACCAATCATACCTTGGGGCTGCGGACTAAAAAATTGTCTGAAAGCATCAGTCAGACGGCCACCTTCTCCACCGCTCCTTCTGACCGATGCCTCAGCAACACGTTGTCCAGGACCAGGAGTTTGTAACCTCCCAGTCTCTGGGAACGCGTTGCACAGACCTTTCTGCAAGGCCTCCCGGAGATGTCTCATCCTCTGCTCCCTCTGCGATGGCAAGATAAGGTCGGCAACCTTACCCTTGTACCATGGATCAAGGAGAGTGGCCAGCCAGTAATGGTCCCTCTCCTTGATCCGAAGAATACGAGGATCCTTCCGCAGGCTTTGCAGGATCAGGGAGGCCATGCAGCGTAGGTTAGCTGAGGCATTCGGTCCGGAGTCCTCTGGGTCACTAAGGACAACATGATCCGCTGCTACCTCCTCCCAGCCACGTACAAGTCCACGTGTTTCTTGGGACTGTAAATCATCCCTACAAGACTGCTGCTGATGCTGAGTGCCAGCCTCCACCTCCATGCTGACACAATCATCCTCCTCCTCCTCTTCCTCCTCCTCCTCTTCCTGTGTGATGGCTGGGACAGCAGGAACACTGTCTGGATAAAGGGGGCCTTGAGAGGCAAGGAAGTCCTCCTCTTCCTGCCTCTGTTCTGCCTCAAGTGCCCTGTCCATTATTCCACGCAGCGTATGCTCCAAGAGGTGGACAAGAGGTACAGTGTCACTGATGCATGCACTGTCACTGCTCACCATCCTTGTGGCCTCCTCAAACGGTGACAGGACAGTGCATGCATCCCTGATCATGCCCCACTGGCGTGGTGAGAAAAAACCAAGCTCCCCTGACCCTGTCCTGGTGCCGTAGTCGCACAGGTACTCATTGATGGCCCTCTGCTGCGTGTGCAGCCGCTGCAGCATGGCCAATGTTGAGTTCCATCTGGTGGGCATGTCACATATAAGGCGGTTCTTGGGCAGGTTCAACTCCTTTTGGAGCTCAGCCAGCAGAGCACAGGCATTAAATGATCGGCGGAAATTCACACAGACTTTCCTGGCCTGCTTCAGGACATCCTGTAAGCCGGGGTACCTGCCCAAGAACCGCTGCACCACCAGGTTAAGGACGTGAGCTACACAGGGCACATGGGTCAGTTGTCCCTGTCGGAGGGCGGAGAGGAGGTTGGTGCCATTGTCGCAAACCACCATTCCTGGCTTAAGCTGGCGTGGCGTCAACCCCCTCTCGGCCTGCCCCTGCAGAGCTGACAAAACATCCACCCCAGTGTGGCTCCTGTCCCCCAAACAAACCAGCGCAAGCACGGCATGGCATCGTTTTGCCTGCGTACTTGCGTAGCCCCTGCAACGCCTACGGAGCACCGCTGGTTCTGAGGACAGAGCACTGGAAGAGGCCATGGAGGAAGAAGAAGAGGAGGGGGTGGAGGAGAGAGGTGTGTCACAACCAATAGTAGAATTTTGGAGGCGTGGTGGCGGAACAACCTCCAACACTACTGCACCTTGTCCTGCATCCTTCCCAGGAGCCAGAAGAGTGACCCAATGGGCCGTGAAAGACAGGTAACGTCCCTGTCCATGCCTGCTGGACCATGAGTCAGCGGTAATATGCACCCTACCGCTGACCCCCCTGTCCAGCGAGGCAAGGACATTGCCTTCCACATGCCGGTAGAGAGCCGGAATCGCCTTCCGTGAGAAAAAGTGGCGTTTGGGGACCTGCCACTGAGGAACCGCACATTGTACAAACTCACGGAAGGGGGCCGAGTCTACCAACTGAAAAGGCAGCAGTTGAAGTGCTAGCAATTTAGCCAAGCTAGCATTCAACCGCTGGGCATGTGGATGGCTGGGAGTAAACTTCTTCCGCCGGTCCAGCAGCTGGGGCAGGGACATTTGCCTGCTATAATCGGATGTGGATGTACCACTAGCAGAGTTCCCGGAAGCACTTGGCTGTGACACACCTAATTCTACACCTTCATTCCTCTCAGAGCAGGTTTCAGAGAGGACTGAAGGTCTAGTGGGGTTGGAGATGCCAGCTGATGAGGAGCAAGGAGAGGTCCGCTTTGTTCTTTGGTGTGGGTCTTTGAGGTACGCTTGCCAATGAGCTGCATGGCAGGTCAACATATGTCTGGTCAAGCATGTGGTGCCCAAGCGGCTGATGTTTTGGCCACGCGAGATACGCTTGAGACATATGTTGCAAATAGCAGCGGTGCGATCTGATGCACTCGTCTCAAAAAAGGCCCACACCAAAGAACTTTTAGAATAACGCGCAGAGGAAGCGCTCTGCGCAGGCGGAGCTCTGCGGTGTGATTCAGTCGGTGTGCTGCCCCTAAGCTGGCCCCCGGAGGGCATCCTGCCTCGTTGGACATGTGCCTCCTCCTCCTCCGCCTCCTCCTCCCTCCTTCCAGGCACCCACGTGGAGTCAGTGCCCTCATCATCCCCTCCCTCTTCATCGCTGGAGCAAACCTAGCAGTATGCTGCAGCTTGTGGAACATGACTGCCAGATTGCTGTCCTTCTTGAGCATCCCCTCTCTCTGCATTCACGCTACTGCCTTCCTCTAGCTGAGTGTCATCATCAGAGCCCACCAAACACTGGGCATCCTCCTGGAGCATGTACCCAACACTGTGCTCAAAGAGTTCAGGAGACTCCTCAGGAGGACGTGGTGGGTCTAGGGAAGGAGTCACTGATGATGACATTGAGAGGAGGGAAGACGATGCGTTGGCAGCTGCTTTGCTAGTACACTGAGCATGGGTGAGAGAGGATGAGGAGGATGAAGAGGGCTTGGTCATCCACTCTACCAAGTCATTGGCATGTTGCGGCTCAACATGTCCAGCTGCAGAAAAGAAGGACAGGCATGTCCCATGGCCACGTGCTGATGACAATGCACCGCGTCCACGACCAGCACTGTTGTCTCTAGACACAGAGCCTGCTTGCCCTCTTTTATCGGCTCGCGCCTGTCTGCCTCTCCTTGCTGGCCTTCCAGACATGGTAATGGCCTGAAGGGAGTTGGGTAAAACAGCAGTTGGGTAGTTTATATTGTGCTGGAGGCACACAACACCCACTAACTCCTGCAGATGCCTTTATTATAGAACACCAGAGATAAAGGGGTATATACAGATGTATACTGTGCTGTGCTGGAGGCACACACAACTTCCAATAACTCCTGCAGATGGCAATTGGGCTCAAATAGAGAAGAGCTATGTAGGTGGATATAGCGGTATGTACTGGGTACAGAGCACGCAGACAGCACGCACTATCTCCTGACACTACTGACTGCAAGCTCTATTATTAAAGCTAGATCACTAGCTATATAGGTGAGGTGAATATAGCGGTGTATACTGCAGTCAGGGCACAGACAACAACCACTACACAAGAGCAAGATAGGAAATCAGCCAAAAACGATTGGTGTGTAAGTGTGTTGAAGGTACACAGAACACCCACTGCTTCAGATGCCAACACACTACACGAGGCCGCCTCAATGGCGGCCTTATATAGTGTGGGGCGTGCACTACACAGCCTGAGCTATGATTGGCCACAGGCAGGATGCCTGTGGCCAATCATGGCTCTCCTCGCTGCTGGCGCTGCGATTGGCCAAGCATGCGGGGTCACAGTGCATGCTTGGCCAATCATGAGCCAGCAATGCACTGCGCCATCGCAGTGCATTGTGGGCCACACGAATTTTGCCGAGAACGGCCCAAACGTTCGGAATTCGCCGAACGCCCGAACGGCCAATGTTCGAGTCGAACGTACGTTCGACTCGAACACGAAGCTCATCCCTATACATCACCATATTATTTATGAGAGAGAATGTGCCAAAATACGAGAGAAACATTTCCTTCATGTATGGAGAGTCTTCTGCAGTGCCAATCACAAGACTTCTACATTTACAGCAACATCTACATAAACTATTGAATTCTCAGTGGTGGCGCCCTCGTATGGGAGCTGGTGGGATTGGGAGTCCACAGTCCAGGGAAATCCAACCTAACAGAACAAGGAGAAAAGACAGGAGGGGGGAGAGGGAGAAGAAAAACAAACATGTTTGTGCTAGGCCCAGGAGCCACTATTATCTTTTCTCCTTCACCCACCTGGCCAAGAAAACTGATCTGAGTGCCCACAAAATGCCCCAAATCATCTCCGTACTACCAGTAGTAGTAGTAGTGGTAGTAGAAGTAGTAGTAGCGTAGTAGTAGTCATAGTGTAGTAGTGAAGTAGTAGTAGTAGTGTAATAGTCGTAGTGTGATAGTGTAGTAGTAGTCATAGTGTAGTAGTCGTAGTGTAGTAGTAGTAATAGTAGTAGTAGTGGTAGTACATTTATAGACACCCAGTAAGTGGTTAAAATGTATGGACTGTCCATAAATTTACAAACAGTTGGCAGCCCCGCTACAGTTCAGCACCTCACCCCTCCCCCCTCTAGGGTTGTTCTGCAGAAAAGACGGGAAATCATTTCTGCAAACCAACAAATCCGTCTGTTTTATACATTTTCCCCTTTTTAGGGGATTGCAAAAACCACTTCTCCACACCAGCAAAGCAACAAACTGACAGAGCTCCTCCCCATTACCCATAAACCCCACCGGGCTAATCCTCCTGGTCACTCCTCATTATTATTATTAGCTCCTCCCCCCAGTCACTGTGACACTATACAACTATAAAGATATGAGAAATACTCATAGAATGGATTTATATAAAGCACATGGTCAGTATGACGACTCAGCACATTTCTGCTACAAAAGTCTGAACTGAGGATATAAAAGAGGCAGAAATGCAGGAAAATCAAAGGAAATAGAATGTAGGAGAGGATTAGCAAGAAAACTAAACATTACAGTTATGGAAAGACCAGGAACTGAAGAGCTATGAGCCAGAGGGGGGGAGGAGAAAGAACACCAGTGTCCTACAGGGGATTCTACTTCCTGGTCTGTCACTTCCGGTTCTGATGTCACTTCCTGGTCTGATGTCACTTCCTGGTCTGATGTCACTTCCTTTACTCAGTCACTTCCTGTTCTCAGTCACTTCCTGTTCTGATATCACTTTCTGTACTGACTCAGTTTCTGTGTTATGTCAAATTAGACCACTCGTCACTAGTGATGGGAAGTCCGGATCTTTAAAGTGAATCGGTTCATTTGGAACTGCTCACTGAAATGAAGCGATTCAATGAATGGATTCTTCGGTTCTTCGGATCACTTGCTGAGTCTCCTGACAAGCATAGAACTGAAGCTCTGATTCAACCTTCTTAAATGATTAGAATCAGAAGACGGATTCACACAGAAGGTTGGCAGGTCCTCCTGGGGACGTTTACTTTGATTTAGTTCATCGGCGCAGAGCACAATTGTTGTCAGATTAGCGCAGTGTCATGCATTTTGGTGATACACAAACAGCTGTGTTAGGCTGGGATCACACTTGTGTGATGCGGGAACCCTGCGATTCCACGACGGGTTCCTGCATCGCACCCGACTCGCACGACTCGTTCACAACGACACATGCGAACTGCTGGGGAGTGTCATACAATGTTAATGACACCCCCATTTCAGCTCGCATGTCGCACTGCAAAGTGTCAGTTTGGACATGAATCGGATCACATGAGTGTCATGCGATCCGATTCTGGTGCGGACCAAAAAAAAGGGTCCTGTGTGAGTTTAGTCCGAATGCGATACGATTTCAGCCATACTATCTGTATGGCTGAAATCGCATTGCACGGACATCGCCTGTGATTTTGCACCACACTGCAGTGTGAACCGGCCCTGAGCCGAGGTTTCCACACATTGGATGGATAGGAATGTTACCTGTGAAGTTGCCCCAGAATGCAGTTCACATGCACACAAACCCCGCTTTTCATTTAGGCTCTGTTTCCACTTGTGCAACTTGTCCTGCGACTTGGGACTGCAAAGTCACATGACAAGAAGTACCCGATGATTTCCAATGAGTACCGTTCATATCTGTGCGACTTCAAGTCACAGCCACTTCAGAGTAGTCCCTGCACTACTTTGGTCCCATTGTAATGTGACTTGATGTCCATAAACCTCCAGAATACACAGGCATGGCTTCAAGTCGCAGCAGAATCAATGCAACTTTCACACTAACGCAGCCTGAAAGTTACACAATTCTGCCGCAATTTTGATGTGACTTTAAAGCAACGCCTGTGTATTCCGGAGGTCTATGGAGCTCAAGTTGCATCAAAGTGGGACCAAAGTATCGCAGGGACTACTCTGAAGTGGCACAGATATGAATAATACTCATTGGAAATCATAGAGTACAAAGTCGCAGGACAAGTCAAAATGGAGCCTAAATGAAAAGCGGGTTTTTGTGCATGTGAACTGCATTCTGATGGACCAACTTCACAGGTAACATTGCCAGCCATCAGATTTGCCCATAGTCTTTACAGCGCATGCGCAGGAATGATGATCAGATTTTACTATCATGGGCGAAGTACCCCTGGTAGTAAAATCCAATCGCTAAAGCTATTTTCACACTTGTGCGACTTGAAAGTGAAGTGCTTTTGCCATGATTTTTGCCACGACTTGAAGCAATGTCTGTGTAATCTGGAGGTCTCTGCCACAAGTCGCATCAAAGTTGGACAAAAACTACTTTGAAGTCGCACAGATATGAACTGAACTGGTTGGAAATCATGGGGTGTGACTTGTCATGTGACTTGTCATGTGACTTTGCAGTCTCAAGCCGAGAGACAAGTCGCATGAGTGTGAAAGGGCCTCAGGCTGTCCGTACCACATGATCACTGCTGCTACCTCATTGGTTTAGTGTATTGTTCTACTGGTGGGACTCGCGGTTCTTTCAGTGTAGTGATGTCCAGTTCATGAACGGATCGTTCTTTTGAATCGATTCTTTTCAGTGAACTGATTCGTTTGAAACATTTCACTATGACCTCAGTACATAGCAGAGCAGCAGAGCTGGCAGTGGTAATATGATCCTAGAGTGAGAGAGCTCCGCCCCTCCCTGCAACAAATCAGCTGACTCAAAGCACAGCGACACTCAGGAACTGGATACAAACTTAAAACAAGAGTCAGGAGTTCACAGCACACCGAGATAAAGAATCGTACAAGTTACCGAGATAAAGAATCATACAAGTTACTGAGATAAAGAATCGTACAAGTTACAGAGATAAAGAATCGTACAAGTTACCGAGATAAAGAATCGTACAAGTTACAGAGATAAAGAATCGTACAAGTTACTGAGATAAAGAATCGTACAAGTTACTGAGATAAAGAATCGTACAAGTTACCGAGATAAAGAATCATACAAGTTACTGAGATAAAGAATCGTACAAGTTACCGAGATAAAGAATCGTACAAGTTACCGAGATAAAGAATCATACAAGTTACCGAGATAAAGAATCATACAAGTTACCGAGATAAAGAATCGTACAAGTTACCGAGATAAAGAATCGTACAAGTTACCGAGATAAAGAATCGTACAAGTTACCGAGATAAAGAATCATACAAGTTACCGAGATAAAGAATCATACAAGTTACCGAGATAAAGAATCGTACAAGTTACCGAGATAAAGAATCGTACAAGTTACCGAGATAAAGAATCGTACAAGTTACCGAGATATAGAATCATACAAGTTACCGAGATAAAGAATCGTACAAGTTACCGAATTATAGAATCATACAAGTTACCGAGATAAAGAATCGTACAAGTTACCGAGATATAGAATCATACAAGTTACCGAGATAAAGAATCGTACAAGTTACCGAGATATAGAATCATACAAGTTACCGAGATAAAGAATCGTACAAGTTACCGAGATAAAGAATCATACAAGTTACCGAGATATAGAATCATACAAGTTACCGAGATAAAGAATCATACAAGTTACCGAGATAAAGAATCATACAAGTTACCGAGATATAGAATCATACAAGTTACCGAGATAAAGAATCGTACAAGTTACCGAGATATAGAATCATACAAGTTACCGAGATAAAGAATCGTACAAGTTACCGAGATAAAGAATCGTACAAGTTACCGAGATAAAGAATCGTACAAGTTACCGAGATAAAGAATCGTACAAGTTACCGAGATAAAGAATCGTACAAGTTACCGAGATAAAGAATCATACAAGTTACCGAGATAAAGAATCATACAAGTTACCGAGATAAAGAATCGTACAAGTTACCGAGATAAAGAATCATACAAGTTACCGAGATAAAGAATCATACAAGTTACCGAGATAAAGAATCGTACAAGTTACCGAGATAAAGAATCATACAAGTTACCGAGATAAAGAATCATACAAGTTACCGAGATAAAGAATCGTACAAGTTACCGAGATAAAGAATCGTACAAGTTACCGAGATAAAGAATCGTACAAGTTACCGAGATAAAGAATCATACAAGTTACCGAGATAAAGAATCATACAAGTTACCGAGATAAAGAATCGTACAAGTTACCGAGATAAAGAATCGTACAAGTTACCGAGATAAAGAATCGTACAAGTTACCGAGATATAGAATCATACAAGTTACCGAGATAAAGAATCGTACAAGTTACCGAATTATAGAATCATACAAGTTACCGAGATAAAGAATCGTACAAGTTACCGAGATATAGAATCATACAAGTTACCGAGATAAAGAATCGTACAAGTTACCGAGATATAGAATCATACAAGTTACCGAGATAAAGAATCGTACAAGTTACCGAGATAAAGAATCATACAAGTTACCGAGATATAGAATCATACAAGTTACCGAGATAAAGAATCATACAAGTTACCGAGATAAAGAATCATACAAGTTACCGAGATATAGAATCATACAAGTTACCGAGATAAAGAATCGTACAAGTTACCGAGATATAGAATCATACAAGTTACCGAGATAAAGAATCGTACAAGTTACCGAGATAAAGAATCGTACAAGTTACCGAGATAAAGAATCGTACAAGTTACCGAGATAAAGAATCGTACAAGTTACCGAGATAAAGAATCGTACAAGTTACCGAGATAAAGAATCATACAAGTTACCGAGATAAAGAATCGTACTTGTTACCGAGATATAGAATCATACAAGTTACCGAGATAAAGAATCATACAAGTTACCGAGATAAAGAATCGTACAAGTTACCGAGATAAAGAATCGTACAAGTTACCGAGATAAAGAATCATACAAGTTACCGAGATAAAGAATCGTACAAGTTACCGAGATAAAGAATCGTACAAGTTACCGAGATAAAGAATCGTACAAGTTACCGAGATAAAGAATCGTACAAGTTACCGAGATAAAGAATCGTACAAGTTACCGAGATAAAGAATCATACAAGTTACCGAGATAAAGAATCATACAAGTTACCGAGATAAAGAATCGTACAAGTTACCGAGATAAAGAATCGTACAAGTTACCGAGATAAAGAATCGTACAAGTTACCGAGATAAAGAATCGTACAAGTTACCGAGATAAAGAATCGTACAAGTTACCGAGATAAAGAATCGTACAAGTTACCGAGATAAAGAATCACACAAGTTACCGAGATAAAGAATCGTACAAGTTACCAAGATAAAGAATCGTACAAGTTACCGAGATAAAGAATCATACAAGTTACCGAGATAAAGAATCATACAAGTTACCGAGATAAAGAATCGTACAAGTTACCGAGATAAAGAATCGTACAAGTTACCGAGATAAAGAATCGTACAAGTTACCGAGATAAAGAATCGTACAAGTTACCGAGATAAAGAATCACACAAGTTACCGAGATAAAGAATCGTACAAGTTACCGAGATAAAGAATCGTACAAGTTACCGAGATAAAGAATCGTACAAGTTACCGAGATAAAGAATCATACAAGTTACCGAGATAAAGAATCATACAAGTTACCGAGATAAAGAATCATACAAGTTACCGAGATAAAGAATCATACAAGTTACCGAGATAAAGAATCGTACAAGTTACCGAGATAAAGAATCATACAAGTTACCGAGATAAAGAATCGTACAAGTTACCGAGATAAAGAATCGTACAAGTTACCGAGATAAAGAATCGTACAAGTTACCGAGATAAAGAATCGTACAAGTTACCGAGATAAAGAATCACACAAGTTACCGAGATAAAGAATCATACAAGTTACCGAGATAAAGAATCGTACAAGTTACCGAGATAAAGAATCATACAAGTTACCGAGATAAAGAATCGTACAAGTTACCGAGATAAAGAATCGTACAAGTTACCGAGATAAAGAATCGTACAAGTTACCGAGATAAAGAATCGTACAAGTTACCGAGATAAAGAATCACACAAGTTACCGAGATAAAGAATCATACAAGTTACCGAGATAAAGAATCATACAAGTTACCGAGATAAAGAATCGTACAAGTTACCGAGATAAAGAATCATACAAGTTACCGAGATAAAGAATCACACAAGTTACCGAGATAAAGAATCGTACAAGTTACCGAGATAAAGAATCGTACAAGTTACCGAGATAAAGAATCGTACAAGTTACCGAGATAAAGAATCATACAAGTTACCGAGATAAAGAATCATACAAGTTACCGAGATAAAGAATCATACAAGTTACCGAGATAAAGAATCATACAAGTTACCGAGATAAAGAATCATACAAGTTACCGAGATAAAGAATCATACAAGTTACCGAGATAAAGAATCACACAAGTTACCGAGATAAAGAATCGTACAAGTTACCGAGATAAAGAATCGTACAAGTTACCGAGATAAAGAATCGTACAAGTTACCGAGATAAAGAATCGTACAAGTTACCGAGATAAAGAATCGTACAAGTTACCGAGATAAAGAATCGTACAAGTTACCGAGATAAAGAATCACACAAGTTACCGAGATAAAGAATCATACAAGTTACCGAGATAAAGAATCGTACAAGTTACCGAGATAAAGAATCGTACAAGTTACCGAGATAAAGAATCGTACAAGTTACCGAGATAAAGAATCGTACAAGTTACCGAGATAAAGAATCGTACAAGTTACCGAGATAAAGAATCGTACAAGTTACCGAGATAAAGAATCGCACAAGTTACCGAGATAAAGAATCGTACAAGTTACCAAGATAAAGAATCGTACAAGTTACCGAGATAAAGAATCATACAAGTTACCGAGATAAAGAATCACACAAGTTACCGAGATAAAGAATCACACAAGTTACCGAGATAAAGAATCATACAAGTTACCGAGATAAAGAATCGTACAAGTTACCGAGATAAAGAATCATACAAGTTACCGAGATAAAGAATCATACAAGTTACCGAGATAAAGAATCATACAAGTTACCGAGATAAAGAATCATACAAGTTACCGAGATAAAGAATCATACAAGTTACCGAGATAAAGAATCGTACAAGTTACCGAGATAAAGAATCATACAAGTTACCGAGATAAAGAATCGTACAAGTTACCGAGATAAAGAATCGTACAAGTTACCGAGATAAAGAATCGTACAAGTTACCGAGATAAAGAATCACACAAGTTACCGAGATAAAGAATCATACAAGTTACCGAGATAAAGAATCATACAAGTTACCGAGATAAAGAATCGTACAAGTTACCGAGATAAAGAATCGTACAAGTTACCGAGATAAAGAATCGTACAAGTTACCGAGATAAAGAATCGTACAAGTTACCGAGATAAAGAATCATACAAGTTACCGAGATAAAGAATCATACAAGTTACCGAGATAAAGAATCGTACAAGTTACCGAGATAAAGAATCGTACAAGTTACCGAGATAAAGAATCACACAAGTTACCGAGATAAAGAATCGTACAAGTTACCGAGATAAAGAATCATACAAGTTACCGAGATAAAGAATCGTACAAGTTACCGAGATAAAGAATCACACAAGTTACCGAGATAAAGAATCATACAAGTTACCGAGATAAAGAATCACACAAGTTACCGAGATAAAGAATCATACAAGTTACCGAGTTAAAGAATCAGATCAGTTTTTAGAACACAGTACACTGAAAGAACTGCGAGTCCCACCAGTAAAACAATACACTAAACCAATGAGGTAGCAGCAGTGATCAGGTGGTACGGACAGCCTGAGGCCCTTTCACACTCGTGCGACTTGTCCTGCGACTTGAGACTGCAAAGTCACATGACAAGTCACACCCCATGGTTTCCAACCAGTTCAGTTCATATCTGTGCGACTTCAAAGTAGTTTTTGTACTACTTTTGTCTGACTTTGATGCGACTTGTGGCAGAGACCTGCAGATTACACAGACATTGCTTCAAGTCGTGGCAAAAATCATGGCAAAAGCACTTGACTTTCAAGTCGCACAAGTGTGAAAATAGCCTTAATGATTGGATTTTACTACCAGGAGTACTTCACCCATGATAGTAAAATCTGATCATCATTCCTGCGCATGCGCTGTAAAGACTATGGGCAAATCTGATGGCTGGCAATGTTACCTGTGAAGTTGGCCCATCAGAATGCAGTTCACATGCACAAAAACCCGCTTTTCATTTAGGCTCCATTTCCACTTCTGCGACTTGTCCTGCGACTTTGTACTCTATGATTTCCAATGAGTATTATTCGTATCTGTGCGACTTCAAATTAGTCCCTGCACTACTTTGGTCCCACTTTGATGCAACTTGAGATCCATAGACCTCCGGAATACACAGGCATTGCTTTAAAGTCGCATCAAAATTGCGGCAGAATTGTGCAACTTTTAGGCTGCGTTAGCCTGAAAAGCCAGAAAGTTGCATTGATTCTGCTGCGACTTGAAGCCATGCCTGTGTATTCTGGAGGTTTATGGACCTCAAGTCACATTACAATGGGACCAAAGTAGTGCAGGGACTACTCTGAAGTCGCTGTGACTTGAAGTCGCACAGATATGAATGGTACTCATTGGAAATCATTGGGTACTTCTTGTCATGTGACTTTGCAGTCCCAAGTCGCAGGACAAGTTGCACAAGTGGAAACAGAGCCTAAAATGAAAAGCGGGGTTTGTGTGCATGTGAACTGCATTCTGGGGCAACTTCACAGGTAACATTGCTATCCATCAAATTTGTGGAAACCTTGGCTCAGGGCCGGTTCACACTGCACTGCAGTGCAAATCACAGGCGATGTCCGTGCAATGCGATTTCAGCCATACAGATAGTATGGCTGAAATCGTATCGCATTCGGACTAAACTCGCACAGGACCCTTTTTTTGGTCCGCACCAGAATCGGATCGCATAGCACTCATGTGATCCGATTCATGTCCAAACTGACACTTCGCAGTGCGACATGCGAACTGAAATGGGGGTGCCATTAACATTGTATGACACTCCCCAGCAGTTCGTTGTGAACTGTCGTGCGAGTCGGGTGCGATGCAGGAACCCGCCGTGGAATCGCAGGGTTCCCGCATCACACAAGTGTGAACCCAGCCTAACACAGCTGTTTGTGTGTCACCAAAATGCATGACACCGAGCTCATCTGACACCAATAGAACAATTGTCAATTGACAACAACTGTGCTCTGCGCCGATGAACAAAATCAAAGTAAACGTCTGGAGGAGGACCTGCCAACCTTCTGTGTGAATCCGTCTTCTGATTCTACTCATTTAAGAAGGTTGAATCAGAGCTTCAGTTCTATGCTTGTCAGGAGACTCAGCAAGTGATCCGAAGAACCGAAGAATCCATTCATTTTCATCCATCACTACAGCATCTCTTCCCTCCTCGGACCTCGACCACCTTTATTTACATTTCCACAGGAAGCCACGCCCTGGAGGGTGTGCCTCCAATAGCTGAACACCTCCCACAAAGGCTGTGACCTCATAGTAGTAACAGGATGTGAATGCCCATATAAGGACAATACAATACAGAAGAAGGAACCAATCACAGACATGTCTACATTCAAATAGTCAGTGATACAAACTGACTAAATGCTTTCAATGATGGAAACCATACAAAACCAATGAATGATGACTATAATTCCACTGATAGAAATCCTTAATATACATTGTTCCAGAGTAGGGATGAGCTTCGTGTTCGAGTCGAACGCATGTTCGACTCGAACATTGGTCGTTCGTGTGTTCGCCGAATTCCGAACGTTTGGGCCGTTCGCGGCAAAATTCGTGTGGCCCACAATGCACTGCGATGGCGCAATGCATTGCTGTCTCACGATTGGCCAAGCATGCACTGTGACCCCGCATGCTTGGCCAATCGCAGCGCCAGTAGCGGGAAGAGCAATGGTTGGCCACAGGCATCCTGCCTGTGGCCAATCATAGCTCAGACTGTGTAGTGCACGCCCCACACTATATAAAGCTGCCTTTCAGGCGGCCTCGTGTAGTGTTTGTTAGCATCTGAAGCAGTGGGTGTTCTGTGTACCTTCAACACAGTTACACACCAATCGTTTTTGGCTGATTTACTATTTTGCTCTTGTGTAGTGGTTACTGTCTGTGCCCTGACCGCAGTATACACCACTATATTCACCTCACCTATATAGCTAGTGATCTAGCTTTAATAATAGAGCTTGCAGTCAGTAGTGTTAGTGCGTGCTGTCTGCGTGCTCTGTACCCAGTACATACCACTATATACACCTACATAGCTGTTCTCTATTTGAGCCCGATTGGCATTTGCTGGAGTTATTGGAAGTTGTCTGTGCCTCCAGCACAGCACAGTATACATCTGTATATACCCCTTTAACTCTGCTGTTTTCTTGTTATTGTCTGCGTGCCCTGACCGCAGTATACACCGTGATATTCACCTCACCTATATAGCTAGTGGTCCATCTTTAACAATAGAGCTTGCAGTCAGCAGTGTCACTCAGGAGATAGTGCGTGCTGTGTGCCTGCTCTGTACCCAGTACATACCGCTATTATCCACCTACATAGCTGTTCTGTATTTGGGCCAGATTGACATCTGCTGGAGTTATTGGAAGTTGTGTGTGCCTCCAGCACAGCACAGTATACATCTGTATATACCCCTTTAACTCTGCTGTTCTATAAAAAAGGCATCTGCAGGAGTTAGTGGGTGTTGTGTGCCTCCAGCACAATATAAACTACCCAACTACTGTTTTACCCAACTCCCTTCAGGCCATTACCATGTCTGGAAGGCCAGCAAGGAGAGGCAGACAGGCGCGAGCCGATAAAAGAGGGCAAGCAGGCTCTGTGTCTAGAGACAACAGTGCTGGTCGGGGACGCGGTGCATTGTCATCAGCACGTGGCCATGGGACATGCTTGTCCTTCTTTTCTGCAGCTGGACATGTTGAACCGCAACATGCCAACGACTTGGTAGAGTGGATGACCAAGCCCTCTTCATCCTCCTCATCCTCTCTCACCCAGTCTCAGGGTAGTAGAAAAGCAGCTGCCAACACATCGTCGTCCCTCCTCTCAATGTCATCATCAGTGACTCCTTCCCTAGACCCACCACGTCCTCCTGAGGAGTCTCCTGAACTCTTTGAGCACAGTGTTGGGTACATGCTCCAGGAGGATGCCCAGTGTTTGGTGGGCTCTGATGATGACACTCAGCTAGAGGAAGGCAGTAGCGTGAGCACAGAGAGAGGGGATGCTCAAGAAGGACAGCAATCTGGCAGTAATGTTCCACAAGCTGCAGCATACTGCCAGGTTTGCTACAGCGATGAAGAGGGAGGGGATGATGAGGGCACTGACTCCACATGGGTGCCTGGAAGGAGGGAGGAGGAGGAGGAGGAGGAGGAGGAGGAGGAGGCACATGTCCAACGAGGCAGGATGCCCTCCGGGGGCCAGCTTAGGGGCAGCACACCGACTGAATCACACCGCAGAGCTCCGCCTGCGCAGAGCGCTTCCTCTGCGCAGAGCGCTTCCTCTGCGCGTTATTCTAAAAGTTCTTTGGTGTGGGCCTTTTTTGAGACGAGTGCATCAGATCGCACCGCTGCTATTTGCAACATATGTCTCAAGCGTATCTCACGTGGCCAAAACATCAGCCGCTTGGGCACCACATGCTTGACCAGACATATGTTGACCTGCCATGCAGCTCGTTGGCAAGCATACCTCAAAGACCCACACCAAAGAACAAAGCGGACCTCTTCTTGCTCCTCATCAGCTGGCATCTCCAACCCCACTAGACCTTCAGTCCTCTCTGAAACCTGCTCTGAGAGGAATGAAGGTGTAGAATTAGGTGTGTCACAGCCAAGTGCTTCCGGGAACTCTGCTAGCGGTACACCCACGTCCGATTATAGCAGACAAATGTCCCTGCCCCAGCTGCTGGACCGGCGGAAGAAATTTACTCCCAGCCATCCACATGCCCAGCGGTTGAATGCTAGCTTGGCTAAATTGCTAGCACTTCAACTGCTGCCTTTTCAGTTGGTAGATTCGGCCCCCTTCCGTGAGTTTGTACAATGTGCGGTTCCTCAGTGGCAGGTCCCCAAACGCCACTTTTTCTCACGGAAGGCAATTCCGGCTCTCTACCGGCATGTGGAAGGCAATGTCCTTGCCTCGCTGGACAGGGCGGTCAGCGGTAAGGTGCATATTACCGCTGACTCATGGTCCAGCAGGCATGGACAGGGACGTTACCTGTCTTTCACGGCCCATTGGGTCACTCTTCTGGCTGCTGGGAAGGATGCAGGACAAGGTGCAGTAGTATTGGAGGTTGTTCCGCCACCACGCCTCCAAAATGCTACTATTGGTTGTGACACACCTCTCTCCTCCACCCCCTCCTCTTCTTCTTCCTCCACAGCCTCTTCCAGTGCTCTGTCCTCAGAACCAGCGGTGCTCCGTAGGCGTTGCAGGGGCTACGCAAGTACGCAGGCAAAACGATGCCATGCCGTGCTTGCGCTGGTTTGTTTGGGGGACAGGAGCCACACTGGGGCGGATGTTTTATCAGCTCTGCAGGGGCAGGCCGAGAGGTGGTTGACGCCACGCCAGCTTAAGCCAGGAATGGTGGTTTGCGACAATGGCACCAACCTCCTCTCCGCCCTCCGACAGGGACAACTGACCCATGTGCCCTGTGTAGCTCACGTCCTTAACCTGGTGGTGCAGCGGTTCTTGGGCAGGTACCCTGGCTTACAGGATGTCCTGAAACAGGCCAGGAGAGTCTGTGTGCATTTCCGCCGATCATTTAATGCCTGTGCTCGGCTGGCTGAGCTCCAAAAGGAGTTGAACCTGCCCAAGAACCGCCTTATATGTGACATGCCCACCAGATGGAACTCAACATTGGCCATGCTGCAGCGGCTGCACACGCAGCAGAGGGCCATCAATGAGTACCTGTGCGACTACGGCACCAGGACAGGGTCAGGAGAGCTTGGTTTTTTCTCACCACGCCAGTGGGGCATGATCAGGGATGCATGCACTGTCCTGTCACCGTTTGAGGAGGCCACAAGGATGGTGAGCAGTGACAGTGCATGCATCAGTGACACTATACCTCTTGTCCACCTCTTGGAGCATACGCTGCGTGGAATAATGGACAGGGCACTTGAGGCAGAACAGAGGCAGGAAGAGGAGGACTTCCTTGCCTCTCAAGGCCCCCTTTATCCAGACAGTGTTCCTGCTGTGCCACCCATCACACAGGAAGAGGGTGAGGAGGAGGAAGAGGAGGAGGAGGATGATTGTGTCAGCATGGAGGTGGAGGCTGGCACTCAGCATCAGCAGCAGCAGTCTTATAGGGATGATTTACAGTCCCAAGAAACACGTGGACTTGTACGTGGCTGGGAGGAGGTAGCTGCGGATCATGTTGTCCTTAGTGACCCAGAGGACTCCGGACCGAATGCCTCAGCTAACCTACGCTGCATGGCCTCCCTGATCCTGCAAAGCCTGCGGAAGGATCCTCGTATTCTTCGGATCAAGGAGAGGGACCATTACTGGCTGGCCACTCTCCTTGATCCACGGTACAAGGGTAAGGTTGCCGACCTTATCTTGCCATCGCAGAGGGAGCAGAGGATGAGACATCTCCGGGAGGCCTTGCAGAAAGCTCTGTGCAACGCGTTCCCAGAGACTGGGAGATCACAAACTCCTGGTCCTGGACAACGTGTTGCTGAGGCATCAGTCAGAAGGAGCGGTGGAGAAGGTGGCCGTCTGACTGATGCGTTCAGACAATTTTTTAGTCCGCAGCCCCAAGGTATGATTGGTTCCAGCACCCATCGCCAGCGTCTAATTTACATGGTGCAGGAATACCTAGGGGCGAGGTCAGACTTGGACACCTTTCCCACTGAAAATCCTCTGGCTTACTGGGTCTTGAGGATGGATCACTGGCCAGAGCTTGCACAGTATGCAATTGAGCTACTGGCCTGTCCTGCATCCAGCGTTCTTTCGGAACGCACCTTTAGTGCTGCTGGTGGCTTCGTTACCGATCACAGGGTGCGCCTGTCCACCGAATCAGTTGATCGACTGACCTTCATCAAGATGAATCAGTCTTGGATCACCCACAGCTACCAAGCACCTGAAGCTGATGTAACCGAATAATTTTTTTTGAAATACCACATCCCTTCAAGACTGCCTATGCTGATGCTGAGTGACTGTCCTGTTATGTTGATTGTCTATCCTCTTCCTCCTCCGCTGATATGTTGGAAGAACATTTTTGGTTCTGGGTGATGCCAGCAGCCCAATTTTTCTGCCCCTGTTTAACAGGGGCGTTTAAGTACAATTTTTGATGCAATGCTTTGCAGCAGGGCTAATTCCTGCAATAAAACTAGAGTGTATGGCAGAGGTTGCAGTGTGATGGCACCAGTGCCTAAGGCCCAATTTTTCTGCCCCTGTTTAACAGGGGCGTTTAAGTACAATTTTTGATGCAATGCTTTGCAGCAGGGCTAATTCCTGCAATAAAACTAGAGTATATGGGAGAGGTTGCAGTGTGATGGCACCAGTGCCTAAGGCCCAATTTTTCTGCCCCTGTTTAACAGGGACATGTAATTACAATTCTTGATATAATATTTCACAGGAGGGCCCCTTCCTGTGCCCACCCAGAGTAACTGTGAGGACTTATAGTGTTGTGGCACCAGCACCACAACCACCAAAGGTCAATTTTTCTACCACGGATCAACAATGGCATGTAATTACAATTCTTGATATAATCGTTCACAGCAGGGCGCTCCAGCGGCCACCAAGAGTCACTTTGAAGGCTTACAATGTTGTTGCAAAACCAACACCTTGTTCCGCCATTTCTGCAGAGCATATAGGGCAGGCCCCTACTTTCAAACATCCAATTTACAAACATCTCCTACTTGCAAACGGAAGGAGACAACAGCAAGTGAGATGAAAAAAGATGGACGACAAAACAAATTATACAGGGGTGATAATCCTTCCCTATGTTTTCCAAAAAGCTTAAAAATAGTTTTTTTGACTGGAGCTACACTTTAAAAATGTACCAGTTGAAAATGACAAACAGATTCAACTTAACACAACAAACCTACACAGTCCCTGTCTTGTTTGCACCGCCTGTATACTGCTGTTCTGAGTATATAGGGCCTGGGGGCCACACGCATTTCCTTTTTTTAATATGGGTACGGGGTTCCCCTTAATATGCGTACAAGACCCAAATAGGCTGGTAATGGGCAGGGAGGGATACCCATGCCATTTTTCTGAATGATTTTCAACCATATTGCAGGAACCAGATATAACATTAAAACCGCAAGCAGTTTTAAATGGTGTTATTTCCGTTTAATGTCATTTTGTGCAGGGACTGTTCTAAACACGGGAAACACGTGGCACTTCACAGGCATACTATAGACACCCCCCAGGCACCATATTTAAAGGAATATTTCACTTTTTTTTTTTCACTTTAATCGTCATTAAAATCAGTGCTCCCGCCAAAACGGTAGTTTTTAAAACTTTTTTTTGCAGTGACCCATGTCCCCTGAGGCAGGAGGCAGGTCGCCAAACCCTTTTTAGCACACTATCTTGCATATTAGCCGTTAAAATTAGCACTTTCCAATTCGAACGTTCGAGTCCCATAGACTTCAATGGGGTTCTAACGTTCGTGCCGAACGCGGGGGTCGTTCGCAAGTTCTGGTGCGAACCGAACCGGGGGGTGTTCGGCTCATCCCTATTCCAGAGAATAATGTATACCTGGATTATTCTACACCTCCTTGTGGATGGAAGGTTATCCACAGATGTGCGCTGCCCATCTCCATGTGGTGATCAGACACAGCAGAGACAATGAGCGCACATCCGCCTACAACCAATCCCTGCAGAGCAAGCATATGCCCCCAGACCATCGTCTGTACAATGTACAGGGGCCCTTTTACTGGCGGACATACCCCCACTCCACAAACACCTCTTTCCAATCCCAAGAAGTTCTCCACTACCTAACGGATCTCACCCAGCGTCAGTCTGCCCCAGTCAGCTCTTTTAGAGAATGAACACAGGAGGACTCTTATGACAATACATATAAAAATACATATAAAATTTTCCACAACAGCTCCTCCTCTTTGTCATGTGATCCCATGTGTCCCTCCATGACTTCCCATCTTCTTACACCCGGCCTTACAGTCCATAGGAGTCCATAAAAAGGAAAACACGGCTGGACATGTAGACTTCTCCTCAGGAGGGATGACATGGTGAGCTGTAGTAGTCGCTGGTCGGTCTGGGATCCTCGGTGTCTTTTTCTTGGGTCGGCCATCTTGGGCTCATCTGCTCGGGCTCTGGTCACGCGTCCAATCAGGCAACAGGAACGCCTCATCACGGGATATAGAAGAATAGAAACAAAAACAACATGAGTAAATATACCCCGACTTCCTTCAACTATGATCCACTGCAACAATAAAGATTAAATGCCCCCAGATTCCCAGACCCTTAGAGGATTCCAACCTTCACTATCTATAGCTCTGGCTTTGCCCTTTAGGTTTCTTATCCTTCTCCATATGGGCCTGAACTTTGTCCCCAGTATCCCCGATCCAGGTATAGCAATCTTTACTTATCAAATCCCAGGAACCCCCCTTGGATTGTGGGAACTTCCTTGTGGCTTCAACAGTTACATGAAAACATCCCGTCCTCAATGGATGAGAAATTGTTCAATCGTTTCATAAGCCCCTCCCCCACCTCCCCCACCGTGTACAAGAAATTCCCGTCCAGCTGTCCCCGACATTCTCACCTTCTCTCCCGTCATCAGAATCGGCCGCGACATAAGATGGTGGGACGAGATTCACCAGCACACATCAACCTCTCGCCTTCGGGGGAATTACCTTATAAGCTGTAGATCCTCATTAATACCAAACTAAAGCTGAGACCCGCTTGTGGGCCACCTAGTTATCCCCGATACCAAAACTGGCAAGAAGCAGAGCGATTGTTATAATTATAATTCATTTTATCCTCTAGAAATGTATCATTACATTCTATTGTCATGTGTCTGTTTGGATTTTACTAGTTTGTCAAAAACTCCTCACACCGATATGAACGTCCTCTACATATCATGTACCTCCATCATCGCTGGGGCCCTAGTAGACCCAACCTCGTGTCCTGCTCACTTTCTTAGCTAGTTGGAAAATACAAATAAAAATATAAATAAAAAGATACTTCTCATCCTTGTCTCGTTCTGCAATCTTCTTTACAACGACCCGTCACCTGTCACACACTTCTCTAGAATTAGAGGAGTTCCTATTATTGGTTTGAAAAATTGTCATTCTCACCTCTCCCATCCCCCCTTTTTCCTCCTCATTACAACCTGGAGGAAAACACGCAGGGTTTAGAATGGAGCAGAAACAAAACCAGTGAAATATCCTATGATACTTTTACCTTCTTATACACTTTCAGAAACTCCTCGCACCTGAAAAGTCACTTATAAACAAAAGTTATTACTCCGTCCTTCATAGACAACACAACATTCGTGTAGATCGGTAAATTGCCATTGACCTTCCTCAAAACCGATAATAACTAAACCCCTCTGTAACCCTTACTTTTATGTTCTTACTAAAATACAACCCCCGCCACACGTAAGATGGCCGCCGCGGTGGGTTCAGACATCTTCTTGTTACCACAAACAATGAGAATTCTAAAACCTGAGACAAACACTTAGATACAAATGTGGGGGAGATATTTCATAGATCCCAATCAAATATTACAAATTAAAAACAACCAAATAGAATTCTGTCTTCACTTTTAGCGATAGAAAAAAAAAAAAAAAATACATCCAATGGGAAAGACAGGAGAAGATCTCAGAATATTGTATGGACCGGCCACACAAACTTCTAAAACGGGCGTGAGAATTCCAACCACAATTCCTCCTCTGAGAATCACAAAAACAAGAACTACAAATCCATCAACTCCCTCAGCATTACAGATTTCTGAAGCCTCAGTCCCGATACATCAACTCCAGAGGGATACCCAGAATAGTATCCTCCGACCACCTATGTCACTCTTTAAAGGTCTAATGGCCTTTAGCCCCAAAACTAGGATCCTTATGTACTGTGCAGCCGTCTGACTGCGGGAAGCCTCCAATCCTTCCCTTGCATGGACCTCCTAGTGCCCATGGCGATTCCAATCGGCTTATCGTCTTACCCCTGCGTCCAGGGAAACCGCTGCACCTACTTTGGGGACCACCACCAGGTGTCGTCTTCTGCGGGGGATCAACAGACTACAGCTAGTCCCCCAACTAGAAACCCCATCCGAGGTGTTATCACCCCCCGAATTAAGTCTCTACTCCTCACCGTGTATGTGTACACAAGCGTTTCCTTTGTACCCCCATACACTGCGTCGCCAGATTTAGCCACACAGAAAACACAATTACTCCCGCTTACTCTACAGAACAATGTGGCTTCTCTCTCTGTACCTCGATATTACAACAAACAACATGGAGGCCTCCTGTTTGCTCTCTACCCAAAACTGTATTACAGTATAAACCTTAGAAAAAAACTGAAATTATAATTTAAAACACTCTTTCAAACACCAGTATTTCCCATTGTCCTAACGTGAGTCAGAAGACCCCCGACTCCTCCCACCAACTTCCTGTGTCTCCAAAAGGTTGTAGCATGAACCCAGCAAACAAGTTCATTTACATATCAATGTTACAGGAAAAGGGAGGGGGAGGGGGAGCCTCGCCCCATATGCAGGCTATACAATACAAGCCTAACAAAAAACAATGAATTGCCCTCTGTGAAACTTCCATACATTTGTAATACAAATAACACACCGCTGTGTACAAAACCTCAGTTCAAGCTAGTTTCACCCTCCACTGAAATTCAATGCAAAATAGAGATTTACACTGAAAACCAAAAATTCACTACAGAAAATGCAATAGCTTAACTGAAAAATCACATAAAAGGTACAAAAATAGAATTCACTTAAAGGAAATGGCGACTAGAGAGAAGGTGGCGGCCCAGACCACATGGTCTAGGAACAAGATGGTGGCTCGTGTCACATGGTTTCACACACAAGAGAATGGTGTCTGCACCTTCCCCTATAGGAAGACTCACAGATTTTCAAAATGGCCACCAAGCCTGGTCACATGGCAGACAACAAAAGCTAGGCTACAACAAAATGGCGATTTTTCCCACCAAAACAATCATTTCTCCCCACAAACTTACACATTTGAAAATGCACACTTAAACAGACACACAGTTCAGGAACAGTTCCACTGAAAAGTATGTCATCTTACCACACAATTGAGAATGCACACTTAGTAACACATGTTATCCAATGAAACAAAACACCACATAAAACCACAATATAACACAATATATCCCAGGCCAGCTCAAACATCGCCTCTTTTCTCAAACAAAGTTCAATTCTGGCATCAGCTTCCATAACAAGCCATAACAAGCCATCGTTTCCCTTCCCACAGGGCGTAGCCCGTTCAACACAAAACATTTCCTATTGTCCACAACATGGGGTAGCTACCTTGGCTGCCCCTCCCCCAGGCCACATGGCACACAAACTTGCAGTTACAAACTGCTCTACAAGACTCATGCAGTCTACTTGTTCCATACATAAGTAAAAATCTAAATTCATCCATTTCTCATTCAGTTACTTACACAACTTGTTACACAACATGCAGTTTCCATACACATACACTCGAACTGATCCAAATCACACACACCTTCTCACACACACACACACACGCACACATGCAAACTTCATCAAACTTCCAGCATTATCTCAAAAAGACGAAAACGTTGTTCTTTTCGCAAAGCAGGACCTCCCCAATGCATCACATAGCTTAATGATCCAATTGCAAAAGGAGGTTCTGTTTACTCCTACCTGGCTCGCCATCTGATGTAGAAATCTGGCTGTATGCTGTGCACACAACCACATCTACTGCTGTGCTCATATAAGCACCCACTTCCATCTTAATGATATAATACTTTAGCTTACCTTCCAAACCACTCATCCAAGTATTCAGACATGACCTACATTCCTACATTCCCATTTCAGCCTGACTGCTCCTCAGCCAGGCCCCTCTGGTTCCCCATTAAAGAGACATCACCAGCATTCTTACATTCTCCAAACGGTCAGTATGTCTGTGCTCTCTGACCTCAACAAATCTTTTATTACATTTCCACAGGAAGCCACGCCCTGGAGGGTTTGCCTCCGACAGCTGAATCCCTCCCACAAAGGCTGTGACCTCACAGCAGCAACACAGGATGTGAATGCCCATATAAGGACAATACAATACAGTAGAAAGTACCAATCACAGACATGTCAACATTCAAATAGTCAGTGATACAAACTGACTAAATGCTTTCAATGATGGAAACCATACAAAACCAATGAATGATGACTACATTTCCATTGATAGAAATCCTTAATATACATTGTTCCAGAGAATAATGTATACCTGGATTATTCTACACCTCCTTGTGGATGGAAGGTTATCCACAGATGTGCGCTGCCCATCTCCATGTGGTGATCAGACACAGCAGAGACAATGAGCGCACATCCGCCTACAACCAATCCCTGCAGAGCAAGCATATGCCCCCAGACGATCGTCTGTACAATGTACAGGGGCCCTTTTGCTGGCGGACATACCCCCACTCCGCAAACACCTCTTTCCAATCCCAAGAAGTTCTCCACTACCTAACGGATCTCACCCAGCGTCAGTCTGCCCCAGTCAGCTCTTTTAGAGAATGAACACAGGAGGACTCTTATGACAATACATATAAAAAATACAGGTATCCCTTGTTTAACATGGAAAATACATTTCTCAGGCTGGGGAATGAGTCTTTAGTCGGGCCAATACCGAACAGATATGCTTCTGATGTGTTTCAAGATTGGGAGAGTATATCAAAATATCCCCTAAATATACAAGCATGAAGAGACCCAACATGTCCCGGAAAATGTCATTCATGAAGTTGTGTAAAAGACGGCTGGTGCATTCCTGAGGCCGAAAGGCATGACAAGACATTGGTAATGACCATCCTTGGTGTTAAAGGCCGTCTTCCATTCATCGCCCGCACGGATTCGCACCAGATTATAGGCTCCCCTTAAATCCAGTTTGGAGAAGATTTTGGCTCCCTGGATTGGAGAGAACAACTCTGTGATGAGGAGGAGAGAATACCGATTGGGAACAGTTATTTTATTCAGACCTCTGTAATCAACACAAAGTCTCCGTCCTCCATCCTTCTTCAGGACAAAGAAGCATCCTACTCCTGCGGGAGAAGTGGAGGGACGGATGAAACCCTTAGCGAGGTTTTCCTGGATGTATTCTTGCAAAGCAAGATTCTCTGGTTCAGACAGTGGAAAGACTCTCCCTCGAGGAGGTGTAGTGTCAGGCAAGAGGTCAATGGGACAATCATAACTGCGATGAGGAGGTAAAGGGTCAGCAATCCCTTTAGAAAACACATCCCGAAAGTCCTTATAACAAAGCGGAATCTGTTCCATTCCCACTTGACAGGTAGCAAGTGGAACAAGGTGCTGGATGCAGCTCTTTTTACACTGATTGGACCAAGCCAGAATATCTCTTGTTGGCCAGTCAATTACAGGATTGTGCTTCTGAAGCCAAGGAAGGCCTAGGATCAAAGGAGTGGATGGAGAGTCAATGACAAGACATGAAATCTTCTCCCAATGCAAAGCCCCCAATTGTAACTGGAAAGGGTTGGTGGATTGGAGCACTAGGTCTTGTGAGAGAGGCCGATTATCCACGGAGATCAGGCGGACTGGGCAATCTAGAGCATGAGTTTCCAGGGACAAAGAGGTGATCAGAGTCTTATCAATAACATTCTCAGCTGCTCCAGAATCCACCAAGGCCAGCAGTTCATGAGCCCCTGTCCCAAAGTGAATGACAGCGGGTAAAAGTATACGATTGTCCCCCTGGGGAGATGAGAGTAGACCTAAGGTGACCTCCCCGCAATCACCTAGGTCCTGGCGTTTCCCGGACGTGTAGGGCACGAACGGAGCATATGACCCTTGAGGCCACAGTATAAGCAGAGTCCCATATTACGCCTGCGTTTGTGTTCCTGGGCCGATAACCGGGTGGAGCCCAACTGCATAGGTTCTTCCTCAGATTTGGCACTGGAGGTGGAATAATCAGGTGGTAAGGAAGGTATATAGTTTGTCACAGCCATTGTTTGTTCTCGCCTCCTCTCTCGCTGGCGGCTGTCAATTCTAATGGCTAGACACATAGCCTCCTCCAGTGAGGCTGGGTAAGAGAAGTTGACCAGAGCGTCTTTAATAGCATCTGAAAGGCCAATTCTAAACTGGCTGCGGAGAGCGGCATCATTCCAGCCAGATTCCGGGGCCCACCTGCCAAACTCTGAGCAATACATTTCAGCTGTGGTAGTTCCTTGTTTTAAAGCGGAGGTCCACCCTAAAGTGGACCTTCCGCTCATTGGAACCCTCCCCCCCAATTGGCACCTTTCAGGGGGGGGGTGCAGGTACCTGTACAGTACAGGTATCTGCAGCCACTTCCGGTGTAGATTCTGCAGAAGGTACGCCCCTTTCCGCAGAATCTACGCCCCTTTCCGCAGAATCCACGCCCCTTTCCGAAGGTCCCCCGCTGCCTGCTGGGAAACACACGGATCCCAGGGACAGCGGGAACCATCCTTATTGCGCAGCGCGACTCGCGCATGCGCAGTAGGGAACTGGGAAATTAAGCCGAAAGGCTCCACTTCCTGATTCCCGTACCCAAGATGGCGGCGGCAGCACCCGAGAGACGATCGAGAGATCGGCTTCGGGTGCCGACATCGCGGGCGCGCTGGGCGGGTAAGTGTCATTATTTTAAAAGTCAGCAGCTGCAGTATTTGTAGCTGCTGGCTTTTTAAAAAATGGCGGATTCCTGGCGGACTCCCGCTTTAAGTTACGCAGGGTGGATTCTGCAGTAGCAGCACGATCCGGATCATCATATAGCAACCCGAGGGCTTCAAAGAAGGCATCTACTGTTAGCAGGGCTGGATGGTTTGGTTCCAGGTTGAAGGCCCAGGCCTGGGGGTCACCCTGTAGTAGAGAGATAATGATTTGAACCCTCTGAGTTTCAGGGCCAGACGAGGATGGCCTCAACTTCAAATATCATTTGCAGCTGTTTTTAAAGTTGCGAAACCCTTTACGGTCACCGGAAAACCGGTCGGGCAAAGGGATTTTTGGTTCCGATGGAGTTTTTGTAGTGGTGGTAGTGGAAGGAGATTGCACCTTGGTGAGCTCTGTGGCCATTTCCTGAGCTTGATGGGATAAACGGCAAAGTTCTTGTGTAAACAACGGAGCCTGTTCAGGATTCATGATAGGTTTCCCTTTATGTACGGCTCGGGATAATGTCAGGCTAGGAGCAGATAACAGGTAACAGTTCAGGTGTGCTGATTATACAAAGAGTTCAAAGAACAAGAGCGCATACCATGAGCAGGTCTAAGCAGAGCAGGTCAGCTGGGACTTGTAGTTCACCGCTGCAGATGAAGGTAGATGTTAGCTGGACCTTGTAGTTCACCGCTGCAGATGAGGATAGACGTTAGCTGATGCTTGTAGTTCACCGCTGCAGATGAAGGTAGATGTTAGCTGGACCTTGTAGTTCACCGCTGCAGATGAGGATAGACGTTAGCTGATGCTTGTAGTTCACCGCTGCAGATGAAGGTAGATGTTAGCTGGACCTTGTAGTTCACCGCTGCAGATGAGGATAGACGTTAGCTGATGCTTGTAGTTCACCGCTGCAGATGAGGGTTCTGTAGTAGAATCAGGCAAAGCGTAGTCTAGGCAAGCTGGGTCATACACAGGTAGATCAGAGTCCAAACGGTACCGGATCAGAAGCGAGCAAGGAGGGTCACACAAGCCGGTCATACAGGAAAGACACAGAGCAGATATCAGCCGGATCAAACACAAAAGTGAACTCTAACAGGAGCACTGACTGAACGCTCATACAGGTGATATAAAGGTGAGCTGACCAATCACTGTTGTTTCCCAGACAAAGGCTGTGCCAGGTGGGCTGTGCTGGGTCCTAAAGGCAGTGGCAGAATTATAGGGGTCGCCAAGATTGCCATGGCGACCGGGCCCCCTGTACTTCTGCGATAGGAGGGGAGGCTGAGAGGAGCTCCACAATCATCAGCCGAACTGAAATCAGCTCTGTGCGGGAGCTCCTCACATTAGGCTTAGTGAAAGCAGTGTGTGCTCTTTGTCTCCCCCTAGAGTGCAGTACCCGCCAGGAAGAGGTAAATGTCTGCTGTTTTTTTCTAATAAGCCTATCTACTGTATGTATGTGTGTGTGAGCATGTATGTATGTGTGTGTGTGTGTGTGAGCATGCTTCTATGAGTGAACATGCTTGTATGTGTGTGTGTGAGCATGCTTGTATGTATGTATGTGTGTGTGTGAGCATGCTTCTATGAGTGAACATGCTTGTATGTGTGTGTGTGAGCATGCTTCTATGAGTGAACATGCTTGTATGTGTGTGTGTGAGCATGCTTCTATGAGTGAACATGCTTGTATGTGTGTGTGTGAGCATGCTTCTATGAGTGAACATGCTTGTGTGTGTGTGTGTGTGAGCATGCTTGTATGTATGTGTGTGTGTGAGCATGCTTCTATGAGTGAACATGCTTGTATGTGTGTGTGTGAGCATGCTTCTATGAGTGAACATGCTTGTGTGTGTGTGTGTGTGTGAGCATGCTCGTGTGTGTGTGTGTGAGAGCATGTATGTATGTGTGTGCGTGTTCATATATGTATGTATGTGAATGTGCATGTGTGTGTGTGTATGTGTTTATCAGTGGCGATGCATCCAAAAGGGTGCACAGGTTCCACCCCCTCTATGACCAATGGATAGATTCATGCATAGCATAGCAGGAATCTATCCATGGCCCCCCCGCTGCCACCCCCATATTTAGGTGTCTGGTCCCTTTTGGGGTGTCGGGTGCCTGAATTACAGCGGCGGGGGAGGGGGTGTTTTTGCAGCACCTGATTAGAGCCATGGGCTTTAATAGGCTTCAAAATAGGTGAACTGCGAGTGCCATGCTTGACGCTCACAGTCTGCCCGGGTGTGTTAGAAAAGTGAATTAATATTCACTTTCCTAACACTGAACCGCCTCTCCACCAATCAGGTGTGCGGGTCTTTTACCCATCACTTGATTGGCTGAAACGATAGACACAGCTATTGGACGCCCATCAGGAGGAGAGGACGGGAGATGAGGATGGCAGTAGCTGCATGGAGAACCCCGCTCATGGCCGTTACCCGCTGCCCCACCAAGACAGGGTAAGTGGCAGGCAGACAGTGAGCGGGCAGTGGGGATTCACAGTGGCAGCATTTGATGGGCACACTGGCGGCATTTGATGGGCACAGTGGTGGCATTTGATGGGCACACTGGCGGCATTTGATGGGCACAGCGGTGGCATTTGATGGGCACAGCGGCAGAGTTTGATGGGCACAGCGGTGGCATTTGATGGTACAGCGGTGGCATTTGATGGTACAGTGGTGGCATTAGATGGGCACAGTGGCTGTAATTGATGTTTTTTAAATCGGTTCCTTTATATGCAGCCACCCACTTGGGACGGGGCCCTGGTGTTCCACCATCGGGCTCGGAGAAAAGAGCCCTGTCCGGAGGTCGGGGGGGGCCCGCCATGGTTTCCTGCATCGGGGCCCTGAAGGTTCTAGTTACGCCACTGCCTAAAGGGATTCTAGTACTGACAATCGGTACATAGATGACGTTTTCTTTCTATGGAAAGGAGATTCAGAATCTCTTCATTCATATACAGTGCCTTGTGAAAGTATTCGGCCCCCTTGAACTTTTCAACCTTTTGCCACATTTCAGGCTTCAAACATAAAGATATAAAATGTTTATTTTTTGTGAAGAATCACCAACAAGTGGGACACAATTGTGAAGTGGAACGAAATCTATTGGATTTTTGAAACTTTTTAACTAATAAAAAACAGAAAAGTGGGGGTGCAAAATGATTCGGCCCCTTTACTTTCAGTGCAGCAAACTCCCTCCAGAAGTTCAGCGAGGATCTTTTTTCAGTTTAATACTCTTTATTCCATTTTCCTTCACTTTTACAAAACATCATAAAACATGTCAACATTTTAAAAAACAATAATATATGACTATTACAAGAATAATTTCTCATACTATTTACAATCATTCTTATCTTCCATATTCCGTGTCTCCTTAGTTATCATCCTTTTATCGCTATCCCCTCCCCCCTCCCTCATTAACATTGCTATTCTACTGCACTTTTCTTTTCTCTCTTTTCTTTTCCCTTCCCTTCTCCTTACCCTTTCCTCCTCTCCTCTCTCCTTTATTAACTATTTTTCTAATATGTTTTTGGGAGATTTACTCATGGCATAAATTAAAGTCTACCTTACCTTTCTTAGTTTTAATCTTATCTCTCTCCTACTCATTTCTAATCTATAGGATCCTCCATCTCATTTCCCCAAGGCCTCCATATTATTTTGAACTCTCTAAGATTCCCCTTTTTACATATACTGTCTTCTCCTTCCATATTAATTCACTGATGACTTGGATCCATTCACTCGCCAATGGGGCCCTCTCCGCCGGCCATCTTTGTGCAATTATTCTACGCGCATTGGAATAGCGCTGACGTTTCTTATATTAGAAGGGCGGGGCCACCCATCACCTGACTCCACCCCCTCTGACGCTGGTGAGGAGAGCCAGGGATTCCCTAATGACGTATGGGTGACCCCGCCCCCTCTGATGTAACGGAAACCTGCGTTACATCAGAGGGGGGTGGGGTCACCCATACATCACTGGGGAACCCCATAGCTTTCCTCACCAGCGTCGGAGGGGGCGGGGTCAGGTGACAGGTGGCCCCGCCCTCCTAATATAAGAAACGTCAGCGCTGGGATCTCCGCAATGGAGACAGAAGGCGGATGTATGGACAGCGCTGGACTGAGAGATCCCCCGTCGCTGGATATGATCATCCATCGCTGGCCCCCCGGAGACCCGTCGCTGGATAGCAAGAGTGGATTAGCACCGCTGGAATCTTTTTTTTATTTTTAATAAAGGAATTTTTTAAAAGTGTGTTTGTCTTATTTAACCATTTTTACACTTTCTTTGTGAAATGGTAGGGGTACTTTTGTACCCCCTTACCATTTCAAACAGGGGGGGGCGGGATCTGGGGGTCCCCTTGTTAAAGGGGGCTTCCAGATTCTGATAAGCCCCCCGCCTGCAGACCCTCACAACCACCGCTCAGGGTTGTGGGGATGAGGCCCTTGTTACCATCAACATGGGGACAAGGTGCTTTGAGGGGTCACAGACCCCCAAAGCATCCTCCCAATGTTGAGGGCATGTGGCCTGGTATGGTTCAGGAGGGGGGGCGCTCTCTCGTCCCCCCTCTTTTCCTGCGGTCTGCCAGGTTGCGTGCTCGGATAAAGGGTCTGGTATGGATTTTTAGGGGGACTCCACGTCAAATTTTTTTTTCAATTTGATGCGGGGTTCCCCTTAATATCCATATCAGACCTGAAGGGCCTGGTAATTGAATTTAGGGGAACCCCTGGGGCAGGACCCGGGTCCCCAAACACTTTTTAGGACAGTAACTTGCATATTAGCCTTTAAAATGAGCACTTTAGATTGTGAACGTTCGAGTCCCATAGACTTTAATAGGGTTCTAAAGTTCACAGGAAGTTTAGGTCTGTTCACAGGTTCTGGTGCAAACCGAACAGGGGGGTGTTCATCTCATCCCTAATCCCCATCTCAAGTATGAAAACGCAGAAATCCACCTCTATCCTGACTTTTCGGCAGATCTACAGAAGAAGAGGAAAACCTTCCAAGACATCCGTCGGCCCCTCAGAGAAAAGTCCCTGCCCTACAGTATGTTATACCCCAGCCGGCTAAGAGTGGTACACGCTGGCACCACCAAGTTCTTTGACTCCCCGGAGGAGGCGGACTCCTGGTTCTCTACCCTGCGGTAAACTCTTCCCCTTGGATGTGGCTCATAGTGCCCGCCTAGTGCAGCATTTTGTCCTGAGAGGTCTTTCCTTTTTACCATAGGTATAAATGTTCTCCTGCCAACTACTGTCATTATTTTTTACATCCTGGAGTAAACGGAGCAATGAAGACTAGAAGAAGGTTTACACCTGTGGACGTTGTCCCCCTCCCCCCTTTTTTTTGTTCTCTTTTTCTTTTTCTCCCCGAGTCTGTCTCCAGCTCCAGTACTGTAAGTCGCACTTCCCAGGTAATTGGGAGGTTGAACTACCTGGTTCTTCTTGCCCTGCGCTAAGTTTTGGGCACGGAGTGTTCCGGTTTTTTGTTTAGGGATGAAGCTGACCCGTTCCAATAGTTCTGGGGGGTTGGCAGGGGTTGTTTGCTTGCTGCTGAATTATCATACTTTGATACTACTTACTTATATATATATGAAGGTAATATTGTCCATGTGTGGGTGTTGGGTGTCCTATCCTATTGGGGGGTGGGGGGTAGGGGGGCAGAGCGGATTGCTCTCCCCCTTCCTCTGGTGGGCTACCCTGTTATGTATATATCTGCTAGATGGAGCTTAGATTGGTGTCATGGAATGTGCGTGGTCTCAATAGTCGTTTTAAGAGAGCGCTAATGTTTAAGTATCTACAGGCGCACAAGCCGCACATTCTCTTCCTCCAAGAGACCCATCTGATGGGCAGCAGACACTTGGCCCTCCGCAGGAGATGGGTGAGACAGTCCATTCACGCCACATATTCTAATTATTCTAGGGGGGTGTCCATTCTTCTGAACAGATCCCTTAATTGCCAGGTTGAACAAGATCCGGGGGGAGGATTTGTCATACTACTATTGGCTGTGGAGGCCCAGATGTTTGCGTTTGTGAACATATATGTTCCGCCCCCTTTTCCAACATCGGTGCTTCATGCGGTGTGTGACAAGTTGGCTCCTCATACGGTAGCGAGGCTTATCTTAGCGGGTGATTTCAATGGCATACTGGATCGGACTCTAGACACCTCCAACCCAACCAGACTGCCGGATCCAGATCTGGGACACTGAGCCACGGCCTTGCAGCTCATGGAGGTGGAAAAATCCACAGGTGCAGCGCTTCTCCCATCTGTCTGCGGTCCATCGCTCGGGCTCCAGAATGGACCTGGCCTTTTGCTCCCCGGCTATGCTTCCATATGTAGCCTCGGCAACGTACTTGCCATGCGGGGATATCAGACCATTCCCCTCTAGAGGTCATTCTGCAGCTTTGAGAGAGGGGGAGCAGAGGGGGTTGGAGACTTGCGACCCGCTGGCTGCGAGATGAGAGGGTGGAGGAGGGTATGCGGGGTAAAATTGATCAGTATTGGGTCTGTAATGACGATGTGTCCACTGCACAGGTGACGTGGGACGCCTTCAAGGTGACTATAAGAGGGGACTACATATCTGCAATAAAGGCTGCCAGGGTGGACTGTGCCTCTGAGACTAGGGACCTAGAATCGGAGGTGCGTACGGCTGAAGAGAAGTTTGCAGCGGATCCCTCTCCTGGGGCATACTCCTCCCTGGCACAGGCTCAAAGGGCGCTCTCTATACACTTATCTAATGTGACAAACTCCTCGGAAAGGTCATTTAGAGCCAGAATATTTGAATCGGGGGGACAAGAACGGGAGGCTTCTGGCCGGCCTGGTGGCTGACCCCAAATTTCAAACGGTTGTACCCGTTATACACACTGAGACGGGGGGGGGGGGGGTGACTTCTGACCCATCTGCCATCCTTAATGAACTTCTTACATTTTACTCCTCTCTATATAAATCCACTACTACGCAGATATCCTCTGAGCACCTCTCCTTCCTCGGCGGACTGTCCCTGATTGGCCTGACGGGGGAGGATGTGGCCCTATTAGAAGCTGACATCTCGATTGCCGAAATAGAAACGGCAATTCACTCATTACCACCTAATAAGACGCCGGGTCCTGACGGACTCCCAGGAGACTGGTACAAAATGTACATTGCCGACTTGGCCCCACGGCTTCATAAGCTGTATGCCCTTAGTTTAGAGACAGGATCCCTCCCTGATTGGATGTCGCAGGCCCACATAGTCCTTGAAAGCCAAGAAAAGATTCCTCCTATTGTTCAGCATACCAGCCCTATATCCCTCCTTAATTATGATCTAAAAATACTGAGGAAAGTGCTGGCCACCAGGCTGATGGGGATCCTCCCGTTTTTGGTTGACATCGATCAAACTGGTTTTATGCCGGGGAAATCGACTGATGTCAATATCCATAGAGTCTTCACTCATCTGCAAATCCCTTCTACGGACCAGGACACCAGGGTTCTGATGGCCCTGGATCTTGAAAAGGCATTTGACTCGGTGTCCTGGACCTACATGGAGGAGGTACTCAAGTTATATGGTTTTGGCCCCACTTTTAGAAAATGGATCCGACTATTATACCAGAAACCGACAGCACAGATTAAACTGGGAGGTAGGCTGTATTCCTCATTCCCGGTGGAGTGGGGCACCCGACAGGGTTGTCCTCTATCCCCAGCCCTTTTCTCCTTGATGGTTGAGCCCTTGGCGGTCGCGCTGAGTTCCTCGGGCGCCGTTTGGGGGGTGCGGGTGGGGTCCTTGGAGGAAAAGATTGCACTCTATGCTGACGATATTATCATCTTCCTCCGAGATCCTGGACTGGGCGGCGCTGGAGCTTCTATCGAGCTTTTCTGCTGTGTCGGGCCTTAAGGTCAATGGGGACAAGTCCCAGATCCTACCGGTGGACCCGGAGGCTAGGAGGCTGGCGGACTCCTCGCTCCCGCTACAGTGGGCAGAAAAAATTAAATACCTTGGTATTATCATTTCTCCCAGAATACAAGACTTCTGTAAATTAAATCTTCTTCCTATCCTGCAAACTACGCACAATAGGCTGAAAGTATGGGCCAGTCTTCCCCTTACCCTGATAGGTCGAATTCATTGAATTAAAATGAAACTCCCCCCTCTCCTGTATGTAATGCGCCATTCTCCGATGTGGATACCCAAGATCCATTTTTTCGACGCCTAAATTCTCACATAACTAGTTTTTTGTGGGGCACTACACCTCCCCGGTTCCGCTTGTCCATACTACAAAGACTCTGGACGCAGGGGGGCCTGGCATGTCCTGATTTTTTCTGCTGGCACATGCCCACGGCTGGTTTGCCTCGGATGCCACCAACGCAGCAGTTGCCTTGGAGGCCTCCATTGTGGGATCATTTGAAGCACTGCGGAACGTTTTGTTCAGGGGTCCGAGAGCTCCGCACCCTCTCATTACCTCGATGAGGACGGTGCTGAGGGCGTGGTCTGTGGTGGTCGGCCGCCAGGTCGGCTGAGTCCCGGACTTACTCTCCTAATATTCCATTGTGGCTTAATCCCTCCCTACCTGAATTTTACTCTATACCAGACCCGATCGTGTGGGCGTCGAGGGGCGTTCGGTATATCCATCATATTTGTGAGAATGGTACGTTACTGACATTCTACCAGCTGAAATCTAGATTTGACTCACCCAATACACACTTTTCCCGGTTCCTGCAGCTTCGTCATGCATACAAGACTCAGTTCGGTGACTCTCCTGTAAACCTATATCAGTGTAACCTGGAACTGCTCCTGTGTCAGGAGACATTGCCCAAACCTTTATCCACTATTTACAAGGCTCTGCAGCCCTCTGCTCATAGTGGATTAGAAAAACTCCGAGACTTTTGGGTGGCGGAGCTGGATGGGGAGGACTGGGAGGACATTTGGGACTCCCCCTTCAGATACTTGGTCTCCTCTAGAGACCGGCTGATCCAATTTAAAATATTGCATAAATTTTACTATACTCCATATAGGCTTCATAAAATATACCCTGACTCCACCCCACAGTGCTGGCGTTGTCGGGCGGACTCGGCGGGGTACATCCACATGATCTGGTCCTGCCCCCGAGGTGCAACACTACTGGTCACTAGTCGTCTCCTTTATTACTAAACTAACCACGATTCCTATACCTCAGACGATTGAGATCTGCCTGCTTGGTTTGGTAGACGAGGTGGTCCCCTCGAGGGCAGTTCGCACATTACTGAGTTTGTTACTTTTTTACGCCAGGAAACTGATTGTGCTCCGGTGGAGGGTCCCCTCGGCGGCCCTCACCCCAAGTGCATGGAAGTCATTAGTTAACCTTGCAATACCCTTGTATAGGGAAGTATATTCTAACCGGGGATGCCCTCAAAAGTTTCAAAGGGTTTGGAATGTCTGGTTGGAGTCTGAGACAACAACTGCGGAACAGGAGAACCCTGTGGGATTGTCAGCCCAATCTAGCTCATAGACGACTCCCTCAATGGTTCCATCTGGGGCCATGGCACCTGAGCCACCCGACTGCCAGTAGACACCCGCTGATGGACCTTTGTTTTGGTAGACTGCCTACAGGGAATTAATAAACTTATGTCAAACATTGGAAAAAGTATTTCTCCTGTCAACTTTAGCAGCAAGCTCCGGGGTTTGTTTTTCCCTCTGTTCTTAGGGTCAGGCTGATAGAGTTAGGTTGTTATGCCTCACCTACTGTTTTACTGTTTTATGTTAAGCGAGCCCGGGAATGCCCAAAGGGCTCTGCTTTGTAAACTTTTATTTGAAAATAATAAAAAGAATTTATAAAAAAAAAAAAAAGATGGACGCTTCATAGAGGCGAGGAAATTGGGGACATCGCAGGCTTCGGTGTCAGGTAAGTGACACATAATGGGCTAGTATGCGATGGATAGTAGCCCATTATGCTTTACCTTTGCAGGGAAACAAAGAGGAAGTAAAACCCGTCAGAGTTCACTTCCTCTTTAATACCTAAGAATAAAAGACTAGGAAGACACGATGGTTCACATTTTGAGTGGGCTTTTATTACCACCTTTTCTTCCCAGCATTGGTGAGTGAATAGAATAGTAAAGAAACACTGGAAAGTGCTAAAAGGGGACCAGATTTTAGGCCCGGTGCTACCAAACAAACCTAACATTATATATAGAAGAAGGCAAACTTTAAAGGATAAATTAGCACCCAGTGCGGTTGATTTACCCCCCAAAAATCAGTATGTTTGGGGGTCTAAAGGGTTTTTTTTCTCTGCAAAATCTGCAAAGTGTGTAAGACATCTCAAACCATTAGGACATCTTCCGTTACATCCAAGGTAACAGCTAAGACATTTAGTATTAAAGATTTTATTACCTGTGGAACTGTGGGGGTTATATACCCGCTTACCTGCCCATGCGGGTTACAGTATGTAGGTAGGACCCCTAGGGCACTTAACATCAGGATAGGGGAGCACCGGGGTAATATTAGGAGAGGATTCAGAGGTCATCGTGTGTCCAAACATTCCCGTTTATGTCACAATAGAGAGAGCTCCTTACTTAAAGTAATAGCAATAGAAAAATATACCCCACATTGGAGGGGCAATAACCTTAAAAGGCATATTTCCCGCGGTGAGACGTGATGGATATATGACCTCCAGTCTTATAGTCCTTTGGGCCTTAACATTGAGTGGGATATAAATTGCTTTATTGATAATAGTTCAATCCCAGATATTGAATACTTATTTACTCGCACATTTCTATTCTTCTTGTGCTTTTCTTGTACTTTCCAAAATATGGATCTTCCTTTCAGTAGAGATCTTTTAATAATGAATGTTTAATTTACCACTAGGCCCCCGCGCTATATCCGAAAAAGACGGCTACAGCGCGGACGCCTATTGCCGGGAGGCCGTCCCTGGACGTCCTCCTGTTTACTTCCGCAATGCGCAGCCAGTCACAGATCGCTGTAAACGGCCAATCACAGTGGCCATTTACAGCGCAATCGGTGTGCCCAATGAGAGATGATCTCATATGTAAACATATGAGATCATCTCTCATCACCGGCTCTCCCTCCTCACACAGACAGCATGTGAGGAGGGAGAGATCAGCGGCCGCAAGTAAAATATCTCCCCAGTGTGCCACCTGTCAGTGCCATCTGTCCCCAGTGTGCCACCTGTCAGTGCCATCTGTCCCCAGTGTGCCACCTGTCAGTGCAATCTGTCCCCAGTGTGCCACCTGTCAGTGCAATCTGTCCCCAGTGTGCCATCTGTCATTGCCATCTGTCCCCAGTGTGCCACCTGTCCCCAGTGTTCCATCTGTCATTGACATCTGTCCCCAGTGTGCCACCTGTCAGTGCCATCTGTCCCCAGTGTGCCATCTGTCATTGCCATCTGTCCTCAGTGTGCCACCTGTCAGTGCCATCTGTCCCCAGTGCCACCTATCAGTGCCATCTGTCCCCAGTGCCACCTATCAGTGCCACCTGTCAGTGCCATCTGTCCTCAGTGTGCCACCTGTCAGTGCCATCTGTCCCCAGTGCCACCTATCAGTGCCATCTGTCCCCAGTTCCATTTGCCCCAGTGCCACCTGTCAGTGCCATTTGCCCCAATGCCATTTGTCAGTGCCATCTGTGCTCAGTGCCACGTATAAGTGCTATCTGTCATCAGTGACACGTATAATGACATCTCTGATCAGTGCCACGTGTCATCAGTGCCACATAGTGCCATCTGTCATCAGTGCCATATCACTGTCACGTGTCCTCAGTGCCACATATTAGTGCCATCTGTCATCAGTGCCACGTATCAGTGCCATCTATCATCATTGGCACTTGTCAGTGTCATGTGCCATCTGTTATCAGTGTCACGTGTCATCAATGCCACGTATCAGTACCATCTGTCATCAGTGTCAGTGCCACATATTAGTGCCATCTGTCATCAGTGTCAGTGCCACATATTAGTGCCATCTGTCATCAGTGTCACGTGTTTCACTTTGGGAGGTTGCTTTGGAGTCTCCGCGGGATGGATTAGGAGGTCGGTGAGCGGAATGACTTGGTCGGCATACAGCAGAGTGTGGAGGGAATGGTTGGCTTTTTCACGGCTGGCGGATGCCGAGCTGGGGGGGGAGACTGATCGCGGTTTGTTGGTATTGTATTTCGTGTCTAGGCAGATGGAAGGGATGGGGTCAGTATCTTCGATTGAGCGGAAGCTGGCAGCACTGGCATTTTGGTTTAAATTACGGGGCGAAGTGGATGTTACGAAGGGCTTCTGGGTGCGGCAGGCCCTGAAGGGGTACCGGAAAGGTAATCTGCAGGGGGATGGACGGAGGCCGGTGACTTTTTCTATTCTTCAGGTGATTTGCGATCAATTGGGGGGGTTGTGTGCGTCGGGTTACGAGGAGCAGCTGTTCCGAACGGCGTTCTCCCTAGCGTTTTTTGGGGCTTTTCGGGTAGGGGAATTGGTCAATCCGGCAAAAAAGGTTGGGGGGGGTCTGTTGGGACAGGATGTGGCGTTGCGGGATGATAGCGTGCTGTTGAAGCTCCGCAAGTCTAAGACGGACCAGCGGGAGAAGGGGGTGGATATTTGGTTGTATGCGTTGCCGGGTTTGGCGATATGTCCAGTGCAGGTGGTGACGGAGTTCATGAGGATTAGACCTGGGGGGGTGGCTCGTTGCTGGTGCACGGGGATGGGACCTTCCTGTCCAGGTTTCAATTCGTGGCAGTATTTCGGAAGTGTCTACAGCCGGGGGGGTTAGACAGCTCGCAATTCGCTTCGCACTCCTTCCGCATCGGGGCGGCCACTGAGGCTGCCAGATGTGGGTTGGATGAGGCGGCGGTAAAAAGGATTGGAGGATGGGAGTCCAGGCGTTTCCGGTCTTATGTTCGGCCACATTTGTTGTAGGCTGGGTTTGCTTCATAATGTTGGGAAAATGGAGGTTGTTTCGTTTTTTGTTCTGTCATTTCAGATGGAGGTCTACCACGCCTCGTCTGGATTCTAGGGCACTCGTACGTTTTTTGGGGTGCCAGGAGAGCTGATGTCAGGCCGGAGGGAAGGCAGCTGGGGATTTCCCATAGTGTCACGTACCTGGTGGTAGAGCCCGACTCGCAGGAGGAGACCTCTCTTGCAGCTCCGACTCGAGAGCCCTGGTAGTGTATACAGGTGACTCAGGAGTCAAGAGGAGCACGAGTGTCTGGCAGGATCAACAGCTGGGTAAGGAATGCTGGATCGGAGGGGAGCTGGAAAGCAGGCAGGTGCAGGAAGCTGAAGCAGGACAGCAGGCAGAGAGGTTGTAGCCGGACACAAGTGCAGGAGTTCTGGCAGAGGTAGGACTTCAGGCAGATGCTGGAACCAGTACAGGAGATGGGCAGCGGATGGCACCGGAACAGAAGGCTGGAAGCAGAGTCGTCAGGCAAGCCGGGTTGGAGGTCAGGCGGACAGCAGAAGTACCGAGGATCAGGCAGGTGGATGGTCGGACGAGCCGGGTCAGTAAGTGGACAGGCAGCAAGGTACCAAAGGGATAAACAGAAGGGAGGTCAGGCAGGCCGAGGTCAGATGCAGGCGGATAGCAGGAGCAGTAGGTAAACAAGCCGGGTCAACAGGTCACAGGAAGCAGGTTCTCAGGATCAGGGTACTAGCACGCTGTAGATCAGACAGCAAGAACTGGATGTGACCAACAGGACTAAATAGCCCGCCTGGCGCCAACGAGCGCACACACGCGCGCACACACGCGCGCACGACCGCACGCACGCACGCGCACAAGCGCACGGACGCGCACGCGGGCACGGACGCGCACGCGTGCACCCGCGGACGCGCGCACCCGCGGACGCGCGCACCCGCGGACGCGCGGCGGAAGGTCCGGGCTGATCGCTGCTGGCAGGATCTTCGTGACACATAGTGAGGCATGCATCAGGTGGTTGGGGATCCCGGGGATGAAGTGGAGCAGAGTGGTGCCAGAAATCCACCGGTACGCCAGCCTGGATAGGCCCCCCAATGTGCTGGTGCTCCATGTTGGGGGAAATGACTTGGGGGTTAGATCTACCCGGGATCAATAAATACTTTACTTTCTTGATTAGCTTTCATTGGCTGACAGCTGATCACATGGTAAAGGGCCGCTGTCATTGGCCCTTTGCCCAGATCTGTGATCAGCTACGTCTGAAGGACTCTACGGTCATAGAGTGTGCCGCCTGTGTCGTCATGGGAGGACGTCCATGGATGCTCTCCCATCACTGGAAGCCCACACTGTAGCCATCTTTCGGCTATAGCACAGGCAGAAGGTGGTAAATCCTCCTGGTAGTAAAATAGACCCGGCAGACATATTACCTCACAACATGCTGGTACCCTTTCTCAGCACCAACCCGATAACTCAGGAGAAGACCAATTACTGACTGTCCCAGGTGGGGAACAAGGCGTGGTCAGTGATTAACCCCCCCAACCTGCTACAAACCTTCCACCACCCCCCATTTCCCTCCTGAATGGCAGACACATTCCATCCCCCACCGACAGGGGCCTATCGTCACACCACTCCATCACCCGACCACAATCACAGCTCCATCTCCTCATCAGCATCTCCTGTAACCTTCAGCACATTGGCTCCATCACTAAAGATATGTGGACCTGGTTGGAGGAGATGGGATAGACAACTGAGGAGGAAGACTTCCATTGGTCAGGATCTCCCAGCCAAGACTGCAGATCTACTGATTGAGTTGAAGTCATCTGCTGCCATCCCGGTGTAGCGCCGACTCCTGAAGAGCACGCGCTATGTGTGTTTTGTCATTTAATATTCCTGGAACTGCAGTTGGGTTTTGGGTTCAATTATACTAAATTCTGATCTCAGTACCAGTCTAGCTGGATTGCATTGTGTTCTGCTTGACCATAGGTGAATGGTGTCATCTCTGGTGGGTGTTAGAATGCAGTCCAGTTAGGTGCATTGAGTGCAAATTCTTTCTCAGAACCAGCCCAGTGGGAGTGTCATCCTGCTGTGCATTCTGGGAGAGGGTTCTTAAGGTGCTGACGTCACGCGCTTTGGAGGTTTCCGGTCCAGAAGTGCTTTCTGTTTGTTTGGTCCTCTTGACCAGGTCCCAGGGCTCTCATGGCCTGGGGTGCTGATCCAGGCCATGAGAGCCTGGCTCGAGGCAAAGTAACTGGAAGGAGGATTTGGAGGTGGTCCTGTGCCGTCTCAGTTTGTGGAGAGGCCCAGGAACTGCAGAAGCATCCAGGGGAGGACTGTTCGGGAGAAGGCCACGTGGAAGGTTGGCTTCTCAGAAACAGCCTGGAGGCATAGTTGAAAGACCCCAAGTGAATCTGGTCTCATATGGTATCGCCGGACCGGCTGCGAGATACTGGTACCGTACGAGGGTTCTCTAAGATTGTCTACATCCTTCAGTTATTCAAGTGTTCTACAACAAGTCTGTGGCAGAGACTTTATTGAAGTGTTCGCTTTGTCTGAGCAATCTATCGGCTGCTGGCCTGGTGAGAGGAGGACTATCCGATAAGGGTGAGGATCCAGTTGTGAATGGCTATTCTCTGGATTTCCTAATGTGAGAGACTCTTTTCTATTTGACTAAGTTCCAAGAGTACCTGGACTTTCTACCTAAACCCTCCAACCCTTATTGGAGAGACGGTGTTTTGTTGATTCCTTCTTGCACATAAAAATCCCTCAAGCGGATCTGGTGTCGGTCTCTGCAGTTCTTGGGCCATCTACCTCGGGAAATCCCTAGACATACACGAGGTCAAGAAGGTAACGGTAAGCCCAAATCAAATCCTTCGGGGGTCAGTGCTACACCTGATTGAGGTGTGAAATGTTTTACACTCGTATTATCTGAGAGTGATAGTGAAGGGGAAATGAGGAAGATATAGACGGCCCCTGGAAAGCTGCCAGTCCCTCGGGCACCTGCCTGGGGCACCTTGTGGGTAATCCGGCTCTATCCGTATGACTTGTGTTATTGCAGCCAAATACATCAACTTTGTGTTCCTTTGTCTGTGAAATGTTCTAATGATATGAAGGAGAATTCCTGACACAACGTTCCCTCATCTTATTACATGTCCTTTATGTAGCGCCGGTACTCCTAACGAGTACGCTCTATGTGTTTAAATTTCCTTTTTTGCTCAAAACTGTAGTAAGTTTTGGGGTTAATTGTGCTAAATTGTACTTTGGCATCAGTTTGGCTGGGCTGTATAGAAGTTCTGCCTGGTCATAGGTGGGGTTGTACACCTGTGGGAGGCTATAGAACGCAGTCTGGTTGGACGCATTGGGTACCAATCTCTATCTGGGAGCCAATCAGTGGGCGGGCTTGTCTCACTGTGTAATCCGGGAAAAATTACTTAAGGTGCCGAAGTCCCATGGTTCTAGGTCCAGAGTGACTCCGTGGTCCTAGTCCTCCTGACCAGCCCCCGGGGGCCCTCATGGCCTGGGGCCATCCATTTTACGAGCCTCAGAACTGGCTATTTTTAGGCGCAGTAACTAGAAGGAGGATTCTAAGGTGTTCCGGTGCCGTCTCGGGTTTGGAGAGGCCCAGCGGCTCAACACGCGACCAGGGGAGGACTCTTCAGTAAGAGAGCCACACACAAGGCTGGCTGATCGGTAAGAGCCTGGAAGCTGAGCTGCCATGGACATCGATTGAATCCACAATTATTACGGTATCGCCGGGCTAAAAGATTCTGGTACAGTAAGAAAAGTTCCTACTTCTATCCTTCCAGTTCTAACAAAGTTTCCAACCAAGTCTGTGTGAGAGACTATGAAAGGCCACAATTACCTGTTGGCTGCTAAACCCAAAACTTAAGGATTTATCCAACAGATAAAGAATCCAGTTGCTGTTCCCTGGATTGTGTACAGAGAGAGAGACTTTTATAGAAGTCAGCAGTTCCAAGTACCTGAGCTAAACTTTACCCCGATACCCCGATACCCGGATACCCCCTACTCCCAACTTAGAGACTGAGTTTGTTCAATCGTTTTATGCAAAATAAAAATCCTAACAAGGTATTCAAGTGTCGGTCTCTACAGTTACTGGGTTATCAACCCTGGGAACCCCTAGACAAGGACAACGAGTACGAAACCCTGGGAACCCCTAGACAGGGACAACGAGTACGAAACCCTGGGAACCCCTAGACAAGGACAGCGAGTACGAAATCCTGGAAACCCCTAGACAAGGACAACGAGTACGAAACCTTGGGAACCCCTAGACAAGGACAACGAGTACGAAACCCTGGGAACCCCCAGACAAGGAAGAGTGCGAAACCTTGGGAACCCCTAGACAAGGACAATGAGTACGAAACCCTGGGAACCCCTAGACAAGGACAATGAGTACGAAACCCTGGGAACCCCTAGACGAGGACAACGAGTACGAAACCCTGGGAACCCCTAGACAAGGACAAGGAGTATGAAACCCTGGGAACCCCTAGACAAGGACAACGTGTACGAAACCCTGGGAACCCCTAGACAAGGACAAGGAGTATGAAACCCTGGGAACCCCTAGACAAGGACAACGAGTACGAAACCCTGGGAACCCCTAGACAAGGACAACGAGTACGAAACCCTGGGAACCCCTAGACAAGGACAACGAGTACGAAACCCTGGGAACCCCTAGACAAGGACAAGGAGTATGAAACCCTGGGAACCCCTAGACAAGGACAACGTGTACGAAACCCTGGGAACCCCTAGACAAGGACAAGGAGTATGAAACCCTGGGAACCCCTAGACAAGGACAACGAGTACGAAACCCTGGGAACCCCTAGACAAGGACAGCGAGTACGAAACCCTGGGAACCCCTAGACAAGGACAACGAGTACAAAACCCTGGAAACTCCTAGACAAGGACAACGAGTACGAAGCCCTGGGAACCCCTAGACAAGGACAACGAGTATGAAACCCTGGGAACCCCTAGACAAGGACAACGACTACGAAACCCTGGGAACCCCTAGACAAGGACAACGAGTACGAAAACCTGGGAACCCCTAGACAAGGACAACGAGTACGAAACCCTGGGAACCCCTAGACAAGGACAACGAGTACTAAACCCTGGGAACCCCTAGACAAGGACAATGAGTACGAAACCCTGGGAACCCCTAGACAAGGACAACGAGTACTAAACCCTGGGAACCCCTAGACAAGGACAACGAGTACGAGCTGCAGGAGGTAATCGGTAAACCCAGAACAATTCAGCAGCTCCTTCGGGGATTAGTACTACATTTATTTTCCCCAGATAGGGAGATTATTGTCAGGAATCCTCCCATGTATTATCTGTGTTCTTCCATATAAGAATAAATCTCAGCCTCGCCCTGAGACGGAATGTACCAAATTGGTCACACTGGTTAATGAGTGTCAGAGACTTTCACCATTGCACTGTCATTCTCTCTTCTGCTCTCAGCGATGGCGTCTGCAGATCTGAGGAAGGAGCTGGAATGTTCCGTCTGTCTGAACATTTATACAGATCCTGTAACCCTGAAATGTGGACATAACTTCTGCCGGGACTGTATTGGTCGTGTGTGGGATACACAGGAGGGGTCTGGAGCATGGGCATCCGCAGAACATTTTTCAGGGGGGGGCATAATTTTAAGGTCTGGTAGTGTGATCTTACCTGTGTCAGTCAACAGTGGCTGCAGGGGAGAAAGCGATTGGCGACAGCTGATAAAGCCTGAGGAGGTGATGTCACCCATAGGTTCCCATGTCACAGTTGTTATTGGTGCTCCCTCCTCTCCCCTGCATACGCTGCTGGATCCCACAGGTGAGATAACATGACCAGATTGGAACAGTCTGAAAATAGTTTAGTCCACATAGGTGTTAGGTGTAAGGGTAGGGGGGCAGTTTTTAAGGGTAGCGCAATCTGAAATTCTACTTTCAATCTACCCTCCCTATTGGTGGCTTTTGGCAGTGTTAAAGCAGAGCTCCACCCAAAAGGGGAAGCTCCACTTGTTTGCACCCTCCCCCATTCCACTGCCACATTTGGCACTTTTTGGGGGAAAGAGTGTACCTGGTTTTGCCATGGTGATCTGAGGCACATGCAAAACCATGCAAAATATGCTGCGAGCGACCACAGCAAGTGAAGGTATAAATAAACATACAGTTAGGCAATAAATCAATCACAAAAAAAAACTACACCTGCATGGTGCAGCATTGGCTTAAGCCAGTGGAGATTTTAAAATCTATATGGATACAATAGCATCTTTAGGCTGTTGTGCCCATATAGATGCTGGTGTGCCTCTATATGGGTGCAATAGCATCTATATAGGCACAATAGCAGTTATATGGGCACAATATCATAAAGATGATATTCTGTCCATACTGTATGGCCTCTTTCATACAGGGCGGATCAGTGCTGCCCCGCAGGCAGAGGACATGTCTATCTCCGCACACTGCGCAGGGATGGACCTGTCAGAGCGCCGCTCTCCCCTATGGGAGATCGGATGATGACGGACCGTAGAGTCAATCGTCACCCGATCTGATCCGCAGACTGATGGAAAAGTACTTTTTTGATGCTCCATAGACTTCTATGGAGATCCGTTCAGGTCCACCTGAAAAACTGAGAGGCGGACCTGAACGGATCGGCCGGGTGAAAGAGTCCTAAAACTCCTATTGTGGCCATACAAATGCTACTGTTTCCTATTATGCCCAGTAACACAGACATTGCAGCCCTGCCAGTGCCGGGACAAGTTATCTGGTGACCAGAGCGAAGATGCCAAACTGCGCTAAATTTTGGGTCTTTAATTAGCCTAAAATACAGATTTCTTGTAAAATATTAACAGCTACATACAGAATGCCCAAAATGATTTAGACCCCTTTCACACCACACCGCCGATAGCGTGGGCCGGATTTGCGGCGGATTTGCGGAGCATTTCGGCCGCAAGTGGGGCGCTTTTACCCCCCGCTAGCGGCCGCGAAAGGGTTAAAACTGCAGGCAATACGCCTCAATAGCGGCGTTTTGCCGGCGGTATTACAGCGCTGCCCCATTGATTTCAATGGGGAGCAGCGGTGGAGGAGTGGTAAACACACCGCTCCTTCACCGCTCCAAAGAAGCTGCTGGCAGGACTTTTTTCTGACGTCCTGCCAGCGCACCGCTCCAGTGTGAAAGTCCTCGGGGCTTTCACACTACACACAATGGTACAGCTTCTTTAGGGCGTTTTGCAGGTGCTATTTCTAACGCTATAGCACCTGCAAAATGCCCCGGTGTGAAAGGGGTCTAAAACTGAGTGAGAGATTTTTAGACATATGTAACTGACCTTAACCACTTGCAGACCGGACCATTTTGCTGGTCAAAGACCAGACCACTTTTTGCGATTCGGCACTGCGTCGCTTTAACTGACAATTGCGCGGTCGTGCGAAGTGGCTCCCAAACAAAATTGATGTCCTTTCTTTCCCACAAATAGAGCTTTCTTTTGGTGGTATTTGATCACCTCTGCGATTTTTATTTTTTGCGCTATAAACAAAAATAGAGCGACAATTTTGAAAAAAACGCATTATTTTTTACTTTTTGTTATAATAAATATCCCCCAAAAATATATAAAAAAACATTTTTTCCCTCAGTTTAGGCCGATACGTATTCTTCTACATATTTTTGGTAAAAAAAATCGCAATAAGCGATTATTGATTGGTTTGCGCAAAAGTTATAGTGTTTACAAAATAGGGATAGTTTTATAGCATTTTTATTAATAATTTTTTATTATTTTTTTTTTTACTAGTAATGGTGGCGATCAGCGATTTTTATTGTGACTGCGACATTATGGCGGACACATCGGACATTTTTGACACATTTTTGGGACCATTGTCATTTATACAGCAATCAGTGCTATATAAATGCAGTGATTCCTGTGTAAATGACACTGGCAGTGAAAGGGTTAACCAGTGGGTGGCAGTGTAGGGATTAAGTGTTCCTAGGGGTGTGTTACTAACTGTGGGGGGGTTGGGCTTTCATTTAGTGAACACTGATCTCTGCTCCAATCACATGGAGCAGAGATCAGCGTCACTAGTTGCTAGGCAGAATGGAAAAATGTTGTTTATACAGCATTTCCTCCATTCGGCCGCTCCGTGAGACGATCGCGGGTATGCCCGTGGCGATCGAGCCCGCGGGTCCCGCGACTGGACTCACAGGGGTCCCGATCAGTGCGGGAGCGCGCCGCGGGCGGCACGCTCCCGATGGCAGGGTGGCATCGAATATTGGACGTACCTGTACGCCAATATGCCTGCCTGTGCCATTCTGTCGACGTACATCGCCGTGCGCTGGTCGGGAAGTGGTTAAAGAATATGTAACCGATCACATGCTTAATCAGAAATTAATTCTTGCAGATGCTCACCTCCTTTGCAATCAAAACATGTAGCCATAAATATGTGCATTACAGATTTGTAATGAGCCTGGGATGTAGTAGAATTGCCCTGGTCTGGGGTCTTATCAGAGTTGCTGGATAATAACAAAACAGTAATCTGCAAGCACTGATTACATACAGACCATGATACAGAACAAGCTCACACTAACCCAGCTTCTTCTACAAATATCATTTAGCACTTCACCTAATGGCGGCTTCCATGGCCTGATTCAGGATCTTCTAAGCTGGCCTGGGGTGAGCTCTGGTGACTGCTGGGCTGGACAGTGGCTGCTGAGTGAACTTTATCTTCCTGCTCCGCCCACTCTCACTGCTGCTCCGCCCACCCTCTCTGCTGCTCCGCCCACTCTCACTGCTGCTCCGCCCACCCTCACTGCTGCTCCGCTCACCCTCACTGCTGCTCCGCCCACCCTCACTGCTGCTCCGCTCACCCTCACTGCTGCTCCGCCCACCCTCACTGCTGCTCCGCCCACCCTCACTGCTGCTCTGACTGTGATCTCTCTGACTTGGACAGCAGCCAAACCCGGGAGGATCTTTCTTCTCCTGTCTGGTACGGCTGCAGCTACAGAGAAGGAGGCAAACACAGCCTCAGTTCCGTGTGCGGCTGTGTCAGAGGTCAAAGCGTGGGGCAGTGTGACAGCTGGGCAAGTAGCTGAAGAGCTTCTCCTGAGTGTTCTGAGCATAGTGCAGCTCACAATTTGGCTCCCCCTCTCCTCCCCGCTGTGCCTGCAAGGACTGCTCACGGATACCAGTGTGTGTGCCGACACATTGCCAATTCCAGGGGGGAGCACTTCACCCCCCCTTGCCTCTACCTGCGGACGCCCATGGTCTGGAGGTTATTCCTGTCCTGAATGCAGAGAAGAGTTCCAGGATCGGCCTGCACTGCACAGGAACATAACACTACGGAACATAGTGGAGAATTTCCTGTCCACCCATCCGGATCAGGAGGAGTCCGGGGTCTTCTGTACTTACTGTATTCACACTCCTGTACCTGCTGTCATATCCTGTCTGCATTGTGAAGCTTCTCTGTGTGACAATCACCTGAGAGTCCACAGCAAGTCACCAGAACACGTCTTATGTGACCCCACCACTTCCCTGGAGAACAGGAAATGCTCCGTCCATAAGAAGATCCTGGAGTATTACTGCACTGAGGATGAGACCTGTATCTGTATGTCCTGCAGGCTGGATGCAGAACATCGGGGACACCAGGTGGAGACTCTGGATGAGGCCTCTGAGATGAAGAAGAAGAAACTGAGGAATGTTCTGCAGAAACTGATGACAGAGAGAGAGGAGATGGAGAAAAGAGTCCAGAGTCTGCAGGAACACGGGAGGAAAGTACAAGGAGAAGCAGATGATGAGACAGAGAGAGTCACTGTCCTGTTCAGAGACCTCAGGAGACGTCTGGAAGACCTGGAGAAGAGAGTCCTGAGGGAAATCTCCGGGCAGGCAGAGCGGATCTCCGGGATAATCAATGATCTGGTCCAGGATCTGGAGATAAAGAAGGAGGAGCTGTCCAGGAAGTTGCGTCACATTGAGGAGCTGTGTAACGTGACGGATCCACTGACTGTCCTACAGGAATCAGACACAGGTGACTTGTGTGATACTGAGGATGGAGATGATGAGGACAGAGAGAGACATGATAACCTCCTCCATGATGGGGGGGATCTGGATGTGGGGGGGATCTCACACACATTACACACAGGTTTATCTGATATCATTCCCAGGGATAGCTGCCATCACCCCAATTGGCTTAAATCTATCCCCAAAGGCCAATTCCAACGGGTGAGAAGAAATTGTTCAGGGGAAGAGGACTTTGAAGTCCAAGCTAACATCTTAAAAAAAATCACTTTATTGATAAGGGGTATGACCCAAAGTCTATAGAAGGTTTGCAGAATATTACTACCATGGAAAGGGAACAACTGGTAAAGTGGCTGGAAACCCTTTACAACCACTTTTACCTACAGGTAACCCTAGATTAAGGCTCACCTGTAGGTGCTCGAAATATCTCCTAAACCTCCAGAGTTTAGGAGATATTTGCAAAAGAGATGGCCATCGATGTCTACGGCGCAGTAATAAAAAAAACCTTTAGACATGGCGATTGTGCCATTTCTAAAAGAGATTGTGCCATGACTGGTGGCTCCACGAGAGTGACGTCATCGCAGCTCCGCCCAATCACAGTGCCGGAGCCGTGATACCTGGAAGGAAGAGGGTGAAAGATGGACGCTTCATGGAGGTGAGGAAATTGGGGACATCACAGGCTTCGGTGTCAGGTAAGTGACACATAATGGGCTAGTATGCGATGGATAGTAGCCCATTATGCTTTACCTTTGCAGGGAAACAAAGAGGAAGTAAAACCCGTCAGAGTTCACTTCCTCTTTAATACCTAAGAATAAAAGACTAGGAAGACACGATGGTTCAAATTTTGAGTGGGCTTTTACTACCACCTTTTCTTCCCAGCATTGGCAGGTGAATAGAATAGTAAAGAAACACTGGAAAGTGCTAAAAGGGACCAGATTTTAGGCCCGGTGCTACCAAACAAACCTAACATAATATATAGAAGAAGGCAAACTTTAAAGGATAAATTAGCACCCAGTGCGGTTGATTTACCCCCCAAAATCAGTATGTTTGGGGGTCTAAAAGGGCGTTTTCCCTGCAAACTCTGCAAAGTGTGTAAGACATCTCAAACCATTAGGACATCTTCCGTTACATCCAAGGTAACAGCTAAGACATTTAGTATTAAAGATTTTATTACCTGTGGAACTGTGGGGGTTATATACCCACTTACCTGCCCATACGGGTTACAGTATGTAGGTAGGACCCCTAGGGCACTTCACATCAGGATAGGGGAGCACCGGGGTAATATTAGGAGAGGATTCCGAGGTCATCGTGTGTCCAAACATTCCTGTTTATGTCACAATAGAGAGAGCTCCTTACTTAAAGTAATAGAAAAATATACCCCACATTGGAGGGGCAATAACCATAAAAGGCATATTTCCCGCGGTGAGACGTGATGGATATATGACCTCCAGTCTTATAGTCCTTTGGGCCTTAACATTGAGTGGGATATAAATTGCTTTATTGATAATAATTCAATCCCAGATATTGAATAATAGGATTTTTATATACAGCTTACCTGTAAAATCCTTTTCTTGAGAGTACATCACGGGACACAGGAGCTTCATTACATAGTGGGTTATATAGGCACCTCTGGTGATTGGACACTGGTTGACCCAATTAAAGAGAATTCCTCCCCTATATAACCCCTCCCATTAGGGAGGCACCTCAGTTTTGTAGCAAAGCAATAAGAAACCACGTAAAACCCAAGAGGGGCGGGAGCCCTGTGTCCCGTGATGTACTCTCAAGAAAAGGATTTTACAGGTAAGCTGTATATAAAAATCCTATTTTCTTGATCATACATCACGGGACACAGGAGCTTCATTACATAGTGGGATGTCCCATAGCAATGCTCAGGTTGAGGGGAGGGAGACACAGATCATGAATCTAGACCGCCAGGGACCTGAGGACCTAAACTGCAGCCTGCAGTACACTGCGCCCAAAGGCGATATCCTCTTGCCCTCTGACATCCACCTGATAGAATCTGGTGAATGTGTGGATTGATGACCAAGTCGCAGCCTTACAGATCTGAGCCAGGGAGGCCTGGTGATGCACTGCCCAAGAAGCACTTACAGCCCTAGTAGAGTGCGCTTTCACCTGAAAAGGAGGAATCTTCCCCTTTAAGCCATAGGCCTGAGAAATAACCTGTCTGATCCACCTCGAGAGAGTGGACTTTGACGCTGCCTGACCCCTCTTAGGGCCTTCTGGCAGAATAAATAAACAGTCAGTTTTCCTTATCTGAGCAGTTGCTTGAAGATAAAGACTGATTGCTCTAACCACATCTAAAGTGTGTAAAGACTCTTCCTCTGTGGACTGAGGGTTTGGAAAAAAGGATGGTAGGATTACATCCTGATTCAGGTGAAAACCTGAAACTACCTTAGGTAGAAAGGACCCGTTGGGACGCATGACCACTCGGTCCTTATGGATAATTAAATAGGGCTCTTTACAGGAAAGAGCTGCCAATTCTGATACCCTTCTAGCCGTGGATATGGCTACTAGGAACACCAGCTTCTTTGTCAGGAGAGTTAAAGAAGCCAGATGCAGAGGTTCAAATGGTTGGGCTTCTAAGGCCGAGAGAACCAAATTCAGATCCCAAGGGCATACCGGAGGTTTGACTGGCGGTCTCATCCGCATAGCCCCCTGGATAAAAGCCCGTACTAGGGAATGTGATGCAAGCGATCTTTGAAAAAAGACCGATAGGGCCGAAATTTGCACCTTGATGGTGCTTATGGCCAAATTCATTTCAAGGCCTGATTGGAGAAAGGCCAAGATTCTGCTAATGACATACCTTCTAGGATGCCATCTCCTGGGTTCACACCAGGAAACATATGCCCTCCAGATCTTGTAATAGATACGCCTGGAGGCCGGTTTTCTGGCATTGACCAGAGTGGAGAAGACTGGCCCCGAAAGACCACGGCCTCTCAAAATGTGGGTCTCAGCAGCCAGACCGTCAAATTCAGACTGCGTAAAGCAGGGTGGTAAATTGGACCCTGTGAGAGCAGGTCTGGCCGGAGAGGGAGGGTCCATGGCCTGCCCACTGCCAACTTCATGATTTCTGCAAACCATGGTCGCCTGGGCCAAGCCGAGGCCACTAGAAGGACCGGCTTCGTCTCCCTCTTGACCCTTCCCAAGAACCTTGATAACAGCGGGTTCGGGGGGAAGGCATAGATCAGATTGTACTGATCCCAGGGAGCTGTCAGAGCATCTGACCCCTGAGCAAGTGCATCTCTTGTCCTTGACACAAAGTTGTCCAGTTTCCTGTTGAATCTGGACGCAAACAGATCCACGTCTGGAGTGCCCCACTTGTGACATATGTCTTGAAACACATCGGGGTGCAGAGCCCATTCTCCTGGGCACAACTGCTGGCGGCTGAGATAATCTGCCTGCCAATTCTCCACTCCTGGGATGAAGACTGCAGAGAGGCACGGAACATGCTCTTCTGCCCAGACAAGTATGCGATTCACCTCCTTTTGGGCCACCAGACTTCTGGTACCGCCCTGGTGATTGATGTAAGCCACTGCGGTGGCATTGTCGGATTGAATCCGAACTGGGAAACCTCGCAGTCTGTGAGACCACTCTATGAGAGCCATGTAAACTGCCCGAATCTCCAAGATATTTATGGGCAGCAGACTTTCGGTCGCAGACCATTTTCCCTGCGAGCATGTTTCCTGCAACACGGCTCCCCAGCCTGTCAGGCTGGCATCCGTGGTGACAATCTTCCATGAGAGGGGAAGAAAGGTTTTGCCCTTCAGCAAATTTTTGGTCTGTAACCACCAGACAAGACCTTTGCGTGCCCGAGGGGATAGACGCATAGGAAGATCCAGGGATTGGGGCTTCCTGTTCCAAATCGCAAGGATGCATCTTTGCAGGGGCCTTGAGTGGAACTGGGCGAATGGAACGGCCTCGAAAGAGGCGACCATCTTTCCCAACAGTCTCATGTACAACCGAATGGAGGAAGATCTTCTGCCCAGAATCAGGCGCACTAGATCTCCAATGGCCAAGGCCTTTGGCAGGAACACCCTGCCTAGAGTGGTGTCGATAATTAGACCCAGGTAATCCAACCTGGTGGTCGGTTGTAAAGACGACTTTTCTAGGTTTATAATCCAACCTAGGCGGCCCAGATGTTCTAGCGTTTTGGTGACGCTGCGACTTAGGCATGTTGCAGTTCTCTCTACGAGAAGCAAGTCGTCTAGGTAAGCCATGACGGCTATGCCCTGAACTCTTAAGATTGCTAAGAGAGGGTCTAGAATCTTCGTGAAGACTCGAGGGGCCGTGGCTAGGCCGAACGGCAGGGCCACAAATTGAAAATGGCGCTGCTCTACCGCGAACCTCAGAAACTTCTGGTGTGCGGGAAATATTGGCACATGGAGATATGCGTCTTTGATATCTATTGATGCCATGAATTCTCCTCCTTGCAGGGAGGAAACCACAGTGCGTATTGACTGCATCCGGAAGGTCTGGATGTGTAGAAACCGGTTTAAGTCTCTCAGATCCAAGATAGGTCTGACACTTCCGTTTGGTTTTGGAACGGTGAAGAGATTCGAATAGAAACCTGAGCCCTGATCTTTCGGGCTCACTTCTACTATCACACCCTGGGATAGTAATTGATCTAAGGCCAGAAATAGCGGTTTCTGCTTTATCGGATCCCTGGGGATCCTTGACCTTAGAAAACGGGAAGGTGGAATCTCCTGAAACTCTAGCTTGTAGCCCAGAGACACTGAAGAGATCACCCATTTGTCCTGAATCTCTTCCCGCCAGGCGCCTGCAAACCGCAGGAGCCTTCCCCCCACTCGGCCGAGCGGGGGCGCCCCTTCACAAGGATGTCTTGGAGGTCTGCTTGGCAGGCTTCCGCCCCCAAGTCTTCTTCTGTCCCTGGGCTCGGCCCTGAGGCTTTCCAGCTGAGGAGGGCTGAGAAGGCCGTCGCCACTGTTTAGAGCTTGACGCCTCGGGAGAGAGAGTACGCCTGAATGAAGGACGTTTACTCTTCTTGACTGGAAGGAGTGTAGATTTACCTCCCGAAATATTTTGGACGAATTTATCTAATTCCTCTCCAAACAACCGTTCCCCTTTAAATGGGAACCCAGCCAAATGCTTCTTGCATGACATCTCAGCAGCCCAATTTTTTAGCCATAGAGCCCTACGCATGTGTACCAACATGAGGGATAAACGTGATGCTTGTTGGACAGAATCCAAAATCGCATCAATTATGAAACATAAGATGTGAGGCATCTCTGCATATTTCTCTACTTCCTCATTAGGAAGGAGTTCAAACATCTGTTTAACCTGTTCCTTAAGGAACTGACACAACCCCACGGCTGCGACTGTAGGTTGCACCACAGCGCCGGCCATGGAAAAGGAGGCTTTTAACAAGGTTTCCAGCCTTTTGTCAGCTGGATCCTTAAATACCTGCGCATTATCCAAAGGACAAGTTAGGTTTTTATTCACACAAGAGATAGCCGCATCCACAGATGGGGCCCCCCATTTCTTGGTGAAACTTTCCTCCACGGGATAATACATAGAAAACCTCTTGGGAGGAGTAAACAGTTTATCGGGATGTCCCCAGTCCTTATACATCAAGTCAGCCATTAAAGGATGAATTGGGAAGGAACAAGCAGTCTGTGGGGCTTTCCTGACTCCCAGGGAAGAGACAGAGGAGGTAGCGACTTCAGCAGCAGGCATTCTGAATGTGGTACGCACCAATTCAGTATAATACTGCACCTGCTTTCTGAGTGCCTGGGAGGAGGGGACTATCTCCTCATCCTCTGACTGATCCGACTGCTCATGATCCGTTTCCAAAGATAGGGATCTCTCCTCATTTTCAGAGCAGCTGTCTGAGAGAGGGATTTCAGCAGAGGGAGGGGATCTACCCCTTTTCTTGCTATCTTTTAGCAGAAATAAAATTCATTATCCTCCCTTCAAAACTCTCCAATGAAGCCCTAAGGGAGTCCTCAGTGACATAGACCGGGGCTGCGACATTTGGAGAGGCTGCAAAGCCTGAAAGGGGCACTGACTCGTCTTGAGATGCAGGCTCCACTCTTGCAGAGGGGGATGGTAATCTGCATGCACTCTTGGAACCCCTGGACCCAGGCGGTGACCTGCCAGTGCTTTTGTTACCTGCCCCTGAAACCCTCTTACGAGGAGACATAGTACTGAGCTACAAAGCAGAGTTACTAATGTAAAATGCAATCACTTGTTTGTGCTTAAAGTCTCACAATAAATCAATATAAGCTTAACTGCACAATATGATGCCGAGTAGGTGTCTTAAGGTTCGCCTGGATCCAATCCCACGGATGCTTACAGCCCACAGCTCCTGTGTCTCACCTTACAGTCCCCTGACGCTCTGGGCTTTTAAAAACGGCCGTTTTGGCGCCTGCATTGCAGTCTGGAGCACTTGATTGTGCACAGCTGGCAACCACACCCCCCCCCCTTTCCCTATTAGGCCGGGAGCGCGCCCGGCGCGCGTGCACGAGGACCGCGGGATCCGGGGGGAGGAAAGGGAACCCAAAAGGAGTGACCTGGGACCCCCTGATCTGCGTGGGACCCCTCCCTTTTACTTATATTGTGGCAGGGACTGCAAGGAAACGTGAAAAGCTGGGAGAACCAGGCATTTCACTGAGCGTGTTTGTTTGAAAGGCATGTAAGTATGCATCAGGCTTGCTCTTACTCCCTCAAGTGGTGGAAACCAGGTAAGACATACAACTACTCACAATGAAGAAATCCATTCATATATTAAATATATAGGATGACTTCCCATACCTGTTCCCCGCCGCAGGAATTGCTGTGTTCAGACCAATTCCAGCCTTCACCCATCACGGCGGGTATTGTTAGCCAACCTTCAGGCGTATCTGGGGTTCTTACGAAAAGATCCTCCTACCTGGGCCTTGTAAAAAACTCTGCCAGAAACTTACGGGCGCCCTGAGTAAACAGTACCCCAAGTCTGGTTGTCCCAGAGTCCAGTCTTCCAATAGAGAGGACTTACAGGCAAAACCTCGTGTCTTCGGCAGACGAGGCCCGGGTACCATACCATCTTGGGAGTCAATTATCGGCCCGAGGTATGGATCCGGTTTGTTGTAGCCCTTCGGCCCTCGCCGGGACCCGCATAGAGCTAAGTTTTACGTGACCATCACCCAGACACTGGCGAAAAAACTGAGGTGCCTCCCTAATGGGAGGGGTTATATAGGGGAGGAATTCTCTTTAATTGGGTCAACCAGTGTCCAATCACCAGAGGTGCCTATATAACCCACTATGTAATGAAGCTCCTGTGTCCCGTGATGTATGATCAAGAAACTTATTTACTCGCACATTTCTATTCTTCTTGTGCTTTTCTTGTACTTTCCAAAATATGGATCTTCCTTTCAGTAGAGATCTTTTAATAATGATTTTTATATTAATTATAAAGATTTAATAATGTTGACTCTATAATGTCCCTTTCTATCAATTTATAGTTTGAATTATTTATTTTGAATGTGTATGTTCCGAATATGTTGCTTGGGAAGATTACATATATGTATACCGATTTTTTTATATATTCATTTTTTTACAAGAGAGAGAGGACCATGGATTATTCAGTCCGGAGTGTCCAAAGGGTGGTTAATACTATGTATTTGGACTAATTTGATTTTTTTTAAATTTTTTTTTTTTTTTTATACATATGTGTATTTTTGGTATATATACATATATGTTTTTTTTTTCCTATATATTCTTTTTTTTCTTTTGTTATTAACCTCTTTGGGACTTCTTAACATGTTTTAATAAAATAATACATTTTTCCTGACAGACTCCATGGCAGCCTACGTATGGGTTAATCCTGCCTCTCATACCTCATAGGACCCCACTCCCATAAATCTTTGCTTCTGAACAGAGACTGTGTTCCTTTTTTGTCCTCCTCCTAGGACCAAGGTGTTTGCTTACCTTACGAAGAGTTCCGGTCCAGTCCTGTTTGCACGAAGATCCCGAGGGTGATTGTGGATTCCAGCAGTCCCAGCTATTAGCCGGGTGGAAACGGGCGATATATGCGATGCCATGAAGAGCTTACTAACCTGCCATTGGCAGGCAAGCGGCAATTTGGCCATACATCCTTTGCTATTAGCAGGAGGCCTCTATTTTGATGTCCCGTTCGTGCAGTGGGTGGAGTACCCCCAGTCAGGATGGATCGGGATCGTGCCGTGGCGGTATCGTATTGATTTTAATCATTATCATTATGGCAGCCTGTTTGTGTGTTGTTTGTCATCTCCTTCTTTCCATTTCCTGGTATGTATGGTGGTTGGAGCGCAGTTGCGTTCCAATCCGCCGCCTCTTCCGTTCGTTCTGCGCAGGCGCGTGCCTCGTTCGGATCAAGGCTTGGTCCGAACGTGCGCAGTTTTCGGAAGACGGCGGTGATCGTGCATGCGCACGAACTCCGCTGACCGACGCCAGGGGGGCGTGGTGACGTCACCATCGGCGCCAACTTTTAAATAGCTGTCAGATACAGCTATGGTTGGGATCGCTCTGCGAGAGAAAGGCAGCTTCCCGGTGTGCTGTGTGTCTTGCTTGGAGGTATGTTCTGTTCGCCAGTAAGCTTTACTATTTGATTCCTGTCAGATTCTTATGGTGTTTTCGAATCTCTCCAGCATAAGACTTTCTCATTATGGACGTATCATCGCCCCCCAGTGGCCAACCCTTACGCTGCAGGTAGGAATATTATTTCCTTCTGCTGGGTTGTTTTCGGTAATTACTTTTGGTTTTCTTGCTGTAGTTTTTTTCTTTCTATTTAGCCCTTCTAGGTCTGAACGTCATTTATCGGCACGCAAAGATTCTGACCACTCTAGGTTACATCATCGTCAGTCTACGTCAAGTTCTAGATGCTCTAGATCACCCTCCAGACACCATAGATCAGATCTGGATCTGGTCGTCATTCAACCTACCGTTCCAGCCGCTCAGAGAAAGCCTGCTGGGGTTGTAAATCTCACGTTCCAGAGGGTAAATCTCTCTGTGAGTCTTGTTATTCCAGAGCTATGAAGGAAAGAGGAGCCGGAGACCAGCAAGTGGAAGCATTGGTCAGGAAGGTGGTTCAAGAATCTTTGAACAAAGCAGATTCTGATCGGATGTTTAATCCTCCTTCTGTTACAGCTCCAGTCGATGTAGACGCAGACCCTGTAATTCCGGGTCCCTCCAGACACAGTGTCTCTCCAAGTGAATCTTCAGACAGTGAGATTGATGAATCAACTGCAGGTTTTGATTTTTCTCTTGTCCCGCAGTTAGTCAGAGCAGTCAAGGATGCTCTAAAATGGGAAGATCCAGTTGAAGCACCCTCTAAACAGAGGAAGTACTTTAAACACCTTAAGAAGGATCGCCCGAATTTCCCCTTCTTGGGTGAGCTCGGTGAGATTATTTCAGACGAATGGGGAAAAGTGGAGAGGAAGAACTCCTTAATTTTCCAAGATTGCCAAAATGTACCCGTTTAAAAGCGAGGACGTTAAATATCTGGATTCAGCCCCTCTTATTGATGCGGCTCTAATGCGTCTAGTCAGACATGTTACACTCCCTCTTGAAGATTCCGTTTCGTTCAAGGATGGTTTAGAGAGGAAGATTGACCCTGACCTGAAGCGCATTTATATCACCGCAGGCATGGCTTGTAAGCCAGCTCTGGCTCTTGCAGCATTATCTAAAGCCATGGAGTCTTGGACGGATGATGTTGGTGCGGCTTTGGGAAGCGTTTCGGAAGAACTTATCCGGAGTTCACCAGTACATGAACTGAAGTTAGCATCAGTCTTTTGGGGGAAGCATCCCTTGATATTATCCGCCTAGTGGCACGTGTCATGCTCTCCTCAGTTACTGCGAAGCGCGCTCTGTGGCTTCGTCCGTGGGTTGCAGATCCTACCCCTAAACAGGCATGGTGTAAGATTCCCTGTGAGGGACCCTCCCTCTTCGGGAACAAACTTGATTCTGCCATTTCCAGTGCTACTGGGGGTAAATCAGGGTTCTTATCCCAGGATCGTCACCTCTTGGGTCAGAGGAAAGTTCAGCCCAGACAAGAACAAGAGCGTGCTAGAGATGCTCTTGCAGGCCTGGTCGGGAATTTAGGAAGAATTGGAGAAGGGCTCAGTCTTCAAGCCAAAAATCCTCTAAGTCAACTACATCAAGGTACAATCCTACCACTTGTAAAAAAAAAAAAAAAAAAGAAAGGTACTCCTGTCTTACACAGATTCCCTGTTGGCTCAAGGCGCTGCCTTTCCGGTCCCAACCAGAGAGAGATTTCAAGGGGTCTACTTCCCCCTCTTTATGGTCCTCAAAAGAATGGCTCCTGGAGACCAGTTATCGTCCTAACACATCTGAATCCCTTCATCAAGAAGGAAAAATTCAAGATGGAGACATTACTAACAATACGTCAGTCAATACAACCAGGCGACTGGTTGATTTCCATAGACTTGAAGGATGCTTATTTCCATGTTCCAATCGCAAAAGAGTTTCAGAGGTACCTTCGGTTTGCAGTGGGCAAATTACATCTTCAATTTGTATGTCTCCCGTTCGGGCTTACAACATCGCCTCAAGTGTTTTCGAAGCTCTTACTGGCTGTGGTAGCACTAATCATGATCAAAGGTATTCGATTACACCATTACCTAGACGATCTATTATTGCTTTCCCAAGACAGAGAACAGCTACTGTTACATCGAACTCAAGTCATCTCGACAATCACGGAATTCGGTTGACTGTTGAACCGAAGAAAAAAAAAAAAAAAGTCATTTCAAAATGACACAAAAAAAAATGAAACAAAAGTTTTTCAGGCGAGCAATATGACTCAGACCCCAGAAAAAAACCAAGATTCTCCAAATAGGATCTTCCTTTTGTCCGGGATTCCTTTTCAGAGGAAAGACCTGAGCATATGGTTCAATCATCTATCAAGGCTCTTTCTCTCAAAGCCGCCTTTCTGGTGGCTATAACATCGGCCAAGAGGGTCTCCAAGATCAGCTCTCTGGGTTGCAAAGAACCTTTTCTGACGTTTTTCCCAGATCGTGTGGTCTTGGTTCCCATGTTAGGGTCAAATCCTAAGGTCACATCTGTATTTCATGAGAACCAGGAGATTGTTCTTCCTACTTTTCGGACTTCCGGAGATTCTAACATTCATCCTTTAGATGTTGGAGAAGTTCTAAAACAGTACTTAGAATCCACAGCTCCTTTTCGGACTTCTGACCATCTCTTTGTTTACTTCCATGGAAAGAATAAGGGATCGCGTGCTTCTTCAAGAACCATCGCAGCTTGGATTGTTCAGGCCATCCAAGGGGCTTATAAGGCCTAAGGGTTTGGCTCCTCCGGAAGCGGTGACCGCTCATTCTACCAGGAGCGTTTCCACATCATGGGCGGCTGCTCGTCATGTTTCTCCAGAAGTAATCTGTAAAGCGGCCTCATGGTCATCAATTGATACCTTTATGACACATTATTGTGTTGAGCCGGCTTCTTTATCATCGGTTAATTTTGGTTTGCATGTCTTATCTGTTGATGGTGCCAATTAAACCTTTTTCTGTTAACCAGCAATTTCCCACCCGGGTGTGTATGGCTCATTATTTCCCATACGTAGGCTGCCATGGAGTCTGTTAGGAAAAAGGAAAATTTATATCAAATACTTACCGTAATTTTCCTTTCCTGATGGACTCCATGGCAGCAGGAGTTCCCTTCCATTTGCTGGAGTAGGCTAAGTTACGGAACACGGCCTCTGTTCAGAAGCAAAGATTTATGGGAGTGGGGTCCTATGAGGTAGGAGAGGCGGGATTAACCCATACGTAGGCTGCCATGGAGTCCATCAGGAAAGGAAAATTACGGTAAGTATTTGATATAAATTTTCCTTTTTGGCTTAATGGCTGCCAGTCCCTCGGGCACCTGCCTGGGGCACCTTGTGGGTAATCCGGCTCTATCCGTATGACTTGTGTTATTGCAGCCAAATACATCAACTTTGTGTTCCTTTGTCTGTGAAATGTTCTAATGATATGAAGGAGAATTCCTGACACAACGTTCCCTCATCTTATTATATGTCCTTTATGTAGCGCCGGTACTCCTAACGAGTACGCTCTATGTGTTTAAATTTAGTTTTTTGCTCAAAACTGTAGTAAGTTTTGGGGTTAATTGTGCTAAACTGTACTTTGGCATCAGTTTGGCTGGGCTGTATAGAAGTTCTGCCTGGTCATAGGTGGGGTTGTACACCTGTGGAAGTGTCACGATCGTTCCACCACCTCGGTCACCCGAGTAAGACTTACCCGCAGGTTCCCGGTACGAGGGGATCGTCGTTGCCTTCGGACGCGGGTTGGCGCTAACGAACGCACGCGAGTGCACATAGTCCCCAACAGGCGCACGCGGGTGCGCGTTGACACGAACGGGCGTACGCGGGTACGCGGGGTCACGAACGGGAGCACGGTCACCCGCGGGGGTACGTAGACGTACCGTGCGACCGTTCTTGGCGCCCAGTTGCCTACTTAAGGGACCCGCTCCTGCTCCTCTGTGCTGTCCCGTCTGCAGCTTTCCCGTGACTCCTGCTATCTGTTCCTGTGTGTTGTTCCTGATTCTGTACCCGGCCTGTTCCTGGACCTTGCCTGCTTGCCGCCTGCCTCCGACCCTTTGCCTGATTGACCACGCTTCTGCCTTCTGCCTTGTACCTCTGCTGCCCGATTGTTGCCGACCCAGCTCGCTCCTGACTACTTCTGCCAGTCTGCCTACGGACCTGCTCTGACTACTGCTTCAGCAACTCCTGCCTGTTTGCCTGTGCCAGCCGTCCAGCGGTTCCTGTTCAGCATCCTGCGCTGGTTGCACCTTCTGCTCCGGCCCACCATCTGTTCCAGTCTCTTCTACCAGCTGACCAGTTTGGCACTTGTGCCCTCCGGACTCCTGAATCCCTGTTCCCATCTCCAGGGGCTCTCGAGCCGGGGTTTACGAGGCGCCGCTCCCTGCACGCTTGGGCTCTCCAACCAGGTACGTGACAGGAAGGCTATAGAATGCAGTCTGGTTGGACGCATTGGGTACCAATCCCTATCTGGGAGCCAATCAGTGGGCGGGTTTGTCTCACTGCGTAATCCGGGAAAAGGTACTTAAGGTGCTAAAGTCCCGTGGTTCTAGGGGGGGTACAATGAATAGATCTGGCGCTATACCCTTTTCTGCTAAAGAATGTGTCGCTAGGGGATTTGTATGAAATGTTCAGCATACTGGCAATTAGTTGGTGAACTAATATAAACTTATTATATATAATTTCCAGCTTGCTGGCTATTACATAGAAAATAAAAACCATAAAATGAAAACTATTAATCCAGCTCAGTTATATAAAATGTACAACATACTGGCAATTAGTATGGAAACGAATGAGATAAAAATTGCATATAGTAAAACAGTAAATAATTTCCAGCGTGCTGGCTCTCAAGTGAAAGATAGTGAAAACTGTTAATCCAAAAAGATTGTGACAATTACTCTTATTAGTAAAGTGCTGGTGCCACTACATGTGCTGGTATTTAGTAACAGATAGGTGTAAACATGAAATGAGGCAGGCTGTGCTATCTTCAAACTGCCAGTGAATTAAAGTGACTGTGAAGTTTGTACAAATTTCATGTGAAAAGTATGGTAACACAATAAATAGGTGGTAAATAACGCAATGCTAATACATCAGGTGAGGACGTGAAAAATGAAAAATTAAAAAAATAGAAAAAATAGAAAAATATGATAAATGGATAGAAACAAAAATAGAAAAAATATAAATAAAAATATATATATATATATAGATAACAAAAATGTCCCGTGAGTGGGGGAGGGGGAGTGATGATTTCAAATTTTGTTCTCCATGCACAGTGGTCACTTCTATATTATGCTCTCACTAGAAAAAAGACCCCGTCCGGGGTGGATCAACCTTCACAATATTAGCTATTGTGTCGCTCTCTGTCTTGCTTCTGGTGTAATGCTGGGGATCCCTCGTTTTTCCCGTGGGTGGAGTGTACCACGATGTGTATGATAAAAGAGAGGACCATCCATAGTGTGATAACGTTTGAGAAACAGATTTATTTAAAGAAGATTAAAACTACTTACAAATATAGGTAAGAATGGTAGCGGTTTGTTAAATTATTGCTGTAGCTTTAAAGCAGCTTGTGAGCGTCCTGTTCGGCTTCCTCACCGTCTATGCTAAAGGTGTACGTCGCTTGGCCACGCCCTACACGTTTCGTCATTCAGACGTCATCTGGAGGGGCCATCTTCATACACCCTTCGCTCTATATAGAGCATAATGCACCTATCGCGCATGCGCGGTCAATCGCCGCCATTTTAAGTGAGGGAATGCCCTCATAATTTAATTCTGCGCGACGGTTATTATGTTCTTGCTGCTGGGACTATAATTTAAAGGGGTTGTAAAGGTAAATGTTTTTTCACCTTAATGCATTCTATGCATTAAGGTGAAAAAACATCTGACATGGCCGGCGCCCCCAGTCCCCCCGTTTTACTTACCTGACCCCTCGAAAATCCCGCGCTCGCCCCCGCTGTCCTCTTCGCCGCTCAGCCTGGCCGCTGATTGGCTGGAGTGGATGGATTGAAAGCAGCGCAGCCATTGGCTCGCGCTGCTGTCAATCACATCCAATTACGCAGCGCGCCGGGGGCGGGGCCTTGTTATACAGCAAGCGGCTATAGCCGCCGGCTGTATCACGGGAACGCGCCCGCAGGTGCTTCTCACCAATGCGAGGGAGCTCGCATTAACGTGAGAAGCACCTGAGGGAGGAAGCAGAGACAGCCGCCGAGGGACCCCAGAAGAGTAGGTTCAGGGCCACTCTGTGCAAAACAAGCTGCACAGTGGAGGTAAGTATAACATGTTTGTTATTTTAAAAAAATAAAAAATTTTACTTTACAACCCCTTTAACCCACTAAAGGATTTGCATAGAACCATATGTGCAAATATAAATACAGATACAATTAACTATGAGAAAAATAATGAAATAAATATAATAAAATAAAAAAACGTATGTTGGGGCATTAAGCTATACAATAATAGATTGGAATACTTATTAGTCTTTGGTTTATTATTTGTTTAGGGGTAAAGAATAATAAAATCTGTATTGTGATTCATAGTAAGGAGGAACCAATTTTGACAAAAAACTCAGTTTATGCTGGGGCAGAAATTTCCATATAAAAATAGAATTAAAAATAGAATAAAATAAACAAAGGTTAGGAAATGATTGGAAAAGGTGCTGGAATGACTACTGCGTAATGATAAAAATGTACCATGTTATTGTTTAGTGGGAGTTCAATTTGTGTGATTAGAACTTCTTGGTATAAAAATGATCTGTAAAATTATATATAAAAATAAAAAATGTATAAAATATTCGTGTATACAGAAATAAATGTAAAAAAATATATATATATTTTTTGGAGAAATGCCTGGTACTTATGTATATTTACTATTTCGGATATGCCCAAAAATATTTTATTTTATTATACTCCTTTCTTTCATTTACATTTTGTAGTTTTTTAATTGTTTAATTTTTTAATTTCTTTTTAATTTTTTGGTTTTTTGAATAAATAACCTTCGACCCAAATTTCTATGTTGCTCCCTTTGATGTTGGTGCGGATGGGTTGCATAGTTATTCGCATCCTAAATTTGTTATGTCACTTGACCATCATTTTTTTTAAAAATCATAAATGCCATTTTCCTAAAACGATGGATGTCGTTTTTAGAGGTAGATAGCCCTTTTTAGGGTGGAGAAGAGGAAGGGAAAAAGGAGGAGAAAAAGGTTGGGAATGAGGGGCAGCAATAGTATTTATTTATTTAAGATAATATATATTATCAGTGATTGTTTACATGTATTACATTCGATCTGGATATGTTCTCAAGAGTTTTTTTAAAATTCTTTAAAAAATTCCCTAAAAATATTTTAATTTTAGTTAATACCAACTTAAAAATTGGTTAAAAAACAATTAAGGTCCAGGTCTATGTTCATTCCTGCAGGATATAAAGTTTCTAAATTAAAAATCCACCTTGTTTCGTTCTGTGAGATTTTTATGGTCATATCTTCTCCCCTCCAGAGATGTTCATCAACCAGGTCCGGACCCATATAACATTCCGAGACATCATAACAGGTACTCCCCCCTTAGAAGATATCCCCAAACCACCCCCTCTCACGTCAGGTACCAAAGTGATTTTTTTCACAGGGGGCAAGGACACAGACCACCGAGGAATCCCCCATTTGGACCGAGAGGCGGCTGGAGACCTTTCCGGTACCCAACAAGAAGTCAACACCAGAGACCACCAAGAAGAAACGGTGGATGGAATCCCAGGTGGACAGGCCCAGGGAATACGAGAGAAGAACATTTGGAACAACAAGATCACCGAGAGAACCAAGGGAGGGAGTACAAACCCCCAAAATGGGCAGAAGAAAACAAAAGAGGGGTAAGAGAGGAGGCCTCAAGAAAAAGAAGCCGAGAATACTAGGAGAAGGTATATATAACCTAAGTGGGGCCACCTTTTGCGAGGAGGAACTAAAAATATTGGATCTTGGTTTAAAATTTGCTCCAGACAAAGATCTGGACAAATTTGAAACTTTTATTGACCTACAAAAATTTGTTAGAAAATTAAACATTAAAAAATTTTTTGCTAACACAAAAAACACAGGGAAAGAGAAGGAGGAACTAAGTTTTAGGCACTCTCAACTGAGAAACAATTCTATTTTTAACCCTAACCAGCAGCAGAATGAAGAAATCAAAGTTTTTAGAAAAATGGTCGAAAGAGATATTAGGGAATTAACAATCAAACCCTCTAAGAAGAAGGGGATCTGGAAGACCATCAAACAACTGGAGAAGAAGAAAGACATAGTCATCAGACCAGCGGATAAAGAAGGCGGGCTGGTCATACTTAATAAAGCAGACTATGAACAGGAGATGGCTAATCTCCTCAATATCCCGGACACCTACAAACAACTAAAGCAAAATCCAAAAGAGGAATACAATAAAAAACTCAATAATTATGTCCAGAAGGGCCTAAACAAAGGGATCCTCAATAAAAAAGAAGCGAGATACCTAATACCTAACGCACCAAAAACCCCAGTAATTTATTATGTCCCAAAAATCCACAAGAGTCAAGCACAACCCCCAGGAAGACCCATAGTAAGTGGAATAGATTCCCTTTTCTCAAGACTGGGTGCCTATGTTGACGGATTTTTACAACCGTTAGTAGTTAAAGGGAAATCTTATCTAAGAGACAGCAGACAATTACTGAAAGAATTGGAAAATGTTAAGGTGGGTGAAAAAGATCTATTAGTTACAATCGATGTCAATTCCCTATACACAAACATCAAACAGAAAGATGGCCTCAATGCAGTAGAATGGGCCCTCCATAAAAAATCAGATCTGAAACAAGAACAAATAGATTATATACTAGAAGGATTGGATCTGGCGATGAGACATAACCACTTCTGCTATAAAGGCAAACATTATGTCCAAACAAAGGGAGTTGCTATGGGGGCAAAATACGCACCCAGCATGGCAAATTTATTCTTAGATCACTGGGAGGAAGAACAGATCTATGGAACTTCTAGAAGGAACCTCAAAATGTATAGAAGATATATAGATGACATTTTAATAATTTGGGGAGGGTCTCAAACGGAACTACAGTCTTTCTTACAGGAAATAAATCATAATATCTACGGTATTACTTTCACAGGCAAATGGGATGAGCAAAGCATAGATTACTTAGATTTACAAATTTTTAAATCAGAAGGGTCCCTGGGTACAAGAACTTTCTTTAAAACCACGGACCGAAACGGCTACATACCCACTTCGAGTTGCCACCATCCAAGATGGATCGGCAACATACCTAAGGGACAACTTTTAAGAATATACAGGAATTGCACCAAGAAAGAGGACTTTGACGCACAAGCGGAAGTCATCATTAGGAGATTTATACATAAGGGATATAAAGAGCCCTATCTTAGGGCCCTTAAAGAAACCGTAATGAAAATGGAGAGGAAAAAACTAATAGAAAACAAAACAACCTCTAAGAAAAAGAAAAATATAGAGACTGCCTTCCTCACTGGCTTTAATAGGCAACATAAGGAAATAGAAAGGATCATAAAGAAACATTGGTCCATGTTAAAAACAGATGAAGTGCTGAAACAAATACTGCCAAACAATCCCGCTTTCATTTACAAGAAAGCCCCTAATCTGAGAAGTAAATTAGTTAAAAATTCAATCGACCCTCCGCGACACATCAAGATTAACAAACATCTAAAGGGCTTCTTCAAATGCGGCCAATGTCTCCCTTGCCGCAGGAGCAAAAAAAACCCAAAGGAAAACTACTAAATTCACCTCGACCACCAATGGAAGAGAATTCTCTATAAAAGAGTTGATTTCTTGCAAAAGCACTCATGTGACATATGTCATAGAGTGCCCCTGTCACAAACAATATGTGGGAAGAACCACACGGGAACTACACGAAAGAATCAGGGAACATATCAAAAACATTAAAAAAGGATATGACAAGCACAGTGTCTCTCGACATTTTAGAGATTTTCACAATCAGGATCCTAAACAAATGACTTTTTGCGCCATCGACAAAATCAAGGGACACTGGAGGGGAGAAGATATGACCATAAAAATCTCACAGAACGAAACAAGGTGGATTTTTAATTTAGAAACTTTATATCCTGCAGGAATGAACATAGACCTGGACCTTAATTGTTTTTTAACCAATTTTTAAGTTGGTATTAACTAAAATTAAAATATTTTTAGGGAATTTTTTAAAGAATTTTAAAAAAACTCTTGAGAACATATCCAGATCGAATGTAATACATGTAAACAATCACTGATAATATACATTATCTTAAATAAATAAATACTATTGCTGCCCCTCATTCCCAACCTTTTTCTCCTCCTTTTTCCCTTCCTCTTCTCCACCCTAAAAAGGGCTATCTACCTCTAAAAACGACATCCATCGTTTTAGGAAAATGGCATTTATGATTTTTTAAAAAAATGATGGTCAATTGACATAACAAATTTAGGATGCGAATAGCTATGCAACCCATCCGCACCAACATCAAAGGGAGCAACATAGAAATTTGGGTCGAAGGTTATTTATTCAAAAAACCAAAAAATTAAAAAGAAATTAAAAAATTAAACAATTAAAAAACTACAAAATGTAAATGAAAGAAAGGAGTATAATAAAATAAAATATTTTTGGGCATATCCGAAATAGTAAATATACATAAGTACCAGGCATTTCTCCAAAAAATATATATATATTTTTTTACATTTATTTCTGTATACACGAATATTTTATACATTTTTTATTTTTATATATAATTTTACAGATCATTTTTATACCAAGAAGTTCTAATCACACAAATTGAACTCCCACTAAACAATAACATGGTACATTTTTATCATTACGCAGTAGTCATTCCAGCACCTTTTCCAATCATTTCCTAACCTTTGTTTATTTTATTCTATTTTTAATTCTATTTTTATATGGAAATTTCTGCCCCAGCATAAACTGAGTTTTTTGTCAAAATTGGTTCCTCCTTACTATGAATCACAATACAGATTTTATTATTCTTTACCCCTAAACAAATAATAAACCAAAGACTAATAAGTATTCCAATCTATTATTGTATAGCTTAATGCCCCAACATACGTTTTTTTATTTTATTATATTTATTTCATTATTTTTCTCATAGTTAATTGTATCTGTATTTATATTTGCACATATGGTTCTATGCAAATCCTTTAGGGCAGGGATGTCCAAACTTTTTTCAAAGAGGGCCAGATTTGATGAACTGAACATGCGCGAGGGCCGACCATTTTGCCTGACATTCTTTGAACCATTAAAATTCGGTCTAAGTGTGTCCATCCGAGCACTAATACACTTCCCCACAAGAATTCTCTTGATTTGTGGCTGTGTGTGGTGAATAGATGAGCTCAAGTGTATTATTTGGATACACCATATTTATTGGCGTATAACACGCACCTTCACTTTAAGAAAACTTCAGGAAAAAAAAAACTTAAAATTTTAAATAAAGAACTGTGAAGCAAAACAAGGATCAGTGTCTATCTGCAGACCCACAATTGCTAGGAATGCAGCGGCCACCATTGCCAGGGATGCACCCACCATTGCCAGGGAATTCACCCACCATTGCCGGGAATTCACTCACCATTGCCGGGAATTCACTCACCATTGCAGGGAATGCAGCCACCATTGCCGGGAATGCAGCCACCATTGCCAGGAATGCACCCACCATTGCCAGGAATGCACCCACCATTGCCAGGGATTCACCCGCCATTGCCAGGGATTCACCCGCCATTGCCGGGAATGCAGCCACCATTGCCAGGAATGCACCCACCATTGCCAGGAATGCACCCACCATTGCCAGGGATTCACCCGCCATTGCCAGGGATTCACCCGCCATTGCCGGGAATGCAGCCACCATTGCCGGGAATGCAGCCACCATTGCCAGGAATGCAGCCACCTTTGCCAGAGAATTCACTCACCATTGCCGGGAATGCAGCCACCATTGCCAGGGATTCACCCGCCATTGCCAGGGATTCATTCACCATTGCCGGGAATGCAGCCACCATTGCCGGGAATGCAGCCACCATTGCCAGGGATTCACCCGCCATTGCCAGGGATTCATTCACCATTGCCGGGAATGCAGCCACCATTGCCGGGAATGCAGCCACCATTGCTGGGAATGCAGCCACCATTGCCAGGAATGCAGCCACCATTGCCAGGAATGCACCCATCATTGCCAGGGATTCACCCGCCATTGCCAGGGATTCACTCCCCATTGCCGGGAATGCAGCCACCATTGCCAGCAATTCACTCACCATTGCCGGGAATGCAGCCACCATTGCCAGCAATTCACTCACCATTGCCGGGAATGCAGCCACCATTGCCAGCAATTCACTCACCATTGCCGGGAATGCAGCCACCATTGCCAGGAATGCAGGCACCATTGCCAGGAATGCACCCACCATTGATAGGAATGCACCCACCATTGCCAGGAATGCACCCACCATTGCCAGGGATTCACCCGCCAATGCCAGGAATTCACTCACCATTGCCGGGAATGCTGCCACCATTGCCAGGAATGCATCCACCAATGCCAGAAATGCAGCCACCATTGCTAGGAATGCAGCCACCATTGCCAGGAATTTCACCCACCATTGCCAGGAATTTCAGCCACCATTGCCAGGAATGCAGCCACCATTGCCAGGAATTTCACTCACCATTGCCAGGAATTTCACCCACCATTGCCGGGAATGCAGCCACCATTGCCAGGAATGCACCCACCATTGCCAGGAATGCACCCACCATTGCCAGGGATTCACCCGCCATTGCCAGGGATTCACCCGCCATTGCCGGGAATGCAGCCACCATTGCCAGGAATGCACCCACCATTGCCAGGAATGCACCCACCATTGCCAGGGATTCACCCGCCATTGCCAGGGATTCACCCGTCATTGCCGGGAATGCAGCCACCATTGCCGGGAATGCAGCCACCATTGCCAGGAATGCAGCCACCTTTGCCAGAGAATTCACTCACCATTGCCGGGAATGCAGCCACCATTGCCAGGGATTCACCCGCCATTGCCAGGGATTCATTCACCATTGCCGGGAATGCAGCCACCATTGCCGGGAATGCAGCCACCATTGCCAGGGATTCACCCGCCATTGCCAGGGATTCATTCACCATTGCCGGGAATGCAGCCACCATTGCCGGGAATGCAGCCACCATTGCTGGGAATGCAGCCACCATTGCCAGGAATGCAGCCACCATTGCCAGGAATGCACCCATCATTGCCAGGGATTCACCCGCCATTGCCAGGGATTCACTCCCCATTGCCGGGAATGCAGCCACCATTGCCAGCAATTCACTCACCATTGCCGGGAATGCAGCCACCATTGCCAGCAATTCACTCACCATTGCCGGGAATGCAGCCACCATTGCCAGGAATGCAGGCACCATTGCCAGGAATGCACCCACCATTGATAGGAATGCACCCACCATTGCCAGGAATGCACCCACCATTGCCAGGGATTCACCCGCCAATGCCAGGAATTCACTCACCATTGCCGGGAATGCTGCCACCATTGCCAGGAATGCATCCACCAATGCCAGAAATGCAGCCACCATTGCTAGGAATGCAGCCACCATTGCCAGGAATTTCACCCACCATTGCCAGGAATTTCAGCCACCATTGCCAGGAATGCAGCCACCATTGCCAGGAATTTCACTCACCATTGCCAGGAATTTCACCCACCATTGCCAGGAATGCAGCCACCATTGCTAGTAATTCACTCACCATTGCCAGGAATGCAGCTCCACAATTGCAATTGCCAGGAATGCAGCCACCATTACCATCAGTGCAGCCATGGAGGGCAGGACGGGCGCCAAAGACATCTTACAGGAGAATCTCCTGTTTACACAACGGCCTCTTTAAGTCCCGCCTCCTTTGATGGACAGCACAGTCGTCCAATGGCAGAGACGGGACTTTCTATTACAGCTGCCGTGTAAACAGGTTCTCCTCCTGTGTGCACGGCACTCGTCCCGCCTCCTCCCTCCGAGGCAGCCGGACTATACATCTTTTGTGGCCCCGGCGCTGGGAGATCGCCGGGGGCCACAAAAGATATATATGTTTAAACAACCAGGCGGGCCGTTCAAAATCGGACCGCGGGCCGCAATTGGCCCGCGGGCCGGACTTTGGACATGCCTGCTTTAGTGGGTTAAATTATAGTCCCAGCAGCAAGAACATAATAACCGTCGCGCAGAATTAAATTATGAGGGCATTCCCTCACTTAAAATGGCGGCGATTGACCGCGCATGCGCGATTGTCACGGTCGTTCCCAGAACCCAGTGACTCGTGGTAGGCCTGCCCACGTTGTCTCTTCGTTTAGAGCCAATAGGTACCCATGGGCGCGCGTTGGCGCTAACGAACGCTTACGTTTAAGTACGAACGGGCGCACGCGGGTGCGCGATATGGTGAACGAGCGCACGCGGGTGCGCAAGGGCACGAACGGGCGCACGCGGGTGCGCGGGCGCACGAACGGCTGCACGGTCTTGCACGGGCACGCTCAGACTTGCCGTGCGACCGTTCTTGGCGCCCAAAGGGCTATTTAAGGAACCTGTTGCAGTCCCCCGGTGCTGTCCAGTCTACAGCGTTCCCGTGAGTTTGTCTCTGTGTAACCTGATAATTCCTGCCTCTGATCTACCCGGCTTGTTCCTGTTTACTCCTGCTTGCTGCCAGCCCTGACCCTCGGACTTCCTGACCACGCTCCTGCCTTCTCCTTCGGTACTTCTGCTGCCTGCCTGTTGACGACCCGGCCTGTGTTTGACCCTTCTGTTTGCCTGCTGATCCAGTTGTTTCCTGTGACCACCGCTGCCTGTAGCCAGCCGTTCCTGTGCTCCAGTCCTGCACCTGCTGCCAGTCGCTGTCCGCTTCCCAGCTGTTCCGGTATCATCCACCGCAGTCCAGCTCCAGGGCCTATCAACCATCACGGACTTGGCACTTGTGCCCTCTGACCTCTAGAGTCCCTGTTCCCACTCTCAGGGGATCTCGAGCCAGAGGCTCACGAGAGGCCGCTCCCTGCACTTCGGGCTCCGTCCACCAGGTACGTGACAGCGATAGGTGCATTATGCTCTATATAGAGCGAAGGGTGTATGAAGATGGCCGCTCCAGATGACGTCTGAATGACGAAACGTGTAGGGCGTGGCCAAGCGACGTACACCTTTAGCATAGATGGTGAGGAAGCCGAACGGGACGCTCACAAGCTGCTTTAAAGCTACAGCAATAATTTAACAAACCGCTACCATTCTTACCTATATTTGTAAGTAGTTTTAATCTTCTTTAAATAAATCTGTTTCTCAAACGTTATCACACTATGGATGGTCCTCTCTTTTATCATACACATCGTGGTACACTCCACCCACGGGAAAAACGAGGGATCCCCAGCATTACACCAGAAGCAAGACAGAGAGCGACACAATAGCTAATATTGTGAAGGTTGATCCACCCCGGACGGGGTCTTTTTTCTAGTGAGAGCATAATATAGAAGTGACCACTGTGCATGGAGAACAAAATTTGAAATCATCACTCCCCCTCCCCCACTCACGGGACATTTTTGTTATCTATATATATATATATTTTTATTTATATTTTTTCTATTTTTGTTTCTATCCATTTATCATATTTTTCTATTTTTTCTATTTTTTTAATTTTTCATTTTTCATGTCCTCACCTGATGTATTAGCATTGCGTTATTTACCACCTATTTATTGTGTTGAGCAAATATAACAGTAAGTATTCCTGCGCTAAAATGGGTTTGTGAGAAAATGAAAAAAACTAAATCAAAAAACAAAAAGACAAAACAACAAAAAGGTGCTGCATACACCGTGTGGACCAAACGCACGTCCAAATAGATGTAAAATAAAGAAGAAGGGGTGGTGTTGCACTCCTATTTAGAATATTGATTACAAAAATAGCGTGATTGATTAACTAATATATGCCGCAATATAGGTATAGTGCAAAAAAATAAATAAAATAGATATCTAAACACTATGATGAATGTGACACTTATGTAAAATTAAATAAAACAATTAAATAAACAAAGTCCACATTAAAAGTGCAATTGTAAGTGATTATACCTCTGTGTACAGTATATAGTGTATACGTGAATCATTCATTAAGTGACCAGTATAAATAAAATTATGAAGCGAGTGACATTTAAGAACAACAAAAATAGTAGTTGAAATCCTCTAAATTAAACGGTAAACTGGTGCAGTCCTGAATTTTTAAAATCCTCAGTAAAATGTGCAAAAAGTGCAAACGTGCAGAGTGTTGCGCTGGGACACTGTGATTTGCTGACTTGGACTCTAAAGTGACATTGTGCCTTTAAGTGCAAATACAGCAGGAGAAATCTTCAGCGTCACTGACACCCGTGAGCAAAATGAATGGTTACCTTACTGCTGTAAGGTAAACAGCATGTAGCGGGTGCAGGGGGAGGGGAGCGTTCCCTTCAGCTGATCCTTTCTTAGATGTCCCTTTCAAACTTCTGAATGCAAACAGGGATAGTGGGGGCAGAGGTATTCCTTATCTTCCTCTCTCACTTCGGATTGTGTAGTTCTCAGTAGGTATTTTAAAAAGATAAAAGGAGGTCCACCATAGTGTAGTAGTTTTTGTAAAGTAATGCAAATTTTTATTCATACAAAAGGAAAAAACTCACATTTTTTCAAGGGTATAAGGATGTTGTAAAAACGAGCGCCAAGCTCGTGTAGCAGTCTGAGCGTCTATTCCATTATCTGGGAGCCTCGGGTCCTACGCGTTACGTCACCACGTGACTTCAACTGGGATCCTCCCCCACTATCCCTGTTTGCATTCAGAAGTTTGAAAGGGACATCTAAGAAAGGATCAGCTGAAGGGAACGCTCCCCTCCCCCTGCACCCGCTACATGCTGTTTACCTTACAGCAGTAAGGTAACCATTCATTTTGCTCACGGGTGTCAGTGACGCTGAAGATTTCTCCTGCTGTATTTGCACTTAAAGGCACAATGTCACTTTAGAGTCCAAGTCAGCATTACACAGTGTTCCAGCGCAACACTCTGCACGTTTGCACTTTTTGCACATTTTACTGAGGATTTTAAAAATTCAGGACTGCACCAGTTTACCGTTTAATTTAGAGGATTTCAACTACTATTTTTGTTGTTCTTAAATGTCACTCGCTTCATAATTTTATTTATACTGGTCACTTAATGAATGATTCACGTATACACTATATACTGTACACAGAGGTATAATCACTTACAATTGCACTTTTAATGTGGACTTTGTTTATTTAATTGTTTTATTTAATTTTACATAAGTGTCACATTCATCATAGTGTTTAGATATCTATTTTATTTATTTTTTTGCACTATACCTATATTGCGGCATATATTAGTTAATCAATTACGCTATTTTTGTAATCAATATTCTAAATAGGAGCGCAACACCACCCCTTCTTCTTTATTTATTGTGTTACCATACTTTTCACATGAAATTTGTACAAACTTCACAGTCACTTTAATTCACTGGCAGTTTGAAGATAGCACAGCCTGCCTCATTTCATGTTTACACCTATCTGTTACTAAATACCAGCACATGTAGTGGCACCAGCACTTTACTAATAAGAGTAATTGTCACAATCTTTTTGGATTAACAGTTTTCACTATCTTTCACTTGAGAGCCAGCACGCTGGAAATTATTTACTGTTTTACTATATGCAATTTTTATCTCATTAATTTCCATACTAATTGCCAGTATGTTGTACATTTTATATAACTGAGCTGGATTAATAGTTTTCATTTTATGGTTTTTATTTTCTATGTAATAGCCAGCAAGCTGGAAATTATATATAATAAGTTTATATTAGTTCACCAACTAATTGCCAGTATGCTGAACATTTCATACAAATGAGCCCCTAGCGACACATTCTTTAGCAGAAAAGGGTATAGCGCCAGATCTATTCATTGTACCCCCCCTTTTTAACATTTTCCACCTCATTAGGTGGATATTAATAGAGGCTGCTCTTACCTATCTTTGCACATAAAAACATCTTTGTACGTATACATATCTCTAGTATCTTTCTAAATTGCAGGTTCCATAGCGCAACCTACCCACCCTTTTATCCCATGGTTCTAGGTCCAGATTGACTCCGTGGTTCTCCTGACCAGCCCCCGGGGGCCCTCATGGCCTGGGGTGCAGATCCATCCATTTTACGAGCCTCAGAACTGGCCAGTTTGAGGCGCAGCAACTGGAAGGAGGATTCTACGGTGTTCCGGTGCCGTCTCGGGTTTGGAGAGGCCCAACAACTCTACACGTGACCAGGAGAGGACTCTTCAGTAAGAGAGCCACACACAAGGCCGGCTGCTCGGTAAGAGCCTGGAAGCTGAGCTGCCATGGACATCGATTGAATCCACAATTATTACGGTATCGCCGGACCGGCTGAAAGATTCTGGTACAGTAAGAAAAGTTCCTATTCTACTCTTCCAGTTCTAACAAAGTTTCCAACCAAGTCTGTGTGAGAGACTATGAAAGGCCACAATTACCTGTTGGCTGCTAAACCAAAACTTAAGGATTTATCCAACAGATAAAGAATCCAGTTGCTGTTCCCTGGATTGTGTACAGAGAGAGAGACTTTTATTGAAGTCAGCAGTTCCAAGTACCTGAGCTAAACTTTACCCCGATACCCCGATACCCCCTACTCCCAACTTAGAGACTGAGTTTGTTCAATAGTTTTATGCAAAATAAAAATCCTAACAAGGAATTCAAGTGTCGGTCTCTACAGTTACTGGCTTATCAACCCTGGGAACCCCTAGACAAGGACAACGAGTACGAAACCCTGGGAACCCCTACACAAGGACAACGAGTACGAAACCCTGGGAACCCCTAGACAAGGACATTGAGTACGAAACCCTGGGAACCCCTAGACAAGAACAACGAGTACGAAACCCTGGGAACCCCTAGACAAGAACAACGAGTAGGAAACCCTGGGAACCCCTAGACAAGGACAACGAGTACGAAACCCTGGGAACCCCTAGACAAGGACAACGAGTACGAAACCCTGGGAACCCCTAGACAAGGACAACGAGTACGAAACCCTGGGAACCCCTAGACAAGGACAATGAGTACGAAACCCTGGGAACCCCTAGACAAGGACAACGAGTACGAAACCCTGGGAACCCCTAGACAAGGACAACGAGTACGAAACCCTGGGAACCCCTAGACAAGGACAAGAAGTACGAAACCCTGGGAACCCCTAGACAAGGACAACGAGTACGAAACCCTGGGAACCCCTAGACAAGGACAACAACTATGAAACCCTGGGAACCCCTAGACAAGGACAACAAGTATGAAACCCTGGGAACTCCTAGATGATGACAACAAGTACGAAACCCTGGGAACTCCTAGATGATGACAACAAGTACGAAACCCTGGGAACCCCTAGACAAAAACAATGAGTACGAAACCCTGGGAACCCCTAGACAAGGACATTGAGTACGAAACCCTGGGAACCCCTAGACAAGAACAACGAGTACGAAACCCTGGGAACCCCTAGACAAGAACAACGAGTAGGAAACCCTGGGAACCCCTAGACAAGGACAACGAGTACGAAACCCTGGGAACCCCTACACAAGGACAATGAGTACGAAACCCTGGGAACCCCTAGACAAGGACAACGAGTACGAAACCCTGGGAACCCCTAGACAAGGACAACGAGTACGAAACCCTGGGAACCCCTAGACAAGGACAAGAAGTACGAAACCCTGGGAACCCCTAGACAAGGACAACGAGTACGAAACCCTGGGAACCCCTAGACAAGGACAACAACTATGAAACCCTGGGAACCCCTAGACAAGGACAACAAGTATGAAACCCTGGGAACTCCTAGATGATGACAACAAGTACGAAACCCTGGGAACTCCTAGATGATGACAACAAGTACGAAACCCTGGGAACCCCTAGACAAAAACAATGAGTACGAAACCCTGGGAACCCCTAGACAAGGACAACGAGTACGAAACCCTGGGAACCCCTACACAAGGACAACGAGTACGAAGCCCTGGGAACCCCTAGACAAGGATAACAAGTACGAAACCCTGGGAACCCCTAGACAAGGACAACGAGTACGAAACCCTGGGAACCCCTAGACAAGGACAATGAGTACGAAACCCTGGGAACCCCTAGACAAGGACAACGAGTACGAAACCCTGGGAACCCCTAGACAAGGACAACGAGTACAAAACCCTGGGAACCCCTAGACAAGAACAACGAGTACGAAACCCTGGGAACTCCTAGACAAGGACAACGAGTACGAAACCCTGGGAACCCCTACACAAGGACAACGAGTACGAAACCCTGGGAACCCCTAGACAAGGACATTGAGTACGAAACCCTGGGAACCCCTAGACAAGAACAACGAGTACGAAACCCTGGGAACCCCTAGACAAGAACAACGAGTAGGAAACCCTGGGAACCCCTAGACAAGGACAACGAGTACGAAACCCTGGGAACCCCTACACAAGGACAATGAGTACGAAACCCTGGGAACCCCTAGACAAGGACAACGAGTACGAAACCCTGGGAACCCCTAGACAAGGACAACGAGTACGAAACCCTGGGAACCCCTAGACAAGGACAAGAAGTACGAAACCCTGGGAACCCCTAGACAAGGACAACGAGTACGAAACCCTGGGAACCCCTAGACAAGGACAACAACTATGAAACCCTGGGAACCCCTAGACAAGGACAACTAGTATGAAACCCTGGGAACTCCTAGATGATGACAACAAGTACGAAACCCTGGGAACTCCTAGATGATGACAACAAGTACGAAACCCTGGGAACCCCTAGACAAAAACAATGAGTACGAAACCCTGGGAACCCCTAGACAAGGACAACGAGTACGAAACCCTGGGAACCCCTAGACAAGGACAACGAGTACGAAACCCTGGGAACCCCTACACAAGGACAACGAGTACGAAGCCCTGGGAACCCCTAGACAAGGATAACAAGTACGAAACCCTGGGAACCCCTACACAAGGACAACGAGTACGAAACCCTGGGAACCCCTACACAAGGACAACGAGTACAAAACCCTGGGAACCCCTAGACAAGAACAACGAGTACGAAACCCTGGGAACCCCTAGACAAGGACAACGAGTACGAAACCCTGGGAACCCCTAGACAAGGACAACGAGTACGAAACCCTGGGAACCCCTACACAAGGACAACGAGTACGAAACCCTGGGAAACCCTAGACAAGAACAACGAGTACGAAACCCTGGGAACCCCTAGACAAGGACAACAACTATGAAACCCTGGGAACCCCTAGACAAGGACAACGAGTACGAAACCCTGGGAACCCCTAGACAAGGACAACGAGTACGAAACCCTGGGAACCCCTAGACAAGGACAACGAGTACGAAACCCTGGGAACCCCTACACAAGGACAATGAGTACGAAACCCTGGGAACCCCTAGACAAGGACAACGAGTACGAAACCCTGGGAACCCCTAGACAAGGACAACGAGTACGAAACCCTGGGAACCCCTAGACAAGGACAAGAAGTACGAAACCCTGGGAACCCCTAGACAAGGACAACGAGTATGAAACCCTGGGAACCCCTAGACAAGGACAACAACTATGAAACCCTGGGAACCCCTAGACAAGGACAACAAGTATGAAACCCTGGGAACTCCTAGATGATGACAACAAGTACGAAACCCTGGGAACTCCTAGATGATGACAACAAGTACGAAACCCTGGGAACCCCTAGACAAAAACAATGACTACGAAACCCTGGGAACCCCTAGACAAGGACATTGAGTACGAAACCCTGGGAACCCCTAGACAAGAACAACGAGTACGAAACCCTGGGAACCCCTAGACAAGAACAACGAGTAGGAAACCCTGGGAACCCCTAGACAAGGACAACGAGTACGAAACCCTGGGAACCCCTACACAAGGACAATGAGTACGAAACCCTGGGAACCCCTAGACAAGGACAACGAGTACGAAACCCTGGGAACCCCTAGACAAGGACAACGAGTACGAAACCCTGGGAACCCCTAGACAAGGACAAGAAGTACGAAACCCTGGGAACCCCTAGACAAGGACAACGAGTACGAAACCCTGGGAACCCCTAGACAAGGACAACAACTATGAAACCCTGGGAACCCCTAGACAAGGACAACAAGTATGAAACCCTGGGAACTCCTAGATGATGACAACAAGTACGAAACCCTGGGAACTCCTAGATGATGACAACAAGTACGAAACCCTGGGAACCCCTAGACAAAAACAATGAGTACGAAACCCTGGGAACCCCTAGACAAGGACAACGAGTACGAAACCCTGGGAACCCCTACACAAGGACAACGAGTACGAAGCCCTGGGAACCCCTAGACAAGGATAACAAGTACGAAACCCTGGGAACCCCTACACAAGGACAACGAGTACGAAACCCTGGGAACCCCTAGACAAGGACAACGAGTACGAAACCCTGGGAACCCCTAGACAAGAACAACGAGTACGAAACCCTGGGAACCCCTAGACAAGGACAACGAGTACGAAACCCTGGGAACCCCTAGACAAGGACAACGAGTACGAAACCCTGGGAACCCCTACACAAGGACAACGAGTACGAAACCCTGGGAACCCCTAGACAAGAACAACGAGTACGAAACCCTGGGAACCCCTAGACAAGGACAACGAGTACGAAACCCTGGGAACCCCTAGACAAGGACAACGAGTACAAAACCCTGGGAACCCCTAGACAAGAACAACGAGTACGAAACCCTGGGAACTCCTAGACAAGGACAACGAGTACGAAACCCTGGGAACCCCTACACAAGGACAACGAGTACGAAACCCTGGGAACCCCTAGACAAGGACATTGAGTACGAAACCCTGGGAACCCCTAGACAAGGACATTGAGTACGAAACCCTGGGAACCCCTAGACAAGAACAACGAGTACGAAACCCTGGGAACCCCTAGACAAGAACAACGAGTAGGAAACCCTGGGAACCCCTAGACAAGGACAACGAGTACGAAACCCTGGGAACCCCTACACAAGGACAATGAGTACGAAACCCTGGGAACCCCTAGACAAGGACAACGAGTACGAAACCCTGGGAACCCCTAGACAAGGACAACGAGTACGAAACCCTGGGAACCCCTAGACAAGGACAAGAAGTACGAAACCCTGGGAACCCCTAGACAAGGACAACGAGTACGAAACCCTGGGAACCCCTAGACAAGGACAACAACTATGAAACCCTGGGAACCCCTAGACAAGGACAACTAGTATGAAACCCTGGGAACTCCTAGATGATGACAACAAGTACGAAACCCTGGGAACTCCTAGATGATGACAACAAGTACGAAACCCTGGGAACCCCTAGACAAAAACAATGAGTACGAAACCCTGGGAACCCCTAGACAAGGACAACGAGTACGAAACCCTGGGAACCCCTAGACAAGGACAACGAGTACGAAACCCTGGGAACCCCTACACAAGGACAACGAGTACGAAGCCCTGGGAACCCCTAGACAAGGATAACAAGTACGAAACCCTGGGAACCCCTACACAAGGACAACGAGTACGAAACCCTGGGAACCCCTACACAAGGACAACGAGTACAAAACCCTGGGAACCCCTAGACAAGAACAACGAGTACGAAACCCTGGGAACCCCTAGACAAGGACAACGAGTACGAAACCCTGGGAACCCCTAGACAAGGACAACGAGTACGAAACCCTGGGAACCCCTACACAAGGACAACGAGTACGAAACCCTGGGAAACCCTAGACAAGAACAACGAGTACGAAACCCTGGGAACCCCTAGACAAGGACAACGAGTACGAAACCCTGGGAACCCCTAGACAAGGACAACGAGTACGAAACCCTGGGAACCCCTAGACAAGAACAACGAGTACGAAACCCTGGGAACTCCTAGACAAGGACAACGAGTACGAAACCCTGGGAACCCCTACACAAGGACAACGAGTACGAAACCCTGGGAACCCCTAGACAAGGACATTGAGTACGAAACCCTGGGAACCCCTAGACAAGAACAACGAGTACGAAACCCTGGGAACCCCTAGACAAGAACAACGAGTAGGAAACCCTGGGAACCCCTAGACAAGGACAACGAGTACGAAACCCTGGGAACCCCTACACAAGGACAATGAGTAGGAAACCCTGGGAACCCCTAGACAAGGACAACGAGTACGAAACCCTGGGAACCCCTAGACAAGGACAACGAGTACGAAACCCTGGGAACCCCTAGACAAGGACAAGAAGTACGAAACCCTGGGAACCCCTAGACAAGGACAACGAGTACGAAACCCTGGGAACCCCTAGACAAGGACAACAACTATGAAATCCTGGGAACCCCTAGACAAGGACAACAACTATGAAACCCTGGGAACCCCTAGACAAGGACAACAAGTATGAAACCCTGGGAACTCCTAGATGATGACAAGAAGTACGAAACCCTGGGAACTCCTAGACAAGGACAACGAGTACGAAACCCTGGGAACCCCTACACAAGGACAACGAGTATGAAACCCTGGGAACCCCTAGACAAGGACAACGAGTACGAAACCCTGGGAACCCCTAGACAAGGACAACGAGTACGAAATCCTGGGAACCCCTACACAAGGACAATGAGTACGAAACCCTGGGAACCCCTAGACAAGGACAACGAGTACGAAACCCTGGGAACCCCTAGACAAGGACAACGAGTACGAAACCCTGGGAACCCCTAGACAAGGACAAGAAGTACGAAACCCTGGGAACCCCTAGACAAGGACAACGAGTACGAAACCCTGGGAACCCCTAGACAAGGACAACAACTATGAAACCCTGGGAACCCCTAGACAAGGACAACAACTATGAAACCCTGGGAACCCCTAGACAAGGACAACAAGTATGAAACCCTGGGAACTCCTAGATGATGACAACAAGTACGAAACCCTGGGAACTCCTAGATGATGACAACAAGTACGAAACCCTGGGAACCCCTAGACAAGAACAATGAGTACGAAACCCTGGGAACCCCTAGACAAGGACAACGAGTACGAAACCCTGGGAACCCCTAGACAAGGACAACGACTATGAAACCCTGGGAACCCCTAGACAAGGACAACAAGTACGAAACCCTGGGAACTCCTAGATAATGACAACAAGTACGAAACCCTGGGAACCCCTAGACAAGGACAACGAGTGCGAAACCCTGGGAACCCCTAGACAAGGAAAACAAGTACGAAACCTTGGGAACCCCTAGACAAGGACAATGAGTACGAGCTGCAGGAGGTAATCGGTAAACCCAGAACAATTCAGCAGCTCCTTCGGGGATTAGTACTACATTTATTTATAGGGAGATTATTGTCAGGAATCCTCCCATGTATTATCTGTGTTCTTCCATATAAGAATAAATCTCAGCCTCGCCCTGAGACGGAATGTACCAAAGTGGTCACACTGGTTAATGAGTGTCAGGGACTTTCACCATTGCACTGTCATTGTCTCTTCTGCTCTCAGCGATGGCGTCTGCAGATCTGAGGAAGGAGCTGGAATGTTCCGTCTGTCTGAACGTTTATACAGATCCTGTAATCCTGAAATGTGGACATAACTTCTGCTGGGACTGTATTGGTCGTGTGTGGGATACACAGGAGGGGTCTGGAGATTATTCCTGTCCTGAATGCAGAGAAGAGTTCCAGGATCGGCCTGCACTGCACAGGAACATAACACTACGGAACATAGTGGAGAATTTCCTGTCCACCCATCCGGATCAGGAGGAGTCCGGGGTCTTCTGTACTTACTGTATTCACACTCCTGTACCTGCTGTCATATCCTGTTTGCTGTGTGAAGCTTCTCTGTGTGACAATCACCTGAGAGTCCACAGCAAGTCACCAGAACACGTCTTATGTGACCCCACCACTTCCCTGGAGAACAGGAAATGCTCCGTCCATAAGAAGATCCTGGAGTATTACTGCACTGAGGATGAGACCTGTATCTGTATGTCTTGTTGTCTGATTGGAGATCACATCAACCATAAGAAGGAATCTCTGGATGAGGCCTCTGAGATGAAGAAGAAGAAACTGAGGAATGTTCTGCAGAAACTGATGACAGAGAGAGAGGAGATGGAGAAAAGAGTCCAGAGTCTGCAGGAACACGGGAGGAAAGTACAAGGAGAAGCAGATGATGAGACACAGAGAGTCACTGTCCTGTTCAAAGACCTCAGGAGACGTCTGGAAGACCTGGAGAAGAGAGTCCTGAGGGAAATCTCCGGGCAGGCAGAGCGGATCTCCGGGATAATCAATGATCTGGTCCAGGATCTGGAGATAAAGAAGGAGGAGCTGTCCAGGAAGTTGCGTCACATTGAGGAGCTGTGTAACGTGACGGATCCACTGACTGTCCTACAGGAATCAGACACAGGTGACTTGTGTGATACTGAGGATGGAGATGATGAGGACAGAGAGAGACATGATAACCTCCTCTATGATGGGGGGGATCTGGATGTGGGGGGGATCTCACACACATTACACACAGGTCTATCTGATATCATGTCTGGGGTAAATGTAGAGAAATGTCCAGGCACACATGTCTATCCACATTCTACTACAAAGGGCGAAGGTCACATCAATGCTGAACCATCCAGGGGACCTCCCCAACTCTCCCCCACCATACAACCATCCAGGGGACCTCCCCAACCCTCCCCCACCATTCAACCATCCAGGGGACCTCCCCAACCCTCCTCCACCATACAACCATCCAGGGGACCTCCCCAACCCTCCCCCACCATTCAACCATCCAGGGGACCTCCCCAACCCTCCCCCACCATACAACCATCCAGGGGACCTCCCCAACCCTCCCCCACCATTCAACCATCCAGGGGACCTCCCCAACCCTCCTCCACCATACAACCATCCAGGGGACCTCCCCAACTCTCCCCCACCATACAACCATCCAGGGGACCTCCCCAACCCTCCCCCACCATTCAACCATCCAGGGGACCTCCCCAACCCTCCTCCACCATACAACCATCCAGGGGACCTCCCCAACCCTCCCCCACCATACAACCATCCAGTGGACCTCCCCAACCCTCCCCCACCATACAACCATCCAGGGGACCTCCCCAACCCTCCCCCACCATACAACCATCCAGGGGACCTCCCCAACCCTCCCCCACCATACAACCATCCGGGGGACCTCCCCAACCCTCCCCCACCATACAACCATCCAGGGGACCTCCCCAACCCTCCCCCACCATACAACCATCCAGGGGACCTCCCCAACCCTCCCCCACCATACAACCATCCAGGGGACCTCCCCAACCCTCCCCCACCATACAACACTCACACCTCCAGGCTGGAGGACCAAATATGGGGGCTGTACAGCAAACATCGGGGGTGTCGGGGGTTACAGACATATTACTGGATGTGAGGACAGCTGGTAATAATCTACATATATCAGATGACAGGAAAACTGCATCCTCCTCATCACATCAGAATCGCCCAGAAACACCAGAGAGGTTTGAGTATCATCAGGTGTTGAGCAGTCAGAGGTTCTCCTCAGGGAGACATTACTGGGAAGTGGATGTCGGGGGGGCAGTGTACTGGAGAGTCGGGATGTGTTACCCCAGTATAGACAGGAGAGGAGATCAGTCACTGATTGGATGTAATAAGAAGTCCTGGTGTTTGGAGAGGGGGTTGTATGATAATCATCTCTCGGTGAGACATGACAGTAATAAGACCCCATTACCCGGCGATGTCTCCAGTAGGAGAGTCAGGATAGATCTGGATTATGAGGCCGGGCGGATCTCCTTTTATGATCTGTGTGACCCGATCCGACATCTCCACACCTTCACCACCACCTTCACTGAGCCCCTCCATGCTGGGGTATATGTAGGGGGAGGGGTATGGAGAGGTCGTATAAAGATATGTGGGGGGGATCAGGAGTGAGAGATCTGCCCAGAGACATCACAAGGTGGATGATCTGATTGGTGATTGGTGGAATACTCATCCAATAGGAGGAAGCAGAGGACAGGAAACATGAGGGATTTATTTATAAAGCTGCAGGTTCCGGGGCCGTCATCTTCATCCTAAACCTCACTTCACTACCTAGTGTGTCACTGACCAGGAACAAGCATGCAGGAGGTCAGATTGTTCAGCCTTCACTGGCTGCATGCTTGTTCTGGGTCAGTGACACACTACATAGTGTAGCCAAGATCAGGATGACGGCCCCGGGGTCTCCACCATCACTGTGTATACACTGTGTATCTATAGAAGAAATGGGTATTTTCAGCTTTGGATGGAGTGGGGGAGGATTAGAACCTCTGTCAGATCTTTATTTCTGTCTGTGTCTCTGTTGTTGATTTCCCTTCATTTATATCCTTACAGGTTCCTTTACATGACCAATCCATGGATCTGTGATTGATCCTCCCCCTCACTGTGATTGGCTGTGATGATTATCACTATGAATACAGCCAGCGCTAGTCTTGTTCCTATTGGTTATGATGTACAGGGGGCGGGGATTGTGGACAGGTGACGGGGGAGGGGTATATAGTCTCAGGAGGTGGAAATCCTTGACTCTGTATATGGGAATATTGATTAATGATTGGATATAGATAGAATGATGGGAGGGATCACATGATTTACTAATGATGAGATGACATGACTAAGTGCTTATATGCTAATGTCAGGTTCTTTATATAATAACAGGTTCTCTGTCTAGAAGGACTTTACAGAAAGATGTTATTAGAGGAAATTGTTGTTCTCGGGATCCTTGGAAGGTCTTGTTGGGGAACATAGAGACAGTTGGTCTCCTTCTTCTACAATGAGGGATTTGGGGGTCTGGAGGTGGGACAAGCTGATAAGGTGTTCAGATATAACAGAAATGAATGTCTCTTGTAATGAATGATGTGCTGCTTGTACAAATTCTTCAGTGAATGATTCCATCTGTAAAATGTTGACGTTCCCATCTCAGTATTTCCATGTGTAATCTGATCATCATCTCTATCCCCAATACTTCTATGTGTTATTGATGAAAATCTGCAGAACATTTTAATAAAAATCTGTTATTTTACAAAGAAAAGTTTATTGGGAAGAGAAGACAGCAGAGAGGACGGTGCGGTCCCTTCATCCAGAACACAGATTGTCAGGAAGGGTGGAGGAGGGGTGTGTGGTGGTATCAAGCAAAATCAGGAGCATGAAATAACGGTATTATTACTAACAAATAAGACACACTTATATCACACCTATACCAAACATATAATATATACATTGTATACATCCCCCTACAGAATGTACAGGAAACACCCCTCCATCCTGAGCTCCTAATGGTTACAGGGTAAAAGGAGGCAGAGCTCTGCAGTACTGTGCAAGACCAGAGAGGTTGGTGCAGTTCCACATCTCACCTCTAGTTGTTACACATTCTTCAAACCAGTGACTGTATGATGAATTGCAATGTACACACAGAACTTAGAGCAATGTACACACAGAGCATAGAGCAATGTACACACAGAGTATAGAGCAATGTACACACTGAATATAGAGCAATGTACACACAGAGTATAGAGCAATGTACACACAGAGTATAGAGCAATGTATACACAGAGTATAGAGCAATGTACACACAGAGTATAGAGCAATGTACACACAGAATATAGAGCAATGTTCACACAGAGTATAGAGCAATGTACACACAGAGCATAGAGCAATGTACACACAGAGCATAGAGCAATGTACACACAGAGCATAGAGCAATGTACACACAGAGTATAGAGCAATGTACACACAGAGTATAGAGCAATGTACACACTGAATATAGAGCAATGTACACACAGAGTATAGAGCAATGTACACACAGAGCATAGAGCAATGTACACACAGAACTTAGAGCAATGTACCGTATTTTCCAGCGTATAAGACGACCTTTTGCATGTAAAAAAATTGGCCAAAAAGCAGGGGTCATCTTATACGCCGGGTCAGCCCCTCGGTTGCCGGCTGGGTGTTCGGTAATACTATGTGTAGCTTCGGCTACATACAGTATATACTGCTGAGCCAATCCTGGTGAGCGATGTATTCAAATGAATAAAAAGCCTGCTCGGCTTGGAGTAACGACCTCTGCCAATCCGAGTAGGTTACTCTGTAGCCTGCTCTGATTGGCTTGGAGAGTCAGAGCGGCGCAGGCTGATGATGTTACAGCCTCTGCCAATCTAAGCAGGCTTTGTATTCATTAATAGAATACAGCGCTCGCCATGATTGGCTCCAGCAAATGCAGGAAGAAGGAAGAAATATGAAGCCTCGAAAGCCGGGTCGTCTTATACGGTAAGTACAGTTTTAAAAGCGTTTTTGTCCTGTAGGTTTAGGGGGTCGTCTTATATGCCGGGTCGCCTTATACACCAGCAAATACGGTACACACAGAGCATAGAGCAATGTACACACAGAACTTAGAGCAATGTACACACAGAGCATAGAGCAATGTACACACAGAGTATAGAGCAATGTATACACAGAGCATAGAGCAATGTACACACAGAACATAGAGCAATGTACACACAGAGTATAGAGCAATGTACACACAGAGTATAGAGCAATGTACACACAGAGTATAGAGCAATGTACACACAGAGCATAGAGCAATGTACACACAGAACATAGAGCAATTTACACACAGTGCATAGAACAATCTATACACAGAACATAGAGAATGTTCACACAGAGTATAGAGCAATGTACACACAGAGCATAGAGCAATGTACACACAGAGCATAGAGCAATGTACACACAGAACATAGAGCAATGTACACACAGTGCATAGAACAATGTACACACAGAGCATAGAGCAATGTACACACAGAGCATAGAGCAATGTACACACAGAGCATAGAGCAATGTACACACAGAGCATAGAGCAATGTACACACTGAATATAGAGCAATGTACACACAGAATATAGAGCAATGTACACACAGAATATAGAGCAATGTTCACACAGAGTATAGAGCAATGTACACACAGAGCATAGAGCAATGTACACACAGAGCATAGAGCAATGTACACACAGAGTATAGAGCAATGTACACACAGAGTATAGAGCAATGTACACACAGAGTATAGAGCAATGTACACACTGAATATAGAGCAATGTACACACAGAGTATAGAGCAATGTACACACAGAGCATAGAGCAATGTACACACAGAACTTAGAGCAATGTACCGTATTTTCCAGCGTATAAGACGACCTTTTGCATGTAAAAAAATTGGCCAAAAAGCAGGGGTCATCTTATACGCCGGGTCAGCCCCTCGGTTGCCGGCTGGGTGTTCGGTAATACTATGTGTAGCTTCGGCTACATACAGTATATACTGCTGAGCCAATCCTGGTGAGCGATGTATTCAAATGAATAAAAAGCCTGCTCGGCTTGGAGTAACGACCTCTGCCAATCCGAGTAGGTTACTCTGTAGCCTGCTCTGATTGGCTTGGAGAGTCAGAGCGGCGCAGGCTGATGATGTTACAGCCTCTGCCAATCTAAGCAGGCTTTGTATTCATTAATAGAATACAGCGCTCGCCATGATTGGCTCCAGCAAATGCAGGAAGAAGGAAGAAATATGAAGCCTCGAAAGCCGGGTCGTCTTATACGGTAAGTACAGTTTTAAAAGCGTTTTTGTCCTGTAGGTTTAGGGGGTCGTCTTATATGCCGGGTCGCCTTATACACCAGCAAATACGGTACACACAGAGCATAGAGCAATGTACACACAGAACTTAGAGCAATGTACACACAGAGCATAGAGCAATGTACACACAGAGTATAGAGCAATGTATACACAGAGCATAGAGCAATGTACACACAGAACATAGAGCAATGTACACACAGAGTATAGAGCAATGTACACACAGAGTATAGAGCAATGTACACACAGAGTATAGAGCAATGTACACACAGAGCATAGAGCAATGTACACACAGAACATAGAGCAATGTACACACAGTGCATAGAACAATCTATACACAGAACATAGAGAATGTTCACACAGAGTATAGAGCAATGTACACACAGAGCATAGAGCAATGTACACACAGAGCATAGAGCAATGTACACACAGAACATAGAGCAATGTACACACAGTGCATAGAACAATGTACACACAGAACATAGAGCAATGTACACACAGAACATAGAGCAATGTACACACAGAGTATAGAGCAATGTACACACAGAGTATAGAGCAATGTACACACAGAGCATAGAACAAAGTACACACAGAGTATAGAGCAATGTACACACAGAGTATAGAGCAATGTACACACAGAGCATAGAGCAATGTACACACAGAGCATAGAGCAATGTACACACAGAGCATAGAGCAATGTACACACAGAGCATAGAGCAATGTACACACAGAACATAGAGCAATGTACACACAGAACATAGAGCAATGTACACACAGAGCATAGAGCAATGTACACACAGAGCATAGAGCAATGTACACACAGAGCATAGAGCAATGTACACACAGAGTATAGAGCAATGTACACACAGAGCATAGAGCAATGTACACACAGAGTATAGAGCAATGTACACACAGATTACAATATGTCGGGTGAACAAAAAGGCCTTTGAGAGTAAGGATAATAGAGCATGTAAAAAACATCATTAGTGGTTTCGATAAACATAGTGTATCCAGACATTTTAGCTCCCACCATAACAAGGACCCCACTCACCTCACCTTTTGGGGTATAGAATCATATAAAAAACACTGGAGAGGGAGCCATAAAGTGAGGACACTCAGCCAAGTGGATATTTATTTTAGATACATTTACCCCCCAAGCCTTGTATATAGACTTTGATTTAAACTCTTTTATCAGTGATTTTTAGCAGCTGCTGATCTCCGATTTTAGTCACTTGACTTGTAGGAATGATTTTAGTCGGTGTTATCGGATTTCACTCAATCATCTTGCAGTACTTATTGTACTTTGACATTCTATGTGTGTACATTATATAATAACATATATATAAAATGTGTGTTCCCTTTGAAATGGATATTTTGATGATAGGCAACTCCTATCCTCATATTGATTAGCGGTTCCAAATTAATAACTACTGCAGTAGGGAACAGACACAAAAGATACGCTCAGCATCTTTCCAAATAACCGTTCTCCTTTATTATGACGCATGTGAAGGTTTTATACACATGATTACGGAGGTATCACATTAATATTACAATTGTATGTTTATGGTAACAAGGGGCGTTACATAGGCAGGCTAATTCTAATCAGGACTCGAAAGAATGCAAAACATGTACTGAAAACATTATTAGTGCCGTGTGCAGTGAGGGCATTGTGCAATACATATAAAATACAATACAATTATATACAGAACATACAAATTTCCATTACAGTCTCCTCTCTTTTGATGAATATTTTGATCACTAACCATACCTGTTATCACCTTTAACCTGGAACCTCCACACGATTAGGTGGAAGTAGTCCTGGCCAAAGAGGCAAAAACTCCATTGTGGAGAAAATAATAGCTGAGCAGCTTTTTCATTACAAAATGACTTTTCATTGTGAAAAACAAATTATTGATAAGACATATTTACAGAGTACTGGCTGTACACTCCTGTGGCCAGAATGGCCTTCTAGCTTAATTGTTGGTATGCTGACTTATCATCACATGTAAACACAGACAATTCTACATACAATGGAAGACGTACAAAAGACAAATATGACTTCAAATGTGGCTAAACTACTTTTCAAATATCTATTCCCCTTACAATTAAAGTAATTGAATCAAAAAATACCCTAGACTGTGATCACAAGAGGGAAACAAATCAAACACAGAGATTTCTTTCATTTAGACATTTTTGCAGTGTCTGGTGTGGATTCAGGTCACTTTTCCTTCAAGTTTGGCACAACTGTACATGAAATAGATGCTGTATTCAGTCTCCAAACATTTCCTTATATATAAATGTCTCTTAACAATCCACAAGTCACCTGGCTTTAGTTTTAGATCCTTCCAAACTTTTAGGATCTGGAATTGGGGAGAAAACACATAAATTAGTTTGTCAAAAACCTTAAAAGATCAGCAACATTCTCTGTGAGATCCGAATGGAGGACTTCAGCTGCTGAGACAAAATATAAGCAAGTGAGTAACACACTCCCAACCCAAATCCCATAGGGAGAGAGTCCAACATCCCCCTACGGGCTTGATAAAATATAATAAAACATTCAGGCAAAAGTTTTCTAGTTTCTTACTCTACTTTTCTGCTACATTGTAGACAGCAGGGGGTGTAATAATAAAACCTCAAACCTTCTAGTAAGGACTCTCCTATAAAAATGATTTCCTCTGTTACTCTCTGTAGATTCTGCACTCTGTACTTACAAACTACTTCTGATAACACTTCTTACTGTGGCCTTTGCAGTAGGATTTGCCACTGGACATCCAGAAATATGTCCATACAGACAAAATACATACTCGTAAGATCCTGACTTGGGCATCTGGATATATCTTTTTGTTATCTCTGGAAGGGATGTTCAGCTTTTGGTAACAGGTAAAACAAGAAGTGGTATGTTATAAAAACAACTGTGGAGAACCCTGGCTCTATCCCACGCTCATTTACTAAGGCAGCCATAACCGCTTGTGACTGATGACACGGTCCATGTGTCAAGCTGGAGGGAAAAGAGTGTCTGGCAAACATAAATGATCACCTTTTCCAAAGTCCTGTTTCGTAAGAAGTTGCCCCCTGTGGACCACTTGTGCTCCTCATTCTGGGGTCCTTAACCACTTTCAGACCGGACCAATTTGCTGGTCAAAGTCCAGACCACTTTTTGCGATTCGGCGCTGCGTCGCTTTAACTGACAATTGCGCGGTCGTGCGACGTGGCTCCCAAACAAAATTGATGTCCTTTTTTTCCCACAAATAGAGCTTTCTTTTGGTGGTATTTGATCACCCCTGCGGTTTTTATTTTTTGCACTATAAACAAAAATAGAGCGACAATTTAGAAAAAAAACGCATTTTTTACTTTTTGTTATAATAAATATCCCCCAAAAATATATAAAAAAATATTTTTTCCCTCAGTTTAGGCCGATACGTATTCTTCTACATATTTTTGGTAAAAAAAATCGCAATAAGCGATTATTGATTGGTTTGCGCAAAAGTTATAGCATTTACAAAATAGGGATAGTTTTATAGCATTTTTATTAATAATTTTTTATTATTTTTTTTTTTACTAGTAATGGCGGCGATCTGCGATTTTTATTGTGACTGCGACATTGTCGGGGACACATCGGACATTTTTGACACATTTTTGGGACCATTGTCATTTATACAGTAATCAGTGCTATATAAATGCAGTGATTCCTGTGTAAATGACACTGGCAGTGAAGGGGTTAACCAGTGGGTGGCAGTGTAGGGGTTAAGTGTTCCTAGGGGTGTGTTACTAACTGTGGGGGGGTTGGGCTTTCATTTAGTGTACACTGATCTCTGCTCCAATCACATGGAGCAGAGATCAGCGTCACTAGTTGCTAGGCAGAATGGGAAAATGTTGTTTATACAGCATTTCCTCCATTCGGCCGCTCCGTGAGACGATCGCGGGGATGCCCGCGGCGATCGAGTCCGCGGGTCCCGCGACCGGACTCACGGGGGTCCCGACCAGCGTGGGAGCGCGCCGCCGGCGGCGCGCTCCCGATGGCACGGCGGCAACGAATATTGGACGTACATGTACGCCAATATGCCTGCCCGTGCCATTCTGTCGACGTACATCGTCGTGCGCTGGTCGGGAAGTGGTTAAAGTTGAATTATTAATCCCAGCTATACTGGGCCAGAACTGGGGTGGAATCTGTGAGTTGCACAGACCCAGCAAGTGTCCGGGGCTGTAAATGTAGCATCCTTAGAGTCGCCTGGTCTGCTTCCATATGTGAGTTTTACTGTTAGTATGGCTACCTCAGCAAGAACCTGGAAGGCTGAAAACAGCCGATCAAATTAACTTGGCGCGCTTGATTGGTTTACCTGCCGAAGTAAAAACAAACTTCTGGCCCTTCAAATGGAACCAAAAGCTCTCTCTATATCTCAGCTATCTATATAAATATATACTCTTTTTTTATAGCTCACAGGCTTTTCTAAAACATGGAGCTCTGCTTCTTGAGATGGGGAAAAAGGATCCAATGACTCTGAATACAGGGAATCCTTCTGGGTGATAAACTTCATCCTCGGTATAAAACCAGGAATAACACTACAAAGAAGTAAATACTCGGGTCTCCGGGGAGTGTGTCTTGCACGGGGCTCCCAGCAGATGATTCCCACATCATCAATTTAACACATGTGCTTTTTCTTTGTCTCCAGCCTCCTCCAATAGAGGCAATAAGGTGGCTGGATTCAAATGTACACATTTTTCATTGTTAGATTTGTACATAAACAAAACAAATTCATATTTTGAACCTTTCATTAGACAAACACTTAGGGCCGGTTCACACAGCGAGGCGCGGCGAGGCGTCTCCGACTTACCTCGCCGCGACCTGCGGGGACCTCAGCGGCGACTTGCAGAGGACTTCTGTATAGAAGTCAATGCAAGTCGCCCCCGAAGTCGCCCAGAAGTAGTACAGGAACCTTTTTTCTGAGTCGGAGCGACTCGAGTCGCTCCTCTCAGAACGGTTCCATTGTACAGAACGGGGGCGACTTGCGGGAGCGAGGCGAGGCGAGTCGTGTCGCCTCGCATCGCCTCGCTGTGTGAACCGGCCCTTAGCGATATATTTACTGTGCAGAATGTCGGACCATTAAAAATTAAATATGCAACCAAAATAATATCTGTAACTTTGTCTAATAGCAACTTTGCATAAAGCTACAGCTCTGATATATCGGGGTGAACCCTTCATTACTGGGTCCAGCTCCCATAAATATAACAATGGCTTGCTTTCTATCAGGCTGTTTGTGTAAGAACTCCAGTTTCATGTTTCAAAAAGACAACTTTTTCCTGGCAATATTATAATAAATGATAAGAATACCCTGCAGTCATGCAGAGATGTCCATAAACACAAAATATTCTTCTACTTATACCCACTGCACTTACAAGGAAAAGGGGCACATCATTTCACAATCCACACATTCTGCTTTGGATTTCAAAAATAAAAATACATAAAAACAAAGTGCTCCGCCACATCAAAACTATAAACCAACTGGCTGCAGGCGGCATCTATCCTAACAGGGTGTGTGGACTTGATGTGATGGGTCTGTTATATTTACATTTTATTTATTATTAGGGCCGGCTCACACTGGGGGCGATGCGAGGCGACACGACTTGCCTCGCCGCGATCTGACAAGTCGCCCTCGTTCTGTACAATGGAACCGTTCTGAGAGGAGCGACTCGAATCGCTCCGACTCAGAAAAAAGGTTCCTGTACTACTTTTGGGTGACCTCGGGGCGACTTGCATTGACTTCTATACAGAAGTCATTTGCAAGTCGCCACTGAGGTCGCGGCAGGTCGCGGCGTGGCAAGTCAGTGTCGCCTCGCATCGCCCCCTGTGTGAACCGGCCCTTACTCTCACATCATGGACCGCACATCAAGTTATTTAATTTCTGTAGAAAAACTTCCTTATGTATCCCATCCATCTTGGCGTTGTTAAACATTATTGCAGCTGTATTCAAATTAACAACCCCATCTTAAACTTTTTTTTCTTTCCACTCAATAAATGTAAAATTACAAAATTGTTATCTTAATCTAAACTAATTCCATTTTTTACCAATTTCCCCAATAACCTGATTTCATTTCCAACCAAAAGTTGTCTAAACCAGTTTCAATATATCTATATTTATTAATAAAATTGTTAAACTCATATTAGAAATTAATACTCATATGATAATTTCAATATCACACACTAATATATATGCACAGATAAATGTCCTTAACCACTTGCTTACTGGGCACTTAAACCCCCCTCCTGCCCAGACCAATTTTCAGCTTTCAGCGCTGATGCACTTTGAATGACAATTACGCGGTCATACAACACTGTACCCAAATGAAATTTTTATCATTTTTCCCCACAAATAGAGCTTTCTTTTGGTGGTATTTAGTTACAGCTCGGAGGTTTATTTTTTGCTAAACAAACAAAAAAAGATGCAAAATAAAAAATAAAAAAAATCATATTCATAGTTTGTTATAAAATTTTGCAAACGGGTCATTTTTCTCCTTCATTCAAGTGCGCTGATTAGGCGGCACTGATAGGCTGCATTGGTGGGCACTGATGGGCTGCATTGGTGAGCACTGATAGGCTGCATTGGTGGGCACTGATAGGCATAGTTAAGGCGGCACTAATAGGCACAGATAAGGCGGCACCGATGGGCACAGATAAGGCGGCACTGATGGGCAAAGATGGGCACAGATAAGATGGCACGGATGGGTGGCACGGATAAGTGGCACGGATGGGCACTGATAGGTACCACAGATAGATGGGACTGATGGGCACTGATAGGTGGCTCTGATAGATGGCACTGCTGGGCACTGATGGGCGGCACTGCTGGGCACTGATGGGCGGCACTGGGTGCACTGTGGGGTGGCACTGTGGGTGGCACTGTGGGCACTATGGGCACTGACAGGGGGCACTGACGGGGGGCACTTACTTTTGCTTTTACTTCAGGATGGCACTGCGGGAGGCAGGTGGGCACTGGCAGGTGGCCCCTTGTATTGATGGCCGTGATCGAGACTGATGTCCCGATCACGGCCGCCGGTGATCGGCTTTTTTTTTTTCTCCTCGTGCTGTCAGCGCGAGGAGGAATAATAGCCGATTACCGGCTCCGTTCTATCACATGATCAGCTGTCATTGGCTGACAGCTGATCACGTGATAAGGGGTCGGGATCGACCCCTTGCACGGATCGGTGATCAGGCGAGTCTCATGGACTCGCCGATCACAGAGCACGCCGCGCGCGCCCCTCAGGGGGCGTGCAGGCCGCTCGTACACGGGACGACGTCAATAGACGTAGTCCCGGAAATGTAGGTCCGCGCTAATGCCGTCATTTGGCAATAGCGCGGATCCCAAGTGGTTAAAGGGGGACATATTACTTCATTTTACTCAATTTCTCTCTCTTTTTTTTTAATGCACTGTCTCCACTATCACAGGATATTAAATTTGTGTAAGACACGGTTAATTTGTAACCTTCAATTTACCATGTTTGGAAAACAGATTAAAAAATAATTGTGATCACATTGTTTATCATTGGATTCGTTAACCCGGCACATTTTGTTATAAATGTTTTGTCTAAAAAACTGAAATTGGCACATGGTGTCCTTCCAGCTTATCACCGACCTCTCATCCCAGCTACATTCTTTGAGGAGAGCACAAAGGAGGGGGTCACATCTGTGTACATGACACAAGCGATAGAACTAAAGGTTCCAGCATTCACAAACATACTCAAGTATCGCTCTAAAATCGCTCACATTATTCCCATTTGTACACAACACATGTATATCATTCTCTCACTTTCTTTTATCGCTTTTTAATACTTCCTTGCTTAAATTTCTGCTTTCTTTATTTTGTTCTGATATCCTTTGCATCCAATGTATTGTAATTCCATACTTCACATACTGTACCTTCTATGATCAGACGGGCAGCTATAATGCTCATCCCATCTTCCCTCTCTGACAACATATAAATAATTCTGTTTTAACTCTCATTACTGTTTCTTGACTTTACTAGTTGTAGTGCCTGACCCCAAATTCATCCCACAACTTAACATCAAAAAGTCCCTTTCCGTCTAGTGTTAATGTCACTCTTGATCCATCCTGCTCACATAAATAGCTGTTTCTCTAGCTGTATACTCTGCATGATTCTTTGTCCCTGTGGACTTTGGTGGTAACCCAGTTACCCTTTGTGTATCCCTGTCCACTTTAACCATTAATCTAGGGGCTCAGTATAGGCGGAACCGCACCTTCGGTTCATATATAGCGCTCCTCTTGCGCTGGGCATTTTTGAGGGTCTCTTACCCTTCATTCCCTTACTTAATTTAATGCCCATAATGACTGGCCAGTCTTCTCTACGTGTGTCTATACCCTCTTGCCTCTAAGCTACTTTATCTAGCAGATGTACTACATATACCTGTGATCAGCACTATTCTTCCCTTTCTCTATAACACTCCGATGGACAGTAGACAGTGACAACATAACATATAACCACTAATCAATACAGTTCGATTAAGGGGTGTAAAATAGGTACCCTTTGTCCCGAAAATGCCTTCCGATCAAGGAAGTCTGATAACTCAAATGTAAGCAAAAGGCTTCCCTCAGCCGGCTGATTATCAGAAATTCCCGGATCGTCTCAAGCTCCTCGTTTCGGATACTCAGGGTCACCTGATAACCCCTGCTGGGCTGGCTTCGCCACCTGAAATGGATATTTTGATGATAGGCAACTCCTATCCTCATATTGATTAGTGGTTCCAAATTAATAACTACTGCAGTAGGGAACAGACACAAAAGATACGCTCAGCATCTTTCCAAATAACCGTTCTCCTTTATTATGACGCATGTGAAGGTTTTTATACACATGATTACGTAGGTATCACATTAATATTACAATTGTACGTTTATGGTAACAAGGGGCGTTACATAGGCAGGCTAATTCTAATCAGAACTCGAAAGAATGCAAAACATGTACTGAAAACATTATTAGTGCCGTGTGCACAGTGAGGGCATTGTGCAATACATATAAAATACAATACAATTATATACAGAACTTACAAATTTCCATTACACCTTGAACGTCACTTCCGGCATCCGGCATAGCTGACCCCAATCGGGTAACTTGGAATTGTCATCCTGTTTTAAAATATCCAATTTTAATATTTCAATTATTGGGATTAAATATAAAATTTCTTCCATGACAACAAGCTACAAAGTACCGAGTCATTGCAATAGACCCCCCCATAATGCCAACAAAGGTTTGCCCCGACCTAGGGGGGTATATTGCTAGTGATTAGCAGTCCTGTGTAAAAAAAATGGAATTTTGATACTTTTTATATCATTTTTTAAGTAATTTTATTTTCTGTTTTTAAATTTGAGATTATGTGATTTATGTGATTTATGTGCGATTTTTTAAGGCATTAGCCGGCAATTTTAATCTAAGCAGACACTTGCCATTTACCTAGTTTTCTTGGCGTAATTCCCCTCCCCCTCTCCCCTTCCCCCTTCCCCTTCCCCCTTCCCCTCCCCCCTCCCTCTCTTGCCTTGAACTGGGTTTTAAACCACTTGGGACCCGCGCTATAGCCAAATGACGGCTACAGCGCGGATCTCCTTTGCCGGGACTACGTCTATTGATGTCGTCCCGTGCACGAGCAGCCTGCGCGCCCCGCTCTGTGATCGGCGAGTCTACGAGACTCGCCTGATCACCGATCCGAGCAAGGGGTCGATCCCGACCCCTTATCACGTGATCAGCTGTCAGCCAATGACAGCTGATCATGTGATACAACGGAGCCGGTAATCTATTATTATTATTCCTCCTCACGCTGACAGCTTGAGGAGAAAAAAAAAAGCCGATCACCGGCGGCCGTGAGAGGGACATCAGTCCCGATCACGGCCAGCCCTGCCAGTGCCCACCTGCCCCCTGCCAGTGCCCACCTGCCCCCTCATCAATAAAGATGATAAAAAAAATAAGTGCCCCCCGTCTGTGCCACCCAGCAGTGCCCACAGTGCCACCCAGCAGTGCCACCCAGCAGTGCCCACAGTGCCACCCAGCAGTGCCCACAATCTGCCTCAACAAAGGTGCTGCACCCCAGTGCCACATATCCGTGTCCATCAGTGTCATCTACCAGGGCCCAGCAGTGCCCAGCAGTGCCGCCCATCAGTGCCCAGCAGTGCCAGCTATCAGAGCCACCTATCAGTGCCACCTATCAGTGCCCATCAGTCCCATCTATCAGTGGTACCTATCAGTGCCCCTTAGTGCCACCCATCCGTGCCACCCATCTGTGCCACCCATCCGTGCCATCTTATCTGTGCCCATCTTTGCCCATCAGTGCCGCCTTATCTGTGCCCATTGGTGCCGCCTTATCTGTGCCTATTAGTGCCCACCAGTGTAGCCTATCAGTGCCCACCAATGCAGACTATCAGTGCCCACCAGTGAAGCCTATCAGTTCCCACCAATGCAGCCTATCAGTGCCCACCAGTGCAGCCTATCAGTGCCCACCAGTGCAGCCTATCAGTGCCCACCAGTGCAGCCTATCAGTGCCGCCTCATCAGCGCACTTCAATGAAGGAGAAAAATGACCCGTTTGCAAAATTTTATAACAAACTATTAAACATGATTTTTTTATTTTTTTTGCATTTTTTTTGTTTGTTTAGCAAAAAATAAAACTCCGAGCTGTAACTAAATACCACCAAAAGAAATCTCTATTTGTGGGAAAAAAATGATAAAAATGTCATTTGGGTACAGTGTTGTATGACCGCGTAATTGTCATTCAAAGTGCATCAGCGCTGAAAGCTGAAAATTGGTCTGGGCAGGAGGGGGGTTTAAGTGCCCAGTAAGCAAGTGGTTAATAATGTTACTGTTAGACATACGAGGGGAACTTAAATTTAAATCTAGTAGCAGCCATTGATAAATCACCGCTATAGTATTCAGACACACGGAAAATGGCCGCGGGTGTAGCTCAAAGAAACCTCCCATATGAATTCTAGTCCAGGGACGACTATGGGAAAATGGTTGATGATCGGGCGCACGAAAAATGGCCGCGGGTGTAGCCTGACCGTTCGGAAACTATGGGAAAATGGTTGATGATCGGGCGCACGAAAAAATGGCCGCGGGTGTAGCCTGACCGTTCGGAAACTATGGGAAAATGGTTGATGATCGGGCGCACGAAAAAATGGCCGCGGGTGTAGCCTGACCGTTCGGAAACGATGGGAAAATGGTTGATGATCGGGCGCACAAAAAAATGGCCGCGAAAACATATGGATTATATTTAATGTCATCTTTTTATACAAATTTCAAAGTATTCCTCACAGTACCCAGGTCTAGCATGATATTTGAATGTATCAATAACCTACCAAAAAACAGGTGAAAAAAATAAAATATTTCCGGTCTCATAAGACAGAAGATCTTTTGGACTGAGGGGCTCGTTCTTCTACTGGGACGTTTCCGCCATTTTCTTTTCCTGTAGCGGCCGGGGCTGCAAAGAAGAGAAGATGATAAGTATGTCTTATGTAGTATAAAGTAACATATGAAGAGAACTCGGTACCATAAAGCCAAGTTTGTGCATTTTAAACATTTATATCTTTTTTTTTTTTTACAGTTTATGCGATCATTGTTTTCCAAAAAAAAAAAACATGTGACACAAAGTGCGCCCAGAACAGCGGAGTCATACAAAATGACGGGTTTACTAAATAGTAAGAACAACTGAATACGCTTTATTTCAGGCTGTCTTTCTGGAACTCACAGGGCTGTCTGAAAAGAGCAGGTAGGGAGAATGATAAGTCTCTCCCCTGGGCCCTTGGACTGTATGTACTCAGCTTGAGCTGTTGAACTCTGTAAACCAGTTTTATTTTTTTAGCTAAAAAGATAAAAGTAGCCATAAAAGCATGCTAAAAAGAACCACCTGCTGGCTGGAAATGTGGCAATGAAATATTTATATACAGTGCCTTGCGAAAGTATTCAGCCCCCTTGAACTTTTCAACCTTTTGCCACATTTCAGGCTTCAAACATAAAGATATAAAATTTAAATTTTTTTGTGAAGAATCACCAACAAGTGGGACACAATTGTGAAGTGGAACGAAATCTATTGGATTTTTGAAACTTTTTTAATTAATAAAAAAATGAAAAGTGGGGCGTGCAAAATGATTCGGCCCCCTTGCGTTAATACTTTGTAGAGCCACCTTTTGCTGCGATTACAGCTGCAAGAGTACCGAGTAATGTACACACAGAACATAGAGCAATGTATACACAGAGTATAAAGCAATGTACACACAGAGTATAGAGCAATGTACACACAGAGTATAAAGCAATGTACACACAGAGTATAGAGCAATGTACACACAGAGTATAGAGCAATGTACACACAGAGCATAGAGCAATGTACACACAGAGTATAAAGCAATGTACACACAGAGTATAGAGCAATGTACACACAGAGTGTAGAGCAATGTACACACAGAGTATAAAGCAATGTACACACAGAGTATAGAGCAATGTACACACAGAGTATAGAGCAATGTACACATAGAGTATAGAGCAATGTACACACAGAGTATAGAGCAATGTACACACAGAGTATAAAGCAATGTACATACAGAGTATAGAGCAACGTACACACAGAATATAGAGCAATGTACACACAGAATATAGAGCAATGTACACACAGAACATAGAGCAATGTACACACAGAATATAGAGCAATGTACACACAGAATATAGAGCAATGTACACACAGAACATAGAGCAATGTACACACAGAGAATAGAGCAATGTACACACTGAACATAGAGCAATGTATACACAGAGTATAGAGCAATGTACACACTGAACATAGAACAATGTACACACAGAGTATAGAGCAATGTACACACAGAACATAGAGCAATGTACACACAGAATATAGAGCAATGTACACACAGAGAATAGAGCAATGTACACACTGAACATAGAGCAATGTATACACAGAGTATAGAGCAATGTACACACTGAACATAGAACAATGTACACACAGAGTATAGAGCAATGTACACACAGAGTATAGAGCAATGTACACACAGAGTATAGAGAAATGTACACACAGAACATAGAGCAATGTACACACAGAGCATAGAGCAATGTACACACAGAACATAGTGCAATGTACACACAGTGTATAACACAATGAACAAACAGAGTATAGCGCAATGTACACACAGAACATAGAGCAATGTACACACAGAGTATAGAGCAATGTACACACAGAGCATAGAACAATGTACACACAGAGTATAGAGCAATGTACACATAGAGCATAGAACAATGTACACACAGAGTATAGAGCAATGTACACACAGAGTATAGAGCAATGTACACACAGAGTATAGAGCAATGTACACACAGAACATAGAGCAATGTACACACAGAGTATAGAGCAATGTACACACAGAACAATGAGCAATGTACACACAGAGTATAGAGTAATGTACACACAGAATATAGAGCAATGTACACACAGAGTATAGAGCAATGTACACACAGAACATAGACCAATGTACACACAGAGTATAGAGCAATGTACACACAGAACAATGAGCAATGTACACACAGAGTATAGAGCAATGTACACACAGAATATAGAGCAATGCGCACACAGAGCATAGAGAAATGTATACACAGCATAGAGCAATGTACACACAGAGCATAGAGCAATGTACACACAGAGCACAGAGCAATGTACAAACAGAGCACACATGCACAATGTACACACAGAGCACACATACACAATGTACACACAGAGCATAGAGCAATGTACACAGAGAGTATAGAGCAATGTACACACAGAGTATAGAGCAATGTACACACAGAATATAGAGCAATGTACACACAGAGCATAGAGCAATGTACACACAGAGCACATATGCACAATGTACACACAGAGCACACATGCACAATGTACACACAGAGCACACATGCACAATGTACACACAGAGCACACATGCACAATGTACACACAGAGCACACATGCACAAGGTACACACAGAGCACACATGCACAAGGTACACACAGAACACACATGCACAATGTACACACAAAGCACACATGCACAAGGTACACACAGAGCACACATGCACAAGGTACACACAGAGCACACATGCACAATGTACACACAGAGGACACATGCACAATGTACACACAGAGCACACATGCACAATGTACACACAGAGCACACATGCACAATGTACACACAGAGCACACATGCACAATGTACACACAGAGCACACATGCACAATGTACACACAGAGCACATACACAAGGTACACACAGAGCACACATGCACAATGTACACACAGAGCACACATGCACAAGGTACACCAGCATGTACATCATGAGAAGTAAAACATACCCCCTCTGGTGTGAACAGCCCCCCAGGTCTGACTATGACTTCCCCAGGAGGAGAGCCCCCCAGACAAATAATCAGCTCTTCCAGCGCCTCCTGCCCTCCAATCCCTTCCAGCTGACAGCAGCCCTTTTCCCCAATCATCGTACACCACGTGTGAGGGGATCCTAATTGTTTTTATTATTGAAACCCGGACACATCCACTATTCAAAAGTATTGGGACGCCTTTACACTCACATTAACCACTTCAGCCCCGCACCATTCGGCTGGACAAAGACCAGAGCACTTTCTGCGATTCGGCACTGCGTCACTTTAACTGACAATTGCGCGGTCGTGCGACGCGGCACCCAAACAAAACTGACGTCTTTTTTTCCCCACAAATAGAACTTTCTTTCGGTGGTATTTGATCATCTCTGCGGTTTCTATTTTTTGTGCTATAAACATAAAAAAAGATTTTTAGTTTATAATTTTTAGATTTTTTGAATTTTGAAAAAAAAAGCAATATTTTTTACTTTTTGTTATAATAAATATCCCCAAAAATATATAAAAAAAAAACATTTTTTCCCTCAGTTTAGGCCGATACGTATTCTTCTACATATTTTTTGGTAAGTAAAAAAAAAAAGTGTATATTGATTGGTTTGCGCAGAAGTATAGCGTCTACAAAATAGGGGAAAGTTTTATGGTATTTTTATTAATATTTATTTTTTTACTAGTAATGGCGGCGATCAGCGTTTTTTTTGTTTATTGGGACTTTATGGCGACATTGCGGCGGACACATCGGAGACTTTTGCCACTATTTTGGGACCAGTCACATTTATACAGCGATCAGTGCAAATAAAAAATGCACCGATTCCTGTGTAAATGTGACTGGCAGGGAAGGGGTTAACCACTAGGGGGCAGTGAAGGGGTTGTGTGTCCTAGGGAGTGATTCTAACTGTGGGGGGAGGGGCTGTGTGTGACACGTCACTGATCACCACTCCCGATCACAGGGATCAGTGTCCTGTCACTAGGCAGAACAGGGGAAATGCTTGTTTACATCACCATCTCCCCGTTCTTCCTCCCCGTGACACGATCGCGGGTATCTCCACGGTAATCGAGTGCGCGGGTCCCACGATCACACTCATAGAGCTCGCGGTGGGCAAGCGCCGGTGGCGGCGCACGAGATGGCATGGCGGGAAAATCCAAGGGCCCCCCCAGTCTTAGTCCGGGGGGTTCAATATTGATTTGGCCCTTTGCAGCTATAACAGCTTCACCTCTTCTGGCTCACAGTCTCTGCTCTAAATCATCCTAAAGGTGGTCTATGGGGTTGTCAGGACTCTGTGCAGGCCAGTCGGGTTCCTCCACCCCAAACTCGCTCATCCAGGCCTTTATGGACCTTACTTTGTGCACGGGTCCCAATCATTTGGTGGGGGGGATTATGGTGTGCGGATGGAGGGGCGATTATGGTGTGGGGAGATAGAGGGGGGATTATGGTGTGGGGATTATGGTGTGGGGATGGAGGGGGGATTATGGTGTGGGGGGATGGAGGGGGGGGATTATGGTGTGGTGATGGAGGGGGGATTATGGTGTGGGGATGGAGGGGGGATTATGGTGTGGGGATGGAGGGGGGATTATGGTGTGGTGATGGAGGGGGGATTATGGTGTGGGGGGTTAGAGGGGGGATTATGGTGTGGGCATGGAGGGGGGATAATGGTGTGGGGATGGAGGGGGGATAATGGTGTGGGGATGGAGGGGGGATTATGGTGTGGGGGGATGGAGGGGGGATTATGGTGTGGGGGGGATGGAGGGGGGGATTATGGTGTGGGGATGGAGGGGTGATTATGGTGTGGGGGGATGGAGGGGGGGATTATGGTGTGGGGATGGAGGGGGGATTATGGTGTGGGGGGATGGAGGGGGGGATTATGGTGTGGGGATTATGGTGTGGGGGTGGAGGGGGGGATTATGGTGTGGGGATGGAGGGGGGATTATGGTGTGGGGATGGAGGGGGGATTATGGTGTGGGGAGATAGAGGGGGGATTATGGTGTGGGGATGGAGGGGGGATTATGGTGTGGGGATGGAGGGGGGATTATGGTGTGGGGGGAGGGGGGATTATGGTGTGAGGATATAGAGGGGGGATTATGGTGTGGGGATGGAGGGGGGATTATGGTGTGGGGATGGAGGGGGGATTATGGTGTGGGGGGAGGGGGGATTATGGTGTGGGGGGGATGGAGGGGGGATTATGGAGTGGGGGGATGGAGGGGGATTATGGTGTGGGGGAGGGGGAATTATGGTGTGGGGGTTGCTTTTGGATGTTGGATTTGGCCCCTTAGTTCCAGTGAAGGGAACTCTTAAGGCATCAGCATACCAAGACATTTTGGACAATTTCATGATCCCAACTTTGTGGGAACAGTTTGGGGACGGCCCCTTCCTGTTCCAACATGACTGCCCACCAGTGCACAAAGCAAGGTCCATAAAGTCACGGATGAGCGAATTTGGGAGGAACGTAACTGGCCTGCACAGAGTCCTGACCTCAACCTAATAGAACACCTTTGCAATGAATTAGAGTACAGACTGCAAGCCAGGCCTTCTCCTCCAACATCAGTGCCTGGCCTCACAAATGCTCTTCTGGAAGAATGGTCAAACATTCCCCATAGACACCCTCCTAAACCTTGTGAACGGCCTTCCCAGAAGAGGTGAAGCTGTTATAGCTGCATAGGGCGGCCAACTCAATATGGAACCCTCCGGACTAAGACTGGGATGCCATTAAAGTTCATGTAAAGGCAGGTGTCCCAATACTTTTGGTAATATAGTGTAGTTTATACCCCTCAGGAGGACAGTCCCCTCATGGGGATATAAGCAGAGATAAGATAGGACATACAACCAGCAAAAACATGACAATGCAACACGGGAATTCCCCACCCTGCCCTCCTTTCATGGAAAACATGCCCACAACAAGTGTTGATCAGCCAGGGTATGCCCACCGGGGTGCCCAGAAACAGTTCCACAGCCCCGGATACATGAAGTACATCACACCCCCCATTTCTAAATGCCCCGCCCAGATCCAGCTCAGATCCAGGTTACAAAGCGGCACATCTTCAGCCCAAATAGTATAAAAAGTTACTAATAGAAAGATGGGGGTAGTCGGGGCAAAATGGGCAAACGCTGCATTAAGCAGATCTGGAGGAGCAGCCGGGCAAGAAAAGTTCTATACCCCCGGCTGGTGAAGGTGGGTCTCCACAATCTGTAAGACAACGTCCCCTCAGATGTACCCCTGTTCTGGGGGCTTCCTGGCTGTGTAATCCCAGTAGATACCCCCAGCCAGGCAAAGGGATTGGGGACCGGCTCTCCTCCATGCCCCGACTACTCCGAAAAGTAGATAAAATCTGCGGTCTCCTCCATGGGCCATAATCAGAGGGTAGAAGGTGTAATAGTCATTTTGCTGCTATGCACACAGCGCCATCTACTGCTGTGCTTCCAATAAGCACCCATTTCCATCTTAATGATATAATACTTTAGGCTTACCTTCCAACCCATTCATCCCAATGACCGGACATCCCCAATGTGACCGACACCCCCAATGTGACCGACATCCCCAATGTGACCGACATCCCCAATGTGACCGACATCCCCAATGTGACCGACATCCCCAATGTGACCGACATCCCCAATGTGACCGACATCCCCAATGTGACGGACATCCCCAATGTGACCGACATCCCCATCTCAGCCTGACTGCTCCTCAGCCAGACCCCTCTGGTTCCCCAGTAAAGAGACATCACCAGCATTCTTACATTCTCCAAACGGTCATCATCTCTTCCCTCCTCGCACCTCCACCAAAACTTTATTTACCTTTCCACAGGAAGCCACGCCCTGGAGGGTGTGCCTCCATCAGCTGAACACCTCCCACAAAGGGTGTGACCTCACAGTAGTAACAGGATGTGAATGCCCATATAAGGACAATACAATACAGAAGAAGGAACCAATCACAGACATGTCTACATTCAAATAGTCAGTGACACAAACTGACTAAATGCTTTCAGTGATGGAAACCATACAAAACCAATGAATGATGACTATAATTCCACTGATAGAAATCCTTAATATACATTGTTCCAGAGAATAATGTATACCTGGATTATTCTACACCTCCTTGTGGATGGAAGGTTATCCACAGATGTGCGCTGCCCATCTCCATGTGGTGATCAGACACAGCAGAGACAATGAGCGCACATCCGCCTACAACCAATCCCTGCAGAGCAAGAATATGCCCCCAGACCATCGTCTGTACAGTGTACAGGGACCCTTTTGCTGGCGGACATACCCCCACTCCACAAACACCTTTTTCCCAATCCCAAGAGGTTTTCCACTACCTAACGGATCTCACCCAGCGTCAGTCTGCCCCAGTCAGCTCTTTTAGAGAATGAACACAGGAGGACTCTTATGACAATACATATAATAAATACATATAAAATTTTCCACACCAGCTCCTCCTCTTTGTCATGTGATCCCATGTGTCCCTCCATGACTTTCCATCTTCTTACACCCGGCCTTACAGTCCATAGGAGTCCATAAAAAGGAAAACACGGCTTGACATGTAGACTTCTCCTCAGGAGGGATGACATGGTGAGCTGTAGTAGTCGCTGGTCGGTCTGGGATCCTCGGTGTCTTTTCCTTGGGTCGGCCATCTTGGGCTCATCTGCTCGGGCTCTGGTCCAATCAGGGAACAGGAACGCCTCATCACGGAATATAGAAGAATAGAAACAAAAACAACATGAGTAAATATACCCCGATTTCCTTCAACTATGATCCGCTGCAACAATAAAGATTAAATGCCCCCAGATTCCCAGACCCTTAGAGCAGGGGTCATCAACCCCCGGTCCGCGGCCCACTACCGGGCCGTAGCATCTTTGCAGCTGGGCCGCGGCAGACTCTAAGACACCGGTGGATTGAGAGGAAAGCGGGTGGGTGAATAAGAGCAGCGGGCTGGCGAGCAGAGATGACATCTCTCTCTGCCCGCCTAGCATCCCCGCTCTCCACTCTTCCACCTTCACAACGTGCGGAATGACGGCGGTGCGGCGGGAAGCAGAGATATGACATCATCTCTCCCTGCCCGCCTAGCATCACCGGTCTTCCCCCCTCACAGCATACAGAATGTCGGCGGTGCGGCGGGGAGCAGAGAGATGACATCATCTCTCCCTGCTTGCCTAGCATCTCTGCTCTCCTGCCCTCATATAACAAAGACCACTGAACCAATGTCACCAATGCAGTGACAATCCTCATCTGGTGGCAATGGCGGGTGATGTGGCAAGTGGCATTCCTCAACTGGTGACAGGCAGGTGATGTGGCAAGTGGCATTCCTCAACTGGTGGCAGGCAGCGTGGCAAGTGGCATTCCTCAACTGGTGGCAGGCAGTGTGGCAAGTGGCATTCCTCAACTGGTGGCAGGCAGCGCGGCAAGTGGCATTCCTCATCTGGTGGCACAGGCAGGTGATGTGGCAAGTGGCATTCCTCAACTGGTGACAGGCAGCGTGGCAAGTGGCGTTCCTCAACTGGTGGCAGGCAGCGTGGCAAGTGGCGTTCCTCAACTGGTGGCAGGCAGCGTGGCAAGTGGCATTCCTCAACTGGTGGCAGGCAGCGTGACAAGTGGCATTTCTCATCTGGTGACAGGCGACTTGGAAAGTGACACACTCAGGGCTCCCACTGATTCTGCATTATGGTGAGTTGAACTATTTCATTTATATTACAATGTAATATAAGAAATAATGCGCTTCAATCATTCTGACACCATACCAACCATGGTGCCATGATGACTGAAGTACCAACAGCCGAACACCAGCTATTGCCCGATAAATTGCCGGTAAAATTCGCTTACCCCCCCCCACGTGTGTGCGTACATCACCCCCAGTCCCTCGCCGGGCCTTGGCACAATTTTCTTCCACGCAGCCGGTCCCCGGGGCCAAAAAGGTTGGGGACCACTGCCTTAGAGGATTCCAACCTTCACTATCTATAGCTCTGGCTTTGCCCTTTAGGTTTCTTATCCTTCTCCATATGGGCCTGAACTTTGTCCCCAGTATCCCCGATCCAGGTATAGCAATCTTTACTTATCAAATCCCAGGAACCCCCCTTGGATTGTGGGAACTTCCTTGTGGCTTCAACAGTTACATGAAAACATCCCGTCCTCAATGGATGAGAAATTGTTCAATCGTTTCATAAGCCCCTCCCCCCCTCCCCCACCGTGTACAAGAAATTCCCGTCCGGCTGTCCCCGACATTCTCACCTTCTCTCCTGCCATCAGAATCGGCTGCGACATAAGATGGTGGGACGAGATTCACCAGCACACATCAACCTCTCGCCTTCGGGGGAATTACCTTATAAGCTGTAGATCCTCATTAATACCAAACTAAAGCTGAGACCCGCTTGTGGGCCACCTAGTTATCCCCGATACCAAAACTGGCAAGAAGCAGAGCGATTGTTATAATTATAATTCATTTTATCCTCTAGAAATGTATCATTACATTCTATTGTCATGTGTCTGTTTGGATTTTACTAGTTTGTCAAAAACTCCTCACACCGATATGAACGTCCTCTACATATCATGTACCTCCATCATCGCTGGGGCCCTAGTAGACCCAACCGCGTGTCAGGGGCGGATCCAGGGGGGGGGACAACGGGTCAATTGCCCCCTCCGAGAATACCGGCAGCTGATGACAGCAAAGCGGTTCCACGGGTCCAATCGCGGCCAGTTCCGCGGGTACCAGCAGGCCGGTTCCGTGGGTCCAATCGCGGCCAGTTCCGCGGGTCCAATCGCGGTTGGTTCCGCGGGTACCCGCGCTGAGTGGACGGGTGAGGGGGGGGCAGCTGGGCGGCTTAGGAGGGCTGCTGGCCAATCAGGAAGCCAGCAGGCAGGGGAGCAGGGAGATGACATCATCTCTCACTGCCCTGCATCCCTCCAGTTCCGCCCTCACTGTGTAGGAAGCTGTGTGCAGCAGAGAGATTACATCATCTCTCTGCTGCCTATCTTCACTCTGGACCCAACAAAAGACCACCTTAGCAGAAAAGTGACACAGTAGGTGACAATCCGCAATGTGTGGCAGGCTACATGGCAAGTGGCAATCCGCAATGTGTGGCAGGTGACGTGGCAAGTGACAATCCGCAATGTGTGGCAGGCTACGTGGCAAGTGACAATCCGCAATGTGTGGCAGGCGACATGGCAAGTGACAATCCGCAATGTGTGGCAGACGACATGGCAAGTGACTATCCGCAATGTGTGGCAGGTGACGTGGCAAGTGACAATCCGCAATGTGTGGCAGACGACATGGCAAGTGACAATCCGCAATGTGTGGCAGGCTACGTGGCAAGTGGCAATCCGCAATGTGTGGCAGGCTACGTGGCAAGTGACAATCCGCAATGTGTGGCAGGTGACGTGGCAAGTGACAATCCGCAATGTGTGGCAGGTGACGTGGCAAGTGACAATCCGCAATGTGTGGCAGGCTATGTGGCAAGTGACAATCCGCAATGTGTGGCAGGTGACGTGGCAAGTGACAATCCACATTTGGTGGCAGGCGACATGGCAAGTGACATCCTCAGGGCTCCCACTGATTCTGCATTATGGTGAGTTGAACCATTTAATTTTATATTACAATGTATTAATAGAAATAATGCGCTGCAATCATCCTGACACCATAACAACCATGGTGCCGTAATGATTGAAGCGCAAATACCAGCCATTTCCCATATAAATTGCCCCCAAAAAAACATATTTTATAGCAGTGCCCCTCCCGAGACTGGACTCTGGATCCGCCCCTGCCGCGTGTCCTGGTCACTTTCTTAGCTAGTTGGAAAATACAAATACAAATATAAATAAAAAGATACTTCTCATCCTTGTCTCGTTCTGCAATCTTCTTTACAACGACCCGTCACCTGTCACACACTTGTCTAGAATTAGAGGAGTTCCTATTATTGGTTTGAAAATTTGTCATTCTCACCTCTCCCATCCCCCCTTTTTCCTCCTCATTACAACCTGGAGGAAAACACGCAGGGTTTAGAATGGAGCAGAAACAAAACCAGTGAAATATCCTATGATACTTTTACCTTCTTATACACTTTCAGAAACTCCTCGCACCTGAAAAGTCACTTATAAACAAAAGTTATTACTCCGTCCTTCATAGACAACACAACATTCGTGTAGATTGGTAAATTGTCATTGACCTTCCTCAAAACCGATAATAACTAAACCCCTCTGTAACCCTTACTTTTATGTTCTTACTAAAATACAACCCCCGCCACACGTAAGATGGCCGCCGCGGTGGGTTCAGACATCTTCTTGTTACCACAAACAATGAGAATTGTAAAACCTGAGACAAACACTTAGATACAAATGTGGGGGAGATATTTCATAGATCCCAATCAAATATTACAAATTAAAAACAACCAAATAGAATTCTGTCTTCACTTTTAGCGATAGAAAAAAAATATAAAATACATCCAATGGGAAAGACACGAGAAGATCTCAGAATATTGTATGGACCGGCCACACAAACTTCTAAAACGGGCGTGAGAATTCCAACCACAATTCCTCCTCTGAGAATCACAAAAACAAGAACTACAAATCCATCAACTCACTCAGCATTACAGATTTCTGAAGCCTCAGTCCCGATACATCAACTCCAGAGGGATACCCAGAATAGTATCCTCCGACCACCTATGTCACTCTTTAAAGGTCTAATGGCCTTTAGCCCCAAAACTAGGATCCTTATGTACTGTGCAGCCGTCTGACTGCGGGAAGCCTCCAATCCTTCCCTTGCATGGACCTCCTAGTGCCCATGGCGATTCCAATCGGCTTATCGTCTTACCCCTGCGTCCAGGGAAACCGCTGCACCTACTTTGGGGACCACCACCAGGTGTCGTCTTCTGCGGGGGATCAACGGACTACAGCTAGTCCCCCAACTAGAAACCCCATCCGAGGTGTTATCACCCCCCAAATTAAGTCTCTACCCCTCACCGTGTATGTGTACACAAGCGTTTCCTTTGTACCCCCATACACTGCGTCGCCAGATTTAGCCACACAGAAAACACAATTACTCCCGCTTACTCTACAGAACAATGTGGCTTCTCTCTCTGTACCTCGATATTACACCAAACAACATGGAGGCCTCCTGTTTGCTCTCTACCCAAAACTGTATTACAGTATAAACCTTAGAAAAAAAATGAAACTAAAATTTAAAACTCTCTTTCAAACGCCAGTATTTCCCATTGTCCTAACGTGAGTCAGAAGACCCCCGACTCCTCCCACCAACTTCCTGTGTCTCCAAAAGGTTGTAGCATGAACCCAGCAAACAAGTTCATTTACATATCAATGTTACAGGAAAAGGGAGGGGGAGGGGGAGCCTCGCCCCATATGCAGGCTATACAATACAAGCCTAACAAAAAACAATGAATTGCCCTCTGTGAAACTTCCATACATTTGTAATACAAATAACACAACGCTGTGTACAAAACCTCAGTTCAAGCTAGTTTCACCCTCCACTGAAATTCAATAAAAAATAGAGATTTACACTGAAAACCAAAAACTCACTACAGAAAATGCAATAGCTTCACTGAAAAATCACATAAAAAGTACAAAAATAGAATTCACTTAAAGGAAATGGCGCCTAGAGAGAAGGTGGCGGCCCAGACCACATGGCCTAGGAACAAGATGGCGGCTCATGTCACATGGTTTCACACACAAGGGAATGGTGTCTGCACATTCCCCTATAGGAAGACTCAGAGATTTTCAAAATGGCCACCAAGCCTGGTCACATGGCAGACAACAAAAGCTAGGCTACAACAAAATGGCGATTTTTCCCGCCAAAAAAAACATAATTTCTCCCCACAAACTTACACATTTGAAAATGCACACTTAAACAGACACACAGTTCAGGAACAGTTCCACTGAAAAGTATGTAATCTTACCACACAATTGAGAATGCACACTTAGTAACACATGTTATCCAATGAAACAAAAACACCACATAAAACCACAATATAACACAATATATCCCAGGCCAGCTCAAACATCGCCTCTTTTCTCACACAAAGTTCAATTCTGGCATCAGCTTCCATAACAAGCCATAACAAGCCATCGTTTCCCTTCCCACAGGGCGTAGCCCGTTCAACACAAAACATTTCCTATTGTCCACAACATGGGGTAGCTACCTTGGCTGCCCCTCCCCCAGGCCACATGGCACACAAACTTGCAGTTACAAACTGCTCTACAAGACTCATGCAGTCTACTTGTTCCATACATAGGTAAAAATCTAAATTCATCCATTTCTCATTCAGTTACTTACACAACTTGTTACACAACATGCAGTTTCCATACACATACACTCGAACTGATCCAAATCACACACACCTTCACACACACGCACACACACACACACACCTTCTCACACACACACACACACACACACACACATGCAATCAAACTTCCAGCATTATCTCAAAAAGACGAAAAAGTTGTTCTTTTCGCAAAGCAGGACCTCCCCAATGCATCACATAGCTTAATGATCCAATTGCAAAAGGAGGTTCTGTTTACACCTACCTGGCTCGCCATCTGATGTAGAAATCTGGCTGTATGCTGTGCACACAACCACATCTACTGCTGTGCTCATATAAGCACCCACTTCCATCTTAATGATATAATACTTTAGCTTACCTTCCAAACCACTCATCCAAGTATTCAGACATGACCCGCATTCCTACATCCCCATTTCAGCCTGACTGCTCCTCAGCCAGGCCCCTCTGGTTCCCCATTAAAGAGACATCACCAGCATTCTTACATTCCCCAAACGGTCAGTATGTCTGTGCTCTCTGACCTCAACAAATCTTTTATTACATTTCCACAGGAAGCCACGCCCTGGAGGGTGTGCCTCCGACAGCTGAACACCTCCTACAAAGGGTGTGACCTCACAGTAGTAACAGGATGTGAATGCCCATATAAGGACCATACAATACAGAAGAAGGAACCAATCACAGACATGTCTACATTCAAATAGTCAGTGACGCAAACTGACTAAATGCTTTCAATGATGGAAACCATACAAAACCAATGAATGATGACTACATTTCCGTTGATAGTAATCCTTAATATACATTGTTCCAGAGAATAATGTATACCTGGATTATTCTACACCTCCTTGTGGATGGAAGGTTATCCACAGATGTGCGCTGCCCATCTCCATGTGGTGATCAGACACAGCAGAGACAATGAGCGCACATCCGCCTACAACCAATCCCTGCAGAGCAAGCATATGTCCCCAGACGATCGTCTGTGGGATGCACAGAGGCCCTTTTGCTGGCGGACATACCCCCACTCCACAAACACCTTTTTACCAATCCCAAGAAGTTTTCCACTACCTAACGGATCTCACCCAGCGTCAGTCTGCCCCAGTCAGCTCTTTCAGAGAATGAACACAGGAGGATTCTTATGACAATACATATAAAAATATATAACATTTTCCACAACAGGTATCCCTTGTTTAACATGAAAAATACATTTTTCAGGCTGGGGAATGAGTCTTTAGTTGGGCCAATACCGAACAGATATGCTTCTGATGTGTTTCAAGATTGGGAGAGTATATCAAAATATCCCCTAAATCTACAAGCATGAAGAGACCCAACATGTCCCGGAAAATGTCATTCATGAAGTTCTGTAAAAGACGGCTGGTGCATTCCTGAGGCCGAAAGGCATGACAAGACATTGGTAATGACCATCCTTGGTGTTAAAGGCCGTCTTCCATTCATCGCCCGCACGGATTCGCACCAGATTATAGGCTCCCCTTAAATCCAGTTTGGAGAAGATTTTGGCTCCCTGGATTGGAGAGAACAACTCTGTGATGAGGAGGAGAGAATACCGATTGGGAACAGTTATTTTATTCAGACCTCTGTAATCAACACAAAGTCTCCGTCCTCCATCCTTCTTCGGGACAAAGAAGCATCCTGCTCCTGCGGGAGAAGTGGAGGGACGGATGAAACCCTTAGCGAGGTTTTCCTGGATGTATTCTTGCAAAGCAAGATTCTCTGGTTCAGACAGTGGAAAGACTCTCCCTCGAGGAGGTGTAGTGTCAGGCAAGAGGTCAATGGGACAATCATAACTGCGATGAGGAGGTAAAGGGTCAGCAATCCCTCTAGAAAACACATCCCGAAAGTCCTTATAACAAAGCGGAATCTGTTCCATTCCCACTTGACAGGTAGCAAGTGGAACAAGGTGCTGGATGCAGCTCTTTTTACACTGATTGGACCAAGCCAGAATATCTCCTGTTGGCCAGTCAATTACAGGATTGTGCTTCTGAAGCCAAGGAAGGCCTAGGATCAAAGGAGTGGATGGAGAGTCAATGACAAGACATGAAATCTTCTCCCAATGCAAAGCCCCCAATTGTAACTGGAAAGGGTTGGTGGATTGGAGCACTAGGTCTTGTGAGAGAGGCCGATTATCCACGTAGATCAGGCGGACTGGGCAATCTAGAGCATGAGTTTCCAGGGACAAAGAGGTGATCAGAGTCTTATCAATAACATTCTCAGCTGCTCCAGAATCCACCAAGGCCAGCAGTTCATAAGCCCCTGTCCCAAAGTGAATGACAGCGGGTAAAAGTATACGATTGTCCCCCTGGGGAGATGAGAGTAGACCTAAGGTGACCTCCCCGCAATCACCTAGGTCCTGGCGTTTCCCGCACATGTAGGGCACAAACGGAGCATATGACCCTTCAGGCCACAGTATAAGCCGAGTCCCATATTACCCCGGTGTTTGTGTTCCTGGGCAGATAACCAGGTGGAGCCCAACTGTATAGGTTCTTCCTCAGATTTGGCACTGGAGGTGGAATAATCAGGTGGTAAGGAAGGTATATAGTTTGTCACAGCCATTGTTTGTTCTCGCCTCCTCTCTTGCTGGTGGCGGTCAATTGTAATGGCTAGACACATAGCCTCCTCCAGTGAGGCTGGGTAGGAGAAGTTGACCACAGCGTCTTTAATAGCATCTGAAAGGCCAATTCTAAACTGACTGCGGAGAGCGGCATCATTCCAGCCAGATTCCGGGGCCCACCTGCCAAACTCTGAGCAATACATTTCAGCTGTGGTAGTTCCTTGTTTTAAGTTACGCAGGGTCGATTCTGCAGTAGCAGCACGATCTGGATCATCATATAGCAGGTCTAAGCAGAGCAGGTCAGCTGGGACTTGTAGTTCACAGCTGCAGATGAAGGTAGATGTTAGCTGGACCTTGTAGTTCACCGCTGAGGATACTAGAGTAGAATCAGGTAAAGCGTAGTCTAGGCAAGCTGGGTCATACACAGGTAGATCAGAGTCCAAACGGTACCGAATCAATGGGGTATTAATTTCACTTATGATTTTAGTTTGACTTCAGTACATTTTTTAGATTTGGTGGTCTTTAAAGATCAAGGGGCGGCTACTTACCAAAACCCTTTTCAAGCCCATGGACAGAAATGGGGACATTCCCAGGGATAGCTGCCATCACCCCAATTGGCTTAAATCTATCCCCAAAGGCCAATTCCAACGGGGGAGAAGAAATTGTTCATGGGAAGAGGACTTTGAAGTCCAAGCTAACATCTTAAAAAAAAAAAATGTTTTTTTGATAAGGGGTATGACGCAAAGTCTATAGAAGGCTTGCAGAATATTACTACCATGGAAAGGGAACAATTGTTAAAGTGGTTATAAACCCTTTACAACCACTTTTACCTACAGGTAACCCTAGATTAAGGCTCACCTGTAGGTGCTCGAAATATCTCCTAAACCTCCACAGTTTAGGAGATATTTGCAAAAAGAGACGAGCATCGGTGACTACGGCGCAGTAATAAAAAGCCTTTAGAAATGGCTGGTGAGCCATGACTGGTGGCTCCCGCGTGCATGCGTGAGAGTGACGTCATTGCAGCTCTGGCCAATCACAGAGCCGAAGCCGCGATACCCGGAAGGAAGAGGGTGAAAGATGGACACTTGGGGGGTGTGTCCGGATGTGAGCGGCGGCGGACGTCTTCTCTAAGAGCTACGAAAATCCAGAGCTGAATCCGCCACCATCCTGCCTATTCTGACCTCACAGGAGCTGGCCACTTCTCCCAGCTGCTCACCCGGGGGCCCTGCAGTGCTCGGATCTGTTATTTGTGCCACATTCTTCTCCTGCCGGCCCGAGGGAAGGTTTGCACCAGAGGCTCGCGGCCGCCATGTTGCCGCTTCTGGGCCTGGAATCATCCACCGCCATCGAGGAGCATAGAGAGGTAGGGGACCCTCATCCATCCTCCTATCCCTCTGGGCAGTCCCTCCTGAGTCCCACGGTGGTTCGGCTGACCCTCGGGGAAGAAAATAAAGGCAGCGGTCCATTCCGGCCTAGTGCGGCCTAGTGAGGCCTACACATCCCCAGACTTTCCTACGGCGACCGCCCGCGGAGGACCATCGCGGCCGGCCCATTACTCGAGCGGAGGTGTGTGCCCTCTATCAACCTACCCACCGCATCCTTTTCCAGCCTGGGGGCCCTGTAGGGTATTAGTGCCGGGTCTCCTGCCACGGCCTGGATGCTGCTGCCCTTACATTAATCACTACTGCACCTGTTACCCTCTCCATTTACTTTCACATACCCACTCTGCAGCTGCAATTATTGGAGGGGGGTAACTGCTTCTTCCACTGAGTATCTGCACACCTGGCTACCCTGGTTGTATTGGTGCCCTCATAGCCCCTGTAAGTACGGGCCTGATATTCCTCCATATTGGAATTACCTGCATTGATCCTCATTCTCCATCCATGCCAGAAAAGAATAAATCCGCTACCCCGCACTCCAGCAAGAAACAACCGCTGGCGCAAGCTGAACGATCTGACACCTTACTAGCAGACAAGCTTCAAGCTTTGCTGGCTGAAATGAAGGTGGATGCGAGGCAGGGAGGCCCATCTGCCTCGGAGGCCTCAACCTCTGGAGACATGGCGGTGATCCTACTTGCCATTGAAAACAGTAGATCCTCACTACTGACCCATATTGACAAGCTAACGGAGGAATGTAATTGCATACGGGCCGACCTGGACAAGTTCAGAGGCCGCCTCACAGAATCTGAATCACGCATTTCGGCCGCGGAGGACCTAACTGCCAACCATGTCCATCGCATCGTGGCATTGGAGAGCACGGTTAAAATGTTGGTGGCTAAGTCTGATGATGCTGAGAACCGCATAAGGAGAAATAATGTGAGGGTGCTTGGTCTGCCGGAGGGGTCTGAGGGCGATCGGCCTGCAGAGTTTGCTGAAGCTTTCTTCAAAGGTATCCTGGATCTAGCACCCATCTCGCTGACCTACGTGGGGGAACGGGCACATAGAGTACCAACTGGCCGCCGACCACCTGGAGCGCCGCCTAGACCTTTTCTGGTACGGTTTCTTAATTATCGAGACCGAGACCACATCCTGAGTGAAGCCAGGAAGCATCCCCATCTCAAGTATGAAAATGCAGAAATCCACCTCTATCCTGACTTTTCGGCAGATCTACAGAAGAGGAAAACCTTTCAAGACATTCGTCGGCGCCTCAGAGAAAAGGGCCTGCCCTACAGTATGTTATACCCCAGCCGGCTAAGAGTGGTACACGCTGGCACCACGAAGTTCTTTGACTCCCCGGAGGAGGCGGACTCCTGGTTCTCTACCCTGCGGTAAACTCTTCCCCTTGGATGTGGCTCATAGTGCCCGCCTAGTGCAGCATTTTGTCCTGAGAGGTCTTTCCTTTTTACCATAGGTATAAATGTTCTCCTGCCAACTACTGTCATTATTTTTTACATCCTGGAGTAAACGGAGCAATGAAGATTAGCAATGAAGATTAGAAGAAGGTTTACACCTGATCGCGGTTTGTTGGTATTGTATTTCATGGCTAGGCAGATGGAAGGGATGGGGTCAGTATCTTCGATTGAGCAGAAGCTGGCAGCACTGGCCTTTTGGTTTAAATTACGGGGTGAAGTGGACGTTACGAAGGGCTTCTGGGTGCGGCAGGCCCTGAAGGGGTACTGGAAAGGTAATCTGCAGAGGGATGGGCGGAGACTGGTGACTTTTGCTATTCTTCAGGTGATTTGCGATCAATTGGGGGGGTTGTGTGCGTCGGGTTACGAGGAGCAGCTGTTCCGAACGGCGTTCTCCCTGGTGTTTTTTGGGGCTTTTCGGGTAGGGGAATTGGTCAGTCCGGCAAAAAAAGGCTGGGGGGTCTGTTGGGACAGGATGTGGCGTTGCGGGATGATAGCATGCTGTTGAAGCTCCAGAAGTCTAAGATGGACCAGCGGGAGAAGGGGGTGGATATTTGGTTGTATGCGTTGCCGGGTTCGGTGATATGTCCAGTGCGGGTGGTGACGGAGTTCATGAGGATTAGACCTGGGGGGGATGGCCCGTTGCTGGTGCACGAGGATGGGACCTTCCTGTCCAGGTTTCAATTCGTGGCTGTATTTCGGAAGTGTCTACAGTCGGGGGGGTTGGAAAGTTCGCAATTCGCTTCGCACTCCTTCCGCATCGGGGCGGCCACTGAGGCTGCCAGATGTGGGTTGGACGAGGTGGCGGTAAAAAGGATTGGGGATGGGAGTCCAGGCGTTTCCGGTCTTATGTTCGGCCACATTTGTTGTAGGCTGGGTTTGCTTCATAATGTTGGGAAAATGGAGGTTGTTTCGTTTTTTGTTCTGTCATTTCAGATGGAGGTCTACCACGCCTCGTCTGGATTCTAGGGCACTCGTAGATTTTTGGGGTGCCAGGAGAGCGGATGTCAGGCCGGAGGGAAGGCAGCTGGGGATTTCCCATAGTGAGGCATGCATCAGGTGGTTGGGGATCCCGGGGATGAAGTGGAGCAGAGTGGTGCTGGAAATCCACCGGTACGCCAGCCTGGATAGGCCCCCAACGTGCTGGTGCTCCATGTTGGGGGAAATGACTTGGGGGTTAGATCTACCCGGGATCAATAAATACTTTACTTCCTTGATTAGCTTTCATTGGCTGACAGCTGATCACATGGTAAAGGGCCGCTGTCATTGGCCCTTTGCCCAGATCTGTGATCAGCTAAGTCTGAAGGACTCTACGGTCATAGAGTGTGCCGCCTGCGTGGTCATGGGAGGACGTTCATGGATGCCCTCCCGGCACTGGAAGCCCACACTGTAGCCATATTTCGGCTATAGGACGGGCAGAAGGTGGTAAAGCCTCCTGGTAGTAAAATAGACCCGGCAGACATATTACCTCACAACATGCTGGTATCCTTTCTCAGCACCAACCCGATAACTCAGGAGAAGACCAATTACTGACTGTCCCAGGTGGGGAACAAGGCGTGGTCAGTGATTAACCCCCCAACCTGCTACAAACCTTCCACCACCCCCCAGTTCCCTCCTGAATCGCAGATACATTCCATCCCCCACCGACAGGGGCCGATCGTCACACCACTCCATCACCCGACCACAATCACAGCTCCATCTCCTCATCAGCATCTCCTGTAACCTTCAGCACATTGGCTCCATCACTAAAGATATGTGGACCTGGTTGGAGGAGATGGGATAGACAACTGAGGAGGAAGACTTCCATTGGTCAGGATCTCCCAGCCAAGACTGCAGATCTACTGATTGAGTTGAAGTCATCTGCTGCCATCCCGGTGTAGCGCCGACTCCTGAAGAGCACGCGCTATGTGTGTTTTGTCATTTAATATTCCTGGAACCGCAGTTGGCTTTTGGGTTCAATTATACTAAATTCTGATCTCAGTACCAGTCTAGCTGGATTGCATTGTGTTCTGCTTGACCATAGGTGAATGGTGTCATCTCTGGCGGGTGTTAGAACACAGTCCAGTTAGGTGCATTGAGTGCAAATTCTTTCTCAGAACCAGCCCAGTGGGAGTGTCATCCTGCTGTGCATTCTGGGAGAGGGTACTTAAGGTGCTGACGTCACGCGCTTCGGGGTTTCCGATCCAGAAGTGCTTTCTGTCTGTTTGGTCCTCCTAACCAGGTCCCAGGGCTCTCATGGCCTGGGGTGCGGATCCACCCAATTCTGAGTCTCAGGGCTGGCTGGCACGAGGCAAAGTAACTGGAAGGAGGATTCGGAGGTGGTCCGGTACCGCCTCAGTTTGTGGAGAGGCCCAGCAACTGGAGAAGCATCCAGGGGAGGACTGTTCGGGAGAAGGCCACGCTAAGGGTTGGCTTCTCAGAAAGAGCCTGGAGGCATAGTTGAAAGACCCCAAGTGAATCTGGTCTCATATGGTATCGCCGGACCGGCTGCGAGATACTGGTACCGTACGAGGGTTCTCTAAGTTTGTCTACATCCTTCAGTTATTCAAGTGTTCTACACCAAGTCTGTGGCAGAGACTTCGCTTTGTCTGAGCAATCTATCGGCTGCTGGCCTGGTGAGAGGAGGACTATCCGATAAGGGTGAGGATCCAGTTGTGAATGGCTATTCTCTGGATTTCCTAATGTGAGAGACTCTTTTCTATTTGACTAAGTTCCAAGAGTACCTGGACTTTCTACCTAAACCCTCCAACCCTTATTGGAGAGACGGTGTTTTGTTGATTCCTTCTTGCACATAAAAATCCCTCAAGCGGATCTGGTGTCGGTCTCTGCAGTTCTTGGGCCATCTACCGTGGGAAATCCCTAGACATACACGAGGTCAAGAAGGTAACGGTAAGCCCAAATCAAATCCTTCGGGGGTCAGTGCTACACCTGATTGAGGTGTGAAATGTTTTACACTCGTATTATCTGAGAGTGATAGTGAAGGGGAAATGAGGAAGATATAGACGGCCCCTGGAAAGCTGCCAGTCCCTCGGGCACCTGCCTGGGGCACCTTGTGGGTAATCCGGCTCTATCCGTATGACTTGTGTTATTGCAGCCAAATACATCAACTTTGTGTTCCTTTGTCTGTGAAATGTTCTAATGATATGAAGGAGAATTCCTGACACAACGTTCCCTCATCTTATTACATGTCCTTTATGTAGCGCCGGTACTCCTAACGAGTACGCTCTATGTGTTTAAATTTCGTTTTTTGCTCAAAAATGTAGTACGTTTTGGGGTTAATTGTGCTAAATTGTACTTTGGCATCAGTTTGGCTGGGCTGTATAGAAGTTCTGCCTGGTCATAGGTGGGGTTGTACACCTGTGGGAGGCTATAGAACGCAGTCTGGTTGGACGCATTGGGTACCAATCTCTATCTGGGAGCCAATCAGTGGGTGGGTTTGTCTCACTGTGTAATCCGGGAAAAGGTACTTAAGGTGCCGAAGTCCCGTGGTTCTGGGTCCAGAGTGACTCCATGGTCCTGGTCCTCCTGACCAGCCCCCGAAGGCCCTCATGGCCTGGGGCCATCCATTTTACGAGCCTCAGAACTTGCTAGTTTGAGGCGCAGTAACTGGAAGGAGGATTCTAAGGTGTCCCGGTGCCGTCTCGGGTTTGGAGAGGCCCAGCGACTCTACACGTGACCAGGGGAGGACTCTTCAGTAAGAGGGCCACGCTCAAGGCCGGCTGCTCGGTAAGAGCCTGGAAGCTGAGCTGCCATGGACATCGATTGAATCCACAATTATTACGGTATCGCCGGACCGGCTGAAAGATTCTGGTACAGTAAGAAAAGTTCCTACTTCTACTCTTCCAGTTGTAACCAAGTTTCCAACCAAGTCTTTGTGAGAGACTATGAAAGGCCAGAATTACCTGTTGGCTGCTAAACCCAAAACTTAAGGATTTATCCAACAGATAAAGAATCCAGTTGCTGTTCCCTGGATTGTGTACAGAGAGAGAGACTTTTATTGAAGTCAGCAGTTCCAAGTACCTGAGCTAAACTTTACCCCGATACCCCGATACCCACTACTCCCAACTTAGAGACTGAGTTTGTTCAATAGTTTTATGCAAAATAAAAATCCTAACAAGGAATTCAAGTGTCGGTCTCTACAGTTACTGGATCATCAACCCTGGGAACCCCTAGACAAGGACAATGAGTACGAAACCCTGGGAACCCCTAGACAAGGACAACGAGTACGAAACCCTGGGAACCCCTAGACAAGGACAACGAGTACGAAACCCTGGGAACCTCTAGACAAGGACAACGAGTACGAAACCCTGGGAACCCCTAGACAAGGACAACGAGTACGAAACCCTGGGAACCTCTAGACAAGGACAACGAGTACGAAACCCTGGGAACCTCTAGACAAGGACAACGAGTACGAAACCCTGGGAACCTCTAGACAAGGACAACGAGTACGAAACCCTGGGAACCCCTAGACAAGGACAATGAGTACGAAACCCTGGGAACCCCTAGACAAGGACAATGAGTATGAAACCCTGGGAACCCCTAGACAAGGACAACGAGTACGAAACCCTGAGAACCCCTAGACAAGGACAACGAGTACGAAACCCTGGGAACCCCTAGACAAGGACAACGAGTACGAAACCCTGGGAACCCCTAGACAAGGACAACGAGTACGAAACCCTGGGAACCCCTAGACAAGGACAACGAGTACGAAACCCTGGGAACCCCTAGACAAGGACAACGAGTACGAAACCCTGGGAACCCCTAGACAAGGACAATGAGTACGAAACCCTGGGAACCCCTAGACAAGGACAACGAGTACGAAACCCTGGGAACCCCTAGACAAGGACAACGAGTACGAAAACCTGGGAACCCCTAGACAAGGACAACGAGTACGAAACCCTGGGAACCCCTGGACAAGGACAATGAGTACGAAACCCTGGGAACCCCTAGACAAGGACAATGAGTACGAAACCCTGGGAACCCCTAGACAAGGACAACGAGTACGAAACCCTGGGAACCCCTAGATAAGGAAAACGAGTATGAAACCCTGGGAACCCCTAGACAAGGATAACGAGTACGCAACCCTGGGAACCCCTAGACAAGGACAAGGAGTATGAAACCCTGGGAACCCCTAGACAAGGACAACGAGTATGAAACCCTGGGAATCCCTAGACAAGGACAATGAGTATGAAACCCTGGGAACCCCTAGACAAGGACAACGAGTATGAAACCCTGGGAACCCCTAGACAAGGACAACGAGTACGAAACCCTGGGAACCCCTAGACAAGGACAACGAGTACGAAACCCCGGGAACCCCTAGACAAGGACAACGAGTACGAAACCCTGGGAACCCCTAGACAAGGACAACTAGTGTGAAACCCTGGGAACCTCTAGACAAGGACAACGAGTACGAAACCCTGGGAACCTCTAGACAAGGACAACTAGTACGAAACCCTGGGAACCCCTAGACAAGGACAACGAGTACGAAACCCTGGGAACCCCTAGACCAGGACAACGAGTACGAAACCCTGGGAACCTCTAGACAAGGACAACGAGTACGAAACCCTGGGAACCTCTAGACAAGGACAACGAGTACGAAATCCTGGGAACCTCTAGACAAGGACAACGAGTACGAAACCCTGGGAACCCCTAGACAAGGACAACGAGTACGAAACCCTGGGAACCCCTAGACAAGGACAACGAGTACGAAACCCTGGGAACCCCTAGACAAGGACAACGAGTACGAAACCCTGAGAACCCCTAGACAAGGACAACGAGTACGAAACCCTGGGAACCCCTAGACAAGGACAACGAGTACGAAACCCTGGGAACCCCTAGACAAGGACAACGAGTACGAAACCCTGGGAACCCCTAGACAAGGACAACGAGTACGAAACCCTGGGAACCCCTAGACAAGGACAAGGAGTATGAAACCCTGGGAACCCCTAGACAAGGACAACGAGTATGAAACCCTGGGAACCCCTAGACAAGGACAACCAGTATGAAACCCTGGGAACCCCTAGACAAGGACAACGAGTATGAAACCCTGGGAACCCCTAGACAAGGACAACCAGTATGAAACCCTGGGAATAGTGATGGACGAACTTCCGACGGGACGTTTCGCGAATGCGGACCGCGAACGAGGCCGATCGTTCGCGAAACCGAACGTTCGCGGCGGGCCCCATTGACTTCAATGGGAGGCGAACTTCGCAAACTTTTAGGTCAAATTTGCAGCCACAAGATAATTATTAGCTGGGCAAACATAGTCCCACCACATGGCCAATGACTTAATACATGTATGAGGTGAATTTGGGATCGACAACTACAAGCATTCTTTTTTTATATGGGAAATTGTTCTGACAATTCAGGACTGTGGAGCGCATGAAGGCAATGGAGGAGAGGGAAGGTCAGGGACCAGTGTAGGCAAAGAAGAGGGTGCAGGAGATGATCACCAGCAGCGTGACATACAGCAATGACACATGCACCGTGATAGAGGCATCTGACAACAGCACCGTGATAGAGAGCACTGACATCAGCAGCATGACATAAAGCACTAACACCAGCACCGTGATATACAGCACTGACAGCAACACCGTGATAGAGAGCACTGACATCAGAATTGTGACATACAGCACTGACATCAGCACCGTGATATACAGCACTGACAGCAGCACCGTGATAGAGAGCACTGACATCAGAAGCGTGACATACAGCACTGACATCAGCACCGTGATATACAGCACTGACAGCAGCACCGTGATAGAGAGCACTGACATCAGAAGCGTGACATACAGCACTGACATCAGCACCGTGATATACAGCACTGACAGCAGCACCATGATAGAGAGCACTGACATCAGAAGCGTGACATACAGCACTGACATCAGCACCGTGATATACAGCACTGACAGCAGCACCGTGACAGAGAGCACTGACATCAGAAGCGTGACATACAGCACTGACATCAGCACCGTGATATACAGCACTGACAGCAGCACCGTGACAGAGAGCACTGACATCAGCAGCGTGACATTAAGCACTCACACCAGCACCATAATATACAGCACTGACAGCAGCACCGTAAGCAGCCCCAGGAGGAAGTCAGCACAGCACAGGGATGGTGTGATCCCCTCATAATAAGAACCCCCAGGAGAAACTCAGCACAGCACAGGGATGGTGTGATCCCCTCATAATAAGAACCCCCAGGAGGAAGTCAGCACAGCACAGGGATGGTGTGATCCCCTCATAATAAGAACACCCAGGAGTAAGTCAGCACAGCACAGGGATGGTGTGATCCCCTCATAATAAGCAGGCCCAGGAGAAACTCAGCACAGCACAGGGATGGTGTGATCCCCTCGTAATAAGCAGGCCCAGGAGAAACTCAGCACAGCACAGGGATGGTGTGATCCCCTCATAATAAGAACCCCCAGGAGTAAGTCAGCACAGCACAGGGATGGTGTGATCCCCTCATAATAAGCAGGCCCAGGAGAAACTCAGCACAGCACAGGGATGGTGTGATCCCCTCATAATAAGCAGGCCCAGGAGAAACTCAGCACAGCACAGGGATGGTGTGATCCCCTCATAATAAGAACCCCAGGAGTAAGTCAGCACAGCACAGGGATGGTGTGATCCCCTCATAATAAGCAGGCCCAGGAGAAACTCAGCACAGCACAGGGATGGTGTGATCCCCTCATAATAAGAACCCCCAGGAGGAAGTCAGCACAGCACAGGGATGGTGTGATCCCCTCATTATAAGAAGCCCAGTAGAAATATGACACCGCTCAACCTCTTCAAAGAGGAGGGTAGGGGCATATAGTACGGTGTGCTTTTTTGGGACAAGGAAGTGAGCCAAATGAAGAAAGAAGGTCTGTGTGCTTGATTAAAAAAATAGTTTATAGACATATACATGGTCTACTGGTCACATGTGTTGAATTCCTCCGAGATCCATGCCTCATTCATTTTTAGAAATGTGAGGTAGTTAACACTGTCGTGAGTTAGGCGAGTACGCTTATCGGTCACGATCCCCCCTGCTGCGCTGAACGTCCTTTCGGACAGGACACTGGATGAGGGGCAAGACAACAGTTCGATTGCAAATTGGGCAAGCTCTGGCCAGAGGTCAAGCCTGCCCACCCAGTAGTCCAGGGGTTCATCACTCCTCAGAGCATCCACATCGGCCATTAACCCAATGTAGTCGGACACCTGACGGTCTAGGCGTTCCCTGATGCTGGATCTGGATGACACCTGTCGATGGGTCAGCTGAAAGAATGACCTCATATCCGAAGTCACCAACACATCTTCAAACCGGCCTCTTCTTGCAGGCGCTGTTGGATTGGTACCCGCAAATCCTTCTCTGGGAGTGGGAATTGCTCCTCTGCCAGCGCACGCAAAAGCAGAATGCAGCATTTCTCGAAGCAAGGCCTGGAAGTGCTCCATTCTGACAGCCCTCTGTGACGGCGGTAACATTTCCGTCATTTTGTGTTTGTACCGGGGGTCTAAGTACGTTGCCACCCAGTACTGGTCCTTGACCCTTATGCTTTTTATACGGGGGTCCCTATTAAAACACTGGAGCATGAAGGCCCCCATTTGCACTAAAGTGGAAGCAGTGTGGTGGCCTGACTCCTGCTCATCATCCAGGATAATGTCGTCCTCTTCACTCTCCTCTCCCCATCCACGCACAACAGGGATCCCAGAAAGGTTTAAAGCATGCTCTTCTTGCTCCTGCTCATCCGCCCCGGCACCATCCTCCTCTGACTCCTCTTCAGACTCCTGTTGTTGACTTGTCTCAGATAGATTAGCCCCCCCTGGGAATTCATCCAGCATTGCGACTTCCTCATCTACCAGCTCCTGCTCCTCCACAGCCTGATCAATGACACGACGCAATGCACGCTCCATAAAGAAGGCATAAGGTACCATGTCACTGCTGGCGCCATGGCTGCGACTGACCAGTTTGGTGATCTCCTCAAATGGCCGCAGAAGTCTGCATGCGTCGCACATGAGCAGCCACTGGCGCGGTGAAAAAAAACCCAGCTCCCCAGAACCGTTTCTGCCGCAGAGTTCATACAGGTAGACGTTAACTGCACGTTTCTGCTGGAGCAGCCTATCAAGCATATGGAAGGTTGAGTTCCATCGCGTCGGGCAATCGCAAATAAGACGTCTGACCGGCAGATTGTATCGCCGCTGAATGTCAGCAAGGCGAGCCATGGCCGTGTAAGATCTTCTGAAATGGGCCGAGATTTTCCTTGCCTGCCGCAAGATGTCCTGGACCCCAGGGTATTTGACAAGGAATCGCTGCACGACCAAGTTTAAGACGTGTGCCATGCATGGCACGTGCGTGATTTTGCCCTGTTTCAATGCGCTAAGCAGATTGGCACCATTGTCACACACCACTTTACCAACTGTCAAATTGAGCGGTGTTAGCCACTGATCTGCCTGTGAACGCAAAGCTGAAAGGAGTGCCGGGCCAGTGTGGCTCTTGGCTTCCAGGCACAACAGACGCAGCACGGCATGGCAACGTCTCACCTGGCATGTGGAATAGGTTCTGGGGAGCTTGGGCAGTGCAGCGGAAGAGACGCTACCAGCAGAAAAGGAGGAGGCAGCTGAGGAGGAGAGGGAGGAGGATGGAGTAGGAGGAGGAGGAGGAGAAGAAGAGTCAGGCCTGCATGCAATCCGTGGCGGTAAAACCAAATCTACACGGGTGCCACGGGTTACATGCTTGACGGCCGTCAGAAGGTTCACCCAGTGGGCAGAAAAGTGATATACCTTCCCTGCCCGTGTTTGCCAGACCACGTGTCTGTGGTCAGATGTATCTTGGCACCGACACTGTGTGCCAGAGATACATTCACTTGCCGCTGAACATGGCCATATAGCTCTGGGATGCCCTTCTCTGAGAAATACTTCCTTCCTGGGACCTTCCATTGTGGTGTTCCAATGGCCACAAATTTGCGAAAGGCCTCCGAGTCCATCAGTTTATATGGCAGTAGTTGGCGGGCTATGAGTTCTGACAAGCCAGCCGTCAACCGTTGGGCAAGAGGGTTATCCGGCGTCATCATTTTTTTACGCTCGAACATTAGGCCCACGGAAGCCTGCCTTTTTGTAGAAAAACGTGAGCTTGGCGTGATGGAAGGTGGAGTGGAGGACAATTGTGAGGAGAGAGGAGAAGGAGAAGTAGAAGACGAGGCTGGACGGTGAGAGCCTGCAGTGTGGCTTTGTGTGTTCCGTTGCTCCCACTCGGCTCGGTGATGGCTACCCATGTGCCTTCTTAAGGCGGTCATCCCTAGGTGAGTGTTGGGCTTACCGCGACTAATGCGTTGACTGCAAAGATTGCAGATGGCAACGCTATTGTCAGCAGCGGACACGTTAAAAAAAGCCCACACTGCGGAGCCATGTGCCGGTGTCCTGGGAGCGCCAGATGTGACCGTACATGGTCGATGACTCGCTCCTGATACATTTGCAGTCTGCTTTGTCCCTCCTGTGCAATGTAAGTTATTCCTGCTTCTCCTCCCTATCTGCTGGTCCATATCTCCCTCTGAACTCCCCTCCTCTTCCTCTCTTGTGGGCACCCACGTGACATCACTAGACACGTCATCATCAACGTCACCTTCCCCACCGCTATAAGTAGAGATCTCGGAGTAGGCAGCAACACCGGGGACCAACCTCCTCCTTGGGCTGATCTGGGTACTGTCGTCAGACTGCTGAGTGGCGGTTGTTGCGGCCTCCTCTTCCTGATCCAATACCAAGAGTGGCTGTGCATCAGAAATGTCCTCTTGATATGGATCGGAAAATAATTCCTGTGACTCAAGCGGAAGGTATGTGGTGGTGTTGTTGGCGGTAGTGTCTTTGGGGGTGTACATAGCAGAGAGTGAAGAAGAGGGTGCAGATGGAGAGGATGAGGAGGGTGCAGAAGAGTAAGGCTGAGTGAGCCACTCAACCAAGTCTGGTGCGTCCTTTAAAGTAATTGAATGCACCTTCTGCAACTTCCCACTTTGGCACAAGGCTGTTGCTCCTGCCCTACCCCTACCACCCCTGCGGAAGGGCCTGCCTCTTCCTCTGCCTGTCATTTTTTAAATGACCCTGTGACAAAACTCTTAGTCCCTATACCGATGAAGGACTGCTGCAGTATAGGGCAGCGGTCAGCAGTGGTGCACGTCAACCCTATCTATTGTGGACCGATAGCGGTCCTTACAGAACAGCAGACTGTACCGCACTCAAGCCTATGTACCGTAGCACCCTAGACCAAGTTACCAGTCCTTATAAAAACTTTTGTGGACCAAGCAGGTTGTGTATTAATGTTTAGCAGACTGTACGTCAGTCCCTATACCGCTGAAGGACTGCTGCAGTATAGGGCAGCGGTCAGCAGTGGTGCACGTCAACCCTATCTATTGTGGACCGATAGCGGTCCTTACAGAACAGCAGACTGTACCGCACTCAAGCCTATGTACCGTAGCACCCTACACAGACCAAGTTACCAGTCCTGATAAAGAGCTTTGTGGAACAAGTGAGTTGTGAATGATTAGCAGACTGCAGCAGAAGGGCAGCAGTCAAGTCTAATATTCTTTCTATATTTGGAAGAAAGAATATTATACGTGTACAAGCCTATTACCATACCACTGATACCAGTCCTGAAAAGAACCTTTGTGGAACTAATAGTAACAGCAAGTCTTTAAAATTACCCTCACTGCCTGACAACACTGCTTCCTTCCTGTCCCTATACAAATTGGCAAAAAAGAGTAGGCTGGAACGATTAGTGGTTACTGGAACAGCTCTTTTGTGGACCTGATAGTAACAGCTAATGATGATGATGATGATGATGATGATGACGACTAATCTGGCTGTCCCTGTAGCACACACCGTCCTTTCCCTTTCTCTAAACTGACAAAAGACACTCAGGCTGCTGCAAGAATCAGCAGCACAGCAAACCTATAAACACCTAACACCTATACCAGTCCTGAAAAGAACTTTTGTGTACCAAATAGCTAGTGGTTTATCTCTCCCTACTCCACACAGCAACCTTTCCCTATAGTGACAGAAGAAAGAATGTAAAATGGCCGCCGGATCGGGTGTATTTATAGGTTAGGGGGAATGTCCAAGTGTCCATGTGCTGTCATGTCTCAATTGGCTGTCCTGTATCACATGATAAACGTGTCACGAAAGGTTAAAGTTCTTGTATACATTAAACACGTAAGTCCGCCGCGGCGAACGACGGAAAAAGGCGTTCGAACGTGCGGACCGCGAAAGTCGGAAATTCGCCGCGAAACGACCGCCGGGCGAAACGTTCGTCCATCACTAGTCAAGTATAATATTCTTTCTATATTTGGAAGAAAGAATATTATACGTGTACAAGCCTATTACCATACCACTGATACCAGTCCTGAAAAGAACCTTTGTGGAACTAATAGTAACAGCAACTGTTTAAACTGACCCTCACTGCCTGACACACTGCTTCTTGCCTGTCCCTATACAAACTGGCAAAACAGAGGAGACTGGAACAATCAGTGGTTACTGGAATAGCTCTTTTGTGGACCTGATAGTAACAGCTAATGATGATGATGATGATGATGATGACTAATCTGGCTGTCCCTAAAATAGCAGCAGACACAGCGCTCTGTTCCTTTCTCTAAACTGACAAAAGACACTCAGGCTGCTTCAACAATCAGTAGTACAGCAAACCTATATACACCTAACACCTATACCAGTCCTGAAAAGAACTTTTGTGTACCAAATAGCTAGCGATTTATCTGTCCCTGCTCCAAACAGCAACCTTTCCCTATAGTGACAGAAGAAAGAATGTAAAATGGCCGCCGGATCGGGTGTATTTATAAGTTAGGGGGAATGTCCAAGTGTCCATGTGCTGTCATGTCTCAATTGGCTGTCCTGTACCCCACGATGGATGTGTCATCATAGGTCAAAGTTCTTTTACACAGTAAAAACACGGAAGTCCGCCGGGGCGAACAACGCCAATAGTCCGCCGAACTGGCGGACCGCGAACAGCCGAAAATCACCGCGAAACGACCGCCGGGCGAACTGTTCGGCCATCACTACCTGGGAACCCCTAGACAAGGGCAACGAGTACGAAATCCTGGGAACCCCTGGACAAGGACAATGAGTACGAAACCCTGGGAACCCGTAGACAAGGACAACGAGTACGAAAACCCTGGGAACCCCTAGACAAAGACAACGAGAAGGAAACTCTGGGAACCCCTAGACAAGGACAACGAGTACGAAACCCTGGGAACCCCTAGACAAGGACAACGAGTACGAAACCCTGGGAACCCCTAGACAAGGACAACGAGTACGAAACCCTGGGAACCCCTAGACAAGGACAACGAGTACGAAAACCCTGGGAACCCCTAGACAAAGACAACGAGAAGGAAACTCTGGGAACCCCTAGACAAGGACAACGAGTACAAAACCCTGGGAACCCCTGGACAAGGACAACGAGTACGAAACCCTGGGAACCCCTAGACAAGGACAACGAGTACAAAACCCTGGGAACCCCTAGACAAGGACAACGAGTATGAAACCCTGGGAACCCCAGACAAGGAAAACGAGTAGGAAACCCTGGGAACCCCTAGACAAGGACAACGAGTAGGAAACCATGGGAACCCCTAGACAAAGACAATGAGTAGGAAACCCCGGGAACCCCTAGACAAGGACAACGAGTATGAAACCCTGGGAACCCCTAGACAAGGACAACGAGTACGAAACCCTGGGAACCCCTATACAAGGACAACGAGTACAAAACCCTAGGAACCCCTAGACAAGGACAACAAGTACGAAACCCTGGGAACCCCTAGACAAGGACAACGAGTACAAAACCCTGGGAACCCCTAGACAAGGACAACGAGTATAAAACCCTGGGAACCCCTAGACAAGGACAATGAGTACGAGCTGCAGGAGGTAATCGGTAAACCCAGAACAATTCAGCAGCTCCTTCGGGGATTAGTACTACATTTATTTTCCCCAGATAGTGAGATTATTGTCAGGAATCCTCCCATGTATTATCTGTGTTCTTCCATATAAGAATAAATCTCAGCCTCGCCCTGAGACGGAATGTACCAAATTGGTCACACTGGTTAATGAGTGTCAAGGACTTTCACCATTGCACTGTCATTCTCTCTTCCGCTCTCAGCGATGGCGTCTGCAGATCTGAGGAAGGAGCTGGAATGTTCCGTCTGCCTGAACATTTATACAGATCCTGTAACCCTGAAATGTGGACATAACTTCTGCCGGGACTGTATTGGTCGTGTGTGGGATACACAGGAGGGGTCTGGAGGTTATTCCTGTCCTGAATGCAGAGAAGAGTTCCAGGGTCGGCCTGCACTGCACAGGAACATAACACTACGGAACATAGTGGAGAATTTCCTGTCCACCCATCCGGATCAGGAGGAGTCCGGGGTCTTCTGTACTTACTGTATTCACACTCCTGTACCTGCTGTCATATCCTGTCTGCTGTGTGAAGCTTCTCTGTGTGACAATCACCTGAGAGTCCACAGCAAGTCACCAGAACACGTCTTATGTGACCCCACCACTTCCCTGGAGAACAGGAAATGCTCCGTCCATAAGAAGATCCTGGAGTATTACTGCACTGAGGATGAGACCTGTATCTGTATGTCTTGTTGTCTGATTGGAGATCACATCAACCATAAGAAGGAATCTCTGGATGAGGCCTCTGAGATGAAGAAGAAGAAACTGAGGAATGTTCTGCAGAAACTGATGACAGAGAGAGAGGAGATGGAGAAAAGAGTCCAGAGTCTGCAGGAACACGGGAGGAAAGTACAAGGAGAAGCAGATGATGAGACAGAGAGAGTCACTGTCCTGTTCAGAGACCTCAGGAGACGTCTGGAAGACCTGGAGAAGAGAGTCCTGAGGGAAATCTCCGGGCAGGCAGAGCGGATCTCCGGGATAATCAATGATCTGGTCCAGGATCTGGAGATAAAGAAGGAGGAGCTGTCCAGGAAGTTGCGTCACATTGAGGAGCTGTGTAACGTGATGGATCCACTGACTGTCCTACAGGAATCAGACACAGGTGACTTGTGTGATACTGAGGATGGAGATGATGAGGACAGAGAGAGACATGATAAACTCCTCCATGATGGGGGGGGTCTGGATGTGGGGGGAATCTCACACACATAACACACAGGTTTATCTGATATCATGTCTGGGGTAAATGTAGAGAAATGTCCAGGCACACATGTCTATCCACATTCTACTACAAAGGGTGAAGGTCACATCAATGCTGAACCATTCAGGGGACCTCCCCAACCCTCCCCCACCATACAACCATCCAGGGGACCTCCCCAACCCTCCCCCACCATACAACCATCCAGGGGACCACCCCAACCCTCCCCCACCATACAACCATCCAGGGGACCACCCCAACCCTCCCCCACCATACAACCATCCAGGAGACCCCCCCAACCCTCCCCCACCATACAACCATCCAGGGGACCTCCCCAACCCTCCCCCACCATACAACCATCCAGGGGACCACCCCAACCCTCCCCCACCATACAACCATCCAGGGGACCACCCCAACCCTCCCCCACCATACAACCATCCAGGGGACCTCCCCAACCCTCCCCCACCATACAACCATCCAGGGGACCTCCCCAACCCTCCCCCACCATACAACCATCCAGGGGACCTGCCCAACCCTCCCCCACCATACAACACTCACACCTCCAGGCTGGAGGACTAAATATTGGGGCTGTACAGCAAACATCGGGGGTGTCGGGGGTTACAGACATATTACTGGATGTGAGGACAGCTGGTAATAATCTACATATATCATATGACAGGAAAACTGCATCCTTCACATCACCTCAGAATCTCCCAGAAACACCAGAGAGGTTTGAGGATTATCAGGTGATGAGCAGTCAGAGGTTCTCCTCAGGGAGACATTACTGGGAAGTGGATGTCGGGGGGTCATGGGACTGGATAGTCGGGATGTGTTACCCCAGTATAGAGAGGAGAGGACGTCAGTCACTGATTGGATGTAATAAGAAGTCCTGGAGTTTGGAGGGGTTGTTGGGTAATCATCTCTCAGTGATACATGACAGTAATAAGACCCCATTACCCGGCGGTGTCCCCAGTGGGAGAGTCGGGATAGATCTGGATTATGAGGCCGGGCGGATCTCCTTTTATGATCTGTGTGACCCGATCCGACATCTCCACACCTTCACCACCACCTTCACTGACCCCCTCCATGCTGGGGTATGTGTAGGGGTAGGGGGAGGGGTAGGTTGTATAAAGATATGTGGGGGGGATCAGGAGTGAGAGATCTGCCCAGAGACATCACAAGGTGGATGATCTGATTGGTGATTGGTGGAATACTCATCCAATAGGAGGAAGCAGAGGACAGGAAACATGAGGGATTTATTTATAAAGCTGCAGGTTCCGGGGCCGTCATCTTCATCCTAAACCTCACTTCACTACCTAGTGTGTCACTGACCAGGAACAAGCATGCAGGAGGTCAGATTGTTCAGCCTTCACTGGCTGCATGCTTGTCCTGGGTCAGTGACACACTACATAGTGTAGCCAGGATCAGGATGACGGCCCCGGGGTCTCCACCATCACTGTGTATCTATAGCAAAAAAAATTGGATGGAGTGGGGGAGGGTTAGAACCTCTTTTAGGTTTTTACTGAGATCCAGGGCTCTTCCCTCACTTCCTGTGTCAATGACAACACCAGACAGGAAGTGAGGGGAACTCTCCAACAATAACACAAACAGATATAGAAATCATTTTCTTTAGTAGAGATGGGGAGGATTACAACCCCTGTCAGATCTTTATTTCTGTCTGTGTCCCTGTTGTAGATTTCCCTTCATTTCCTGTCTGATAAAATATTGTCACCAGGACAGGAAGTGAGGGGAAATCTCTCTGATGGAGCCCCGGATAGCAGTACAAACTTGACAGGGGTTCTAATCCTCCCCCACTCCATCCAAATCTAGAACAATAGGATTTGTCTAGACACACACTTTAATATCCACAATGAGAATTCCCACATTTCTGTCCTCACAGGTTCCTTTACATGACCAATCCATGGATCTGTGATTGCTCCTCCCCTTAATGTGATTGGCTGTGATGATTATCACTATGAATACAGCCAGCGCTAGCCTTGTTCATATTGGATATGATGTAGAGGGGGCGGGGATTGTGGACAGGTGACGGGGAGGGGTATACAGTCTCAGAAGGTGGAAATCCTTGACTCTGTATATGGGAATATTGATTAATGATTGGATATAGATAGAATGATGGGAGGGATCACATGATTTACTAATGATGAGATGACATGACTAAGTGCTTATATGCTAATGTTAGGTTCTTTATATAATAACAGGTTCTCTGTCTAGAAGGACTTTACAGAAAGATGTTATTAGAGGAAATTGTTGTTCTCGGGGTCCTTGGAAGGTCTTGTTGGGGAACATAGAGACAGTTGGTCTCCTTCTTCTACAATGAGGGATTTGGGGGTCTGGAGGTGGGACAAGCTGATAAGGTGTTCAGAGATAACAGAAATGAATGTCTCTTGTAATGAATGATGTGCTGCTTGTACAAATTCTTCAGTGAATGATTCCATCTGTAAAATGTTGACGTTCCCATCTCAGTATTTCCATGTGTAATCTGATCATCATCTCTATCCCCAATACTTCTATGTGTTATTGATGAAAATCTGCAGAACATTTTAATAAAAATCTGTTATTTTACAAAGAAAAGTTTATTGGGAAGAGAAGACAGCAGAGAGGACGGTGCGGTCCCTTCATCCAGAACACAGATTGTCAGGAAGGGTGTGTGGTGGTATCAAGCAAAATCAGGAGCATGAAATAACGGTATTATTACTAACAAATAAGACACACTTATATCACACCTATACCAAACATATAATATATACATTGTATACATCCCCCTACAGAATGTACAGGAAACACCCCTCCATCCTGAGCTCCTAATGGTTACAGGGTAAAAGGAGGCAGAGCTCTGCAGTACTGTGCAAGACCAGAGAGGTTGGTGCAGTTCCACATCTCACCTCTAGTTGTTACACATTCTTCACACCAGTGACTGTATGATGAATTGCAATGTACACACAGAACTTAGAGCAATGTACACACAGAGCACAGAGCAATGTACACACAGAGCACAGAGCAATGTACACACAGAGCACAGAGCAATGTACACACAGAGCACAGAGCAATGTACACACAGAGTATAGAGCAATGTACACACAGAGGATAGAGCAATTACACACAGAGCATAGAGCAATGTACACACAGAGTATAGAGCAATGAACACACAGAGCATAGAGCAATGTACACACAGAGCATAGAGCAATGTACACACGGAACATAGAGCAATGTACGCACAGAGTATAGAGCAATGTACAAACAGAGTATAGAGCAATGTACACACAGAACATAGAGCAATGTACACACAGAGTATAGAGAAAAGCATACAGCAATGTACACACAGAGCACAGAGCAATGTACACACAGAGGATAGAGCAATGTACACACAGAGTATAGAGCAATGTACACACAGAGGATAGAGCATTGTACACACAGAGCATAGAGCAATGTACACACAGAACTTAGAGCAACTTAGAGCAATGTACACACAGAGCATAGAGCAATGTACACACAGAGCATAGAGCAATGTACACACAGAGCATAGAGCAATGTACACACAGAGCATAGAGCAATGTACACACAGAGCATAGAGCAATGTACACACAGAGCATAGAGCAATGTACACACATAGCATAGAGCAATATACACACAGAGCATAGAGCAATATACACACAGAGCATAGAGCAATATACACACAGAGCATAGAGCAATGTACACACAGAATATAGAGCAATGTACACACAGAGTATAGAGCAATGTACACACAGAGCATAGAGCAATATACACACAGAGCATAGAGCAATGTACACACAGAATATAGAGCAATGTACACACAGAGTATAGAGCAATGTACACACAGAGTATAGAGCAATGTACACACAGAGTATAGAGCAATGTACACACAGAACATAGAGCAATGTACACACAGAGTATAGAGCAATATACACACAGAGCATAGAGCAATATACACACAGAGCATAGAGCAATATACACACAGAGCATAGAGCAATGTACACACAGAATATAGAGCAATGTACACACAGAGTATAGAGCAATGTACACACAGAGTATAGAGCAATGTACACACAGAGTATAGAGCAATGTACACACAGAATATAGAGCAATGTATACACAGAGTATAGAGCAATGTACACACAGAGGATAAAGCAATGTACACACAGAGCATAGAGCAATGTACAAACAGAGCATAGAGCAATGTACACACAGAGCATAGAGCAATGTACACACAGAGCATAGAGCAATGTACACACATAATAGTAAATAGTAAATAGATGGTGTTGCGCTCCACATAAAATAAATTAAGTCTAATAACACAATTAATAAATAATCTCATAAAATCTTGAAAACGCACTCATGTGATTAAAATTAAAATCACTAAATAATCGCATAAAATCTTGAAAATGTGCTCATGCGATTAAAAATTCCATTAATTCTAGAATAAATACCAAGTGAATAATACAGTGCTTGAAGCTATTTCCTACTAATATTCATAAAATGAAGAAGCTAAAATAATCTATATACTCGTGATAAAGTGACAAGAAAAAAAATCGCAAGTCTTAAAATTATCAACAAAATCGTGACATCAAACAAATCTGTGTCAGTCCATGAAAGTGCATACAAGTGCCAGCAATATGTGCAAAAAAGAGTATATATAAAAATATACAATAAAAATATAAAAAACGGTGTATGAAAAAATTATTATCACAAAATGCAAAAGATAGTAGTCCAGCAAACGTGATAAAAAAATGTCTCTAAATAAGTGTACAAAGGCTAAATCATAAAGTTCATGCAGAAGATGAAATAAATCCACGCTGTGCTATGTGAGGAAATGAATCCTATGAACAACCCCGGGATGATTCCACCAGTGATTTTTCAGCTCCTTAAACGTGGGTGCTCACACACTGAGTGCAGTGGGTACCTTACCTCACTGCTGTCAGTAAGACAGCAAAATACTCCAGTGCAGCAGTTGTGTCCTCAAATGGGGTGTATATCCTCAGTAGGTATAGGGGAACTTCAACACTTTGCGGTGTATATCCTAAATGTAGTATGGGCGCCCCCAAAACCTTTTCCTCCAGATATTCCGCAAGGGATCGCAAATCAGACCCAAGAAAGAAAGAGGGGTGCTCCAATAGTGAAGTACGTTCACACAAATACTTTATTATAAAAAGGAACTAAGTCCTGGGTACTCACACTTATACAGTAACAATCAAGCGTTTTTTTCACTAACAAACAACGAACGGCTTCCTCGTTCGTACCCCGGACGTCACTTCCGGTATCCTCCTAGGCCAATCCTACGCGTATCGTCATTGATCACGTGACTTCATCAGGGACTAATGCATAGGAGGTGGACGAACGTTTAAATAGTCTTTGTAATGGGCGGCCATTTTCCTGTAGTCAATCCTATTTACTACTATTCGCAGGCACGACTCTAGTTAGACGGCCATTTTGTGATAGACTACCTTCTCGACCGGTTCTTGTGCGCTTCACGGTCGTATTTTCTATAGATACAGAAATAGTCTATTCGTGTATTAGGTAGATCTGTGTCCGCTTACCTGGCTTCAAGCCTAATTGGGACATTTGGTGGTTATGTTTATTCAAACAATAACCCGGGATCTACCTAATAGCATTCTTAATGTCAGTGGCAATGTAAACACATTCGCTTGCTATTGGAACGACGGGACCACAGTTCGTTCGTGAGCTGGTTTAAAATTAAACTTAAAATTGAACTAGTATTGTAATAGGAAATAGAAAATTCATAAAAAATTATAAAATTATAAAAAATGGCTTGAGATGGAGGGTAATGTGCGAATTATTAGATATTCTTTAATTGGTAAAAAAACATATTGACTCTAAATCTTTCCTATAAATTAAAATATTGGTACTGGTTAATAAGTAAAATATCTAGAATAGTGTGACATAGTATTTTTCATATTAAGATAAAATAAAATTAAAATTGCTCCCGACACTTTAAGCGATGATCAAGATATCAAAAGGACGCATATATATGCGATTTGGGGGATGGGTACCGGAAATGAAGTCCAGAGTTCCAAACACACCCCTTTCAGTATATCATTGTAGAGTACAGTAACAGGCAAGATGTTGTATGTCATAATGCTTTAAATATATAAAATTCAAATTCATAATAAAATATCTAAAATTACCTAAAAATCGCTGATAAAACAGTTAAGATCAAATTCTATGTTGAGTCCTTGAGGTGTGAAAGTGTCTAAGGTAAAAATCCATTTAGATTCTAGCTGGCTGAGCGTTCTCACTTTATGCCCCCCCCTCCAATGCTTTCTGTAGGGCTCGATCCCCCAAAATGTGAGGTGGGTGGGATCCTTATTATGGTGTGTTAGAAAATGTTTTGACACACTGTGTTTGTCAAATCCATTAATTATATTTTTAATATGTTCCTTTATGCGAACCCTCAGCGGTCTCTTGGTGCGGCCTACATACTGTAGGCCGCAACTGCATTGTAGGACATAAACGGCCCCTTCAGTGTTACAACAAATAAACTCTTTAATATCGTAGGAATTCCCAGTGCTTGTGGAGCTAAATTTGAATCTTTTTTCTGGTGGGCGTTTTGTTTTTGTACACGCGAAACACCGCTTGCATGGAAAAAAACCCTTTCCTGTGAAAAAGGTCACACCATTGTATGGTGGGTCAGGAACATTCCGGACGATCTTATCCCTCAATGTTGGTGCCCTTTTGTACACGAACTTGGGAAATTGGGGTAGAAGGTCTTTTAGATGCACATCTGAGCGTAAAATATACCAGTACTTTTTAATAATTGCCTCTATTTTCTTATATTGGGCATTATAATTCAGAACGATTGGTACTTTGCCTGCTTCCAGCTTAGGGATTTGTTTGTCTTTAATCATCTCCATGCGATCCATATTTCTAACTTCTAAAATTTTCCTTCTAATTTCTTCGTCTTTATATCCTTTATTTGTGAACCTATGACCAATCTTCTCTGCTTGTGTCAGATATTCTTCCGTTTTTGTGCAATTTCTGCGCAATCGCATCAGCTGCCCTTTTGGAATATTGCACAACCAGTTTTTGTGGTGGCAGCTCATGATTGGCAAATAACTGTTTTTGTCCACATTCTTAAAGTGCGTTCTTGTGCGTAGAGTTTCATTTTCTTGCAATATTTCTAGATCAAGAAAAGAGATGGATTCGCTATTAACTACCCATGATAATTTAATATTTCTGTCATTGCGATTCAGTGTCTCCAGGAATAAGGTTAGGCTATCTATGTCTCCTTTCCAGAGTATGAGGATGTCATCTATATACCTCTTATATAATATTAACTCTTCAGGTTTGCCAGGTAGTATCGCATCCTCTTCCCATTGAGACATATAAAGACAAGCTACACTGGGCGCAAACTTCGCTCCCATCGCAACTCCAGTTTTTTGGTAGTAATACTCGCGATCATACCAAAAATAGCTGTTCTTGAGGCAAAAGTCCAAACATTTCACTAAGTATTTTCGCTGTACGCATGGCAAAGTACTGTATTTCCTTAAGCCCCACTTCACTGCCTCACACGCTTGATGGTGTAGGATTATTGTATATAGTGACGAAACGTCTGCAGATGCCATAATCCATGGGCCTTCCTCTTTTGGTAGCCCTTCCAAAATTTGTAATACTTGTTTGGTGTCTCTGAGGTACGCTTTTGTTTGTTTGACTACTGGTTGAAGATATTTATCGATATATTCCCCCATTCTAGAGGTTAAAGAGTCGATCCCATTAACTATGGGTCTTGGGGGCGGGTCTGCTTTATCCTTATGGATCTTGGGAAGTGAGTAAATAATCGGGGTCCTACATGCCTCGGGGATCAGATACTTCGCTTCTTTTTTAGTCAAGATGTTTCTTTTTAATCCCAGATGCACCACCTTTTCCAGCTCCTTTCTACATTTAAACACTGGGTTTTTTGGTAATTTAGTATAGGTAACACTGTCTGACAGTAATTTTGTCATACTGTTCTTATACTGTATTTTAGAGAGGATTACAATCCCTCCCCCTTTGTCAGCAGGTCGGATAACTATATCCTTCCTCTTTGTTAGTTTTCTGATGCCGCTCTTTATATGTTTAGGTTCCTCCAGTTTCTTAATTCTTAAATCTTTCAAGTCTTGTAAAACCACTTTTTTAAAAACTTCAATATGTCTGTTGTTCGAAATCAAAGGGTTAAAAACTGATTTATTTCTTAATTCGCTCCGTATGATATCTTGATCCTCATTCTGAATTCGCTTTTTAATCGGGTTACCAGCCAAGTATTTTTTAATATTCAAGGTCCTTACATACTTCTGTATTCCTACATAAGTTTCAAATTTGTCTAAATTCTTTGTCGGGGCATATTTGAGACCTTTATCTAGTACGCCAATCTCTTCTTGGGACAGGGGGAGGCCACTCAAGTTGAAGATCCCCTCACCTTTTAGTCTCTTCTTTGCCTGTATTCTTTTTCCGGACCTCTTCCCTCTCTTCTTACAGGACTTCTTCTTTGATCCCATTGATCGTTTAGGCGTCTTGGTGGGTGATTCTCCGTGCCCCTCCCTAAAAAAGGCCTGCTTTGATACTGGTCCTGGTAGTAGCCATGGGATCTCCCATCTCCATTTTCCTCATAATGGTCCCTTAGGGGAGCATAATAATTGTTTGTAGGTATTGGATAGCGTCCATCGGGATAGGGGTAATCGCGCGGTGTGCCCCAATTATCTCTATGACCAGTCCCATAATTATGTGGGGGGGTCCTTCCTCGTTGGCCTTGCATTCCTTGGGGTGGGCCCCTATTTTCCCTTTGATCCCTAAGGTCATATGGTGGCTTATTGTAGTTGCCATTCTGTGTCCTTCTCTGGTTATTATTTTTCCAGTAAGGCTTCTTACCCCCATTATGTGGTGTTTGGTTTGAGTAGGGCGGTCTCCTCTCAGCTCTTTGTGGTGTGGAGTAGTTGTGGTCATTTTCTCTCTCATTACCCCTTGGGGCCCTAGATGGTTCTACCCGATTTCCAGTTTGTAGATCATTTTGCTCTGGTCTGTATTGGATACTCCCAGGTTGTGTAATTCTCTCTGGGGTGGAGAATGTAGAGATCGGATCCAAATTACCTCTCTGTCTCTGCCATTTAAAAACATCATCATTTTTAAAATCATTGATATCCCTTGTGTACTTCTTGCTTTTCCTAGTCTGGACTTCTTTGTCCTTCTTGGCTAGGTCTTTATTCAATTGTGACATGAGTGAGGTGAGCTCAGGCTTATCCTTATGTGTTTCCAGTTCCCCTTTTATCTCTCCTATGGTCTGGTCTATTTTCTTTAATTTCCTCTGTTTTCTTTTGAGTAGGAAAATAAGTAATTCTAAACCTTTTGTGTTAAAGAAAGAAAACCATTCATCAATCGACTCCTGGTCAACCAAACCATCGTTTGGTGTAATATCCCATCTGAGTCTTCTCGGCACTATGCTGTCTTTCTGGTACTGCTCAAAAGTGGTTATGTCCCACCATAGGCTCACTTTTTTCTCCATATTGTGGCCCAACTTCCGCATCAGACTCTCTAAACCCCCATTTTTTATTACATTGGAGTCTGAGCTATTAAATACTTGTTCTAGATCAATTTTCCTTTTTTCCATAAAAGAAAATACCTCCATTATGGCTGCAAGGATATATGGGAGAGTAAGTCAAAGTAGTAATGGTAGGTTATCCTCGCGCTATAGTGGTAAAGTTAGAGCAGGTTGGTGTGGTTGCAGCAGAAAACACCGACAGAGGTGCAAACCCTCCCCTCAAAGTGACAGTAAATAGTAAATAGATGGTGTTGCGCTCCACATAAAATAAATTAAGTCTAATAACACAATTAATAAATAATCTCATAAAATCTTGAAAACGCACTCATGTGATTAAAATTAAAATCACTAAATAATCGCATAAAATCTTGAAAATGTGCTCATGCGATTAAAAATTCCATTAATTCTAGAATAAATACCAAGTGAATAATACAGTGCTTGAAGCTATTTCCTACTAATATTCATAAAATGAAGAAGCTAAAATAATCTATATACTCGTGATAAAGTGACAAGAAAAAAAATCGCAAGTCTTAAAATTATCAACAAAATCGTGACATCAAACAAATCTGTGTCAGTCCATGAAAGTGCATACAAGTGCCAGCAATATGTGCAAAAAAGAGTATATATAAAAATATACAATAAAAATATAAAAAACGGTGTATGAAAAAATTATTATCACAAAATGCAAAAGATAGTAGTCCAGCAAACGTGATAAAAAAATGTCTCTAAATAAGTGTACAAAGGCTAAATCATAAAGTTCATGCAGAAGATGAAATAAATCCACGCTGTGCTATGTGAGGAAATGAATCCTATGAACAACCCCGGGATGATTCCACCAGTGATTTTTCAGCTCCTTAAACGTGGGTGCTCACACACTGAGTGCAGTGGGTACCTTACCTCACTGCTGTCAGTAAGACAGCAAAATACTCCAGTGCAGCAGTTGTGTCCTCAAATGGGGTGTATATCCTCAGTAGGTATAGGGGAACTTCAACACTTTGCGGTGTATATCCTAAATGTAGTATGGGCGCCCCCAAAACCTTTTCCTCCAGATATTCCGCAAGGGATCGCAAATCAGACCCAAGAAAGAAAGAGGGGTGCTCCAATAGTGAAGTACGTTCACACAAATACTTTATTATAAAAAGGAACTAAGTCCTGGGTACTCACACTTATACAGTAACAATCAAGCGTTTTTTTCACTAACAAACAACGAACGGCTTCCTCGTTCGTACCCCGGACGTCACTTCCGGTATCCTCCTAGGCCAATCCTACGCGTATCGTCATTGATCACGTGACTTCATCAGGGACTAATGCATAGGAGGTGGACGAACGTTTAAATAGTCTTTGTAATGGGGCAGTGTCACATGGTATATGTCACATGGGTTGGTCACATGGTATATGTCACATGGGGACTATGACATCGTAAGGGGGCGGGGTCACCATGTGACATATACCATGTGACCAACCCATGTGACATATACCATGTGACACTGCCCCATTGGCACTATATAAGTGAGAGCACAGAGCGGCTCTGGCATTCCGGCCGGAGAGAGCGACGTGTCAACATCTCCTGGAGAAGAACAAGAAGAAGAAGAAGAACAAGAAGAACAAGAAGAACAGACGGCGGCGGCGACAGAAGACCGGGCCACCGCCTCAAAAAGAGCTATAAGAAGGCGCGGTGGCCTGGCAGAAGAACCGAAGAGGGGGACAAGACCCCCGAAGTCGGGAGAAGAGGCCGCGGCGGGGAGGAAGAAAGCCGGACTCCTCCGCTAGCAAAAGAGCTACAAGAAGATAGCGGAGGAGTCCGGAGAAGACCCCCGAAGACGGAAGACCCCCGGAGCTGTGCAATAAAATATTTTATCTCTGTGTTGTGGTTTTTTTTGTACTTTTTTTCACAGGTGAATGGGTAGGGGTACATTGTACCCCATACTCATTCACATAGGGTGGGGGGCCGGTATCCGGGGGCCCCCTTCTTAAAGGGGGCTCCCGGATTCCGATAAGCCCCCCGCCCGCAGACCCCGACAACCAACGGCCAGGGTTGTCGGGAAGAGGCCCTTGTCCTCATCAACATGGGGACAAGGTGCTTTGGGGTGGGGGGGCCGCGCGGCCCCCCCTTCCCCAAGGCACCCCCCATGTTGAGGGCACGCGGCCTGGTACGGCTCAGGAGGGGGGGGGCGCGCTCGCTCGCCCCCCTTTCCTGGCCGGCCGGGTAGCGTGCTCGGACAAGGGTCTTTTGTGGACTTTGGGGGAACCCCCACGCCGATTTTTTTCGGCGTTGGGTGTCCCTTTAAGTCCATACCAGGCGGCGGTGCCCGCGACGTCTCCTTCGCGGGCCCCGCCTACCTGTACACGCGCTCGAAATGGGCGGACTTTTCCGTGCGGGAAAAGTACTCCCATTTCAAAAGTTGAGCGAACAAGCCTACACACGGGCGGACTGTCCGCTCAAACAAGGTTTCAGCGGACAGTTTTTCAGAATTTCCGAAAAACCTTGTCCGTCCAACTGTCCGCTGAAACTGTCCGCTGAACGCCCACACACGAGCGGACTGTCCGCTTAAACACTGTTCAGCGGACAAAGTTGGGCGAACAGTCCGCCCGTGTGTACGCGGCCTCAGACATACGAGGGTAACTTAAATTTAACCGGTTCCCGACCAGCGCACGGCGATGTACGTTGGCAGAATGGCACGGGCAGGCGTATTGGCGTACATGTACGTCCAATCTTCAATGCCGCCCTGCCATCGGGAGCGCGCATCGCTGTTCTGGACCCCCGTGAGTCCGGTCATGGGACCCGCGGACTCGATCGCCGCGGGAATACCCGCGATCATCTCACGAGACGGCTGAATGGAGGAAATGCCGTTTAAACAGCATTTCTCCATTCTGCCTAGCAACTAGTGACGCTGATCTCTGCTCCATGTGATTGGAGCAGAGATCAGTGTTCACTAAATGAAAGCCCAACCCCCCCACAGTTAGTAACACACCCCTAGGAACACTTAACCCCTACACTGCCACCCACTGGTTAACCCCTTCACTGCCAGTGTCATTTACACAGGAATCACTGCATTTATATAGCAGTGATTGCTGTATAAATGACAATGGTCCAAAAAATGTGTCAAAAATGTCCGATGTGTCCGCCACAATGTCACAGTCACAATAAAAATCACTGATCGCCGCCATTACTAGTAAAAAAAAAAATAATAAAAAAATATTAGTAAAAATGCTATAAAACTATCCCCTATTTTGTAAACGCTATAACTTTTGCGCAAACCAATCAATAATCGCTTATTGCAATTTTTTTTACCAAAAATATGTAGAAGAATACGTATCGGCCTAAACTGAGGGAAAAACATGTTTTTTTATATATTTTTGGGGGATATTTATTATAACAAAAAGTAAAAAATAATGCGTTTTTTTCAAAATTGTCGCTCTATTTTTGTTTATAGCACAAAAAATAAAAACCGCAGAGGTGATCAAATACCACCAAAAGAAAGCTCTATTTGTGGGAAAAAAAGGACGTCAATTTTGTGTGGGAGCCACGTCGCCACGACCGTGCAATTGTCAGTTAAAGCGACGCAGTGCTGAATCGCAAAAAGTGGTCTGGTCTTTGACCAGCAAAATGGTCCGGTCTGTAAGTGGTTAAATCTAGTAGCAGCCGTTGATAAATCACCGCTATAGTATTCAGACACACGGAAAATGGCCGCGGGTGTAGCTCAAAGAAACCTCCCATATGAATTCTAGTCGAGGGATGACTATGGGAAAATGGTTGATGATCGGGCGCACGAAAAATGGCCGCGGGTGTAGCCTGACCGTTCGGAAACTATGGGAAAATGGTTGATGATCGGGCGCACAAAAAATGGCCGCGAAAACATATGGATTATATTTCATGTCATCTTTTTATACAAATTTCAAAGTATTCCTCACAGTACCCAGGTCTAGCATGATATTTGAATGTATCAATAACCTACCAAAAAACAGGAGAAAATAAGAAAATATTTCCGGTCTCATAAGACAGAAGATCTTTTGGACTGAGGGGCTCGTTCTTCTACTGGGACGTTTCCGCCATTTTCTTTTCCTGTAGCGGCCGGGGCTGCAAAGAAGAGAAGATGATAAGTATGTCTTATGTAGTATAAAGTAACATTTGAAGAGAACTCGGTACCATAAAGACAAGTTTGTACATTTTAAACATTTATATCTTCTTTTTTTTTTTGTTTTTACAGTTTATGCGATCATTGTTTTCCAAAAAAAAAACATGTGACACAAAGTGCGCCCAGAACACCGGAGTCATACAAAATGGCGGGTTTACTAAATAGTAAGAACAACTGAATACGCTTTATTTCAGGCTGTCTTTCTGGAACTCACAGGGCTGTCTGAAAAGAGCAGGTAGGGAGAATGATAAGTCTCTCCCCTGGGCCCTTGGACTGTATGTACTCAACTTGAGCTGTTGAACTCTGTAAACCAGTTTATTTTTTTTAGCTAAAAAGATAAAACTAGCCATAAAAGGATGCTAAAAAGAACCACCTGCTGGCTGGAAATGTGGCAATGAAATATTTACATACAGTGCCTTGTGAAAGTATTCACCCCCCCCCTTGAACTTTTCAACCTTTTGCCACATTTCAGGCTTCAAACATAAAGATATAAAATTTAAATTTTTTTGTGAAGAATCACCAACAAGTGGGACACAATTGTGAAGTGGAACGAAATCTATTGGATTTTTTAAACTTTTTTAATTAATAAAAAAATGAAAAGTGGGGCGTGCAAAATGATTCGGCCCCCTTGCGTTAATACTTTGTAGAGCCGCCTTTTGCTGCGATTACAGCTGCAAGAGTACCGAGCAATGTACACACGGAACATAGAGCAATGTACACACAGATCACAGAGCAATGTACACACAGAGTATAGAGCAATGTACACACAGATCACAGAGCAATGTACACACAGAGTATAGAGCAATGTACACACAGAGAATAGAGCAATGTACACACAGAGTATAGAGCAATGTACACACAGAGCATAGAGCAATGTACACACAGAGCATAGAGCAATGTACACACAGAGCATAGAGCAATGTACACACAGAGAATAGAGCAATGTACACACGGAACATAGAGCAATGTACACACAGAGCATAGAGTAATGTACACACAGAGAATAGAGCAATGAACACACGGAACATAGAGCAATGTACACACAGAGTATAGAACAATCTATACACAGAACATAGAGAAACATACACACAGAGCATAGAGCAATGTACACACGAAACATAGAGCAATGTACACACAGAGTATAGAGAAATGTACACACAGAGCATAGAGCAATGTACACACAGAGCACACATGCACAAGGTACACACAGAGCATAGGGCAATGTACATACAGAGTATAGAGCAATGTATACACAGAGTATAGAACAATCTATACACAGAACATAGAGAAACATACACACAGAGCATAGAGCAATGTACACACGAAACATAGAGCAATGTACACACAGAGTATAGAGAAATGTACACACAGAGCATAGAGCAATGTACACACAGAGCACACATGCACAAGGTACACACAGAGCATAGGGCAATGTACACACAGAGTATAGAGCAATGTATACACAGAGCATAGTGCAATGTACACACAGAATATAGAGCAATGTACACACGGAACATAGAGCAATGTACACACAGATCATAGGACAATGTACACACAGAGTATAGAGCAATGTACACACAGAGTATAGAGCAATGTACACACGGAACATAGGGCAATGTACACACAGAACATAGAGCAATGTACACACAGAGCATAGAACAATGTACACACAGAGCATAGAGCAATGTACACACAGAACATAGAGCAATGTACACACAAATCACACATGCACAAGGTACACACAGAGCACACATGCACAAGGTACACACAGAGAACGCATGCACAAGGTACACACAGAGCACGCATGCACAATGTACACACACAGCACACATGCACAAGGTACACACAGAGCACACATGCACAAGGTACACACAGAGCACACATGCACAAGGTACACACAGAGCATAGGGCAATGTACATACAGAGTATAGAGCAATGTATACACAGAGCATAGAGCAATGTACACACAGAGTATAGAGCAATGTATACACAGAGCATACAGCAATGTACACACAGAGCAAAGAGCAATGTATACACAGAGCATAGTGCAATGTACACACAGAGTGTGATGGATCCAATACCACACTCCGATTGAGTGATTTCATCATATAGCACTTCCTCCAAGCCTGGATATAGATATCAGATATTCCAACCGCTCACAAGCACAAAACAAGACGACACTTGCTTAGCTGCTGAACAAGGACTGATTTATTAGAACCAAAATGACAAGTATTTATAATACAGTAGAAGGGGAGGTCCCCCCTCCTGATCATTTATTCTAACAATACAACTGTAGCCAGAAAGAGAATTAACCTGAGCTAATTATCTAAATCAACACTCAGACTAGTTGACTGAGAGATAAGACTTTTCGGCTCCTAGCTCACTAACAATGCAATATACATTACCATAACCATCAACACAGGGTTAAGTAGCACAAACAACAATGTGTGGAATACTCTTACAAGCCAGACTAGACTCATTTGCATTATACAAGACAACAGACAGGTGGCTGGAGTTGATGACATTAGCATCTAACAGTTTGTGTCCCAACAGCATAAGACAACACACATTATATATAAATATATACAGCACTGAATCTGACTAGCACAGATTATAGTGGGGTTCTCATTCACTCCGTGCCCCTTAACCACTTAAGGACCGCCGTATTGCCAATGTACGTCATCACAATGGCATGTACAGGCACAAGCACGTACATGTACGTGCCTGCCTTCCAGCGGGTGGGGGGGTCCGATCGGACCCCCTCCCGCTGGATACGGCAGTCCGGTTTGCTGCAACTGTCAGGGGTAGGAGCTTTGTGTGACATGACACTGATCACCGCTCCCGATCACAGGGATCAGTGTCCTGTCACTAGGCAGAACAGGGGAGATTATTGTTTTCAGATTATTGGTTCAATATTGATTTGGCCCTTTGCAGCTATAACAGCTTCGCCTCTTCTGGCTCACAGTCTCTGCTCTAAATAATACTAAAGGTGGTCTATGGGGTTGTCAGGACTCTGTGCAGGCCAGTCGGGTTCCTCCACCCCAAACTCGCTCATCCAGGTTTTTATGGACTTTACTTTGTGCACGGGTCCCAATCATTTGGTGGGGGGAGATTATGGAGTGAGGAAAGAGGGATTATGGTGTGCGGTTGCTTTTCAGAGGTTGGGTTTGGCCCCTTAGTTCCAGTGAAGGGAACTCTTAAGGAGTCAGTATACCAAGACATTTTGGACAATTTCATGCTCCCAACTTTGTGGGAACAGTTTGGGGACGGCCTCTTCCTGTTCCAACATGATTGCTCACCAAAGCACAAAGCAAGGTCCATAAAGTCATGGATGAGCGAGTTTGGGAGGAACGTAACTGGCCTGCACAGAGTCCTGACCTCAACCTTATAGAACACCTTTGCGATGAATTAGAGTGGAGACTGCGATCCAGGCCTTCTCGTCCAACATCAGTGCCTGACCTCACAAATGCTCTGGGATGCCATTAAAGTTCATGTAAAGGCAGGTGTCCCAATACTTTTGGTAATATAGTGTAGTTTATACCCCCCAGGAGGACAGTCCCCTCATGGGGATATAAGCAGAGATAAGATAGGACATACAACCAGTAAAAACATGACAATGCAACACAGGAATTCCCCACCCTGCCCTCCTTTCCTGGAAAACATGCCCACAACAAGTGTTGATCAGCCAGGGTATGCCCACCGGGGTGCCCAGAAACAGTTCCACAACCCCGGATACATGAAGTACATCACACCCCCCATTTCTAAATGCCCCGCCCAGATCCAGCTCAGATCCAGGGTACAAAGCGGCACATCTTCAGCCCAAATAGTATAAAAAGTTACTAATAGAAAGATGGGGGTAGTCGGGGCAAAATGGGCAAACGCTGCATTAAGCAGATCTGGAGGAGCAGCCGGGGCAAGAAAAGTTCTATACCCCCGGCTGGTGAAGGTGGGTCTCCACAATCTGTAAGACAACGTCCCCTCAGATGTACCCCTGTTCTGGGGGCTTCCTGGCTGCGTAATCCCAGTAGATACCCCCAGCCAGGCAAAGGGATTGAGGACCGGCTCTCCTCCATGCCCCGACTACTCCGAAAAGTAGATAAAATCTGCGGTCTCCTCCATGGGCCATAATCAGAGGGTAGAAGGTGTAATAGTCATTTTGCTGCTATGCACACAGCGCCATCTACTGCTGTGCTTCCAATAAGCACCCATTTCCATCTTAATGATATAATACTTTAGGCTTACCTTCCAACCCATTCATCCCAATGACCGGACATCCCCAATGTGACCGACATCCCCAATGTGACCGACATCCCCAATGTGACCGACATCCCCAATGTGACCGGACATCCCCAATGTGACCGACATCCCCAATGTGACCGACATCCCCATCCCAGCCTGACTGCTCTTCAGCCAGACCCCTCTGGTTCCCCAGTAAAGAGACATCACCAGCATTCTTACATTCTCCAAACGGTCAGTATGTCTGTGCTCTCTGACCTCAACAAATCTTTTATTACATTTCCACAGGAAGCCACGCCCTGGAGGGTTGGCCTCCAACAGCTGAACACCTCCCACAAAGGGTGTGACCTCACAGTAGCAACACAGGATGTGAATGCCCATATAAGGACAATACAATACAGAAGAAGGAACCAATCACAGACATGTCTACATTCAAATAGTCAGTGATACAAACTGACTAAATGCTTCCAGTGATGGAAACCATACAAAACCAATGAATGATGACTATAATTCCACTGATAGAAATCCTTAATATACATTGTTCCAGAGAATAATGTATACCTGGATTATTCTACACCTCCTTGTGGATGGAAGGTTATCCACAGATGTGCGCTGCCCATCTCCATGTGGTGATCAGACACAGCAGAGACAATGAGCGCACATCCGCCTACAACCAATCCCTGCAGAGCAAGCATATGCCCCCAGACCATCGTCTGTACAATGTACAGGGGCCCTTTTGCTGGCGGACATACCCCCACTCCACAAACACCTCTTTCCAATCCCAAGAAGTTTTCCACTACCTAACGGATCTCACCCAGCGTCAGTCTGCCCCAGTCAGCTCTTTTAGAGAATGAACACAGGAGGACTCTTATGACAATACATATAAAAATACATATAAAATTTTCCACAACAGCTCCTCCTCTTTGTCATGTGATCCCATGTGTCCCTCCATGACTTTCCATCTTCTTACACCCGGCCTTACAGTCCATAGGAGTCCATAAAAAGGAAAACACGGCTTGACATGTAGACTTCTCCTCAGGAGGGATGACATGGTGAGCTGTAGTAGTCGCTGGTCGGTCTGGGATCCTCGGTGTCTTTTTCTTGGGTCGGCCATCTTGGGCTCATCTGCTCGGGCTCTGGTCCAATCAGGGAACAGGAACGCCTCATCACGGAATATAGAAGAATAGAAACAAAAACAACATGAGTAAATATACCCCGACTTCCTTCAACTATGATCCACTGCAACAATAAAGATTAAATGCCCCCAGATTCCCAGACCCTTAGAGGATTCCAACCTTCACTATCTATAGCTCTGGCTTTGCCCTTTAGGTTTCTTATCCTTCTCCATATGGGCCTGAACTTTGTCCCCAGTATCCCCGATCCAGGTATAGCAATCTTTACTTATCAAATCCCAGGAACCCCCCTTGGATTGTGGGAACTTCCTTGTGGCTTCAACAGTTACATGAAAACATCCCGTCCTCAATGGATGAGAAATTGTTCAATCGTTTCATAAGCCCCTCCCCCACCGTGTACAAGAAATTCCCGTCCGGCTGTCCCCGACATTCTCACCTTCTCTCCCGTCATCAGAATCGGCCGCGACATAAGATGGTGGGACGAGATTCACCAGCACACATCAACCTCTCGCCTTCGGGGAATTACCTTATAAGCTGTAGATCCTCATTAATACCAAACTAAAGCTGAGACCCGCTTGTGGGCCACCTAGTTACCCCGATACCAAAACTGGCAAGAAGCAGAGCGATTGTTAACCACTTGCCGCCCACCCTATAGGCAATTGACGGCAGCAAAGTGGTTTCATAATCCTGACCGGACATCATATGACGTCCTCAGGATTATGAGCCCCCCGGTGGCGCGCATCGCGGCGATCGTTGTTGCGGGGTGTCAGTCTGACACCCGGCAACTACGATCTCGGTAAAGAGTCTCCGTCGGAGACTCTTTACCATGTGATCAGCCGTGTCCAATCACGGCTGATCACAGTGTAAATGGGAAGAGCCGGTGATCGGCTTTCCCTCACTCGCATCTATCAGACACGAGTAGAGGAGAGCCGATCGGCTGCTCCTCTGAAGGGGGGGTCTGTGCTGATCGATTATCAGCACAGCCCCCCCGAGGATGCCCACACTGGACCACCAGGGACGCCACCAGACCACCAGGGAAAAGGTAATCCTCCCTAGACCACCAGGGATGCCAGTCAGCACAATGGATGCCAATCAGTGCCCATAATGGATGCCAATCAGTGCCCACAATGAGCATCACTGATTGGCATGCATTATTGTTTGGCACTGATTGGTATCCATTACTATAGTATAACACCAATGCCGCCTATGAGTGCCCACCTGTGCCGCCTATCAGTGCCCACCTGTGCCGCCTATCAGTGCCCACCCGTGCCCATCTGTGCCGCCTATCCATGCCCATCTGTGCCTCCTATCCATGCCCATCTGTGCCGCCCATCCGTGCCAGCTATCAGTGCCAATTTGTGCCACCTATCAGTGTCCGTCCGTGTCGCCCATCCGTTTCGCCCATCAGTGCTGCCTATCAGTGCCGCCTATCAGTGCCGCCTATCAGTGTCAATCAATGCCACCTCATCAGTGCCACTTCATTGGTGCCACATTGGTGCCCATCAGTGCCGCCTTATCAGTGCCCATCAGTGTATCCCCATCAGTGCCAATCAGTGAAGGAGAAAACGTACTTATTTACAAAGTTTTGAAACTGAAACAAACAAAAACATTTTTATTTTCGAAATTTTCGGTATTTTTTTTATTTGTGGCGCAAAAAATAAAAACCGTAGAGGTGATCAAATACCACCAAAAGAAAGCTCTATTTGTGGGAAAAAAATGATAAAAATTTCATTTGGGTACAGTGTAGCATGACCGCGTAATTGTCATTCAAAGTGCGACAGCGCTGAAAGCTCAAAATTGGTCTGGGCAGGAAGGTGTTTAAGTGCCCCCCCCCGGGTGGGTATTGAAGTGGTTATAATTATAATTCATTTTATCCTCTAGAAATGTATCATTACATTCTATTGTCATGTGTCTGTTTGGATTTTACTAGTTTGTCAAAAACTCCTCCCACCGATATGAACGTCCTCTACATATCATGTACCTCCATCATCGCTGGGGCCCTAGTAGACCCAACCGCGTGTCCTGATCACTTTCTTAGCTAGTTGGAAAATACAAATAAAAATATAAATAAAAAGATACTTCTCATCCTTGTCTCGTTCTGCAATCTTCTTTACAACGACCCGTCACCTGTCACACACTTGTCTAGAATTAGAGGAGTTCCTATTATTGGTTTGAAAATTTGTCATTCTCACCTCTCCCATCCCCCCTTTCCCTCCTCATTACAACCTGGAGGAAAACACGCAGGGTTTAGAATGGAGCAGAAACAAAACCAGTGAAATATCCTATGATACTTTTACCTTCTTATACACTTTCAGAAACTCCTCGCACCTGAAAAGTCACTTATAAACAAAAGTTATTACTCCGTCCTTCATAGACAACACAACATTCGTGTAGATTGGTAAATTGTCATTGACCTTCCTCAAAACCGATAATAACTAAACCCCTCTGTAACCCTTACTTTTATGTTCTTACTAAAATACAACCCCCGCCACACGTAAGATGGCCGCCGCGGTGGGTTCAGACATCTTCTTGTTACCACAACCAATGAGAATTCTAAAACCTGAGACAAACACTAAGGCCGCGTACACACGGGCGGACTGTTCGCCCAACCTTGTCCGCTGAACAGTGTTTGGGCGGACAGTCCGCTCGTGTGTGGGCTTTCAGCGGACAGTTTCAGCGGACAGTTGGACGGACAAGGTCTTTCGGAAATTCCGAAAAACTGTCCGCTGAAACTGTGTTTGAGCGAACAGTCCACCCGTGTGTGGGCCAGTCCGCTGTACTTTCGAAATGAGCGGACTGTTCCCGCTCGGAAAGTCCGCCCATTTCGAGCGCGTGTACAGGTAGGCGGGGCCCGCGAAGGAGACGTCGCGGGCTCCGCCGCCTGTAATGGGCTTAAAGGGGAACCCCAACGCCGAAAAAAATCGGCGTGGGGGTTCCCCCCAAGTCCATACCAGACCCTTGTCCAAGCACGCTACCCGGCCGGCCAGGAAAGGGGGGCGAGCGAGCGCGCCCCCCCCGCTGAGCCGTACCAGGCCGCGTGCCCTCAACATGGGGGGGTGCCTTGGGGAAGGGGGGGCCGCGCGGCCCCCCACCCCAAAGCACCTTGTCCCCATGTTGATGAGGACAAGGGCCTCTTCCCGACAACCCTGGCCGTTGGTTGTCGGGGTCTGCGGGCGGGGGGCTTATCGGAATCCGGGAGCCCCCTTTAAGAAGGCGGCCCCCGGATACCGGCCCCCCACCCTATGTGAATGAGTATGGGGTACAATGTACCCCTACCCATTCACCTGTGAAGTAAAGTACAAAAAAAAAACACAACACAGGGAAAAAATATTTTATTGCACAGCTCCGGGGGTCTTCCGTCTTCGGGGGTCTTCTCGCCGGACTCCTCCGCTATGTGTGTGTAGCTCTTTTGCTAGCGGAGGAGTCCGGCTTTCTTCCTCCCCGCCGGCGGCCTCTTCTCCCGACTTCGGGGGTCTTGTCCCCCTCTTCGGTTTGCCCTCTGTGAAACTTCCATACATTTGTAATACAAATAACACACCGCTGTGTACAAAAACTCAGTTCAAGCTAGTTTCACCCTCCACTGAAATTCAACGCAAAATAGAGATTTAAACTGAAAACCAAAAATTCACTACAGAAAATGCAATAGCTTAACTGAAAAATTACATAAAAGGTACAAAAATAGAATTCACTTAAAGGAAATGGCGCCTAGAGAGAAGGTGGCGGCCCAGACCACATGGCCTAGGAACAAGATGGCGGCTCATGTCACATGGTTTCATACACAAGGGAATGGTGTCTGCACCTTCCCCTATAGGAAGAATCAGAGATTTTCAAAATGGCCACCAAGCCTGGTCACATGGCAGACAACAAAAGCTAGGCTACAACAAAATGGCGAATTTTCCCGCCAAAAAAAAACATAATTTCTCCCCACAAACTTAAACAGACACACAGTTCAGGAACAGTTCCACTGAAAAGTATGTCATCTTACCACACAATTGAGAATGCACACTTAGTAACACATGTTATCCAATGAAACAAAAACACCACATAAAACCACAATATAACACAATATATCCCAGGCCAGCTCAAACATCGCCTCTTTTCTCACACAAAGTTCAATTCTGGCATCAGCTTCCATAACAAGCCATAACAAGCCATCGTTTCCCTTCCCACAGGGCGTAGCCCGTTCAACACAAAACATTTCCTATTGTCCACAACATGGGGTAGCTACCTTGGCTGCCCCTCCCCCAGGCCACATGGCACACAAACTTGCAGTTACAAACTGCTCTACGAGACTCATGCAGTCTACTTGTTCCATACATAGGTAACAATCTAAATTCATCCATTTCTCATTCAGTTACTTACACAACATGCAGTTTCTATACACATACACTCGAACTGATCCAAATCACACACACCTTCTCACACACACACACACACACACACACCTTCTCACACACACACACACACACACCTTCTCACACACACACACACACACACACACACACCTTCTCACACACACACACACACAAACATGCAATCAAACTTCCAACATTATCTCAAGAAGACGAAAAAGTTGTTCTTTTCGCAAAGCAGGACCTCCCCAATGCATCACATAGCTTAAAGTGGAGGCCACCCTGAAAACAAAAAAAATATTAAAAATTACAAAAATATATAAAAAAAAAAAAAAAAAAATGAAATTTTTTTTTTTTTTTTTACTTACCAGAAATGCCTGTTGCTAGGCACTTTCTCCTAATCTTCCTCTTCCTCCTCCGCGGAGATCTTCTGTCTTCTCTCTTCGTCGCGGCGTCTTCTGGGAAATGGGTCGCGCTGTGTTCTGGGAACTGTGTGTTCCAGAACACAGTGCGTCCCATTCAGAAAGCACTGCGGGACTCGCGCATGCGCAGTAGGAAACGGGCAGTGAAGCCGTAAGACTCCACTGCCTGTTTCCCTTACAAGGAATGGCGGTGCCGAGGGACGGGTCGGCCTCGGGCCGCCGACATCGCGGGCGCCCTGGACAGGTGAGTGTGTTGATTAAGTCAGCAGCTGCAGTGTTTGCAGCTACTGACTTTTTTTTTTTTTTGTATAACCGGCCCTTCTCTTTAATGATCCAATTGCAAAAGGAGGTTCTGTTTACTCCTACCTGGCTCGCCATCTGATGTAGAAATCTGGCTGTATGCTGTGCACACAACCACATCTACTGCTGTGCTCATATAAGCCCCCACTTCCATCTTAGTGATATAATAAGATCCAGAAAGTCGACAAAACAAACAAAGATGTCACCGCTCCAAGTCAAAACCACTGACAGGCTGCTAGCTCTCCAAGTGGGGTTCCAGGTGCAGGCTGATTGCATAAGCCAAATGTGTAGAAACAGAACGAAACTCTGGATCCGGATTGTGTAAAAATTAGATGCCTTTATTTCTTCAAAATGCAAGTGCAAAACTTCATTGAACGAAACGTCACAGCAAAAAGGGAACAAAAAAGGATTTTTGAATAAAAAAGCTAACGCGTTTCACACTACAAACAGCGCTTACTCATAGCTAGCTTATGTTCTGAATAACGAACAAATATATACTGTTCATGTATAAGCACACCACAGTGACATCAGAGGTAAAACCATGACAGCTGATAAGGCTATCATCATAGATTCTCCACACATGCATTCCACACCCAGTTGTTGGTTGGTGAAAATAACTGGGAAAGGAAAAAAGGGGAAAAAAAGGTGAACATGTCTGTGTGTTGAAACGTGATTTGATAAAAAGTATAAATATGTAAAAAATATATATATACATATAGAGGTGAAAATAACAAAATGTGAAAAAAAGAAAAATGTATATATGTATATAGGCGTGTATTAATGTGTGTATATAAATATATTGGTGTAAAGGTGATGATAATACATATAATTGTGCACTAGTGCAGAATAACCTTTTAATGCATAGATAAAGAATATGAATAAATGTCATACAATTCAAAGTGAAACAGTATTGAATGTTTATATGTAAATAAACTCAAATATTTAGAGAATGAACTGTGATATAACAGTGACAGAGATAAACCTGCACTAATCAAAATCACATCAGATCGATGGCCATATTTATGTGAACTGTCGGTGAAAAAAGAAAAGGATAATAATAAAAGAGCCAATATGAAACCATACAATTGATGGACTTATTTCGATGACAAGTAGTATGCATGCATGGAAAATCCAGGATTCAGAAGCAGATCACAATTGCCAAATATTTCTAAAGTTGTACATACACCAACCAATCTCGTGTTTTTATCGATGTGTGAATGAATGTAAATACACCAATCAATGCATAAAATAAAGTATGTACCTGCTACTACCACTATAAAAACACACAAATATACAAATATAACATGTAAAATAGTTAAATAAAAACAGAAACAAAAAAGAAAAACAAAAAACCTTTCAGAACCCTCACGGACACTAGAATAAGCCGAGACGCCTCAATCAAGTGCCTAAAACAGTAAATGCACCCAAATCAGGCGTATGCTTTAGGCAATCAACCATCTACTTCCATAAATATTACGATTAATGGGCGAGAAAAGGAACAAACATTTTAACCCCTTCCTTCCTAAACTATAATTAACTCATGTTGTTCACTCGGGTCGCCCATATAAAAAACACCAATACAGCGACGTGCAGAAATGTCTGTAATACAATAAATGCAACTAGTGTACAGACACCAACTGTTCTACATAGAATAGTGATATATAGTGTGTAATCGCAGTGTATATAAAGTCACTTAGACATTTTTTATAAGTTGTGTAATATGAAAAGGAAATATCTCACTGTAATACATCTCCTTTTCTTTGGAGACCAATGACCTGAATGAATAGTATGGGAGAGTCTATGATGGAATAGAGGCAAGGATGCAATGACTATAACGGGGGATTGAACATGATCAATTCCGCATGAGATAAAATGGTGATATATATATATAACCACAATATGTATACACTCGTGTGAACACGGTTTGTGGACTATATATATGCAGAAGAGATCACGCTACAATGCTGTGAGATCTCTTGATTTCTATTTCTTATTTTTATTATTATTTATTTATTAACCTAATGTAAATGACACCTCTCTAGATTATGTGAAGTGAAAAAATATATAAAGATTTACTTGTTAAAAGACTATAGTCGCGGAAAAAGAATATTTCCAGATCTGTACAATGGTTGAATGTGAAATGTGCTGTATGTAAACCGCATCAATAAATTGCATAAACCGCAAAGTGTGTAATGCGGTATATACAAAATCCCCAATATCTGGGTTATATCAGTAAACCACATACATGTAAAATAGTGAGTGTGTCCCATATCTATGAGACTATACCCATATAATGTATACTGTATCTGAAAATATCTACCGTATATACTCGAGGATAAGCCGAGATTTTCAGCCTCTTTTTTGAGGCTGAAAGTGCCCCCCTCGGCTTATACTCGAGTCATCGCCGTCTGACTGCTCGATCAGCGTATCGAGCAGACAGACGGAGGACATACTACAATTCGAAAGCCGCGCCTCCGCCTCCGCCTGTGATAGGCGGAACACTGAATTTCCCAGCAGCCTGTGTTCCGCCTATCACGGACATCGTCTCATCCTCGTCCGTAGTACGAGGATGAGACGATGTCCGTGATAGGCGGAACACAGGCTGCTGGGAAATTCAGTGTTCCGCCTATCACAGGCGGAGGCGGAGGCGGAGGCGCGGCTTTCGAATTGTAGTATGTCCGCCGAGGCGCCGACGAAGAGCGGCGATCCTGGCAAGGCACGGGACGGAGGCAAGGCAAGGCACGGGACGGGACGGAGGCAAGGCACGACACGGGACAGAGGCAAGGAGGCAAGGCACGGCACGGGACGGAGGCAAGGCACGGGACGGAGGCTCGGGACACAGGCTCGGGACACAGGTAGGCTGGACACACACACACACACACACACACACACACACACGGACACACACACATGGACACACACACACACACAGGGATGGATGGATGGAGACACACACACACAGGGATGGATGGATGGATGGATGGAGACACACACACACAGGGATGGATGGATGGATGGAGACACACACACACACAGGGATGGATGGATGGATGGATGGACACACACACACACAGGGATGGATGGATGGATGGACACACACACACACAGGGATGGATGGATGGATGGATGGACACACACACACACAGGGATGGATGGATGGATGGACACACACACACACAGGGATGGATGGATGGATGGACACACACACACACAAGGATGGACGGACACACAGGGATGGACGGACACACAGGGATGGACGGACACACAGGGATGGACGGACACACAGGGATGGACGGACACACAGGGATGGACGGACACACAGGGATGGACGGACACACAGGGATGGACGGACACACAGGGATGGACGGACACACACACAGGGATGGACGGACACACACACAGGGATGGACAGGCATGTCTCACCCTCGGCTTATACACGAGTCAATAAGTTTGCCAGTTTTTTGGGGGGTAAATTGGGGGCCTCGGCTTATATTCGGGTCGGCCTATACTCGAGTATATACGGTATATATGGGTAACATTCACAAACTAGACAAAAACCCCCCTTCTATAGTCTTAGTAAATAAGGGGAAGAAATGTCAATTACCACCCACTTGGTGTGTCTGACTAGCGCACACATGTATAATTTTAGACATTCACATGGATGTTATCATTTTGATCCCATGTGACAAGCTTGTAGAGGGTGTTATTGTGAATGAACCTATGACTATTATAACGTTAGATTTTGGGATGGCTGCAAAAGCTGATGGAAAATAAGGAACAGAACTGGAACACTAGTACATCATAAAAGGTGACATTAAATTGGGCTAATCTTAATCCTGAAGGGGAATTACAGTGTTTCAAAAGATTTCTCAATCATAATAATATGAAACATCCCAATCAAAATTTAACCCTGTCGGAATTCTGGTTTCTAAAAAGAATATCCAGAAAACCTCACGTTTACAGAGTATGAGAAATCTGTCACCTCCTCGCTTGGGGGTCACCACCTTCTCAATCCCCTGTATAAATAGATAACATCCATGTGAATGTCTAAAATTATACATGTGTGCGCTAGTACAGCGCCGTGCACACCAACGTGCACGGCTCACAACCACACTCCCCCCTCCTCCATTAGGCCGGGAACGTGCCCGGTGCACGTGCACACGCCCGCGCGCGTGCACAAGGACTGCAGGATCCAGGGGGGGGAAGGAGAACCCCAAACAGGGCTGCGTGGGAACCCCAAACTACGTGGGACCTCTGTTTACCTTGATGTGGCAGGGACTGTAATGGAGACGTGAGTCAGCTGGAGAACCAGGCTTCACTGAGCGTGTGTATTGAAAGGCATGTAAGTATGCATCAGGCTGCTCTTACTCCCTCTAGTGGTGGAAACCAGGTAAGACATACAACTACTCATAATGAAGAAATCCATTCATATATTTATATATATAGGATTAACTTCCCTCACCTGTCCCCGCCGCAGGAATTGCTGGATCAGACAAATTCCAGCCTTCACCCATCACGGCGGGTATTGTTAGCCAACCTTCAGGTTTATCTGGGGCTCTTTCTCGGAAGAACCTCCTACCTGGGCCATGTAGAAAGCTCTGCCAGAAACTTTTGTGCGCTCTGTATAAACAGTACACCAAGTCTGGTTCTCCCAGAGCCCAGTCTTCCAATGGAGAGGACTTACAGGCAAAACCTTGCTTCTTCGGCTGACGAGGCCCGGGTACCATACCATCTTGGGAGTCAAATATCGGCCCGAGGTATGGATCCGGTTTGTTGTAGCCCTTCGGCCCTCGCAGGGACCTGCATAGAGCTAAAGTTTTACGTGACCATCACCATAGACACTGGCGAAAAAACTGAGGTGCCTCCCAGATGGGAGGGGTTATATAGGGGAGGAATTCTCCTTAATTAGGGTCAACCAGTGTCCAATCACCAGAGGTGCCTATATAACCCACTATGTAATGAAGCTCCTGTGTCCCGTGATGTATGATCAAGAAATGTGTTTTTCCTATTGCAGGGAGCGCGAGATGTACAGCACCCTGCAGCCGAGAACCGGCACGTTAGGATCCCGCTGGAAACAATCTCACGGGCAGGTGCTGAAGCCGCCCTTGCGTTGTATTTTGGTCCGTCGGACCAGCATACAGACGGACGGGTTTCCCCCGCTAGGAACTGGGTCTGGCGGGAAAATTTAAAACATTTTCTATTTCTAAAGGATTTTTGACAAGCAAAGCTCCGATGGAGCCCCACACACGATGAAATTGTCAGACGGATTCCTTCCGTCAGACCTTTGCTGTCAAAAAGTACAGTGGTGTTGTACTCGTCAAAACTCTGAGGTCACCTGGAAGGGTAATTAACCACTTGCTTACTGGGCACTAGGGATGAGCTTCGTGTTCGAGTCGAACGTACGTTCGACTCGAACATTGGCCGTTCGGCCGTTCGACGAATTCCGAACGTTTTGGCCGTTCGCGTCAAAATTCGAGTGACGCGCGCGCGGACCACAATGCACTGCGTTGGCGCAGTGCATTGCTGCCCGATGATTGGCCAAGCATGCACTGTGACCCCGCATGCTTGGCCAATCGCAGCGCCGGCAGCGAGGAGAGCCATGATTGGCCACAGGCATCCTGCCTGTGGCCAATCATAGCTCAGGCTGTGTAGTGCACGCCCCACACTATATAAGGCCGCCTTTGAGGCGGCTTCGTGTAGTGTGTTACTTTGCATCTGAAGCAGTGGGTGTTCTGTGTACCTTCAACACAGTACACACCAATCGTTTTTGGCTGATTTCCTATCTTGCTGCTGTGTAGTGGTTATTGTCTGTGCCCTGACTGCAGTATACACCACTATATTCACCTCACCTATATAGCTAGTGATCTAGCTTTAACCACTTAACAACTGCCCATTGCCGATTAACGGCTTCAGGGCGGTTGTTTAACTCAGAGAGGCCGTTAATTAACGCCCTCCCAGAATTCTGCTCTCGCGTGCCCCGAGGTGTGCGCACTCGAGAGCATCCGTGACCGCCGGGTCCATAGGACCCGGCGCATCACGGTAAACGGCCACTCATAGCGGCCATTTACCACGTGATTGCTCCGTCAAATGACGGAGTGATCACTTGGAAACAAACCGGCGTCATGTTATGACGCCGGTTCCTACCTCCCCTTTCTGTACCGATCGGTACAGCGGAGGGGAAAGAGATCGGTGTCAGCAGCGATGTGGGCTGCATCTGCAGTGCCCACATCGCTGCTCACCGAATTTAACCCCTCAATTCCCTGCCAATACTCTGCAATACCAGTGCATACTCTGCAGTACCCTGCCATTACTCTGCAGTGCAGTACCCCGCCATTACTCTGCAGTGCAGTACCCCGCCATTACTCTGCAGTGCAGTACCCCGCCATTACTCTGCAGTGCAGTACCCCGCCATTACTCTGCAGTGCGGTACCCCGCCATTACTCTGCAGTGCGGTACCCCGCCATTACTCTGCAGTGCAGTACCCCGCCATTACTCTGTAGTACCCCGCCATTACTCTGCAGTGCGGTACCCCACCATTACTCTGCAGTGCAGTACCCTGCCATTACTCTGCAGTGCAGTACCCCGCCATTACTCTGCAGTGCAGTACCCCGCCATTACTCTGCAGTGCAGTACCCTGCCATTACTCTGCAGTGCAGTACCCTGCCATTACTCTGTAGTACCCCGCCATTACTCTGCAGTGCGGTACCCCACCATTACTCTGCAGTGCAGTACCCTGCCATTACTCTGCAGTGCAGTACCCCGCCATTACTCTGCAGTGCAGTACCCTGCCATTACTCTGCAGTGCAGTACCCTGCCATTACTCTGTAGTACCCCGCCATTACTCTGCAGTGCGGTACCCCACCATTACTCTGCAGTGCAGTACCCTGCCATTACTCTGCAGTGCAGTACCCCGCCATTACTCTGCAGTGCAGTACCCTGCCATTACTCTGCAGTGCAGTACCCTGCCATTACTCTGTAGTACCCCGCCATTACTCTGCAGTGCGGTACCCCACCATTACTCTGCAGTGCAGTACCCTGCCATTACTCTGCAGTGCAGTACCTCGCCATTACTCTGCAGTGCAGTACCCCGCCATTACTCTGCAGTGCAGTACCCCGCCATTACTCTGCAGTGCGGTACCCCGCCATTACTCTGCAGTGCGGTACCCCGCCATTACTCTGCAGTGCAGTACCCCGCCATTACTCTGTAGTACCCCGCCATTACTCTGCAGTGCGGTACCCCACCATTACTCTGCAGTGCAGTACCCTGCCATTACTCTGCAGTGCAGTACCCTGCCATTACTCTGCAGTGCAGTACCCTGCCATTACTCTGTAGTACCCCGCCATTACTCTGCAGTGCGGTACCCCACCATTACTCTGCAGTGCAGTACCCTGCCATTACTCTGCAGTGCAGTACCTCGCCATTACTCTGCAGTGCAGTACCCCGCCATTACTCTGCAGTGCAGTACCCTGCCATTACTCTGCAGTGCAGTACCCTGCCATTACTCTGTAGTACCCCGCCATTACTCTGCAGTGCAGTACCCCGCCATTACTCTGCAGTGCAGTACCCCGCCATTACTCTGCAGTGCAGTACCCCGCCATTACTCTGCAGTGCAGTACCCCGCCATTACTCTGCAGTGCAGTACCCCGCCATTACTCTGCAGTGCAGTACCCCGCCATTACTCTGTAGTACCCCGCCATTACTCTGCAGTGCGGTACCCCACCATTACTCTGCAGTGCAGTACCCTGCCATTACTCTGCAGTGCAGTACCCTGCCATTACTCTGCAGTGCAGTACCCTGCCATTACTCTGTAGTACCCCGCCATTACTCTGCAGTGCGGTACCCCACCATTACTCTGCAGTGCAGTACCCTGCCATTACTCTGCAGTGCAGTACCTCGCCATTACTCTGCAGTGCAGTACCCCGCCATTACTCTGCAGTGCAGTACCCCGCCATTACTCTGCAGTGCAGTACCCCGCCATTACTCTGCAGTGCAGTACCCCGCCATTACTCTGCAGTGCAGTACCCTGCCATTACTCTGCAGTGCAGTACCCTGCTATTACTCTGTAGTACCCCGCCAATACCCCGCCAATACTCTGTAATACCCTGCCATAAATTGCCATACCCAGCCATACTCAGAGATACCCAGCCATACTCGGTGATACCCTGAAATACCCAGCCATAGACGCCCCCCACCCCTCACCGCCCTCCGGTGCTTCTACCAACTCGCCAGTACGATCAAAGCCAGAATCTTTTTTTTATTTTTTATTTCAGGCTTCCCAGCCTAGAGGTGAGATGTGGGGTCATATTGACCCCCCAGATTTCACTGTAAAGAGGACCTGTCACCCCATATTCCTATTACAAGGGATGTTTACATTTCTTGTAATAGGAATAAAAGTGATCAAAAATATATTTTTGGGAAAAAAAATGTCAAACTAAAATAAATAAATAAAGTAAAATGAACAATAAAAAAATAAAATAAAAATTAAAGCGCCCATGTCCCCATGTGCTCGCATGTGCCACACATGTGAGGTATCGCCGAGAACGTTAGAGCGAGAGCAATAATTCTAGTCCTAGACCTCCTCTGCAACTCAAAACATGTAACCAGTAAAAAAATATTTAAAGCGTCGCCTATGGGGATTTTTTAAGTAGCGACGTTTGGCGCCATTCCACGGGCATGTGCAATTTTGAAGAGTGACATGTTTGATATCTATTTACTCAGCATAACTTCATCTTTCACTTTATGCAAACATTGGGCTAACAAGTGGTTAATAATAGAGCTTGCAGTCAGTAGTGTTAGGAGATAGTGCATGCTGTCTGCGTGCTCTGTACCCAGTACATACCGCTATAATATAGGGCAGGCCCCTACTTTCAAACATCCAACTTACAAACATCTCCTACTTGCAAACGCAAGGAGACAGCAGCAAGTGAGATGAAAAAAGACGGACGACAAAACAAAATTATACAGGGGTGATAACCCTTCCCTATGTTTTCCAAAAAGCTTAAAGATAGTTTTTTTGACTGGAGCTACACTTTAAAAATGTACCGGTTGAAAATGACAAACAGATTCAACTTAACACAACAAACCTACACAGTCCCTGTCTTGTTTGCACCGCCTGTATACTGCTGTTCTGAGTATATAGGGCCTGGGGGCCACACGCATTTCCTTTTTTTAATATGGGTACGGGGTTCCCCTTAATATGCGTACAAGACCCAAATAGGCTGGTAATGGGCAGGGAGGGCTACCCATGCCATTTTTCTCAAGGATTTTCAACCATATTGCAGGAACCAGATATAACATTAAAACCGCAAGCAGTTTTAAATGGTGTTATTTCCGTTTAATGTCATTTTGTGCAGGGACTGTTCTAAACACGGGAAACACGTGGCACTTCACAGGCATACTACAGACACCCCCCAGGCACCATATTTAAAGGAATATTTCACTTTTTTTTTTTCACTTTAATCGTCATTAAAATCAGTGCTCCCGCCAAAACGGTAGTTTTTAAAACTTTTTTTTGCAGTGACCCATGTCCCCTGAGGCAGGAGGCAGGTCGCCAAACCCTTTTTAGGACACTATCTTGCATATTACCCGTTAAAATTAACACTTTCCAATTCGAACGTTCGAGTCCCATAGACTTCAATGGGGTTCTAACGTTCGTACCGAACGCGGGGGTCGTTCGCAAGTTCTGGTGCGAACCGAACCGGGGGGTGTTCGGCTCATCCCTACTGGGCACTGTCACCCCCCCTCCTGCCCAGACCAATTTTCAGCTTTCAGCGCTGACGCACTTTGAATGACAATTACGCGGTCATACAACACTGTACCCAAATGACATTTTTATCATTTTTTTCCCACAAATAGAGATTTCTTTCAATGATTTTTATTAAATTTTACAAAATAAAAACAAAACAAGTAAAAGATAGCACCTCCCCTTTTTAAAGTCAGGGGGTGCATAATGACGTACCAGTGTTTAACAGGCGTTACATAAAGTTGAAAACAGTCACATTTACATTGAAATAGGAGTAGCAATCCAGAAAAGTAACTATGAGGATTATGCACTAAAGAAGCCTCAGGCTATAACCTATACCTGATAGGAAGATGGAATGCTGGGGGGAAGCCATACCCCACCCCAAGGGGAGCACACTGTGGAGATGGCCTCTCACTCCAACCCCATCTCCGAATGGCCCGCAAGAGACAGTGCAGTAGTGGGCTGCCTATCTCCTATATCTAGCACATAGATAAACCAAAGGTCAATCGACTAATCAATCGCTGTGTGTAGGGGTCAGAGAGGAACCTACACCTGTAACAGGAGTGTTGAACTGAAAGTCCAGAGCAAACTCAGTGTGAGCGTGAGGATACCTAGCTGTGCCAGGGGGCTTCTGCCTGCTGTCGTATCTGGATACAAGAGATTAAAACACTGGAGCAAACCATCTAAGCCAGAGAGAGAGGGAAAAGGAACAGAATTAGAAAGAGAGAAAAGGTAGGGAAGAAAGAGAGGGATAGCAGGTCCATAAGAAGGGTGAGAATTGGGGAGGATAAGGAGAGAAGGTCATCCAATCGGATAGGAGCTGCCTTAGAAATCTAAGTCCCTGGAATTATAGGAATTCTGACATAATTCGCCCATGGTTCCCAGATCAATTGGAATTTGTGGGTTTTATCCAGTAGTGTACCAACGATTTTTTCTTGGGCCATGATCCAAGAAATTTTCCTTTTCATGTCGTGCATGGGTACCGTGGATCTTTTCCAATGTTTAGCTATAGTAATTCTAGCACCTAAGAGCATATAGAAAATTAAGGCTTGGGTGTGTTTGGGAGTTCCGTCCACACTGGCATTAAGAAGTGCTATCTCGGGTATCTGTGGGATAGGTGTACCCGTAATTTTCCTCAACAGGTGGAAAAAATTGTTCCAGAATTTCCGTATCCTGGGGCAGGTCCACCAAATATGAAATAGGGAGCCAGTAAGCCCGCAACCCCTAAAACATAAAGGGGAAGCATCCGGGAAAATCTTGGCCAGTGTGGTCGGTACTAGATACCAACGTACCATGAGTTTAATACTAACTTCCATTAGAGAAATATTCATAATATTTTTGAATGATCTGTGAAATTGAGAATACCATTTGGGTAGGTCCCACTCTACTGCCAGATCTTGTTCCCAAAGTCGGGCATATAATGGCTTGTTGGCATTTTTGGCTAGAGAGTTGTAAATAATGGAGATACCACCCCTCTGATCCAGCATATTGCCACACCATATTTCGTAAGGAGTCGGTAGAGGGGGTGTAGAGTTTAGAGGCCATTTGGATCGAAGGAAGTGAGAAATTTGTAATAGTCTATATCGCTCAGTGGGGGGCATTTCTAATTTGCTCACACAGTACGCCAGTGTGAGAGGACCTGTAGTATGCAGGAAATGTCTGATCCTGTACAAGCCTTTGTCTACCCACCACCTAAATGCTGTAATATTTTGTCCGGGCGGGAATTCTGGGTTATTAAAAAGATGGGCAAGTGGCCGCATGGGGGAGACCAGGGCTGAGTGCATTTGTAGCCTATCCCACAATGACATAGAGTGAGAGAGGGTGGGGGCCAATATCGCTGGCCGCAAACGCGGTTTAGACCAGAGTAGATAGTCGATTGTGTGATTCGGTGTCACCATCCTCTCCATGAGAAGCCAATCTGGTTTGGGGTTTTGCGAGTGTACTGTTGATATTTGGGCTATCTGCGCAGCTTGGTAGTACCACCAAATATTGGGCAAAGCTAGGCCCCCTTGGGTCTTGAGTCTATAGAGAATGTCTTTGGAACATCTCCTACCCTTGGAACCCCAAATAAATTTCAGGACGGAGGATTGGAAACGCATAATTTGGGCTTTCCTGATAGGAATTGGCAGAGAGCGGAAAAGATAAAGCAAGCGGGGCAATAGAGTCATTTTAATAGAATTTACGCGGCCCAGCCAGGATAGATCATATTTTGACCATAACGCCATGTCGGCTTCAAGTTTTTTGAACATGGGGGGGAAGTTACTGGAAAATAATTTATCATAACTGGTAGTCAGGTTTATTCCTAGATAGGGAATAGCTGATGAGTTCCAGGTAAACGGGAAGTGATTTTGAAGGTTTGTGAGAAGGTTTGGAGAGATAGATATGTTCAGAGCGGCAGATTTAGCAACGTTGACTTTGAGACCAGAGGCTCTACCAAATTGCTCCAAGAGTTTAAGGATGTTGGGAGTAGAGATAAGGGGGGATGTGATGAAAATGAGAAGGTCGTCCGCAAAGAGGGCACATTTATGTTCCTGAGCACCACATGAAACTCCCCTTATGTCTGGGTTTGTGCGTATGGCTATGGCTAGGGACTCAATGGCTATAGCAAAAATCAGGGGTGATAACGGGCACCCCTGTCTAGTGCCTTTCTCAATAGTGAACGTGTCCGAGTACCTGCCTTGCAGTCGTACTTGGGCGTTGGGATTAGAGTAGAGCGATTTCAAGGTGCCTAAAAAGTTCGGACCCATGCCCCACCTCCCAAGGACCGCAAAGATATAGGGCCAGGTGACCGTGTCGAACGCTTTTTGTAAGTCAACGGAAAGGAGGAACCCCTCCTGCTTGGGTCCTCCATCCCATTGAGAGTTAAGGAGAGACACTATATCAATAGCTCGTCTGATTTGGTCCGGGCCTTGTCTCCCCGGGATAAAGCCTGCTTGGTCCCGGTGAACATACTGAGCAATGAAAGAGGATAAACGGTTAGCCATTATTTTCGTTAAAAGTTTGAGATCATTATTGATCAAAGAGATCGGGCGATAATTGCTTACTAAGGACGGGTCCTTTCGGAATGACCGAAATGTATGCCAGGTTGGAGGCTTTATCCAGGGGAGTACCATGACTAAGAGAATTGAAAAATCTGGCTAAGTAAGGCGCTAGGATATTGGAAATTTTTTTATAGTAGCCGGCTGAGAAGCCGTCAGGGCCAGGAGCGGAACCTAATTTGAGCTTGCGTATAGTCTCCAGGACCTCCGACTCCGTAATGGGTAGATCTAGTAGCTCCGCATGATCTCCGGTGAGTTTAGGCAGGGGAATGGAATCTAGGAACTCCTCAATATTTGGGAGAGGGCTGGGTTTGTCGTCTTTATATAGAGAGGCGTAGAAATCTTGGAAGCATTCTAGAATGCTCTGCGGATTTTGTGTCAGGGTGCCGGTTGGTAGCTTTATCTTGGGGAAGGCCATAAGTCGTGATTTGGGAGACAATTTGGTGGCTAATTTGGAGCCTATTTTATCTTTATGCATATAATACCTGGCTCCAGACCAGCGAAGATGTTTTTCAGCCTCGTGGTGAGGGCCAAGTTGAGCCTGATCCTGGAAGATTCCAAGTCTTCCCGGGAAGATTGTGTACGTTCTCGCTTGTTGCGTTTACAGGCCGCCTGAAAGTCATTGGAGAGTTTGGTTATTTCAGCTCTATGTGCCTTCTTTAATTGGGATGAAAATTGCATAATTTTGCCCCTCATTACCGCCTTATGGGCTGCCCACAACGTTGCGGGGGAAATTTCTTCAGTATCGTTAGCTATAAAGTATTCTTTCAAATCCCGTTCGAGCATGGAGCAGTGAGCCGGGTTACTAAGCAGAGACTCGTTGAGACGCCACTTAAATTCCTTGTTTGCGGTAGAAGAATTGCGGAGAGAAAGTGTAACCATGGAATGGTCTGAAATAGGGGAGTCTTTGATTTTGGACTTTGTAGCTAACGACACATTAGTACCGCGAAGGAAAATATGATCTATCCTGGCGTAGGATTTTTGTGGGGCCGAGTAGTGGGTGTGGTCCTTGGTGAGGGGGTTGAGTTCTCTCCAAATATCCACTAGACCTGAGTCAAAGAGGAGCTTAGCTATTCTGGTACTCTGTTTGGAAGGTTGCTTTGGTCTCGAGGGACCGGAACCAGATTTGTTTAGAGAAACGTCAAAGGTAATGTTTGAATCCCCACCCAGGACGACAACCCCCTCCAGATGTGGGGAGATTGTAGTCAGCAGAGAAAATAAAAATTTGTCTTGGCCTTTATTGGGCGCGTAGTACGAGACAAAAGTGTGAAGTGACCCATCTATGGTGCCTTTTACAAGGATATATCTACCTAAGGGGTCAGTGAGAATCTGTGACATGGAAAAATTTAGATGTTTAGAGAAGCAGATAGCAACACCCTTTGTTTTGTTTTCGGCGTTTGAGAGGTAAAACTGGGGAAATTGTTGGTGTAGGAATGAGGGCTGGAAGGATTTAGGGAAGTGGGTCTCCTGAAGCAGGAGGACCGAAAAGTTTTGTGATTGGTACAATTTGAACAGTTTCCTTCTTTTAACAGGGGAATTAAGACCCTGGACATTATGAGACACTATGGAAAAGGGCGAAGCGATGACGTTAGGCACTGGCATGGATCAGGTGGGAGGTATCAACTGGGAGAGAGTGGGACCTACCTGATAAAGTGAGGACTGAAGCCGCCAAATCTTGAAGGAATGTATGATTAGATGACCTTCGGAGGGGAGATAGGAAAAGAGGGTCGGAGGTGGAGAAGTAGAAAGATGGACCTGCTAGGAGAAATAATAAAAGAAAAGAAATATCCGTTAACATTAACATTGAACAGATAAGCAAAAATCCCAAGGCGAAGTGTGAGAACCCGTTCCCACACCTCATCCCACCCAAACCCAAGCAAACTCGAATGAGTGCTCCTTCAAAAAAGGAAGGGGCACAAGGCCTCCCCACCATAGGAGGAACCACAAAGATCCCCCCCTCGGGTCGGAAGGTGTGGAGGCGCAGGACAGCCATCCCGGCCTTCTCCTATGGCCTAAAACAGTTGCTAAGGGGTTTAGCCCCCAACTAGATTTTCATACAACAGAGAATGTGTGCTCCCCTACCCCCCATCCCCCCCGCCCCTAGTTAGGGTCAGGGGGGTTTAGGAGTCCGGGGGACCGGGTGAACACCTCTTGCGGTAGAGTTTGCAGCAAACCCAAGAGAGACTAGTATGAAGATAATTACTACCTCCATCCGCCTGCATAGAACCTGGGGGTGGCTCTACCCAGCTGTAAGTGCGAAACTTCAATACAATACCAGCGGAATTAGGGTAACCTTAAGACAAAAAAATGACAACAAAAACCAGTATAGCTTTGTGGATAACAGGACACAAAAAAAAAAAGGGGGGGGGGGAAATCAGAGACAATTGACAGTTGTTGTAAGTTCTGCGTGTTAGTATAATGAGGAAAAAATTAATTGAGTCAGAAAGACCCAAAGTACATCAGAGGATCCGACTGGATCAGAAGAAGTGTTGCGGGTCCAAACCGACCCCAGTTTGGGTGAAGTCATTACGGTGGCTTGGAATCCTTAGACTTCTTGGACAAACGCTTCTGCCATGCAGGTGCGATAGGACTTGATGGTGGTGGTCTTTTGGAGGAAGCCACTGGGGTTGTGCTTGTCGGAGATGGGTCGGGGTCCCTAGAGATTAGACCAAGGTGGAGTAAGAGCTTTTCACCTTCTTGAAACGATGAGAAGCCGTAGGATTTTGAATTGAAGGAGAACGAGAGACGAAATGGGAAGGACCACCTGTAAGCGATCGATTTCTGGGAAAGTGCTAGAAGGAGCGGTTTCAGTGATCTCCTCTTTTGGATGGTGAAGGGCGATAGATCTGCAAAGATTTGTATGGGGTGCCCCTGGAACATAAGGGGTCCTCCACCCCTTGACCGTTGCATAACCTCCTCCTTAACTTTGTAAAAGTGTGGTTTAACTATAATGTCTCTTGGGAGCCCATCTTGGCGCGGGGCTTGTAAAGCCCTGTGGGCGCGATCCATTTCAAGGCGGTGGTCAGGGATGCCCGGGATGAGTTCCTTAATGAATGTTTGGACGACTAGGGCCGGGTCCTGGAAAGATTCGGGGACTCCTCTGATGCGGAAATTGTACCTCCTCGAGCGATTCTCGAGGTCGTCAATTTTGGAGAACGCTGTTTCAAGTTGGTCCTGCAAGTCCTGTACTCGCGCGGTGTTTTGATTTACTCTGGAGATTGTTTGGTCTGCTTTTTGTTCAATCGTTTCTATTCTGTTACCCAAGTGCTGTAGTTCAGCTTGAATGACTGAGGTGATTTGGGTAGCGTTTTGTGAGAGACCCCTGGCTAGCATGGTGCCGAATAGTGCGACCATGGACGAAAAATCCTGAGGAGAGGGATGAGAGCCTGGCATAAAGGCCATAGTGCCTCCTGGGCTGGCTGCAATGTCCTCCATAGGTGAGAGCGGCATTTCATCCAGGACCCTGCTTATAAGGGATTCTGTGGAGGAGGGGGATAGGCATGCTGTGGAGTTCGTACTCACAGTGGGGCCTGGGGGCCCTGCCGAGCGCAGTGGTGGGTCGGCTATGGAGTCCTCCTCCTCCAGTATGTCTCCTCGTGCGGCGGTGTCCGGCGCCATTTTGGAGTAGGCCGCGGGTTTCGGTCCCGTGTTCAAAACACGGGAGAGGTCTCTCCTTGCTGTCCCTCCTGCCATCCCGGGATTCCCGGGTGTATCCTCCGTCCGCTCGTGCCGTTCGCGGTCGGGGCTCGGTGCTTAGTGCGGCGCCGTCGGAGATGTTAGGCCGGGACGGTGCGGAGCTCGCGGACTAGGCAGCCATCCAGCGAGCGGCCGCGCATGTGCCTCTAGAGATTTCTTTTGGTGGTATTTAGTTACAGCTCCGAGTTTTATTTTTTGCTAAACAAACAAAAAAAGATGCAAAAAAATAAAATAAAATCATGTTTAATAGTTTGTTATAAAATTTTGCAAACAGGTAATTTTTCTACTTCATTGAAATGCGCTGATGAGGCGGCACTGGTGGGCACTGATAGGCTGCACTGGTGGGCACTGATAGGCATAGTTAAGGCGGCACTAATTGGCACAGATAAGGCGGCACCGATGGGCAGAGATAAGGTGGCACTGATGGGCAAAGATGGGCACAGATAAGATTGTACGGATGGGTGGCACAGATGGGTGGCACTAAGGGGCACTGATAGGTACCACTGATAGATGGGACTAATGGGCACTGATAGGTGGTACTAATAGGTGGCTCTGATAGGTGGCACTGCTGGGCACTGATGGGCGGCACTGCTGGGCACTGGTAGATGACACTGATGGGCACATATATGTGGCACTTGGGTGCAGCACCTTTGTTGAGGCAGATTGTGGGCACTGCTGGGCGGCACCGATAGGCACAGATAAGGCAGTACTGATGGGCACAGATAAGGCGGCACTGATGGGCAAAGATGGGCACTGATAGGTGGCACTGATAGGTGGCATGGATGGGTGGCACGGATGGGTGGCACTAAGGGGCACTGATAGGTACCACTGATAGATGGGACTGATGGGCACTGATAGGTGGCACTAATAGGTGGCTCTGATAGGTGGCACTGCTGGGCACTGATGGGCACTGGTAGATGACACTGATGGGCACAGATATCTGGCACTGAGGTACAGCAATGTTGTTAAGACAGATTGTGGGCACTGATAGGTGGCACTGTGGGCACTGATAGGTGGCACTGTGGGCACTGATGTATGGCACTGTGGGCACTGATGTATGGCACTGCTGGGTGGCACTATGGGCACTGATGGGTGGCACTGATGGGTGGCACTTTTTTAATTATCTGGAGGTTACTGGCAGTGGGCAGGTGGGCACTGATACGCTGGCTGTGATCGGGACTGATGTCCCGATCTGATGTCCCGATCTGATGTCCCGATCACGGCCGCCGATGATCGGCTTTTTTTTTCTCTGACAGCGCGAGGAGGAAAAATAGCCGATTACCGGCTCTGTTGTGTCACATGATCAGCTGTCATTGGCTGACAGCCGAGCCAATGACAGCTGATCACATGGTAAGGGGTCGGGATCGACCCCTTGCTCGGATCGGTGATCAGGCGGGTCTCATAGACTCGCCGATCACAGAGCGCGCCGCTCGTCAATAGACGTGGTCCCGGCAAAGCAGGTCCGCGCTGTAGCCGTCATGCGGATCTCAAGAGGTTAAAGTTCAGCTCAACAATTTCTGGTATTTTTAGAAAAGTGCAGCGAAAGCAAACAAAGAGACTTTCTTTCTGGAAGGGATGTTTGTCTTTCATATGCTAATGTCTTATTCCAGGTATATAACCATTGGAGAAAACAATGGAATGTTTATTACTACAATGTTATTGGTGTTTTATCCCTCAGATTGGATAATCGGCTTCATGGCTTTCAGAAGAAAAGGAAATCACAGCCGCCATACACAACTTTATACACCATTGCTTTTCTTTTTCCCGGGTTGTCGGGTCTCACATGTCAGTGTTTTAGGTTTTCATCAGCATTATCTAGTCGGTTCTTCTATTTGTCAGCCCATTCGGCTGTGTTTTGGACTATCTGTGTGTGTTTTGTATGTTCTGATCCCCAAAGATCAGAGGCAAGGCTGATTTCTGCTGAAGAATGCCCCTCCCCCCCCCCGCCTGCTGTTATTGTAATGAGTTACACGCCCAGCCATGCCCGGCTGTTCAAGCCCGGCTCATTGCCTCAGGCTAAGGTATGTTAATGTCCCTAGCAGTCTGTGTGTCCCCAAGTGTATTTTAAGCCTGCTTCCTGCCCAGTGTCACCATACAACTCTATTTGCTCCTCGAGTTCCCTGTTTGTGTTTTTTTTTTTTACGTGGCTAATTGTTACCAATTGTCTAACGTGTCTGTGGCATATCTGTCACTAATATCTGTGTGTTTCCAGGCACACCGGTTGGCTTGAATTGTACCCCCCTACTGTTCAGTGATCCCGGCGCCTCAGTGCTGCAAGGGATTTTTTTTTTCTTTGCCTGTTGGCCAGTTGTGTCTGGTAGCAGCAGTTCCTGGAGCTGGATACACATTATCCAGTTCCCGACCAGCGCACGCCGATGTACGTCGGCAGAATGGCACGGGCAGGCATATTAGCGCACAGGTGCGTCCAATCTTCAACACCGCCCTGCCATCGCGAGCGTGCCACCGGCTGGTCGGGACCCCCGTGAGTCCGGTCGCGGGTCCCACGGACTCGTTCACCGCGGGCATACCCGCGATCGTCTCACGGGGGGGCGGCTCAGCGGAGAGATACCGTTGTAAACAGCATCTCCCCGTTCTGCCTAGCAACAAGTGACGCTGATCTCTGCTCCATGTGATCAGTGTTCACTAAATGAAATCCCAGCCCCCCCCCAACAGTTAGTAACACGCCCCTAGGAACACTTAACCCCTACACTGCCACCCACTGGTTAACCCTTTCACTGCCAGTGTCATTTACACAGGAATCACTGCATTTATATAGCACTGATTGCTGTATAAATGACAATGATCCCAAAAATTTGTCAAAAATGTCCGATGTGTCCGCCACAATGTTGCAGTCACAATAAAAATCACAGATCGCCGCCATTACTAGTAAAAAAAAAAATATTAATAAAAATGCTATAAAACTATCCCCTATTTTGTAAACGCTATAACTTTTGCGCAAACCAATCAATAATCGCTTATTGTGATTTTTTTTTTACCAAAAATATGTAGAAGAATACGTATCGGCCTAAACTGAGGGAAAAAATGTTTTTTTATATATTTTTGGGGGATATTTATTATAACAAAAAGTAAAAAATAATGCGTTTTTTTCAGAATTGTCGCTCTATTTTTGTTTGTAGCGCAAAAAATAAAAACCGCAGAGGTGATCAAATACCACCAAAAGAAAGCTCTATTTGTGGGGGAAAAAGGACATCAATTTTGTTTGGGAGCCACGTCGCACAACCGCTCAATTGACGCAGTGCCGAATCGCAAAAAGTGGTCTGGTCTTTGGCCAGCAAAATGGTCCGGGGCTGAAAGTGCTTACACAATTTTTGTTTTCCACTTTCCTTTAGATTTTTCCTTCAGATGTGGCGTACGAGGGCCGGTGTCAGGGAACTCACCGTGCGAATGCCCGTCCCCGTGTAGCAGCAGATTATTTTTTCGTTTCCAAGGGCCATGCGCGGCGTCCCCGTCAGAGGCAAACGAGTTCCGGAACGAACGGACGCACGCACACGCGCCAATACGAACGTGTGTACGCACTCACGCATGCACGACCACGTTCCACCAATCCTGGCACATGTCACCATATATAAACAGGGTCCTGACCTGATACCAGTGCTGGATCGCCTTCAGCTCGTTCCTGAGATACCTGATTGCTGTTTGTACCTCTTACCTTATTCCTGACTACCTGGCTTGCTTGACTACTCTTTTGTATCATCCCTGCTTACTACTTCCTGGATTTATACTGACCTCGGCTTGGACTCTCTACTTCGTCTTGCTTCCTGAATTTGTACCTCACTGCCGGCACGTTACCAGACCCCTGCTTGTCCTTGACTATGAACCTGCCTTCCGTTCCTGTACCTTGTTGCCAGCCAGTTGCCAACCTTGCTTGTTCCTGTTCCAGTGTTTTCCTTATACCTGCTTGGCTTCCGGTGACCAGTCTACACCGCCTCCTCCGTGAGGATCCATTGTTTTCAAGCCTCTATCTTCAATCTGCAGGCACCTGCACCCTTTCGCTGCCTCAACACTCCCTGTCCCCACTTCCAGGGGTGTTGAGACCGGAACCGTCCAAGATGCCACCCCCAGCAGTCTGACTCCGCTGTAAGGTACGTGACAGCCGGCCTGACGGAATACAAGTTGAGAGTGTATAGGTCTGGCCTCGTATTGTATGGTGTTGGGTGACTCTGGAGAAGAGTTGTGCAGGAAGATTGTGTGGGGTGTTACCAGCTGTTGGGACCCTCAAGGACCATCACTTTGGTTATATGTGTGGACATGCTATATTCTCCTCAGTTAATAGGGGTACTTCCTGTCCTAGACCTCCTGGTGCACCTTGACCAGTTGTCTGTGTCCTGCATGCCAGGAAGCCCAGCACCCCGGTGCTACGCTAAGCCCCTGTCATTCATGTGAGTCCTGTCTGAAGAGTGTAGGCAGTTTATTTGGTATGGGTGAAGGATAACAGGGTCTGATTACCGAATTGATAAAGGAGGGAGAAGGTGTTCAGCCTCTATCAAGAAACAAGTCTACCTGGTGGCAGGTGGTTTTCAGTCCAGGTATTCAGACTATTTCCCATACTTAGGATAAAGAGAGGCTTAATGGAGACGGCCATTGGAGCTGGAGGTGGGGTACCGGGTACCTTCATTTCTTTCCACTTTTTTGGTATCAGGCCTTTTGCGGCGTTCACCATATGGGGTATCATCGTTCCTTTACATTGCTTAATTGGCATATGTACCCCATGGGACAGACACGTCCGTGGCTCTTCGGGAATCTTGATGTTATTCATCTGATTTATGTATTGTGAGATCTCCTTCCAGTAAACCTCGATCTTAGGGCAGCCCCACCATATATGGGCCAATGTTCCCACCTCTCCACATCCTCGCCAACACTCGTTTGTTTGCCCTATTTTATCTTGGCTTCTATACCCCCTGGTTAAACATTTATTATTAATTTCTACCATTTTAATATCAATTGAGGAACCATGTACAAGTTTCAGAATGTTTCCCGATTCTTTCTTTGTGACCCCCCCCCCCCCGTTCTCTCTCCTATTTCTTTATGTGTGTCGGGATTTCCAACACCTCCGCTTCCAACAAAATTGGAACAAATCCGCTTGAACAAATTCCCCCCACCCCATTTGTTATATCACGCAATTGTACATTATCATTTTTTCATCCAATCCCCTCCCACCGATCTTTTCCCAGGTGCAAAATAATTATTGTCTTTTAACGCAATTAACGGCGAGTTATATTTCCATTTTCTTTGCTTGTTCACCGAAACCCACATTGTAAATCCATTGCGTGTCAATATGTGAGTGTTCTCTCCTAGTGCCCCATATTGTGCTGTATACGTATGTTTTCACATCGGTGTATTCGCTCCACCATTCCTGATAGGAAAACTGCCTCCTAATATTTTATTAAAGTCTGGTGCATTTAATCCCCCTTCATCCTCATCTTTCCCTAACATTGCAGCAGATATTCTAAGCTTCTTATTTTCCTCCCCGGGTTGATTTCCCCTTTCAGGTATCATTTCTTCTCTCCGGAGTCTCAATGGGCAGTGCCTCTGGGATTCCACGTCTGTTATTGTATCTTCTCTTTCACTTCCCTCTTTTTAAAGTTTTTTTTCTGTAGCTCTTTTCTGGATTTTTCTCCTCTCCTCTCCTCCAGCGATATTCCCAAGTTACAGCGGTAAGGCGACTTTTCACGTCTCCCTGTGTTCTCCTTTTAAAGGGATCCACGCCTGCGGGACGGACACAACGCGTGTAGACTCCAGCCACAGAAAGGGATTGGACAATTCACTCCAATTTGTCCAGCAAGATTCTCTTATTTATAATGTGCAACAAAGTTTTAAAGCGCGTGCATAGTAGACAGTTAACTCTTATGCCGTGTACACGCGAGCGTACACATGAGCGTACACATGAGCATACACATGAGCATACACACGAGCGTACACATGAGTGTACACATGAGCATACACACGAGCGTACACATGAGCATACACATGAGCGTACACATGAGCGTACACACGAGCGTACACATGAGCGTACACACGAGCATACACACGAGCGTACACATGAGCATACACACGAGCGTACACATGAGCATGCACATTAGTGTACATATGAGTGTACACACAAGCGTATACATGAGCGTATACACGATCGTACTCATTAGCGTACACACGATCGTACTCATGAGCGTACACATGAGCATACACATGAGCGTACAGCGTACACATGAGCGTACATATGAGCGTACACACGAGCATACACACGAGCATACACACGAGCGTACACATGAGCGTACACATGAGTGTACACACCAGCATACACATGAGCGTACAGCATACACATGAGCATACACACGAACGTATACACGAGCGTATACACGAGCATACAGCATACACATGAGCATACACACGAGCGTACACATGAGCATACACATGAGCGTACACATGAGTGTACACACGAGTGTATACACGGGCGTATACACGAGCACACACATGAGCGTACACATGAGCGTACACACGAGTGTACACATGAGCATACACATTAGTGTACATATGAGTGTACACACGAGCGTATACATGAGCGTACACACGATCGTACTCATGAGCGTACACATGAGCGTACACATGAGCATACACATGAGCGTACAGCGTACACATGAGCGTACATATGAGCGTACACACGAGCGTACACACGAGCATACACACGAGTGTACACATGAGTGTACACACGAGCGTACACATGAGCGCACAGCGTACACATGAGCGGAATGTCCGACAGAAAAAGCCTTTTCATCGTATATTCCGATTGTGTGTGGGCCCCTTCGGCCTTTTTTTTCCCAAAAATTCTGCTGGACCCAGAAATAGAACTTGTTTTAAATCTTTCCGAAGGAATCAATTCCTATCAGGAAATCCGCTCGTCTGTGTGGTGTTCTGGCGGACCAAAAACCACGCATGCTCTGAAGCAAGTACAAGACGGCATATATGGGCTATTGAACTTCCTTTCTCTAGTCCCGTGGTACGTGTTGTACGTCACCACGTTCTAGACGATCGGACTTTGGTGTGACCGTGTGCAGGCGAGACCGTTTCAGCGGAACTCTGTTGGAATTCTGTTGTAAAAACCTTCAGAGTTTATTGGGATGGGAACCCCCCGGCCGTGTACACGGAATTACACCCCTCCACAAACACAAAGACTTTTCTTCCTTCACATCCCGTGTTATCCCTCAATTTCCTTTTGTAGCATTTTAAACAGCAACTCATTGCAACATTATTTTCATCGCTCCTCCATTTCTTCATCACTCGCTTGTTGCCGCAAATCCTTAGAGCCACGGGCAGTAATTAGCATGTAAATAAACTTTACTGACAAGAGTCCAGCTGTCTGGAGCGAGGTTCTAGAACCGGTACCGAGGAGCAATGTCAGCGAGGAGCAATGTCAGCGGGGAGCAATGTCAGCGAGGAGCAATGTCAGCGGGGAGCAATGTCAGCGAGGAGCAATGTCAGCGGGGAGCAATGTCAGCAAGGAGCAATGTCAGCGGGGAGCAATGTCAGCGAGGAGCAATGTCAGCGGGGAGCAATGTCAGCGGGGAGCAATGTCAGCGGGGAGCAATGTCAGCGGGGAGCAATGTCAGCATGGAGCAATGTCAGCGGGGAGCAATGTCAGCGGGGAGCAATGTCAGCGAGGAGCAATGTCAGCGCGGAGCAATGTCAGCGGGGAGCAATGTCAGCGGGGAGCAATGTCAGCGGGGAGCAATGTCAGCATGGAGCAATGTCAGCGGGGAGCAATGTCAGCGGGGAGCAATGCCAGTGGAGAGCAATGTCAGCGAGGAGCAATGTCAGCGGGGAGCAATGTCAGCGAGGAGCAATGTCAGCGGGGAGCAATGTCAGCGGGGAGCAATGTCAGCGGGGAGCAATGTCAGCGAGGAGCAATGTCAGCGAGGAGCAATGTCAGCGAGGAGCAATGTCAGCAAGGGGCCCTCGCTGACATTGCTCATTATGGGGGGAGCCCCTCATAATGATCTCAGCACAGGGATGGTGGGAGCCCCTCATAATGATCACAGCACAGGGATGGGGGGAGCCCCTCATAATGATCACAGCACCGGGATGGTGGGAGCCCCTCATAATGATCACAGCACAGGGATGGGGGGAGCCCCTCATAATGATCACAGCACAGGGATGGGGGGAGGGGCCCCTCATAATGATCACAGCACAGGGATGGTGGGAGCCCCTCATAATGATCACAGCACAGGGATGGGGGGAGCCCCTCATAATGATCACAGCACAGGGATGGTGGGAGTCCCTCATAATGATCACAGCACAGGGAGGGTGGGAGTCCCTCATAATGATCACAGCACAGGGATGGTGGGAGCCCCTCAAAATGATCACAGCACAGGGATGGGGGGAGGGGCCCTCATAATGATCACAGCACAGGGATGGTGGGAGCCCCTCATAATGATCACAGCACAGGGATGGTGGGAGTCCCTTATAATGATCACAGCACAGGGATGGTGGGAGCCCCATAATGATCACAGCGCAGGGATGGTGGGAGCCCCTCATAATGATCACAGCACAGGGATGGGGGGAGCCCCTCATAATGATCACAGCACAGGGATGGTGGGAGCCCCTCATAATGATCACAGCGCAGGGATGGTGGGAGTCCCTCATAATGATCACAGCACAGGGATGGTGGGAGCCCCTCATAATGATCACAGCACAGGGATGGTGGGAGCCCCTCATAATGATCACAGCACAGGGATGGTGGGAGCCCCTCAAAGTGATCACAGCACAGGGATGGGGGAGGGGCCCTCATAATGATCACAGCACAGGGATGGTGGGAGCCCCTCATAATGATCACAGCACAGGGATGGTGGGAGCCCCTCATAATGATCACAGCACAGGGATGGGGGGAGCCCCTCATAATGATCACAGCACAGGGATGGGGGGAGGGGCCCCTCATAATGATCACAGCACAGGGATGGTGGGAGCCCCTCATAATGATCACAGCACAGGGATGGGGGGAGGGGCCCTCATAATGATCACAGCACAGGGATGGTGGGAGCCCCTCATAATGATCACAGCACAGGGATGGTGGGAGTCCCTTATAATGATCACAGCACAGGGATGGTGGGAGCCCCATAATGATCACAGCGCAGGGATGGTGGGAGCCCCTCATAATGATCACAGCACAGGGAAGGGGGGAGCCCCTCATAATGATCACAGCGCAGGGATGGTGGGAGTCCCTCATAATGATCACAGCACAGGGATGGTGGGAGCCCCTCATAATGATCACAGCACAGGGATGGTGGGAGCCCCTCATAATGATCACAGCACAGGGATGGTGGGAGCCCCTCAAAATGATCACAGCACAGGGATGGGGGAGGGGCCCTCATAATGATCACAGCACAGGGATGGTGGGAGCCCCTCATAATGATCACAGCACAGGGATGGTGGGAGTCACTCATAATGATCACAGCACAGGGATGGTGGGAGCCCCATAATGATCACAGCGCAGGGATGGTGGGAGCCCCTCATAATGATCACAGCACAGGGATGGGGGGAGCCCCTCATAATGATCACAGCACAGGGATGGGGGGAGCCCCTCATAATGATCACAGCACAGGGATGGTGGGAGCCCCTCATAATGATCACAGCGCAGGGATGGTGGGAGTCCCTCATAATGATCACAGCACAGGGATGGTGGGAGCCCCTTATAATGATCACAGCACAGGGATGGGGGGAGCCCCTCATAATGATCACAGCACAGGGATGGTGAGAACCCCACATAATGATCACAGCACAAGGATGGGGGAGCCCCTCATAATGATCACAGCACAGGGATGGGGGAGCCCCTCATAATGATCACAGCACAGGGATGGGGGGAGCCCCTCATAATGATCACAGCACAGGGATGGTGGGAGCCCCTCATAATGATCACAGCACAGGGATGGTGGGAGCCCCTCATAATGATCACAGCACAGGGATGGGGGGAGTCCCTCATAATGATCACAGCACAGGGATGGTGGGAGCCCCTCATAATGATCACAGCACAGGGATGGGGGGAGCCCCTCATAATGATCACAGCACAGGGATGGGGGGAGGGGCCCTCATAATTATCACAGCACAGGGATGGGGGGAGGGGCCCCTCATAATGATCACAGCACAAGGATGGGAGAGCCCCTCATAATGATCACAGCACAGGGATGGGGGAGCCCCTCATAATGATCACAGCACAGGGATGGGGGGAGCCCCTCATAATGATCACAGCACAGGGATGGGGGGAGGGGCCCTCATAATGATCACAGCACAGGGATGGGGGGAGGGGCCCCTCATAATGATCACAGCACAGGGATGGGGGGAGCCCCTCATAATGATCACAGCACAGGGATGGGGGGAGGGGCCCTCATAATGATCACAGCACAGGGATGGGGGGAGGGGCCCTCATAATGATCACAGCACAGGGATGGGGGAGACCCTCATAATGATCACAGCACAGGGATGGGGGAGCCCCTCATAATGATCACAGCACAGGGATGGGGGGAGGGGCCCCTCATAATGATCACAGCACAGGGATGGGGGGAGCCCCTCATAATGATCACAGCACAGGGATGGGGGGAGGGCCCCTCATAATGATCACAGCACAGGGATGGGGGGAGCCCCTCATAATGATCACAGCACAGGGATGGGGGGAGGGGCCCCTCATAATGATCACAGCACAGGGATGGTGGGAGCCCCTCATAATGATCACAGCACAGGGATGGGGGGAGGGGCCCTCATAATGATCACAGCACAGGGATTGGGGGAGGGGCCCTCATAATGATCACAGCACAGGGATGGTGGGAGTCCCTCATAATGATCACAGCACAGGGATGGGGGGAGGGGCCCCTCATAATGATAAAATTCATCGTAACGAACATTGGTTATTTTAACGACAAGTTTGCGAATCTAGCGACAATTTGTATTTCGTACCAATCCGAATTGAATTTGGTACAAGAATTACATTTTTTTTTTCATATGCAACAAAATGAAACAAAACAAATTTTTGAACGGCGCCCATGTCTATTGACCGTACCAAACGTGCCGTATGGATTTTACACACAGGAGTCCTACTACCTGGACGGTAAGCCCGGACCAGCACCGGGCCGATAATTCAGTACGGTGTATTTAGTACATACGGTGATCCCTGAACTCCTCTGGGAAATGCAGGTTTTGCACAATCGATGTAGAATGTTTGTGAATAGCTCACCTCCCGATCTTCTGCGTTACACTTTTGTATCTGTTTTCAGACAGCGACTTATTGCAACTTTCTTTTCATAGTTTTGTTACTCAGTATCATCCGCTTTGTCCCTCAGTTGCTGCTCCTCCTCATTCATCCGCTGGTCGTGCTTAATACACAAAGAGAATCCTTCTCCAGGGGCGGCAGATTAGAGAAGTATAGAATTTCAAAGTGCAGGAAATATACGGAATTCATAGGATGATATCTGAGCTCCTCTGTGAAATGTGAGCGTAGAGTGGATGTAAACCCTTACAAACCACTCTGACCTACAGGTGAGCCTAGATTAAGGCCTAGATTAAGGCTCACCTGTAGGTCCAAGAAATATCTCCTAAACCTAACCTCGGTTTAGGAGATATTTACCTGAAGACAGCCACCGCTGTCTACGGCGCATCCACCATAGACAGCGGGCGCACTGGGTAAGCCGCAGATCGCGGCAAAATGCCGTGAGTGTCGGCTCCCGTGCGCATGCGCGGGAGTGACGTCATCACTGCTCCGGCGAATCACAGCGCCGGAGCAGCGAGACCCACGGAGACCCACCAAGAAGATGGACGCTCGGAACTACAGGGGACAGTGGTGACTTTCGCTGGCTCCTGTGTCAGGTAAGTGACACATAATGGACTACTATGTGATGCGATGCGATGCGATGCATAGTAGTCCATTATGCTTTACCTTTGCAGGGAATAAAAGAGGAAGTAAACTCATCAGGGTTTACTTCCTCTTTAAAAAGTCAGTGCAGTGCGGTAAACTCACGTGGCAGAACCTTAGATCAGATGATTACCGCTCCCAATCATTCATCCATTGGGCATACTTAATGTGCAGAATGGATTTTACACACAGGAGTCCCACTACCTGGACGGTAAGCCCGGACCAGCTCCGGACTGATAATTCAGTACAGTGTATTCAGTTCAATATATTCCTTAAGGACCAGAAGTTCAGGTTCCGATAAAGGAAAAATCCTGCCGAAAGGAATTTCAGCTCCTGCCAACAATTCAATTGGACAATCATAAACCCGATGAGGGGGAAGAGTGTCAGCCTTTTGTTTATCAAAAACATCTAAGAAACTATGATATGTAGATGGGACCAGTCTTTGGGCCTCAGATATAGGGCCTGAACAGGCATTGACTGGGACCAAATGGTGGGAGACCTTGAGGTGGTTCTGGAGCCATTAAGCAGACTGAAAAACCACCTCACCAGTCACCCAGTTTATTTGGGGGTTGGTGGGCTTGTAGCCATGGCATTCCCAGAATGATTGGGAATAGTGGCGAGGAGATAACATCCAGGCGGAGTAGCTCCTGATGGTCGGGTAGTATGTTGGCGGATAATGGTCGAGTCTCATGGGTAATAGGGCCAGATCTGACGTTTGATCCTTCCGCTAGCCGTATGGAGAGTTGGCGTTGCTTGGGTATCAACGGTATATTGTGTTGAAGAACGAGAGCATGATCGATGAAGCAGCTGCAGGGGCCAGAATCAACTATAGCTTGGACCCGGAGTGTTCCTTCTGGAAGCTGTAAGGAAATGGGAACAGCGATGTGAATAGAGCTTGTCAAAGGCAATGCGTTGGGTTCATGAGGCAAAGGGTTGAACTTACGGGTCTTGTTCGGGCACATATTTGCATAATGACCAGCTTCTCCACAATAGAGGCAGAGATTGTTCTGGCGTCGGCGCTGCTTTTCTTCTGCAGATAACGGGGAATGAAGCAAGCCTATTTGCATTGGCTCTGGGGTTTCAGAGGTGGTAGCAGGTACATGGGACGTGGGAATGGGAGGATGGTTCGGGACCTTAGGCGACATCCATGTGGAACGAATTTGACTGATTCTCTCAGATCTCCGTTCCCTAAGACGACGATCTATTTGAATCGATACTTGGACAAAGAACTGGGAATTCCGACACGGGCCAACTCATCTTTTAGAGCCTGGGAAAGTCCAATGCGGAACTGGTAGTGGAGGGCGGCGTCATTCCACTGAGTATCAGAACTCCACCGCCTGAAGACCGTTACGTAATCCTCCACCGGCCTACGACCCTGCTGGAGAGCATGAAGAATGGCTTCTGCAGTTGTGGCACGCTGAGGGTCATCATATAACTTGGCCATTTCATTCAAGAAAGAGTCCATAGTATCAAGCAGAGGGCTAGCCTGTTCCAATAAGCGGTGAGCCCAGGTCTGAGGTTCCCCCTGAAGTAATGAAACAATGAATCCCACCTTTGTGCTTTCCAGGGAGAAGGTGCAAGGCTGTAGCAGGAAATATAACTGGCAGGCACTCCTGAAGGCACAGAATTTACTACGATCTCCTGAAAACCTCTCTGGAGTAGGAACTCGAGGCTCTGGGGGTGGCACCACTACTACAGGTGCAGATGCTGAGGCTGCCGGACCGGAGGACCGGGATGCTGTGGCCCCTTGAGGAGCAACTGTGCTTGGCGTCAATGAGTCCACTCTCTGCTCAAGTTGGTGATAGCCATCTTGCAGGCCCTTGACTGCTTGGGTAAGGGCGGAGATTCGTTGACACAAATAGGGATGAGCTTCGTGTTCGAGTCGAACATACGTTCGACTCGAACATCGGCTGTTCGCCCGTTCAGCGAATTCCGAACGTTATGGACCGTTCGCGCCAAATTCGTGTGGTGCTCACGGCCCACAATGCACTGCGTCATCGCAGTGCATTGCTGGGTCATGATTGGCCAAGCATGCACTGTGACCCCGCATGCTTGGCCAATCACAGCGCCAGCAGTGAGGAGAGCCATGATTGGCCACAGGCAGGATGCCTGTGGCCAATCATAGCTCAGGCTGTGTAGTACACGCCCCACACTATATAAGGCCGCCAGCGCGGCGGCCTTGTGTAGTGTGTTGGCGTCTGAAGCAGTTAGTGGGTGTTCTGTGTACCTTCAACACAGTACACACCGATCGTTATCGGACAATTTTCGATCTTGCTCTTCTGTAGTGGTTATTGTCTGCGTGCCGTGACCGCAGTATACACCGCTATATTCACCTCACCTATATAGCTAGTGATCTATCTTTTATAATAGAGCTTGCAGTCAGTAGTGTTAGGAGATAGTGCGTGCTGTCTGCGTGCTCTGTACCCAGTACATACCACTATATCCACCTACATAGCTCTTCTCTATTTGAGCCCACTTGCCATCTGCAGGAGTTATTGGAAGTTGTGTGTGCTTCCAGCACAGCACAGTATACATCTGTATATACCCCTTTATCTCTGGTGTTCTATAATAAAGGCATCTGCAGGAGTTAGTGGGTGTTGTGTGCCTCCAGCACAATATAAACTACCCAACTGCTGTTTTACCCAACTCCCTTCAGGCCATTACCATGTCTGGAAGGCCAGCAAGGAGAGGCAGACAGGCGCGAGCCGATAAAAGAGGGCAAGCAGGCTCTGTGTCTAGAGACAACAGTGCTGGTCGTGGACGCGGTGCATTGTCATCATCAGCACGTGGCCATGGGACACGCTTGTTCTTCTTTTCGGCAGCTGGACATGTTGAACCGCAACATGCCAACGACTTGGTAGAGTGGATGACCAAGCCCTCTTCATCCTCCTCATCCTCTCTCACCCAGTCTCAGGGTACTAGCAAAGCAGCTGCCAATGCATCGTCTTCCCTCGTCTCAATGTCATCATCAGTGACTCCTTCCCTAGACCCACCACGTCCTCCTGAGGAGTCTCCTGAACTCTTTGAGCACAGTGTTGGGTACATGCTCCAGGAGGATGCCCAGTGTTTTGTAGGCTCTGATGATGACACTCAGCTAGAGGAAGGCAGTAGCGTGAATGCAGAGAGAGGGGATGCTCAAGAAGGACAGCAATCTGGCAGTCATGTTCCACAAGCTGCAGCATACTGCCAGGTTTGCTCCAGCGATGAAGAGGGAGGGGATGATGAGGGCACTGACTCCACGTGGGTGCCTGGTAGGAGAGAGGAGGAGGAGGAGGAGGAGGCACATGTCCAACGAGGCAGGATGCCCTCCGGTGGCCAGCTTAGGGGCAGCACACTGACTGAATCACACCGCAGAGCTCCGCCTGTGCAGGGCGCTGCCTCTGCGCGTTATTCTAAAAGTTCTTTGGTGTGGGCCTTTTTTGAGACGAGTGCATCAGATCGCACCGCTGCTATTTGCAACATATGTCTCAAGCGTATCTCGCGTGGCCAAAACATCAGCCGCTTGGCACCACATGCTTGACCAGACATATGTTGACCTGCCATGCAGCTCGTTGGCAAGCGTACCTCAAAGACCCACACCAAAGAACAAAGCGGACCTCTCCTTACTCCTCATCAGCTGGCATCTCCAACCCCACTAGACCTTCAGTCCTCTCTGAAACCTGCTCTGAGAGGAATGAAGGTGTAGAATTAGGTGTGTCACAGCCAAGTGCTTCCGGGCACTCTGCTAGCAGTACACCCACGTCCGATTGTACCAGGCAAATGTCCCTGCCCCAGCTGCTGGACCGGCAAAAGAAGTTCACTCCCAGCCATCCACATGCCCAGTGGTTGAATGCTAGCTTGGCTAAATTGCTAGCACTTCAACTGCTGCCTTTTCAGTTGGTAGACTCGGCTCCCTTCCGTGAGTTTGTACAATGTGCAGTTCCTCAGTGGCAGGTCCCCAAACGCCACTTTTTCTCACGGAAGGTGATTCCGTCTCTCTACCGGCATGTGGAAGGCAATGTCCTTGCCTCGCTGGACAGGGCGGTCAGCGGTAAGGTGCATATTACCGCTGACTCATGGTCCAGCAGGCATGGACAGGGACGTTACCGGTCTTTCATGGCCCATTGGGTCACTCTTCTGGCAGCTGGGAAGGATGGCCAAAACGGCCATTTTTAAAAACATTTTAGGCATTGATCCATGTCCCCTGGGGCAGGACCCGGGTCGCCAAACCCTTTTTAGGACAGTATCTTGCATATTAGCCGTTAAAATTAGCACTTTTAATTTCGAACGTTCGAGTCCCATAGACTTCAATGGGGTTCTAAAAGTCGTTCGAATTTGGGGTCCGTTCGAAAGTTCTGGTGCGAACCGAACCGGGGGATGTTCGGCTCATCCCTACTGAACACATTGAGAACTCTTCAGAAGTGTCTCTGTAGGAAAACAAACACATTATAGTGAATACACAGATCCATTCACTATTACAGACATTTCACCTTTCCCTCTCACAATGAACTCCGCTCAGTCCAGACCTGCCTATAAAGGAGGGCAGGGGGGTCAGTTGTCAGTGGGCCATCATCAGCTGAGACAAAACTTGATTTTGAAGCTTTAACCAATTGCCCTCCAGGATATTTACCCCCCTTCATGACCAGGCCATTTTTTGCTATTCAGCATTGCACTACTTTAACTGCCAATTGTGCGGTCATACAACGCTGCACACAAACCAAATTTATATGGGACTGTGACATCATAAGGGGGTGGGGCCACCATGTGACATCACCCGGTGACCCCGCCCCTTGTCCCTATATAAGTCGTGGCACAACGTTTCCCTGCCATTGCGGCCAGAGAGAGCGTTGTGTCAACATTGCAAGAGGAGAAGAGAAGAAGGCGACAGTGACAGAAGACCAGGCCACCGCTAGTAAAAGAGCTAGCAGAAGATAGCGGAGGCCTGGCAAGAAGAACCGAGGAGGGGGACAAGACCCCCAAAGAGCAGGACAAGACCCCGAAATCGGAAGAAGACCCCCGGACGGCGGTAGCAACGATGAAGAAGAAAGCCGGGCTCCTCCGCTAGTAAAAGAGCTAGCAGAAGATAGTGGAGGAGTCCGGCGAGAAGACCCCCCAAGACGGAAGAAGAGAAGACCACCGGAGCTGTGCAATAAATTAATTAAAAAACTTGTGTTGTGTTTTTTTATTTACACTTTTTTTCACAGGTGAATGGGTAGGGGTACATCGTACCCCATACTCATTCACATAGGGTGGGGGGCCAGTATCTGGGGGCCCTCTTACTAAAGGGGGCTCCCACATTCCCATAAGCTCCCCACCCGCAGACCCCGAGAACCAACGGCCAGGGATGTCGGGAAGAGGCCCTGTCCTCATCAACATGGGGACAAGGTGCTTTGGGGTGGGGTGGCCCCAAAGCACCCCCATGTTGAGAGCATGTGGCCTGGTACGGCTCAGGAGGGGGGCGCTCGCTCGTCCCCACCCCCTTTTCTGACCGGCCAGGCTGCGTGCTCGGATAAGGGTCTGATATGGACTTTGGGGGGACCCCCACGCCGTTTTTTTGGCGTAGGGCTTCCGCTGTAATTCCATACCAGGTAACGGGGCTTGCAACGTGTCAATCTCACCGATGGAGGCGGCGACATTGACTTCCTTCGCTAATCCCGTCTACTTGGAGCCACGTTCAAAATGAACAGACTTTTCTCTGTGTGTGGGAGAGTCCGTTCATTTCAAAAATCCAGCAGACTCCTGCCATAGTCCGGCGGATTGTCCGCCAGACCTAGTCCGCCGGAAAAGTCTGGTCGTGTGTGGGCAGGTCCGCTCATTCGGAAAGTCCGGCGGACCTCAGCTGCATAGTCCAGCGGTCTGTCCACCGGATAGTCTAATCATGTGTACACGGCATAAGAAGTATATGCGCAGTTACTTTTACTCTGCTGAGAAGTGTGATGGAGCTACTTTAATTCTGCCAAGTAATATTCATCCTATGGACATCCCATGTCCCTTTTTCCCAACCAAGTTCAATCCCCTAAAAAAAAAAAAAAAAAAAAAACAAGCAAGAGACTGTTCATGAAAATGAAAAAAATCCTTTAAATATAGTGCCTGGGGGTCCCCTTAGCCTGCCTGTAAAGTGGCACATCTGTAGCCTGTATAGAACCTACTGCAGCAAAAATTACAAAAAGAAAAAAAAAATAGTCAAATTCCATTTAAAATGACTCCTGGGTACAATTGCCGGCACCCGACTATTGAAAAAATACAGAAAAAACAGCATGGGGTCCCCATCCAGATTTTAAGGGGAACTCCATGCCAATATGTAGTGGTCCCTCCAAAATCCATACCAGACACTTATCTGAGCTTGCAGTTCAGCAGGTTGAGAAAGTTGAGGGGATGAGTGAGCGCCCCCCTCCTGAATCATACCAGGCCACATATTCTCAACATGGGGGGTGGGTGCTTTGCGTCAGGGGGGTACTCTGCCCCTCATCCCAAAATACCTTGTCCCCATGTTGATGGGAACAAGGGCCTCTCCCCAACAAACCCTGGCTGGTGGCTGTTGGGGTCTGCAGGTGGGTGACTTATCGGAATCTCGAAGCCCCCTTTTACAAGGAGACCTCCATATCCCGGCCCTCCATATGAATGGGTATCAGGTATATCATACCCCCACCCATTCACCCCAAAAAGCAGTGAAACATAAAAAAATGATGCAGCTTTCTGCCCCCTGCTGCCGTCTTCTCCACGTTGCCGTCTTCTCCCCGCTGCTGTCTTCTCCACGCTGCCGTCTTCTGCTCGCTGCCGTCTTCTCCACGCTGCTGTCTTCTCCCCGCTGCCATCTTCCCCCAATGCTGCCTTCTCCCCGCTGCCATCTGCTCCCCGCTGCCGTCTTCTCCCCGCTGCCCTCTTCTCCTCGCTGCCCTCTTCTCCCCGCTGCCGTCTTCCCCCCTACTGTTTATATCTTCCCCCTCTGCCATCTTCTCCCAGCTGCTGTCTTCTCCCCGCTGCAGTCTTCTCTCTGCTCCTGTCTTCTCCCCACTGCTATCTTCTGTTCCAGGGAGAAGGCGGCTCGGGCCTATTGTCAAAAACTGGCTGTTTTTTTTACATTTCACTGCTTTTTGGGGTGAATAGGTAGGGGTATGATGCACCTGATACACACTCACATGGGGGGTGGGTTCTGGGGCCTCCTTGTTAAAGGTAGGCTTCCATATTCCAATAAGCCCCCTGCCTACAGTCCCCGACAGCCACTGGGTAGGGTTGTCGGGAAGAGGCCCTTGTCCCCATCAACATGGGGGCAAGGTACTTTGGGGGGACAGAGCCATCTTCCCATGTTGAGGGCATGCGTTTCCTCCCTTTCCTGACCTGCCGGACTGCATGCTCTTATAAGGGTCTGATATGGATTCTAGGAGGGACCCCATGCCTTTTAAAAAAAAATTAACTGGCGTGGGGGGGGGGGGTGTTCCCCTCCGAATCCATACCAGACCCAAAAGGCCTGGTATGGACATGGGGGGACCCTTTTTTTTACATTCAGCTGTCAGCAGGGAACCCCGCTGACAGCTGATGACTCATCGGTTGCTAAGAATGTGGCAGCCGGCTTCCCAGCCCCCTCCTTAGCCACCAATTATATGCAATGGGGGTAATTTACTAAGATGAATGCGCTGAGCCGGTCCAGACCTTAATTTGTGCATCAGATAAATTATTAATTGAGCGTGTGAACTGGCGCACGCATAAAGGGGCCCCCAGATCCCGACCTTCCCCGTGTGAAATGGTAAGGGGCCTACCATTTCAACAAAAAAGTGACAAAATTGTTAAAAATGACAAGAGACAGGTTTTGACAAGTCCTTTATTAAAGACTTCTTTCATCTTCTTTCTTCTGGTCTTCTTCCTTCTTCTTTCCTTCATCCTACGGTTTCTTCCTCCATCTTCTTCTTCCTCCATCTTCTTCTTCCTCCGATCCTCTGCTTCTTTCCCCGGTGTTCTCATCCGGCATCTTCTTCCACGGTGTCTCTTCTTCCTCGCTTCCTTCTCAGGCTGCTCCGTGCAATGGGAGGCTCCCGCTGTGTGACGCTTCTCTTCTTCGGACAATTATATAACGGAACCGTGCGTCGGGGGGGGGGCTTAGATTCACTTTGCAATAACAAAAACTTGGTTATTCGCCCTGCAGACAAAGGGAGGGGGCATAGTGATCTTGGATTGACAGGATTATGTTAAAGAGATGCACAATATAGTGGATGATGGGGATACCTACATTATATTGCCAAGTAATCCTGTTATTCAATATAAGAAAACCCTACAATCCTTGGTGGATAGGGGCTTTCAATCTAAAATATTGAATGAGAAAGAAAGAGTATTTCTCGTTCCAAAGGCACCAAGGGCCCCAGTGCTCTATTATTTGCCTAAAATTCATAAAAACCTTACTTGCCCCCCCGGTACGTCCTATAGCAGTGTTTCTCAAATCCAGTCCTCAGGCCCCCCCAACAGGTCATGTTTTCAGGATTTCCCTCAGATGAAACGGCTGTAGTAATTGCTAAGGCAGTGAAACTGATCAAATCACCTGTGAAAAATAATGGAAAACCTGAAAACATGACCTGTTGGGGGAGCCTGAGGACTGGATTTGAGAAATACTGTCGTATAGTAAGTGGTATAAATTCTATTACATCCCGGGTGGGCAAGTATATTCGATTTTTTTCTTCAGCCATTAGTGCAAAAAATGCCTTCGTATTTGATGGACAGTAGACATGAGATTAACTTGTTGTCGGATTTTAAACCGAGTGAACAGACTTTGCTGGTAACAGCAGATGTTACCTCGTTATACACGATTATCCCACATAAATTAGGGGTCGCAGCTGCAAGGTACTATCTGAACACTATGTCCACTCTGCCAGTACAGCAACAACAGTATATTATAGATTTGCTTGAATTTGCAGCGAGCCACAATTATTTCTGGTTCAAACAGAAATATTATCAACAAATTCGTGGGGTGGCAATGGGGGCTAAGTATGCCCCCAGTTTAGCGAATCTTTTTATGGCGAAGTGGGAGGAGGGCGTCATCTATAAAGACCGAAGCCCTTTTTTGATATTTTGGGCGAGGTATATAGATGACGTCCTCCTCCCACTTCGCCATAAAAAGATTAGCTAAACTGTGGGCATACTTAGACCCCATTGCCACCCCACGAATTTGTTGATAATATTTCTGTTAGGGGTAAAAGATTTTCAGTGGAAGCTAATTTAGACAGTCTCCACTTTTTAGATTTAACAATCAGTAAATGTGATGGTAGGTTTAAAACTATTTCATACTTCAAGAAGACTGATAGGAATTCTTTTATACCCGTGGGGAGTTGTCACCATAATTCTTGGTTAAAATCAATCCCTAAAAGCCAGTTTGTAAGAATGAGGAGGAATTGTTCAGATGTCAATGATTATAGGTTGCAGGCGAATATCCTCAAGGGGAGATTGGAGGAGAAGGGCTATGATGTTGAGTCTATGGATAAAACCATAGAACAAGTTGCTGAGGTCAATAGAGCTTCACTGTTGAAAGACAGTTTGGGTAACAAGAGGGAGAAACCCATTATCCCTTTTGTTACTTCTTTCTCAACCCAACATTATTCGATCAAAAGGATGTTGTGTAAACATTGGCATATATTGAGTAACGATAGAATTATACGTACCTTCCTCCCAACCAACCTAGAGGTTATTTTTTAGGGGAGTTCCCTCCCTTAGGAATAGGATAGCACCTAATGTGATAGACCCTCCAAGCAAGAGGGTTTCTTTTTTTCAACAGTTAACAGGATACCATCAATGTCAACGGTGTCAGATTTGTACCTTGAACAAGAGTAAACAGAGGAAAACAGTATCATTTATTTCCACTAGTACCTTGGAAGAGCATAAAATTGAACCTTTTATAACATGCAGCTCCAAGGGCGTAGAATACCTTTTACAATGTCCGTGTGGGCTTCAATATATAGGCAGAACCAAGCTATGCATGTTCGCTTGGGAGAAAATATCACGAATATTAAGAATGGATACAAATTCCATTCTGTATCCAAGCATTATGCTTTACATCATGATCGCAACCCCGAAAACACTCTGTTTATAGGAATCGACAAGTTTAGTGCACATTGGAGGGGCAGCTCCCTGGTGCGGGATTTGTCGAGACTTGAAATGATGTGGATTTATAGAACACGGTGTTATATACCACATGGTCTTAACGTGGACGTTGATGTGAATGCCTTTATAGATAATGGTTAGGCCTATGTATTGTGAACCATTTGTGAGTTCCTGGTTTAGATCCAATTAATTTTGGGAAAAGTGATACCCATATAATTACGAGGTATATAGAGGCACTGAGTGTGACCGAACCGTATTTTTAATGGTGGTTATTTACCCCCTAATAGTCCCTTATTTTTTCCAATTTTAATAAGGGGCCCATCTTTTGATATATTCCTCTAACCGACATCATCTTTTCTTTAAGGTTGAGATGGGAGTAGTATATCTGTTCCTTTTCTTTTTTGCCCTAAGATACCTTATAGTATATGCCGGATGATTGGGCTAATATGTTAATGTTGCCCTATTCCAAAATGGCGAATTAGGAGCGGGAACCAGGAGCTCAGAAGTGGGCAATTTGCGGTCAGTGTATACTTAAGGCGGTGGATCAGCGCGCCGCCCGTACCCCAGGAAGAAGTCAGCTGTGACGAAACGACGTAGGGTTGAGCGGCGTGCTGACGTCACCGCCATTCCCCGTTGGTCTAGGAAGGACGGGCAGTGTGAGCGAGAGAGAGAGCCGGCCGGCTCGCTATTTTTATACCCGCTTGTATACAGCAGAATTGTGAGTGTACAATCTTGATTTCATATTGCTTATTAAAAGTTTTATACGGAGTTACGCTATGGGACCCTTTTTGTTTTATTTTATTAAACCAATGTGGTTGAAACGAGAGACATTTTGAGGAGGGGGCATACAGATTGGAAATATCAGCTGGGTCCCTGGAAGGTCTGGATTGGTGGTTAAAACTACAGGCACGTGTGATCTCCCTAAAAAGAGATCTTGCTAGCTGGTAAGCCTCACTGGATCTAGTGGTGGAGGATTCTGTTTCTGGGCGCACTTGCTTCAAACTCTGAGGGTGTTGTGTGCCAAGTCACCTAAGCGGATTGAAGTTTTATCTTCTCATTCTCCTGTTTTCATTATTTTTGGACTATTCACGTTTTATTATTTTAATACAGCTTTTCATTATTTTTGTGCTTATATCAATAATTTGCACATAAGGTGAAATGAAGTTGGTGTTATGGTGGTATCGATATCATTTAGCATTATTTTTCATATAAGCTTTTCAGCCCAGCTTTCTTTTTTCGATATATTTTGAATGTGTATGTTCCCGAATATGTTGCTTGGGAAGAATACATATATGTATACTGATTTTTTATATATTCATTTTCTACAAGAGAGAGGGCCATGGATTATTCAGTCCGGAGTGTCCAAAGAGTGGTTAATACTATGTATTTGGACTAATTTGATTTTTATTTTATTTTTTATTTTATTTTTATACATATGTGTATTTTTGGTATATATACATATGTTTTTTTTCCTATATATTTTTTTTTCTTTTGTTAATAACCTCTTTGAGACTTCTTAACATGTTTTAATAAAATAATGATTTTTTTATGAATTAAATGATATTTTTCTATATCGTTCAAACCTAACTTGAATGTGACCAAATAGGTGACACCGATGGGAATGAGCTAAATGTCCATTTTTGGTGTCTTTTCTGCCTGACGGGTATTTAAGCACGGTGTGCTGACGTCCAGGTATGATCTCCGTTCCCAGTTGATGCCTTCTATGGGGAAACGCGTCGGGTGGAGGAAAACTTGTGATGTCATCACGCTGAACAGCCACCTGGCTGCTTCAATTTGTCTTTTTATGGATGTAAAGCCTGTATTCTCCTTTGGAAACTAAATCTTCTTTTTGGAACATATTACACCATGAAGCCCTCTCTTCGTCCTCTACTAAATGAGACTTTTTAGATTTCTATCGATCTGAAAGCGATCTCCGGAGTGAGCTTCCCTTCTGAGTGTCCGTCTACGGCAGGTGGATCATCGACCACAATCACAGCTCCACCTCCTCATCAGTATGTCCTGTAACACATTACCTCTATGAATAAAGATATGTGGACCTGGTTGGAGGAGATGGGACAGACAACTGAGGAGAGAGACATCTATTGGTCAGGATCTCCCAGCCAGGACCACAGATCTACTATCATCTGCTGCAATCCCTGATTGAGGTGTGAAATGTTTTACACTCGTATTATCTGAGAGTGATAGTGAAGGGGAAATGAGGAAGATATAGACGGCCCCTGGAAAGCTGCCAGTCCCTCGGGCACCTGCCTGGGGCACCTTGTGGGTAATCCGGCTCTATCCGTATGACTTGTGTTATTGCAGCCAAATACATCAACTTTGTGTTCCTTTGTCTGTGAAATGTTCTAATGATATGAAGGAGAATTCCTGACACAACGTTCCCTCATCTTATTACATGTCCTTTATTTCCCCAGATAGGGAGATTATTGTCAGGAGTCCTCCCATGTATTATCTGTGTTCCTCTGTATAAGGAGTCCTATGACTACGTGTCTCGGTGTCAGCCCCTCCCTGTGTAGGAATGTACAGAACTGGTAATGTGTGTCAAAGGCTTTCACTGTCATTGTCTCTTCTGCTCTCAGCGATGGCGTCTGCAGATCTGAGGAAGGAGCTGGAATGTTCCATCTGTCTGAACGTTTATACAGATCCTGTAATGCTGAAATGTGGACACAACTTCTGCCGGGACTGTATTGGTCTTGTGTTGGATACACAGGAGGGGTCTGGAGGTTATTCCTGTCCTGAATGCAGAGAAGAGTTCCAGGATCGGCCTGCACTGCACAGGAACATAACACTACGGAACATAGTGGAGAATTTCCTGTCCACCCATCCGGATCAGGAGGAGTCCGGGGTCTTCTGTACTTACTGTATTCACACTCCTGTACCTGCTGTCATATCCTGTCTGCATTGTGAAGCTTCTCTGTGTGACAATCACCTGAGAGTCCACAGCAAGTCACCAGAACACGTCTTATGTGACCCCACCACTTCCCTGGAGAACAGGAAATGCTCCGTCCATAAGAAGATCCTGGAGTATTACTGCACTGAGGATGAGACCTGTATCTGTATGTCCTGCAGGCTGGATGGAGAACATCGGGGACACCAGGTGGAGACTCTGGATGAGGCCTCTGAGATGAAGAAGAAGAAACTGAGAAATGTTCTGCAGAAACTGAACACAGAGAGAGAGGAGATGGAGAAAAGAGTCCAGAGTCTGCAGGAACACGGGAGGAAAGTACAAGGAGAAGCAGATGATGAGACAGAGAGAGTCACTGTCCTGTTCAGAGACCTCAGGAGACGTCTGGAAGACCTGGAGAAGAGAGTCCTGAGGGAAATCTCCGGGCAGGCAGAGCGGATCTCCGGGATAATCAATGATCTGGTCCAGGATCTGGAGATAAAGAAGGAGGAGCTGTCCAGGAAGTTGCGTCACATTGAGGAGCTGTGTAACGTGACGGATCCACTGACTGTCCTACAGGAATCAGACACAGGTGACTTGTGTGATACTGAGGATGGAGATGATGAGGACAGGGAGAGACATGATAAACTCCTCCATGATGGGGGGGATCTGGATGTGGGGGGGATCTCACACACATTACACACAGGTCTATCTGATATCATGTCTGGGGTAAATGTAGAGAAATGTCCAGGCACACATGTCTATCCACATTCTACTACAAAGGGTGAAGGTCACATCAATGCTGAACCGTCCAGGAGACCCCCCCAACCCTCCCCCACCATACAACCATCCAGGGGACCTCCCCAACCCTCCCCCACCATACAACCATCCAGGGGACCTTCCCAACCCTCCTCCACCATACAACCATCCAGACCTCCCCAACCCTCCCCCACCATACAACCATCCAGGGGACCTCCCCAACCCTCCCCCACCATACAACCATCCAGAGGACCTCCCCAACCCTCCCCCACCATACAACCATCCAGGGGACCTCCCCAACCCTCCCCCACCATACAACCATCCAGGGGACCTCCTCAACCCTCCCCCACCATACAACACTCACACCTCCAGGCTGGAGGACCAAGTATTGGGGCTGTACAGCAAACATCGGGGGTGTCGGGGGTTACGGACATATTACTGGATGTGAGGACAGCTGGTAATAATCTACATATATCAGATGACAGGAAAACTGCATCCAGATCATCATCACCTCAGAATCGCCCAGAAACACCAGAGAGGTTTGAGGATTATCAGGTGATGAGCAGTCAGAGGTTCTCCTCAGGGAGACATTACTGGGAAGTGGATGTCGGGGGGGCATTGTACTGGATAGTCGGGATGTGTTACCCCAGTATAGAGAGGAGAGGAGGTCAGTCAGTGATTGGATATAATAAGAAGTCCTGGAGTTTGGAGGGGGAGAGGTTGTCTGGTGATCATCTCTCAGTGATACATGACAGTAATCAGACCCCATTACCCGGCGGTGTCTCCAGTAGGAGAGTCGGGATAGATCTGGATTATGAGGCCGGGCGGATCTCCTTTTACGATCTGTGTGACCCGATCCGACATCTCCACACCTTCACCACCACCTTCACTGAGCCCCTCCATGCTGGGGTATATGTAGTGTTAGGTTGTATAAAGATATGTGGGGGGAATCAGAAGTGAGAGATCTGCCCAGAGACATCACAAGGTGGATGATCTGATTGGCGATTGGTGGAATACTCATCCAATAGGAGGAAGCAGAGGACAGGAAACATGAGGGATTTATTTATAAAGCTGCAGGTTCCGGGGCCGTCATCTTCATCCTAAACCTCACTTCACTACCTAGTGTGTCACTGACCAGGAACAAGCATGCAGGAGGTCAGATTGTTCAGCCTTCACTGGCTGCATGCTTGTTCTGGCTCAGTGACACACTACATAGTGTAGCCAGGATCAGGATGACGGCCCCGGGGTCTCCACCATCACTGTGTATCTATAGCAAAAAATATTGGATGGAATGGGGGAGGGTTAGAACCTTTTTTAGGTTTTTACTGAGATCCAGGGCTCTTCCCTCACTTCCTGTGTCAATGACAACACCAGACAGGAAGTGAGGGGAACTCTCCAACAATAACACAAACAGATAGAGAAATCCTTTTCTTTAGTAGAGATGGGGAGGATTACAACCCCTGTCAGATCTTTATTACTGTCTGTGTCCCTTTTGTAGATTTCCCTTCATTTCCTGTCTGATAAAATATTGTCTCCAGGACAGGAAGTGAGGGGAAATCTCTCTGATGGAGCCCCGGATAGCAGTACAAACTTGACAGGGGTTCTAATCCTCCCCCACTTCATCCAAATCTAGAACAATAGGATTTGTCTAGACACACACTTTAATATCCTCAATGAGAATTCCCACATTTCTGTCCTCACAGGTTCCTTTACATGACCAATCCATGGATCTGTGATTGATCCTCCCCCTCACTGTGATTGGCTGTGATGATTATCACTATGAATACAGCCAGCGCTAGCCTTGTTCATATTGGATATGATGTAGAGGGGGGCGGGGATTGTGGACAGGTGACGGGGGAGGGGTATATAGTCTCAGGAGGTGGAAATCCTTGACTCTGTATATGGGAATATTGATCATGATTGGATATAGATAGAATGATGGGAGGGATCACATGATTTACTAATGATGAAATGACATGACTAAGTGCTTATATGCTAATGTTCGGTTCTTTATATAATAACAGGTTCTCTGTCTAGAAGGACTTTACAGAAAGATGTTATTAGAGGAAATTGTTGTTCTCGGGATCCTTGGAAGGTCTTGTTGGGGAACATAGAGACAGTTGGTCTCCTTCTTCTACAATGAGGGATTTGGGGGTCTGGAGGTGGGACAAGCTGATAAGGTGTTCAGAGATAACAGAAATGAATGTCTCTTGTAATGAATGATGTGCTGCTTGTACAAATTCTTCAGTGAATGATTCCATCTGTAAAATGTTGACGTTCCCATCTCAGTATTTCCATGTGTAATCTGATCATCATCTCTATCCCCAATACTTCTATGTGTTATTGATGAAAATCTGCAGAACATTTTAATAAAAATCTGTTATTTTACAAAGAAAAGTTTATTGGGAAGAGAAGACAGCAGAGAGGACGGTGCGGTCCCTTCATCCAGAACACAGATTGTCAGGAAGGGTGGAGGAGGGGTGTGTGGTGGTATCAAGCAAAATCAGGAGCATGAAATAACAGTATTATTACTAACAAATAAGACACACTTATATCACACCTATACCAAACATATAATATATACATTGTATACATCCCCCTACAGAATGTACAGGAAACACCCCTCCATCCTGAGCTCCTAATGGTTACAGGGTAAAAGGAGGCAGAGCTCTGCAGTACTGTGCAAGACCAGAGAGGTTGGTGCAGTTCCACATCTCACCTCTAGTGGTTACACATTCTTCAAACCAGTGACTGTATGATGAATTGCAATGTACACACAGAACTTAGAGCAATGTACACACAGAGCATAGAGCAATGTACACACAGAGTATAGAGCAATGTACACACAGAGTATAGAGCAATGTACACACAGAGTATAGAGCAATGTACACACAGAGTATAGAGCAATTACACACAGAGTATAGAGCAATTTACACACAGAGTATAGAGCAATGTACACACAGAGTATAGAGCAATGTACACACAGAGTATAGAGCAATGTACACACAGAGTATAGAGCAATGTACACACAGAACATAGAGCAACGTACACACAGAGCATAGAGCAATGTACACACAGAGTATAGAGCAATGTACACACAGAGTATAGAGCAATGTACACACAGAACATAGAGCAATGTACACACAGAGCACACAGCAATGTACACACAGAGTCGAGAGCAATGTACACACAGAGTATAGAGCAATGTACACACAGAGTATAGAGCAATGTACACACAGAGCATAGAGCAATGTACACACAGAGCATAGAGCAATGTACACACAGAGAATAGAGCAATATACACACTGAACATAGAGCAATGTACACACAGAGTATAGAGCAATGTACACACAGAGCACAGAGCAATGTACACACAGAACATAGAGCAATATATATACAGAACTTAGAGCAATGTACACACAGAGAATAGAGCAATATACACACTGAACATAGAGCAATGTACACACAGAGTATAGAGAAATGTACACACAGAGCATACAGCAATGTACACACGGAACATGGAGCAATCTACACACAGAGCATAGAACAATGTACACACAGAGTATAGAGCAACGTACATACAGAGTATAGAGCAATGTATACGCAGAGTATAGAACAATGTACACACAGAGTGTAGAGCAATGTACACAAAGAGTATAGAGCAATTTACACACAGAGCATAGAGCAATGTACACACAGAGCATACAGCAATGTACACACGGAACATAGAGCAATGTACACACAGAGTATAGAGAAATGTACACACAGAGCATACAGCAATGTACACACGGAACATATAGCAATGCACACACGGAACATAGAACAATGTACACACAGAGCACAGAACAATGCACACACAGAGTATAGAGCAACGTACACACAGAGTATAACACAATGTACAGAGTATAGGGCAATGTACACACAGAACATAGAGCAATGTACACACAGAGTATAGAATAATGTACACACAGAACATAGAGCAAGGTACACACTGAGTATAGAACAATGTACACACAGAGTATAGAGCAATGTACACACAGAGCATAGAACAATGTACACACAGAGCATAGAGCAATGTACACACGGAACATAAAGCAATGTACACACAGAGCACACATGCACAAGGTACACACAGAGCCCACATGCACAATGTAGACACAGAGCACACATGCACAAGGTATACACAGAGCATAGAGCAATGTGCACACAGAGTATAGAGCAATGTACACACAGAGTGTGACGGATCCAATCCCACACTCCGATTGAGTGTTTTCATCATATACCACTTCCTCCCAGCCTGGATATAGATATCAGATATTCCAACCGCTCACAAGCACAAAACAAGACGACACTTGCTTAGCTGCTCAACATGGACTGATTTACTAGAACCAAAATGACAAGTATTTATAATACAGTAGAAGGGGAGGTCCCCCCTCCTGATCATTTATTCTAACAATACAACTGTAGCCAGAAACAGAATTAACCTGAGCTAATTATCTAAATCAACACTCAGACTAGTTGACTGAGAGATAAGACTTTTCGGCTCCTAGCTCACTAACAATTCAATATACATTACCATAAACATCAACAGAGAGTTAAGTAGCACAAACAACAATGTGTGGAATACTCTTATAAGCCAGACTAGACTCATTTACATTATACAAGACAACAGACAGGTGGCTGGAGTTGATGACATTAGAATCTAACAGTTTGTGTTGTGTACACACGGAACATAGAGCAATGTACACACGGAACACAGAACAATGTACACACAGATCATAGGACAATGTACACACAGAGTATAGAGCAATGTACACACAGAGTAAAGAGCAACGTACACACAGAACAGAGCGCAATGTACACACAGAGTATAGAGCAATGAACACACGGAACATAGAGCAATGTACACACAGAACATAGAGCAATGTACACACAGAGCACAGAACAATGCACACACAGAGTAAAGAGCAACGTACACACAGAACAGAGCGCAATGTACACACACAGAGTATAACACAATGTACACACAGAACATAGAGCAATGTACACACAAAGCACACATGCACAAGGTACACACAGAGCACACATGCACAAGGTACACACAGAGCACACATGCACAATGTACACACAGAGCACACATGCACAAGGTACACACAGAGCACACATGCACAAGGTACACACAGAGCATAGGGCAATGTACATACAGAGTATAGAGCAATGTATACACAGAGTATAGTGCAATGTACATACAGAGTATAGAGCAATGTACATACAGAGTATAGAGCAATGTACATACAGAGTATAGAGCAATGTATACACAGAGTATAGAGCAATGTACATACAGAGTGTGACGGATCCAATACCACACTCCGATTGAGTGATTTCATCATATACCACTTCCTCTCAGCCTGAATATAGATATCAGATATTCCAACCGCTCACAAGCACAAAACAAGACGATATTTGCTTAGCTGCTCAACATGGACTGATTTATAAGAACCAAAATGACAAGTATTTATAATACAGTAGAAGGGGAGGTCCCCCCTCCTGATCATTTATTCTAACAATACAACTGTAGCCAGAAACAGAATTAACCTGAGCTAATTATCTAAATCAGCACTCAGACTAGTTGACTGAGAGATAAGACTTTTCGGCTCCTAGCTCACTAACAATTCAATACACATTACCATAAACATCAAAACAGGGTTAAGTAGCACAAACAACAATGTATGGAATACTCTTACAAGCCAGACTAGACTCATTTACATTATACAAGACAACAGACAGGTGGCTGGAGTTGATGACATTAACATCTTACAGTTTGTGTTGTGTACACACGGAAAACATAGAGCAATGTACACATGGAACATAGAGCAATGTACACACAGAGCATAGAGCAATGTACACACAGAGTATAGAGCAACGTACACACAGAATATAGAGAAATGTACACACAGAGCATATAGCAATGTACACACGGAACATAGAGCAATGTACACACAGAGTATAGAGCAAAGTACACACAGAGTATAGAGCAATGTACACACAGAGCATAGAGCAATGTACACACAGAGTATAGAGCAATGTACACACAGAGTATAGAGCAATGTATACACAGAGTATAGAGCAATGTACACACGGAACATAGAACAATGTACACACAAAGCATAGGACAATCTACACACAGAGTATAGAGCAACGTACACACAGAGTATAGAGCAATATACACACAGAGCATAGAGCAATATATACTCAGAGCATAGAGCAATGTACACACAGAACTTAGAGCAATGTACACACAGAGTATAGAGCAACGTACACACAGAATATAGAGCAATGTACACACAGAGCATAGAGCAATATATACTCAGAGTATAGAGCAATGTACACACAGAGCATAGAGCAATGTACACATAGAGTATAGAGCAATGTACACACAGAGCATAGAGCAATGTACACACAGAGCATAGAGCAATGTACACACAGAGTATAGAGCAATGTACACACAGAGTATAGAGCAATGTACACACAGAGTATAGAGCAATGTACACACAGAGTATAGAGCAATGTACACACGGAACATAGAGCAATGTACACACAGAACATAGAGCAATGTACACACAGAGCACAGAACAATGCACACACAGAGTAAAGAGCAACGTACACACAGAACAGAGCGCAATGTACACACACAGAGTATAACACAATGTACACACAGAACATAGAGCAATGTACACACAAAGCACACATGCACAAGGTACACACAGAGCACACATGCACAAGGTACACACAGAGCACACATGCACAATGTACACACAGAGCACACATGCACAAGGTACACACAGAGCACACATGCACAAGGTACACACAGAGCATAGGGCAATGTACATACAGAGTATAGAGCAATGTATACACAGAGTATAGTGCAATGTACATACAGAGTATAGAGCAATGTACATACAGAGTATAGAGCAATGTACATACAGAGTATAGAGCAATGTATACACAGAGTATAGAGCAATGTACATACAGAGTGTGACGGATCCAATACCACACTCCGATTGAGTGATTTCATCATATACCACTTCCTCTCAGCCTGAATATAGATATCAGATATTCCAACCGCTCACAAGCACAAAACAAGACGATATTTGCTTAGCTGCTCAACATGGACTGATTTATAAGAACCAAAATGACAAGTATTTATAATACAGTAGAAGGGGAGGTCCCCCCTCCTGATCATTTATTCTAACAATACAACTGTAGCCAGAAACAGAATTAACCTGAGCTAATTATCTAAATCAGCACTCAGACTAGTTGACTGAGAGATAAGACTTTTCGGCTCCTAGCTCACTAACAATTCAATACACATTACCATAAACATCAAAACAGGGTTAAGTAGCACAAACAACAATGTATGGAATACTCTTACAAGCCAGACTAGACTCATTTACATTATACAAGACAACAGACAGGTGGCTGGAGTTGATGACATTAACATCTTACAGTTTGTGTTGTGTACACACGGAAAACATAGAGCAATGTACACATGGAACATAGAGCAATGTACACACAGAGCATAGAGCAATGTACACACAGAGTATAGAGCAACGTACACACAGAATATAGAGAAATGTACACACAGAGCATATAGCAATGTACACACGGAACATAGAGCAATGTACACACAGAGTATAGAGCAAAGTACACACAGAGTATAGAGCAATGTACACACAGAGCATAGAGCAATGTACACACAGAGTATAGAGCAATGTACACACAGAGTATAGAGCAATGTATACACAGAGTATAGAGCAATGTACACACGGAACATAGAACAATGTACACACAAAGCATAGGACAATCTACACACAGAGTATAGAGCAACGTACACACAGAGTATAGAGCAATATACACACAGAGCATAGAGCAATATATACTCAGAGCATAGAGCAATGTACACACAGAACTTAGAGCAATGTACACACAGAGTATAGAGCAACGTACACACAGAATATAGAGCAATGTACACACAGAGCATAGAGCAATATATACTCAGAGTATAGAGCAATGTACACACAGAGCATAGAGCAATGTACACATAGAGTATAGAGCAATGTACACACAGAGCATAGAGCAATGTACACACAGAGTATAGAGCAACGTACACACAGAATATAGAGCAATGTACACACAGAGCATAGAGCAATATATACTCAGAGTATAGAGCAATGTACACACAGAGCATAGAGCAATGTACACATAGAGTATAGAGCAATGTACACACAGAGCATAGAGCAATGTACACACAGAGCATAGAGCAATGTACACACAGAGTATAGAGCAATGTACACACAGAGTATAGAGCAATGTACACACAGAGTATAGAGCAATGTACACACAGAGTATAGAGCAATGTACACACAGAGCTTAGAGCAATGTACACACAGAGCATAGAGCAATGTACACACAGAGTATAGAGCAATGTATACACAGAGTATAGAGCAATGTACACACAGAGTACAATATGTCGGGTGAACAAAAAGGCCTTTGAGAGTAAGGATAAAAGAGCATGTAAAAAACATCATTAGTGGTTTCGATAAGCATAGTGTATCCAGACATTTTAGCTCCCACCATAACAAGGACCCCACTCACCTCACCTTTTGGGGTATAGAATCATATAAAAAACACTGGAGAGGGAGCCATAAAGTGAGGACACTCAGCCAGGTGGATATTTATTTTAGATACATTTACCCCCCAAGCCTTGTATATAGACTTTGATTTAAACTCTTTTATCAGTGATTTTTAGCAGCTGCTGATCTCCGATTTTAGTCACTTGACTTGTAGGAATGATTTTAGTCGGTGTTATCGGATTTCACTCAATCATCTTGCAGTACTTATTGTACTTTGACATTCTATGTGTGTACATTATATAATAACATATATATAAAACATGTGTGTTCCCTTGGACATCACTTCCGGCATCCGGCATAGCTGACCCCAATCGGGTAACTTGGAATTCTGATCATGTTTTAAAATATCCAATTTTAATATTTCAATTATTGGGATTAAATATAAAATTTCTTCCATGACAACAAGCTACAAAGTACCGAGTCATTGCAATAGACCCCCCCATAATGCCAACAAAGGTTTGCCCCGACCTAGGGGGGTATATTGCTAGTGATTAGCAGTCCTGTGTAAAAAAAATGGAATTTTGATACTTTTTATATCATTTTTTAAGTAATTTTATTTTCTGTTTTTAAATTTGGGATTTTGTGATTTATGTGATTTATGTGATTTATGTGCGATTTTTTAAGGCATTAGCCGGCAATTTTCATCTAAGCAGACACTTGCCATTTACCTAGTTTTCTTGGCGTAATTCCCCTCCCCCTCTCCCCTTCCCCCTTCCCCTCCCCCCTCCCTCTCTTGCCTTGAGCTGGGTTTTTAATAATGTTACTGTTAGACATACGAGGGTAACTTAAATTTAACCGGTTCCCGACCAGCGCACGGCGATGTACGTCGACAGAATGGCACGGGCAGCCATATTGGCGTACAGGTATGTCCAATCTTCAATGCTGCCCTGCCATCGGGAGCGCGCCGCGCTGGTCGGGACCCCCGTGAGTCCGGTCGCGGGACCCGCGGACTCAATCGCTGCGGGCATACCCTCGATCGTCTCACGGGACGGCTGAATGGAGGAAATGCCGTGTAAACAGCATCTCCCCGTTCTGCCCAGCAACTAGTGACGCTGATCTCTGCTCCATGTGATTGGAGCAGAGATCAGTGTTCACTAAATGAAAGCCCAGCCCCCACACAGTTAGTAACACACTCCTAGGAACACTTAACCCCTACACTGTCACCCCCTGGTTAACAACTTCACTGCTAGTGTCATTTACACAGGAATCACTGCATTTCTATAGCACTGATTGCTGTATAAATGACAATGGTCCCAAAAATGTGTCAAAAATGTCCGATGTGTCCCCCACAATGTCGCAGTCACAATAAAAATCGCAGATCGCCGCCATTACTAGTAAAAAAAAAATAATAAAAAATTATTAATAAAAATGCTATAAAACTATCCCTATTTTGTAAACACTATAACTTTTGCACAAACCAATCAATAATCGCTTATTGCGATTTTTTTTTTACCAAAAATATGTAGAAGAATACGTATCGGCCTAAGCTGAGGGAAAAAAATGTTTTTTTATATATTTTTGGGGGATATTTATTATAACAAAAAGTAAAAAATAATGCGTTTTTTTCAAAATTGTCGCCCTATTTTTTTTATAGCGCAAAAAATAAAAACCGCAGAGGTGATCAAATACCACCAAAAGAAAGCTCTATTTGTGGGAAAAAAAGGACGTCAATTTTGTTTGGGAGCCACGTCGCACGACCGCGCAATCGTCAGTTAAAGCGACGCAGTGCCGAATCGCAAAAAGTGGTCTGGTCTTTGACCAGCAAAATGGTCCGGGGGCTGAAAGTGGTTAAATATAGTAGCAGCCATTGATAAATCACCGCTATAGTATTCAGACACACGGAAAATGGCCACGGGTGTAGCTCAAAGAAACCACCCATATGAATTCTAGTCGAGGGATGAGTATGGGTAAATGGTTGATGATCGGGCGCACGAAATATGGCCGCGGGTGTAGCCTGACCATTCGGAAACTATGGGAAAATGGTTGATGATCGGGCGCATGAAAAAATGGCCGCGGGTATAGCCTGACCATTTGGAAAATGGCCGCGGGTGTAGTTCGATCCACAAAAAAATGGCTGCGCTAATTATAGTCTATGGGAGACTTCGGAATAATGGCCGGTATATACGTTAGTATAAAAGACACTTTCTTGAAACTGTATTCCATTCCCTGAGGAAGTCACGTGATTGGTGACGACACGCGTCGGAATAGGAGGAATTAGGATAGCGGAAGTGACGTCCGTACTACGAGTAGGAACGCTCGATCGTTTGTTTTTGAAAGCTGATTTTAATACCTGGTTTGTGAGTACCTTTTCAATATATTTTCATGAATAAATGTATATACGTACTTCACTATCGGAGCATAGCTCTTTCTTTTCTATGAGATTCTTCTGGATAACATTGAGCATTTAAAGACCTGTGAGAAGGTTATTTGAGGCACAAAATACCAACTGTGGGGACAGCATTTACCTACCAGGAATAGGGATACAATCCCTGGACCTTAGCGGTTGTTTGTTCTGCTGTTTGCCTTACAGCAGGAAGGTAAGGGGCCACTCCACCTGGCGTGCCGTGAACACTGGAGATATAAGAGTAAAAGACACGGGTCGTGGCCCTCTATCCTGAGAAGCACTGAGTACATCACCGGTCACCTCATTCCACACACAGACTGGATTATTCTGTTTTGCTTTTTTGTTTTCAGCATGCACTGCGTGTTGCACGTTTTATTATGAGAAAAGTTGAAAAAAAGGGTGATTTTATTACACCGACTTAATAGGAGGAGACACCATCCTTGGTAGTGTGTTATTCAGCACTATCGGTAATTTGTATTTAAGCACGAGGCACTTTATTTTTAGTATAGTTTAGTTTTAATTTCTCTTTTGCAGGTAGCGCAACACCATATATTTGATTTTTAATAATGTACACACAGAGTATAGAGCAATGTACACACAGAGTATAGAGCAATGTACACACAGAGTATAGAGCAATGTACACACAGAACATAGAGCAATGCACACACAGAGCATAGAGCAATGTACACACAGAACATAGAGCGATGTACACACAGAGCATAGAGCAATGTACACACAGAACATAGAGCGATGTACACACAGAGCATAGAGCAATGTACACACAGAGCATAGAGCAATGTACACACAGAACATAGAGCGATGTACACACAGAGCATAGAGCAATGTACACGCAGAGCATAGAGCAATGTACACACGGAGCATAGAGCAATGTACACACGGAACATAGAACAATGTACACAAAGAGTATAGAACAATGTACACACAGAGTATAGAGCAACGTACACACAGAGTATAGAGCAATGTACACACAGAATATAGAGCAATGTACACGCAGAGTATAGAACAATGTACACACAGAGTATAGAGCAATGTACTCACAGAGTATAGAGCAATGTACACACAGAGCATAGAGCAATGTACACACAGAGTATAGAGCAATGTACACACGGAACATAGAGCAATGTACACACAGAATATAGAGCAATGTACACACAGAGCATAGAGCAATGTACACACAGAGTATAGAGCAATGTACACACGGAACATAGAGCAATGTACACACAGAGTATAGAGCAATGTACACACGGAACATAGAGCAATGTACACACAGAGTATAGAGCAACGTACTCACAGAACATAGAGTAATGTACACACAAAGCATATAGCAATGTTCACACGGAACATAGAGCAATGTACACACAGAGTATAGAGCAATGTACACACAGAGTATAGAGCAATGTACACACAGAGCATAGAACAATGTACACACAGAGTATAGAGCAACGTACTCACAGAACATAGAGTAATGTACACACAAAGCATATAGCAATGTACACACGGAACATAGAGCAATGTACACACAGAGTATAGAGCAATGTACACACGGAGCATAGAACAATGTACACACAGAGTAAAGAGCAATGTACACACAGAACATAGCGCAATGTACACACAGAGTATAACACAATGTACACACAGAGCATAGAGCAATGTACACACAGAGTATAGAGCAATATACACACATAACATAGAGCAATGTACACACAGAGTATAGAGCAATGTACACACAGAGTATAGAGCAATGTACACACAGAGTATAGAGCAATGTACACACAGAGCATAGGGCAATGTACATACAGAGTATAGAGCAATGTATACACAGAGCATAGTGCAATGTATACACAGAGTATAGAGCAATGTACATACAGAGTATAGACCAATGTATACATAGAGCATAGAGCAATGTACACACAGAGTGTGACGAATCCAATCCCACACTCCGATTGAGTGATTTCGTCATATACCACTTCCTCCCAGCCTGGATATAGATATCAGATATTCCAACCACTCACAAGCACAAAACAAGACGACACTTGCTTAGTTGCTCAACAAGGACTGATTTATTAGAACCAAAATGACAAGTATTTATAATACAGTAGAAGGGGAGGTCCCCCCTCCTGATCATTTATTCTAACAATACAACTGTAGCCAGAAACAGAATTAACTTGAGCTAATTATCTAAATCAACACTCAGATTAGTTGACTGAGAGATAAGACTTTTCAGCTCCTATCTCACTAACAATTCAATATACATTACCATAAACATCAACACAGGGTTAAGTACCACAAACAACAATGTATGGAATACTCTTACAAGCCAGACTAGACTCATTTACATTATACAAGACAACAGACAGGTGGCTGGAGTTGATGACATTAGAATCTTACAGTTTGCGTTGTGTACACACGGAACATAGAGCAATGTACACACAGAGTATAGAGCAATGTACACACAGTACATAGAGCAATGTACACACAGAACACAGAGTATAGAGCAATGTACACACAGAGTATAGAACAATGTACACACAGAGTATAGAGCAACGTACACACAGAGCATAGAGCAATGTACACACAGAGCATAGAGCAATGTATACACAGAGCATAGAGCAATGTACACACAGAGTATTTGAGCAACGTACTCACAGAACATAGAGTAATGTACACACGGAGTATAGAGCAATGTACACACAGAACATAGAGCAATGTACACACAAAGCACACATGCACAAGGTACACACAGAGCACACATGCACAATGTACACACAGAGCACACATGCACAAGGTACACACAGAGCACACATGCACACACAGAGCACACATGCGCAATATACACACAGAGCACACATGTGCAATGTACACACAGAGCACACATGCACAAGGTACACTCAGAGCATAGAGCAATGTACACACAGAGTAAAGAGCAATATACACACAGAGTATAGAGCAATGTACACACAGAACATAGAGCAATGTACACTCAGAGTATAGAACAATGTACACACAGAGCATAGAGCAATGTACACACAGAGCATAGAGCAATGTACACACAGAGTATAGAGCAATGTACACACAGAGTATAGAGCAATGTACACACAGAACATAGAGCAATGTACACGCAGAGTATAGAACAATGTACACACAGAGTATAGCGTAACGTACACAGAGAACATATAGAAAAGTACACACAGAACATATAGCAATGTACACACAGAGCATAGAGCAATGTACACACAGAGTATATAGCAATGTACACACGGAACATAGAGCAATGTACACACAGAGTATAGAGCAATGTACACACTGAACATAGAGCAATGTACACACAGAGGATAGAGCAATGTACACACAGATCATAGGACAATGTACACACAGAGTATAGAGCAACGTACACACAGAGCATACAGCAATGTACACACAGAGCATAGAGCAATGTACACACGGAACATAGAGCAATGTACACACAGAGTATAGAGCAATGTACACACAGAGCATAGAGCAATGTACACACAGAGCATACAGCAATGTATACACAGAGCATAGAGAAAAGCATACAGCAATGTAAACATGGAACATAGAGCAATGTACACACAGAACATAGAGAAATGTACACACAGAGCATATAGCAATGTACACACAGAGCATAGAGCAATGTACACATGAAACAGAGAGCAATGTACACACAGAGTATAGAGCAATGTACACACTGAACACACAGCAATGTACACACTGAACACAGAGCATTGTACACATGGAACATAGAACAATGTACACACGAACATAGGACAATGTACACACAGAGTATAGAGCAACGTACACACAGAGTATAGAGCAATGTACACACAGAATATAGAGCAATGTACAGTACACGCAGAGTATAGAACAATGCACACCCTGAGTGTAGAGCAATGTACTCACAGAGTATAGAGCAATGTACACACAGAGCATAGAGCAATGTACACACAGAGCATAGAGCAATGTATACACAGAGCATAGAGCAATACACACACAGAGCATAGAGCAATGTATACACAGAGCATAGAGCAATGTACACACAGAGTATAGAGAAAAGCATACAGCAATGTACACATGGAACATAGAGCAATGTACACACAGAGCATAGAACAATGTACACACAGAGTATAGAGCAATGTACACACGGAACATAGAGCAATGTACACACAGAGTATAGAGCAATATACACACTGAACATAGAGCAATGACACACGGAACATAGAACAATGTACACACAGATCATAGGACAATGTACACACAGAGTATAGAGCAACGTACACACAGAGCATAGAGCAATGTACACACAGAGCATAGAGCAATGTATACACAGAGCATAGAGCAATGTACACACAGAGCATAGAGCAATGTATACACAGAGCATAGAGCAATGTACACACAGAGTATTTGAGCAACGTACTCACAGAACATAGAGTAATGTACACACGGAGTATAGAGCAATGTACACACAGAACATAGAGCAATGTACACACAAAGCACACATGCACAGGTACACACAGAGCACACATGCACAAGGTACACACAGAGCACACATGCACAATGTACACACAGAGCACACATGCACAAGGTACACACAGAGCACACATGCACACACAGAGCACACATGCGCAATATACACACAGAGCACACATGTGCAATGTACACACAGAGCACACATGCACAAGGTACACTCAGAGCATAGAGCAATGTACACACAGAGTATAGAGCAATATACACACAGAGTATAGAGCAATGTACACACAGAACATAGAGCAATGTACACTCAGAGTATAGAACAATGTACACACAGAGCATAGAGCAATGCACACGCAGAGTATAGAACAATGTACACACAGAACATAGAACAATGTACACACAGAGTATAGCGTAACGTACACAGAGAACATATAGAAACGTACACACAGAACATATAGCAATGTACACACAGAGCATAGAGCAATGTACACACAGAGTATATAGCAATGTACACACGGAACATAGAGCAATGTACACACAGAGTATAGAGCAATGTACACACTGAACATAGAGCAATGTACACACAGAGGATAGAGCAATGTACACACAGATCATAGGACAATGTACACACAGAGTATAGAGCAACGTACACACAGAGCATACAGCAATGTACACACAGAGCATAGAGCAATGTACACACGGAACATAGAGCAATGTACACACAGAGTATAGAGCAATGTACACACAGAGCATAGAGCAATGTAAACAGAGAGCATACAGCAATGTATACACAGAGCATAGAGCAATGTACATACAGAACTTAGAGCAATGTACACACAGAACATAGAGCAATGTAAACACAGAGAACATAGAGAAATGTACACACAGAGCATATAGTAATGTACACACAGAGCATAGAGCAACGTACACACAGAATATAGAGCAATGTACAGTACACGCAGATGGTATAGAACAATGCACACACAGAGAGTAGAGCAATGTACTCACAGAGTAGAGAGCAATGTACACACAGAGCATAGAGCAATGTACACACAGAGCATAGAGCAATGTACACACAGAGTATAGAGCAATGTATACACAGAGCATAGAGCAATGCACACACAGAACTTAGAGCAACGTACACACAGAGCATAGAGCAATGTATACACAGAGCATAGAGCAATGTACACACAGAGTATAGAGAAAAGCATACAGCAATGTACACACAGAGTATAGAGTAACGTACACAGAGAACATAGAGAAATGTACACACAGAGCATAGAGCAATGTACACACGGAACATAGAGCAATGTACACACAGAGTATAGAGCAATGTACACACTGAACGTAGAGCAATGTACACATGGAACATAGAACAATGTACACACAGATCATAGGACAATGTACACACAGAGTATAGAGCAACGTACACACAGAGCATAGAGCAATGTACACACAGAGCATAGAGCAATGTATACACAGAGCATAGAGCAATGTACACACAGAACATAGAGCAATGTACACACAGAGTATTTGAGCAACGTACTCACAGAACATAGAGTAATGTACACACGGAACATAGAGCAATGTACACACAGAGTATAGAGCAATGTACACACAGAACATAGAGTTCTATGTTCACAAGGTACACACAGAGCGCACATGCACAAGGTACACACAGAGCACACATGCACAAGGTACACACAGAGCACACATGCACAAGGTACACACAGAGCACACATGCACACACAGAGCACACATGCGCAATATACACACAGAGCACACATGCACACACAGAGCACACATGCGCAATATACACACAGAGCACACATGTGCAATGTACATACAGAGCACACATGCACAAGGTACACTCAGAGCATAGAGCAATGTACACACAGAGTATAGAGCAATGTACACACAGAGTATAGAGCAATGTACACACAGAGCATAGAGCAATGTACACACAGAGTATAGAACAATGTACACACAGAGCATAGAGCAATGTACACACAGAGTATAGAGCAATGTACACACAGAGTATAGAACAATGTACACACAGAGCATAGAGCAATGTACACACAGATTATAGAGCAATGTACACACAGAACATAGAGCAATGTACACGCAGAGTATAGAACAATGTACACACAGAGCATATAGCAATGTACACGCAGAGTATAGAACAATGTACACACAGAGTATAGAGCAATGTACACACAGAGTATAGAGCAATGTACACACAGAGTATAGAACAATGTACACACAGAGTATAGAGCAATGTACACACAGAGTATAGAGCAATGTACACACTGAACATAGAGCAATGTACACACGGAACATAGAACAATGTACACACAGATCATAGGACAATGTACACACAGAGTATAGAGCAACATACACACATAGCATAGAGCAATGTACACACAGAGCTAGAGCAATGTATACAGAGAGCATAGAGCAATGTACACACAGAGTATTTGAGCAACGTACTCACAGAACATAGAGCAATGTACACACAAAGCACACATGCACAAGGTACACACAGAGCACACATGCACAAGGTACACACAGAGCACACATGCACAATGTACACACAAAGCACACATGCACAAGGTACACACAGAGCGCACATGCACAAGGTACACACAGAGCACACATGCACAAGGTACACACAGAGCACACATGCACAAGGTACACACAGAGCACACATGCACAAGGTACACACAGAGCACACATGCACAATATACACACAGAGCACACATGTGCAATATACACACAGGGCACACATGTGCAATGTACACACAGAGCACACATGCACAAGGTACACTCAGAGCATAGAGCAATGTACACACAGAGTATAGAGCAATGTACACACAGAGTATAGAGCAATGTACACACAGAACATAGAGCAATGTACACGCAGAGTATAGAACAATGTACACACAGAGCATATAGCAATGTACACGCAGAGTATAGAACAATGTACACACAGAGTATAGCGCAATGTACACACTGAACATAGAGCAATGTACACACGGAACATAGAACAATGTACACACAGAGTATAGAGCAATGTACACACAGAGTATAGAGCAATGTACACACAGAGCATAGAGCAATGTACACACAGAGCATAGAGCAATGTATACAGAGAGCATAGAGCAATGTACACACAGAGTATTTGAGCAATGTACACACAGAACATAGAGCAATGTACACGCAGAGTATAGAACAATGTACACACAGAGTATAGAGCAATGTACACACTGAACATAGAGCAATGTACACACGGAACATAGAACAATGTACACACAGATCATAGGACAATGTACACACAGAGCATAGAGCAATGTACACACAGAGTATAGAACAATGTACACACAGATCATAGGACAATGTACACACAGAACTTAGAGCAACGTACACACAGAGCATAGAGCAATGTATACACAGAGCATAGAGCAATGTACACACAGAGTATAGAGAAAAGCATACAGCAATGTACACACAGAGTATAGAGTAACGTACACAGAGAACATAGAGAAATGTACACACAGAGCATAGAGCAATGTACACACGGAACATAGAGCAATGTACACACAGAGTATAGAGCAATGTACACACTGAACGTAGAGCAATGTACACATGGAACATAGAACAATGTACACACAGATCATAGGACAATGTACACACAGAGTATAGAGCAACGTACACACAGAGCATAGAGCAATGTACACACAGAGCATAGAGCAATGTATACACAGAGCATAGAGCAATGTACACACAGAACATAGAGCAATGTACACACAGAGTATTTGAGCAACGTACTCACAGAACATAGAGTAATGTACACACGGAACATAGAGCAATGTACACACAGAGTATAGAGCAATGTACACACAGAACATAGAGTTCTATGTTCACAAGGTACACACAGAGCGCACATGCACAAGGTACACACAGAGCACACATGCACAAGGTACACACAGAGCACACATGCACAAGGTACACACAGAGCACACATGCACACACAGAGCACACATGCGCAATATACACACAGAGCACACATGCACACACAGAGCACACATGCGCAATATACACACAGAGCACACATGTGCAATGTACATACAGAGCACACATGCACAAGGTACACTCAGAGCATAGAGCAATGTACACACAGAGTATAGAGCAATGTACACACAGAGTATAGAGCAATGTACACACAGAGCATAGAGCAATGTACACACAGAGTATAGAACAATGTACACACAGAGCATAGAGCAATGTACACACAGAGTATAGAGCAATGTACACACAGAGTATAGAACAATGTACACACAGAGCATAGAGCAATGTACACACAGATTATAGAGCAATGTACACACAGAACATAGAGCAATGTACACGCAGAGTATAGAACAATGTACACACAGAGCATATAGCAATGTACACGCAGAGTATAGAACAATGTACACACAGAGTATAGAGCAATGTACACACAGAGTATAGAGCAATGTACACACTGAACATAGAGCAATGTACACACGGAACATAGAACAATGTACACACAGATCATAGGACAATGTACACACAGAGTATAGAGCAACATACACACATAGCATAGAGCAATGTACACACAGAGCTAGAGCAATGTATACAGAGAGCATAGAGCAATGTACACACAGAGTATTTGAGCAACGTACTCACAGAACATAGAGCAATGTACACACAAAGCACACATGCACAAGGTACACACAGAGCACACATGCACAAGGTACACACAGAGCACACATGCACAATGTACACACAAAGCACACATGCACAAGGTACACACAGAGCGCACATGCACAAGGTACACACAGAGCACACATGCACAAGGTACACACAGAGCACACATGCACAAGGTACACACAGAGCACACATGCACAAGGTACACACAGAGCAGACATGCACAATATACACACAGAGCACACATGTGCAATATACACACAGGGCACACATGTGCAATGTACACACAGAGCACACATGCACAAGGTACACTCAGAGCATAGAGCAATGTACACACAGAGTATAGAGCAATGTACACACAGAGTATAGAGCAATGTACACACAGAACATAGAGCAATGTACACGCAGAGTATAGAACAATGTACACACAGAGCATATAGCAATGTACACGCAGAGCATAGAGCAATGTACACACAGAGCATAGAGCAATGTATACAGAGAGCATAGAGCAATGTACACACAGAGTATTTGAGCAATGTACACACAGAACATAGAGCAATGTACACGCAGAGTGTAGAACAATGTACACACAGAGTATAGAGCAATGTACACACTGAACATAGAGCAATGTACACACGGAACATAGAACAATGTACACACAGATCATAGGACAATGTACACACAGAGTATAAAGCAACGTACACACAGAGCATAGAGCAATGTACACACAGAGCATAGAGCAATGTATACAGAGAGCATAGAGCAATGTACACACAGAGTATTTGAGCAATGTACACACAGAACATAGAGCAATGTACACACAGAGCATAGAGTAATGTACACACGGAACATAGAGCAATGTACACACAGAGTATAGAGCAATGTACACACAGAACATAGAGCAATGTACACACAAAGCACACATGCACAAGGTACACACAGAGCACACATGCACAAGGTACACACAGAGCACACATGCACAATGTACACACAAAGCACACATGCACAAGGTACACACAGAGCGCACATGCACAAGGTACACACAGAGCGCACATGCACAAGGTACACACAGAGCACATATGCACAAGGTACACACAGAGCACACATGCACAAGGTACACACAGAGCACACATGCGCAATATACACACAGAGCACACATGTGCAATATACACACAGAGCACACATGTGCAATGTACACACAGAGCACACATGCACAAGGTACACTCAGAGCATAGAGCAATGTACACACAGAACATAGAGCAATGTACACACAGAGCATAGAGCAATGTACACACAGAACATAGAGCAATGTACACACAGAACATAGAGCAATGTACACACAGAGCATAGAGCAATGTACACACAGAGCATAGAGCAATGTACACACAGAACATAGAGCAATGTACACACAGAGTATAGAGCAAGGTACACACAGAACATAGAGCAGTGTACACGCAGAGTATAGAACAATGTACACACAGAGTATAGAGCAATGTACACACAGAGTATAGAGCAATGTATACACAGAGTATAGAGCAATGTACACACAGAGTATAGAGCAATGTATACACGGAGTATAGAGCAATGTACACACAGAACATAGAGCAATGTACACACAGAGCATAGAGCAATGTACACACAGAACATAGAGCAATGTACACACAGAGCATAGAGCAATTTACACACAGAGCATAGAGCAATGTACACACAGAGCATAGAGCAATGTACACACAGAGTATAGAGCAATGTACACACAGAGTATAGAGCAATGTACACACAGAGCATAGAGCAATGTACACACAGAGCACACATGCACAATGTACACGCAGAGCACACATGCACAATGTACGCACAGAGCACCCATGCACAATGTACACGCAGAGCACACATGCACAATGTACGCACAGAGCACACATGCACAATGTACGCACAGAGCACACATGCACAATGTACACACAGAGCACACATGCACAATGTACACACAGAGCACACATGCACAATGTACACTCAGAGTACACATGCACAAGGTACACACAGAGCACACATGCACAATGTACACACAGAGCGCACATGCACAATGTACACACAGAGCACACATGTACAATGTACACACAGAGTACACATGCACAAGGTACACACAGAGCACACATGCACAATGTACACACAGAGCACACATGCACAATGTACACACAGAGCACACATGCACAATGTACACACAGAGCACACATGCACAATGTACACACAGAGCACACATGCACAAGGTACACACAGAGCACACATGCACAAGGTACACACAGAGCACACATGCACAAGGTACACACAGAGCACATATGCACAATGTACACACAGAGCACACATGCACAATGTACACACAGAGCACACATGCACAAGGTACACACAGAGCACACATGCACAATGTACACACAGAGCACACATGCGCAATGTACACACAGAGCACACATGCGCAATGTACACACAGAGCACACATGCCAAGGTACACTCAGAGCATAGAGCAATGTACACACACAGAGCATAAAGCAATTTACACACAGAGCACACATGCACAAGGTACACACAGAGCATAGGGCAATGTACACACAGAGTATAGAGCAATGTACACACAGAGTATAGAGCAATGTACACACAGAGTATAGAGCAATGTACACACAGATTACAATATGTCGGGTGAACAAAAAGGCCTTTGAGAGTAAGGATAAAAGAGCATGTAAAAAACATCATTAGTGGTTTCGATAAACATAGTGTATCCAGACATTTTAGCTCCCACCATAACAAGGACCCCACTCACCTCACCTTTTGGGGTATAGAATCATATAAAAAACACTGGAGAGGGAGCCATAAAGTGAGGACACTCAGCCAAGTGGATATTTATTTTAGATACATTTACCCCCCAAGCCTTGTATATAGACTTTGATTTAAACTCTTTTATCAGTGATTTTTAGCAGCTGCTGATCTCCGATTTTAGTCACTTGACTTGTAGGAATGATTTTAGTCGGTGTTATCGGATTTCACTCAATCATCTTGCAGTACTTATTGTACTTTGACATTCTATGTGTGTACATTATATAATAACATATATATAAAACATGTGTGTTCCCTTGGACATCACTTCCGGCATCCGGCATAGCTGACCCCAATCGGGTAACTTGGAATTGTCATCCTGTTTTATAATATCCAATTTTAATATTTCAATTATTGGGATTAAATATAAAATTTCTTCCATGACAACAAGCTACAAAGTACCGAGTCATTGCAATAGACCCCCCCATAATGCCAACAAAGGTTTGCCCCGACCTAGGGGGGTATATTGCTAGTGATTAGCAGTCCAGGGAGCCACGGAATGATCCGACCCCAAGGGGAGGGGTAATGAGGGGCGGGCATGACCTGGTGCCCAGGAGCCAATGGAAGAAAAGGAGTCTGAAGGAACTGAGAGAAGCGAGGGGGGCGGAGCCATATAAAAAGGGGGCGGAGCTTAGACAGGGCCAGTGCACGAGGAGAGATCACAGGAGGAGGCAGCTTTGTTCACTGCTCCTCCACATTCAAGATGGCGGCGATCGAGGCGGCGCTGGCGCGATTGCGGGCACAGGCGGCGGTGAAGGGACCGGAATGGCTGACCAGGCAAGTGCAGGAGCTGCTGGGGGACAGTGCTGAGGCGAGGGGCGGCGGGGGGACTGTACAACGGGCCCGGCGGTCTCGGCCGCCGGCGCGATTTTCGCCAGGCCCCGCCCCTCGGCCACCTCGTGACCGGCGGAGCCCGGGGAGGGACGGATCGGTCCCCCCGGCGAAGAAGAGGCAGCAGGAATGTCGGGGTTCAGGGCGGTCGACACGCCGCCGGCCCGCCCCGGGGAGCGGGGCCACAGGCAGTACCTGCGCTGGTTCCCCGTCTCACAGCCCGGCAACCAGTCGCGTGGGGGAGCTCGGGGGGGGCCCCAGCACGAGCGGAGTTCGGGTGGAAGAGGTGCCAGGGGCGGAAGACGGCAGGAGCATAGCAAGGAAGCTGGAGACAGGGAGGAAGGGACGCAGACCGGCGGATGGACAAGCGGGACGCCGCGGGGGACAAGTGGAGGAGCAGGGCGGTACGGGGGGGCACCACAGGTCCGGTCCTCATCGCCGGTCTGGGAGTGCGCACCCTGTGGAGACACACCTTTCCAGCCGCCGGAGCGTTGCGGCCTCTGGGGGGGGATCGCCCAGGGGGCTCCCTTCGCAAGCAGAAGCGGACGCGGCGGAGCGGTCGGAAGGAGAGCTGTCCACAGAAGACGAGGTGGCAGATCCGGCAGTGGAGAGCGGCAGTGCGGCTGTGGGAGCGGTGCCTGGTCGGCCCGGTAAGTCCATGCATAATGTTTTGACTGATGCTTTGCAGGGGTTGCTGGGGGTGGTTCAAGGGGTGCCGACGGGGTCTCCGGCACCGGTGGTGCCGGTGGGGGGGGAGCAGCGGGGGGCGGGGCCCGGCTCGACTATGCCGGCGCCTGCACCGCAGCTGCAGGGGCTTCTGGACGGCCTGCGGGCATTGGTGGAGAGGTTTGGGGGGGCGCCGGGCACTCCTGCCCTGGCAGCACCGTGGGGGTCGGGTGCGATTTCGGCAGCTGCGGCCGTGCCGGCGGCGGTGGTGGAACCCGCGGTATCCGGGGTTGAGGGGCCGGCATCGAGTGGGGGGGCCGGTGGCGACAAGGTCACGGAGGTGGCGGCAGGTCGGTCGGACGTGGTCAGAATTGGGGACGCGGCACGGTGTGAGGTGTACGTCTGCTTCGAGGGCCCGCTGGGAGCGCACTTGAAGCCGGAGGTCCGGGAGAAGATTACAAAAGGTGAGTACGTGGAGATATTCTCGCTGCTCCCATTAGAAAAGTTCAATTTGGATCGGGTCAAACCTAATGACACCAAGAAGGATGATGAGGAAAAGCGGCGTTACCGGCTGATACCGCGAACGTTTGCAAATTGGTTGCAGGCATTCGCGATATTGGCGAGCGTCATTGGGGAAAAGAACCCCGAGCACTGCTCGGCGTTGTTTTGCTACATGGACGCCATCGGGGAGGCCCACAGGGTGTACGGGGGTGTTGCGTGGCTGCGGTATGATGAACAGTTCCGGCAGCGAAAGGCGGTGCGTCAGGAACTGCGGTGGGATCACAAGGACATCAGCCTCTGGATGCGGCTGATGTCCTCGGCCCGGGCCCAGCCTTCGTTTTTTCAGGGGGGGGCCGGGGGTACAACCTCCTCAGGACTGTCGGCCGGAAAGAAGTGGGGAGTTTGCTGGCAGTTCAACGAGGGTGCGTGCAAGTTCGGGGGTGCCTGCAGATTCAAGCACGAATGTTCGGGTTGCGGGGGGGCCCACGCGCTGTCTCGGTGCTTTAAGAAAGGGAAACGTGCCGGCGACGCTTCTAACAAGAGGGAGGACGCCGGTGAAGGTGGAAAGGATGCTTCCTTTCCTAAATAAGTACCCGGACGGGGAGGCGGCGCGTCTGCTGGCGGAGGGGTTCCGCGTGGGTTTCCGGATTCCTTGCGACCTGCAGGTGGTGCCGCCGTTGGCGCGGAACCTCAAGTCGGCCCTACTGCATCCGTCGGTAGTGGATGACAAGTTAGGCAAAGAGGTTGTGCTGGGTCGCATGGGGGGTCCTTTTGAGGAAAAACCTTGGGGGTGTCTTGTGGTGTCTCCACTGGGGGTTGTCCCCAAGAAGGAGCCGAACAAGTTTCGGCTCATTCACCACTTGTCCTTCCCGAAGGGGGGTTCGGTCAACGACTTCATTGATCCGGAGTTCTGCACGGTATCTTATACGTCATTTGACGCGGCGGTCCGGTGGGTGCGGAAGTACGGCCGGGGGGCGCTTATGGCGAAGGCGGACGTCGAGTCGGCGTTCCGGTTGCTTCCGGTGCACCCGGACAGTTTTCCACTGTTGGGTTGTCATTGGAGGGAGCAGTTTTACGTGGACAAGTGTTTGCCCATGGGCTGCTCCGTTTCGTGTGCGGTGTTCGAACAGTTTAGCTCGTTCTTGGAATGGGTGGTGAGGGATGTCTCTGGCCTCGAATCGATCATTCATTATTTGGACGATTTTCTCTGCATTGGCCCCCGGGCTTCGTCTGTGTGTGCGATTCTTCTTTCCACGTTGCAGCACATCGCGAGCATTTTCGGGGTGCCTTTGGCGGCTGAAAAAACGGAGGGTCCTGTGCAGGTGTTGAGCTTTTTGGGCATAGTGATCGATTCAGAGGCCATGGAATGCAGGCTGCCGTTGGACAAACTGGAGGGCCTGCAGAGGGAGATCCGGGAGGTTCAGGGTCGCCGGAAAGTGCAGTTGAAGAGCTTACAGTCATTGCTCGGCAAACTGAATTTTGCGTGCCGGATTATCCCTATGGGGAGGGTGTTTTGCCGACGGCTGTCGGCTGCGACGGCCGGGGCAAAAACACCGACGCACTTCATTCGATTAACGAAGGAACACAGGGACGACTTGAGCGCGTGGCATGACTTCCTGTCCTCTTACAATGGACGGGCAGTCTGGATGGCCGGGCCGGTGAGCAATTTTGATCTGGAGTTGGTCACCGACGCGGCCGGGTCAACGGGTTATGGTGCGTTTTTTCGGGGGGAATGGAGCGCGGCACCGTGGCCGAGCTCCTGGAAGGAGGCAGGTTTCCTGGGCAATTTGGTGCTATTGGAACTCTTCCCGATAGTGCTCGCATTGGAGCTGTGGGGGGAGAGGTGCAGGGATTTGAAATTGCGCATTAACTGTGATAACATGGGGGTGGTGCAGGTGGTGAATCGCATGTCGGCATCTTCCCCCCCGGTTATTCGAGTTCTGCGTCATTTGGTCTTTCGGTGCCTGAGTTTAAACGTGTTCATTTATGCCGTGCACATCCCAGGGGTGGAGAATTCCTTGGCTGACTCACTGTCTCGTTTCCAGTGGGACAAGTTCAGGGAACTGGCGCCTGGAGCGGCGGTGGACGGACTCCCTTGCCCAGAGTGGATGTGGGCGCTGCCCTTGGAATCGCCGCGGGATGGATACGGCGGTCTGTGAGTGGGTCTACCTGGTCAGCATACGAAAGGGTATGGCGGGAATGGCAAGGGTTGGTGGAGGAGGTGTCCTCGGACGGGGATGCGGGTGACTGGCGTTTATTGGTGCTGTATTTTGTGGTCCGGAATATGGAGGGCGGGCGCTCAGCGGCCGCGATTGACAAGAAAATGGCAGGTTTGTCATTTCTTTTTAAACTGTTGGGTTCGGAGGATTGGACAAAAGACTTTTGGGTGCGGCAGATGCTGCGGGGTTTCCGTAAACAGATTAAGCGGGGGGACGGACGGCGTCCGGTGACGTTCAACCTTTTGGTGGCCATATGCGCGGAATTGGGGTCGGTTTGTAAGTCTAGTTTTGAGGTGCGACTGTTTACTACGGCTTTTTCGTTAGCGTTTTATGGGGCGTTTCGGGTGGGTGAGTTGGTCAGCCCGTCCAAAAAAATGCCGGGAGGGCTGTTGGATCAGGACGTGCAGGTGACACGGGATAAGGTGCGTTTGCTTCTCCGAAGATCGAAAACTGACCAGCGGGGTCGGGGGGTGGAGGTTGCGTTGTTTCAGTTACCTGGGTCCCCGGTTTGCCCGGTTGCAGCTGTTCAGGGGTATCGGGGGGTCAGGCCGGGCTGGGAGGGCCCGTTCCTTATGCACGAGGATGGGTCTTTCTTGTCACGGTTCCAGTTTGTGTCGGTTTTTCGGCGGTGTTTGCGGAATCAAGGTTTAGTAGCGGCGGAGTATGCTTCACACTCCTTCCGCATCGGGGCGGCCACGGAAGCGGCCAGGTGCGGGTTGGACGAAGCATCGGTGCGCAAGATAGGTCGATGGGAGTCGCGTAGGTTCAGGTCCTACGTCAGGCCGCAGTTTGTGGTAGGGTGCTAGCGGTGGGGTGGTTGGTTTGGAGTGGGGGTCCCCCATACAGGAAGTGGGGGTAACTCGAAAACTTGGTTCCAGAGGGCTGGGTGTCTGGTGGGATGGTACGGTTGGGTGGTTGATGTGTTTTGCTTTGTTTTGTTTTTCTCTCCGTTTCAGGGTACGTGTGTGTGGTTTTTCGTTTCAGATGGAGGTGCACCACGCCTCGTTTGGATCGTGGGCCATTCTTATGTATGTTGGGGGGCCAGGAGAGGTGACATGAGACCGGATGGTAGGCAGCTGGGGATTTCCAGGAGAGCAGCGGAGTTGCATTGGTTGGGAATCCCGGGCATGCAGTGGGACGGGGTGATGGGTGTGGTGGACAGGTATGTGCTTCTAGACGGGCCCCCGGATGTGTTGGTGCTCCATGCTGGGGGGAACGACCTGGGGTTGCGTAAGGTCCGGGACCTGCTCGTGGACATAAAGGCGGATTTTCTGCGGCTCCGAGAGAGGTTCCCGAACACGATTTTGCTCTGGTCCGACATTGTGGCCCGGACAAGGTGGAGATGGGCCAGATCGGTGGCCAGTATCCAGAAAACACGGATCAGGGTGAATAAGGTGGTGGGAAGGTTCGTGGTCAAGAATGGAGGGTTGGTGATTAGACACAGGGAACTGGAGTCTAATGTGGGTTTGTATTTAAGACGGGGTGGCGTACATCTCACGGATGTCGGCATCGACTTATGGTCCCTGGGTTTGCAAGGGGGCATTCAAACTGCTTTAAGGGTGTGGGGTTGCCCTCAAGGGTAAGGGGGGTCACCCTTTCAGGCTGTGGCGTTATCTTTCTGGTGGTCTTTTACGGTGGCGGTAAAATGGAGGTGATCTAAAAGGGGTGGGGGGCTCATCAGTAATAGGGGGCCCCTCCGGGGTATTCCCGAACGTTGGACGGAATACTGGGTGTTTTGCACTGCAGGAATTGGTTGTCTCCGGGCGGTCACAGCTGGAGGCCTGGTTTATGTTAATGGTACCGCAGTGAGGTTGGTTTTGGTTATAAAAGTGGGTCACCGTCAGAGATCACCAGACTGGACTTGGGTTTAAATGTTGTTTATGGTTTATATATATATTTATATATTTATATATTTATATACAGATCTTTGGAGTGAGTTAAAAATTTCGGTGTGTTAATAAAAGGCTGTTGTGGCCAGTTTACTCCAAAGAAAAGGTGTGGTCTCATTATTATTAAAAGGTTGATAAGGGGCAGAGGTGTCATGGGGTTTTAATAACAGGAAAGGGGACATTGGGGCTACGCAGGTCAAGGGAGCCACGGAATGATCCGACCCCAAGGGGAGGGGTAATGAGGGGCGGGCATGACCTGGTGCCCAGGAGCCAATGGAAGAAAAGGAGTCTGAAGGAACTGAGAGAAGCGAGGGGGGCGGAGCCATATAAAAAGGGGGCGGAGCTTAGACGGGGCCAGTGCACGAGGAGAGATCACAGGAGGAGGCAGCTTTCCCACCCTCCCTCCCTAATGTGGGGTTATTTGAGCATTCAGGTTATTGGTAGCTGGCTGGTTGTTGTTTTTCTTTCTTTCTTTCAGGAACAGAGGATTTGTCGTCACAGCAGTGAAAACGGCCCTATTGGGGGCTGCAGCGTTATCTTTCTGGTGGTCTTTTACGGTGGCGGTAAAATGGAGGTGATCTAAAAGGGGTGGGGGGCTCATCAGTAATAGGGGGCCCCTCCGGGGTATTCCCGAACGTTGGACGGAATACTGGGTGTTTTGCACTGCAGGAATTGGTTGTCTCCGGGCGGTCACAGCTGGAGGCCTGGTTTATGTTAATGGTACCGCAGTGAGGTTGGTTTTTGGTTATAAAAGTGGGTCACCGTCAGAGATCACCAGACTGGACTTGGGTTTAAATGTTGTTTATGGTTTATATATATATTTATATATTTATATACAGATCTTTGGAGTGAGTTAAAAATTTTGGTGTGTTAATAAAAGGCTGTTGTGGCCAGTTTACTCCAAAGAAAAGGTGTGGTCTCATTATTATTAAAAGGTTGATAAGGGGCAGAGGTGTCATGGGGTTTTAATAACAGGAAAGGGGACATTGGGGCTACGCAGGTCATGTGTAAAAAAAATGGAATTTTGATACTTTTTATATCATTTTTTAAGTAATTTTATTTTCTGTTTTTAAATTTGGGATTTTGTGATTTATGTGATTTATGTGCGATTTTTTAAGGCATTAGCCGGTAATTTTCATCTAAGCAGACACTTGCCATTTACCTAGTTTTCTTGGCGTAATTCCCCTCCCCCTCTCCCCTTCCCCCTTCCCCTCCCCCCTCCCTCTCTTGCCTTGAGCTGGGTTTTTAATAATGTTACTGTTAGACATACGAGGGTAACTTAAATTTAACCGGTTCCCGACCAGCGCACGGCAATGTACGTCGACAGAATGGCACGGGCAGCCATATTGGCGTACAGGTACGTCCAATCTTCAATGCCGCCCTGCCATCGGGAGCGCGTCGCACTGCTCGGGACCCCCGTGAGTCCGGTCGCGGGACCTGTGAATTCGATCGCCGCGGGCATACCCGCGATCATCTCACGGAGCGGCCGAAAGGAGGAAATGCCGTGTAAACAGCATTTCTCCATTCTGCCTAGCAACTAGTGACGCTGATCTCTGCTCCATGTGATTGGCGCAGAGATCAGTGTTCACTAAATGAAAGCCCAACCCCCCGACAGTTAGTAACACACCCCTAGGAACACTTAACCCCTACACTGCCACCCACTGGTTAACTCCTTCACTGCCAGTGTCATTTACACAGGAATCACTGCATTTATATAGCAGTGATTGCTGTATAAATGACAATGGTCCCAAAAATATGTCAAAAATGTCCGATGTGTCCCCCACAATGTCGCAGTCACAATAAAAATCGCTGATCGCCGCCATTACTAGTAAAAAAAAAAAAATAATAAAAAATTATTAATGAAAATGCTATAAAACTATCCCCTATTTTGTAAACGCTATAACTTTTGCGCAAACCAATCAATATTCGCTTATTGCGATTTTTTTTACCAAAAATATGTAGAAGAATACGTATCGGCCTAAACTGAGGGAAAAAATGTTTTTTTATATATTTTTGGGGGATATTTATTATAACAAAAAGTAAAAAAGAATGCGTTTTTTTCAAAATTGTCGCTCTATTTTTGTTTATAGCGCAAAAAAAAAAAACCGCAGAGGCGATCAAATACCACCAAAAGAAAGCTCTATTTGTGGGGAAAAAAAGGACGTCAATTTTGTTTGGGAGCCAAGTCGCACGACCGCGCAATTGTCAGTTAAAGCGACGCAGTGCCGAATCGCAAAAAGTGGTCTGGTCTTTGACCAGCAAAATGGTCCGGGGGGCTGAAAGTGGTTAAATATAGTAGCAGCCATTGATAAATCACCGCTATAGTATTCAGACACACGGAAAACGGCAGCGGGTGTAGCTCAAAGAAACCACCCATATGAATTCTAGTCGAGGGACGACTATGGGAAAATGGTTGATGATCGGGCGCACGAAGAAATGGCCGCAGGTGTAGCCTGACCGTTCGGAAACTATGGGAAAATGGTTGATGATCAGCTGCACGAAAAATGGCCGCGGGTGTAGCCTGACCATTCGGAAACTATGGGAAAATGGTGGATGATCGGGCGCACGAAAAAATGGCCGCTGGTGTAGCCTGACCGTTCGGAAACTATGGGAAAATGGTTGATGATCGGGCGCACGAAAAATGGCCGCGAAAACATATGGATTATATTTAATGTCATCTTTTTATACAAATTTCAAAGTATTCCTCACAGTACCCGGGTCTAGCATGATATTTGAATGTATCAATAACCTACCAAAAAGCAGGAGAATAAAAATAAAATATTTCCGGTCTCATAAGACAGAAGATCTTTTGGACTGAGGGGCTCGTTCTTCTACTGGGACGTTTCCGCCATTTTCTTTTCCTGTAGCGGCCGGGGCTGCAAAGAAGAGAAGATGATAAGTATGTCTTATGTAGTATAAAGTAACATTTGAAGAGAACTCGGTACCATAAAGACAAGTTTGTACATTTTAAACATTTATATCTTTTTTTTTTTTTTTACAGTTTATGCGATCATTGTTTTCCAAAAAAAAAAACATGTGATACAAAGTGCGCCCAGAACACCGGAGTCATACAAAATGACGGCTTTACTAAATAGTAAGAACAACTGAATACGCTTTATTTCAGGCTGTCTTTATGGAACTCACAGGGCTGTCTGAAAAGAGCAGGTAGGGAGAATGATAAGTCTCTCCCCTGGGCCCTTGGACTGTATGTACTCAGCTTGAGCTGTTGAACTCTGTAAACCAGTTTTTTTTTTTTAGCTAAAAAGATAAAAGTAGCCATAAAAGCATGCTAAAAAGAACCTCCTGCTGGCTGAAAATGTGGCAATGAAATATTTATATACAGTGCCTTGTGAAAGTATTCACCCCCCTTGAACTTTTCAACCTTTTGCCACATTTCAGGCTTCAAACATAAAGATATAAAATGTTTATTTTTTGTGAAGAATCACCAACAAGTGGACACAATTGTGAAGTGGAAAGAAATCTATTGGATTTTTGAAACTTTTTTAATTAATAAAAAAAATGAAAAGCGGGGCGTGCAAAATGATTGGGCCCCCCTTGCGTTAATACTTTGTAGAGCCACCTTTTGCTGCAATTACAGCTGCAAGAGTACCGAGCAATGTACACACAGAGTATAGAGCAATGTACACACAGAGTATAGAGCAATGTACACACAGAGTATAGAGCAATGTACACACAGAGCATAGAGCAATGTACACACAGAGTATAGAGCAATGTACACACAGAATATAGAGCAATGTACACACAGAATATAGAGCAATGTACACACAGAGCATAGAGCAATGTACACACAGAGTATAGAGCAATGTACACACAGAGCACACATGCACAATGTACACGCAGAGTATAGAGCAAAGTACACACATAGTATAGAACAATGTACACACAGAGCATAAAGCAATGTACACACAGAGCATAGAGCAATGTACACACAGAGCACGCATGCACACTGTACACACAAAGCACACATGCACAATGTATACACAGAGTATAGAGGAATGTACACACAGAGTATAGAGCAATGTATACACAGAGCATAGAGCAATGTACACACAGAGCACGCATGCACACTGTACACACAAAGCACACATGCACAATGTATACACAGAGTATAGAGCAATGTACACACAGAGCATAGAGCAATGTACACACAGAGTATAGAGCAATGTATACACAGAGTATAGAGCAATGTACACACAGAGCATAGAGCAATGTACACACAGAGCATAGAGCAATGTACACACAGAGCATAGAGCAATGTACACACATAGTATAGAGCAATGTACACACAGAGTATAGAGCAATGTACACACAGAGAATAGAGCAATGTACACACAGAGTATAGAGCAATGCACACACAGAGCATAGAGCAATGTACACACAGAGTATAGAGCAATGTATACACAGAGTATAGAGCAATGTACACACAGAGCATAGAGCAATGTACACACAGAGCATAGAGCAATGTATACACATAGTATAGAGCAATGTACACACAGAGCATAGAGCAATGTACACACAGAATATAGAGCAATGTACAAACAGAGCATAGAGCAATGTACACACAGAGTATAGAGAAATGTACACACAGAGTATAGAGCAATGTACACACAGAGAATAGAGCAATGTACACACAGAGTATAGAGCAATGCACACACAGAGCATAGAGCAATGTACACACGAAGCATAGAGCAATGTACACACGGAGTATAGAGCAATGTACGCATAGAGTATAGAGCAATGTACACACAGAGAATAGAGCAATGTACACACGGAGCATAGAATAATGTACACACAGAGCATAGAGCAATGTACACATGGAGTATAGAGCAATGTACACATGGAGCATAGAGCAATGTACACACGGAGCATAGAGCAATGTACACACAGAACATAGAGCAATGTACACATGGCGTATAGAGCAATGTACACACAGAACATAGAGCAATGTACACACAGAGTACACATGCACAAGGTACACACAAAGCACATATGCACAAGGTACACACAGAGCATAGAGCAATGTACACACAGAACATAGAGCAATGTACACACAGAGCATAGAGCAATGTACACACAGAGTATAGAGAAAAGCATACAGCAATGTACACACGGAGTATAGAGCAACGTACACACAGAGCATAGAGCAATGTACACACATAGCATAGAGCAATGTACACACAGAACATAGAGCAATGTACACACAGAACATAGAGCAATGTACACACGGAGCATAGAGCAATGTACACACAGAGCATAGAGCAATGTACACATGACGTAGCAATCTGGCTGTATGCTATGCACACAGCCACATCTACTGCTGTGCTCATATAAGCATCCATTTCCATCTTAATGATATAATACTTTAGCTTACCTTCCAACACATTTATCCCAATGAACAGACATGACCATCCTTCTTACGTACTCAGTTCCATGCTTATGCCCCCCCCCCCCCCCCCCCCCCGGGCGCCCTGCATCACCTTTTATTATCTCCAAAAGAATGACAAACAGGAAGTTATTGCCTACAACAGGCAAGCACTTCCTCAGTACGGAAAATGACATCACAGGAAATGACACATACATTAAAGGGGAGGCACTCACAAGAGGAAGTGTACACGCCCCCTTTTAGTCAGCATGGAGCACAGACAATAGTGATTACAAAGTAAACAGTATGGAGTGAGATCATTCTACTGGTTCTTACAGGCTTGAGACAATCTGCGGGGACATTGCTACTGGTTGTGTCAATATACGGTACGAGTATATTAACAAGCCAGATATCAATGTCCTCTTATTAAAGCAGATATGTATCCAAAAGGGATAACGTAGCCACACAGAGATCCAATAATATGTTTATCTCGTTATGTGGACTTCGCTTCTCTAATGTGTATAGTCATTGGAAGACAAGAAGCCCAGCACATTGCGCTTGGTACCTACAAACCAACAAACATCCACAGACACAGAGAACACGTCTCCAAGCCCATGAGAAGGTTTTCATACCGACCGTTTTTACACCGCTGGTCTCGATTTACCCCAAGTGTGCTATGCCAGAGAGATCCTCAATTAAACCAGACACAGGGAGACACATGACAATCTATAAAACACACATCCTAAAATAAAAGGTTCACACAAATGTTATACAATCAAATTTCCACAACAGTCCTTCCTTTTTTTGTCATATCCTCCCATGTGTTCCTCGATGAATCTTCATCTTCTTACACCTGGAGATGAATCAGTCCATAGGAGTCCATAAAAAGGAAAACACGGCTTGACATGTAGATTCTCTTCTTCAGGAGGGATGACATGGTGAGCTGTAGTAGTCGCTGGTCTGTCTGGGATCCTCTGTGTCTTGTTCCTGGGTTGGGCTTCTCATTGAGGAAGATGGGCTCATCTGCTCGGGCTCTGGTCAATCAGGCCACAATAGCACCTCATCATGGCATATAGAAGAAACAAAAACAACATGAGTAAATAAACCCCGACTTCCTTTAACTATGATCCGCTGCAACAATAAAAATTAATTCCCAGACCCTTAAAAGGATTCCAACCTTCACTATCTATAGCTCTGGCTTTGCCCTTTAGGTTTCTTATCCTTCTCCATATGGGCCTGAACTTTGTCCCCAGTATCCCCGATCCAGGTATAGCAATCTTTACTTATCAAATCCCAGGAACCCCCCTTGGATTGTGGGAACTTCCTTGTGGCTTCAACAGTTACATGAAAACATCCCGTCCTCAATGGATGAGAAATTGTTCAATCGTTTCATAAGCCCCTCCCCCCCTCCCCCACCGTGTACAAGAAATTCCCGTCCGGCTGTCCCCGACATTCTCACCTTCTCTCCTGCCATCAGAATCGGCTGCGACATAAGATGGTGGGACGAGATTCACCAGCACACATCAACCTCTCGCCTTCGGGGGAATTACCTTATAAGCTGTAGATCCTCATTAATACCAAACTAAAGCTGAGACCCGCTTGTGGGCCACCTAGTTATCCCCGATACCAAAACTGGCAAGAAGCAGAGCGATTGTTATAATTATAATTCATTTTATCCTCTAGAAATGTATCATTACATTCTATTGTCATGTGTCTGTTTGGATTTTACTAGTTTGTCAAAAACTCCTCACACCGATATGAACGTCCTCTACATATCATGTACCTCCATCATCGCTGGGGCACTTAGAGCTCAGTGGAGACTCAAGCCTTGTACACACGGTCGGAGAATCTGTCGGAATGTGTCCTATCGGACCGTGTTGTCGGATAATCCGACTGTGTGTGGTCTGCATCGGACTGATTCCGTCGGAATATCCATCGGACCCAATTTTCCAACTTGTTGGAAATATTTCCTGACCAACTGGTCCGATTGGACATACTCCGATCATGTGTAGAGAATTCCGATCGGACCAAGTGCCACGCATGCTCAGATCAAATTCCTACATCAAAGCTATTGGCTACTAGCCTGAACGTAGTCCCATCGTAACGAAATAACGTCATCACGTTCTGAATGATCGGATTTTCTGACAACTTAGTCCGACCGTGTGTATGCAACAGTTTCGGACAAGATCCGACGGATTTGGTTGTGGAAATCTCCGACCGTGTGTACAGGGGCTCAGAGTAGACCCAACCGCGTGTCCTGTTCACTTTCTTAGCTAGTTGGAAAATACAAATAAAAATATAAATAAAAAGATACTTCTCATCCTTGTCTCGTTCTGCAATCTTCTTTACAACGACCCGTCACCTGTCACACACTTGTCTAGAATTAGAGGAGTTCCTATTATTGGTTTGAAAATTTGTCATTCTCACCTCTCCCATCCCCCCTTTTCCCTCCTCATTACAACCTGGAGGAAAACACGCAGGGTTTAGAATGGAGCAGAAACAAAACCAGTGAAATATCCTATGATACTTTTACCTTCTTATACACTTTCAGAAACTCCTCGCACCTGAAAAGTCACTTATAAACAAAAGTTATTACTCCGTCCTTCATAGACAACACAACATTCGTGTAGATTGGTAAATTGTCATTGACCTTCCTCAAAACCGATAATAACTAAACCCCTCTGTAACCCTTACTTTTATGTTCTTACTAAAATACAACCCCCGCCACACGTAAGATGGCCGCCGCGGTGGGTTCAGACATCTTCTTGTTACCACAAACAATGAGAATTCTAAAACCTGAGACAAACACTTAGATACAAATGTGGGGGAGATATTTCATAGATCCCAATCAAATATTACAAATTAAAAACAACCAAATGGAATTCTGTCTTCACTTTTAGCGATAGAAAAAATAAAATACATCCAATGGGAAAGACAGGAGAAGATCTCAGAATATTGTATGGACCGGCCACACAAACTTCTAAAACGGGCGTGAGAATTCCAACCACAATTCCTCCTCTGAGAATCACAAAAACAAGAACTACAAATCCATCAACTCCCTCAGCATTACAGATTTCTGAAGCCTCAGTCCCGATACATCAACTCCAGAGGGATACCCAGAATAGTATCCTCCGACCACCTATGTCACTCTTTAAAGGTCTAATGGCCTTTAGCCCCAAAACTAGGATCCTCGTGTACTGTGCAGCCGTCTGACTGCGGGAAGCCTCCAATCCTTCCCTTGCATGGACCTCCTAGTGCCCATGGCGATTCCAATCGGCTTATCGTCTTACCCCTGCGTCCAGGGAAACCGCTGCACCTACTTTGGGGACCACCGCCAGGTGTCGTCTTCTGCGGGGGATCAACGGACTACAGCTAGTCCCCCAACTAGAAACCCCATCCGAGGTGTTATCACCCCCCCGAATTAAGTCTCTACCCCTCACCGTGTATGTGTACACAAGCGTTTCCTTTGTACCCCCATACACTGCGTCGCCAGATTTAGCCACACAGAAAACACAATTACTCCCGCTTACTCTACAGAACAATGTGGCTTCTCTCTCTGTACCTCGATATTACAACAAACAACATGGAGGCCTCCTGTTTGCTCTCTACCCAAAACTGTATTACAGTATAAACCTTAGAAAAAAACTGAAATTATAATTTAAAACATTTTTTCAAACGCCAGTATTTCCCATTGTCCTAACGTGAGTCAGAAGACCCCCGACTCCTCCCACCAACTTCCTGTGTCTCCAAAAGGTTGTAGCATGAACCCAGCAAACAAGTTCATTTACATATCAATGTTACAGGAAAAGGGAGGGGGAGGGGAGCCTCGCCCCATATGCAGGCTATACAATACAAGTCTAACAAAAAACAATGAATTGCCCTCTGTGAAACTTCCATACATTTGTAATACAAATAACACACCGCTGTGTACAAAACCTCAGTTCAAGCTAGTTTCACCCTCCAGCACGACTCGCGCATGCGCAGTAGGGAACCGGGAAATGAAGCCGAAAGGCTCCACTTCCTGATTCCCATACCCAAGATGGCGGCGGCAGCACCCGAGAGACGATCGAGAGATCGGCTTCGGGTGCCGACATCGCGGGTGCGCTGGGCGGGTAAGTGTCATTATTTTAAAAGTCAGCAGCTGCAGTATTTGTAGCTGCTGGCTTTTAAAAAAAAAAAAAACGGCGGAACTCCCGGCGGACTCCCGATTTAAGTTACGCAGGGTGGATTCTGCAGTAGCAGCACGATCCGGATCATCATATAGCAACCCGAGGGCTTCAAAGAAGGCATCTACTGTTAGCAGGGCTGGATGGTTTGGTTCCAGGTTGAAGGCCCAGGCCTGGGGGTCACCCTGTAGTAGAGAGATAATGATTTGAACCCTCTGAGTTTCAGGGCCAGACGAGGATGGCCTCAACTTCAAATATCATTTGCAGCTGTTTTTAAAGTTGCGAAACCCTTTATGGTCACCGGAAAACCGGTCGGGCAAAGGGATTTTTGGTTCCGATGGAGTTTTTGTAGTGGTGGTAGTGGAAGGAGATTGCACCTTGGTGAGCTCTGTGGCCATTTCCTGAGCTTGATGGGATAAACGGCAAAGTTCTTGTGTAAACAACGGAGCCTGTTCAGGATTCATGATAGGTTTCCCTTTATGTACGGCTCGGGATAATGTCAGGCTAGGAGCAGATAACAGGTAACAGTTCAGGTGTGCTGATTATACAAAGAGTTCAAAGAACAAGAGCGCATACCATGAGCAGGTCTAAGCAGAGCAGGTCAGCTGGGACTTGTAGTTCACCGCTGCAGATGAGGGTTCTGTAGTAGAATCAGGCAAAGCGTAGTCTAGGCAAGCTGGGTCATACACAGGTAGATCAGAGTCCAAACGGTACCGGATCAGAAGCGAGCAAGGAGACTTCTCCTTACCCTTTCCTCCTCTCCTCTCTCCTTTATTACCTATTTTTCTAATATGTTTTTGGGAGATTTTCTCATGGCATAAATTAAAGTCTACCTTACCTTTCTTAGTTTTAATCTTATCTCTCTCCTACTCATTTCTAATCTATAGGATCCTCCATCTCATTTGCCCAAGGCCTCCATATTATTTGAACTCTCTAAGATTCCCCCTTTTTACATATACTGTCTTCTCCTTCCATATTAATTCACTGATGACTTGGATCCATTCACTCACCAATGGGGCCCTCTCCGCCGGCCATCTTTGTGCAATTATTCTACGCGCATTGGAATAGCGCTGACGTTTCTTATATTAGGAGGGCGGGGCCACCCATCACCTGACTCCACCCCCTCTAACGCTGGTGAGGGGAGCCAGGGATTCCCTAATGACGTATGGGTGACCCCGCCCCCTCTGATGTAACGGAAATCTGCGTTACATCAGAGGGGGGTGGGGTCACCCACACGTCACTGGGGAACCCCATAGCTTTCCTCACCAGCGTCAGAGGGGGCGGGGTCAGGTGACAGGTGGCTCCACCCTCCTAATATAAGAAACGTCAGCGCTGGGATCTCCGCAGTGGAGACAGAAGAAGGATGTATGGACAGCGCTGGACTGAGAGATCCCCCGTCGCTGGATATGATCATCCATCGCTGGACCCCGGAGATCCGTCGCTGGATGGTAAGAGTGGATTAGCACCGCTGGAATCTATTTTTTATTTTTAATAAAGGAATTTTTCAAAAGTGTGTTTGTCTTATTTAACCATTTTTACACTTTCTTTGTGAAATGGTAGGGGTACTTTTGTACCCCCTTACCATTTCAAACAGGGGGGGCCGGGATCTGGGGATCTCCTTGTTAAAGGGTGCTTCCAGATTCTGATAAGTCCCCGACCCGCAGACCCCCACAACCACCGCACAGGGTTGTGGGGATGAGGCCCTTGTCCACATCAACATGGGGACATGGTGCTTTGAGGGGTCATAGACCCCCAAAGCATCCTCCCAATGTTGAGGGCATGTGGCCTGGTACAGTTCAGGAGGGAGGGGGGCGTTCTCTCATCCCCCCTTCTTTTCCTGCAGCCTGCCAGGTTGCGTGTTCAGATAAAGGGTCTGATATGGATTTTTAGGGGGACCCTCACGTCAATTTTTTTTTTTAATTTGATGCGGGGTTCCCCTTAATATCCATACCAGACCTGAAGGGCCTGGTAATTGAATTTAGGGGAACCCCATGCTTTTTTTTTTTTAATCAATGAATGAATGAACGGCCGTTTTTAAAACTTTTTTTGCATTGATCCATGTCCCCTGGGGCAGGACCCGGGTCCCCAAACACTTTTTAGGACAGTAACTTGCATATTAGCCTTTAAAATTAGCACTTTAGATTTTGAACATTCGAGTCCCATAGACTTTAATAGGGTTCTAAAGTTCACACGAAGTTTAGGTCTGTTCGCAGGTTCTGGTGCAAACCGAACAGGGGGGTGTTCATCTCATCCCTAATCCCCATCTCAAGTATGAAAACGAAGAAATCCTCATCTATCCCGACTTTTCAGCAGATCTACAGAAGAAGAGGAAAACCTTCCAAGACATCCGTCGGCGCCTCAGAGAAAAGTCCCTGCCCTACAGTATGTTATACCCCAGCCGGCTAAGAGTGGTACACGCTGGCACCACCAAGTTCTTTGACTCCCCGGAGGAGGCGGACTCCTGGTTCTCTACCCTGCGGTAAACTCTTCCCCTTGGATGTGGCTCATAGTGCCCGCCTAGTGCAGCATTTTGTCCTGAGAGGTCTTTCCTTTTTACCATAGGTATAAATGTTCTCCTGCCAACTACTGTCATTATTTTTTACATCCTGGAGTAAACGGAGCAATGAAGACTAGAAGAAGGTTTACACCTGTGGACGTTGTCCCCCCTCCCCCCTTTTTTTTTGTTCTTTTTCTTTTTCTCCCCGAGTCTGTCTCCAGCTCCAGTACTGTAAGTCGCACTTCCCAGGTAATTGGGAGGTTGAACTACCTAGTTCTTCTTGCCCTGCGCTAAGTTTTGGGCACGGACTGTTCCGGTTTTTTGTTTAGGGATGAAGCTGACCCGTTCCAATAGTTCTGGGGGGTTGGCAGGGGTTGTTTGCTTGCTGCTGAATTATCATACTTTGACACTACTTACTTATATATATGAAGGTAATATTGTCCATGTGTGGGTGTTGGGTGTCCTATCCTATTGGGGGGTGGGGGGTAGGGGGGCAGAGCGGATTGCTCTCCCCCTTCCTCTGGTGGGCTACCCTGTTATGTATATATCTGCTAGATGGAGCTTAGATTGGTGTCATGGAATGTGCGTGGTCTTAATAGTCGTTTTAAGAGAGCGCTAATGTTTAAGTATCTACAGGCGCACAAGCCGCACATTCTCTTCCTCCAAGAGACCCATCTGATGGGCAGCAGACACTTGGCCCTCCGCAGGAGATGGGTGAGACAGTCCTTTCACGCCCCATATTCTAATTATTCTAGGGGGGTGTCCATTCTTCTGAACAGATCCCTTAATTGCCAGGTTGAACAAGATCCGGGGGGAGGATTTGTCATACTACTATTGGCTGCGGAGGCCCAGATGTTTGCGTTTGTGAAGATATATGTTCCGCCCCCTTTTCCAACATCGGTGCTTCATGCGGTGTGTGACAAGTTGGCTCCTCATACGGTAGCGAGGCTTATCTTAGCGGGTGATTTCAATGGCATACTGGATCGGACTCTAGACACCTCCAACCCAACCAGACCGCCGGATCCAGATCTGGGACACTGAGCCACGGCCTTGCAGCTCATGGAGGTGGAATAATCCACAGGTGCAGCGCTTCTCCCATCGGTCTGCGGTCCATCGCTCGGGCTCCAGAATGGACCTGGCCTTTTGCTCCCCAGCTATGCTTCCATATGTAGCCTCGGCAACGTACTTGCCATGCGGGGATATCAGACCATTCCCCTCTAGAGGTCATTCTGCAGCTTGGAGAGAGGGGGAGCAGAGGGGGTTGGAGACTTGCGACCCGCTGGCTGCGAGATGAGAGGGTGGAGGAGGGTATGCGGGGTACCATTGATCAGTATTGGGTCTGTAATGACGATGTGTCCACTGCACAGGTGACGTGGGACGCCTTCAAGGTGACTATAAGAGGGGACTACATATCTGCAATAAAGGCTGCCAGGGTGGACTGTGCCTCTGAGACTAGGGACCTAGAATCGGAGGTGCGTACGGCTGAAGAGAAGTTTGCAGCGGATCCCTCTCCTGGGGCATACTCCTCCCTGGCACAGGCTCAAAGGGCGCTCTCTATACACTTATCTAATGTGACAAACTCCTCGGAAAGGTAATTTAGAGCCAGAATATTTGAATCGGGGGACAAGAACGGGAGGCTTCTGGCCGGCCTGGTGGCTGACCCCAAATTCCAAACGGTTGTACCCGTTATACACACTGAGACGGGGGAGGGGTGACTTCTGACCCATCTGCCATCCTTAATGAATTTCTTACATTTTACTCCTCTCTATATAAATCCACTACTACGCAGATATCCTCTGAGCACCTCTCCTTCCTCCGTGGACTGTCCCTGACTGGCCTGACGGGGAGGATGTGGCCCTATTAGAAGCTGACATCTCGATTTTTGAAATAGAAACGGCAATTCACTCATTACCACCTAATAAGACGCCGGGTCCTGACGGACTCCCAGGAGACTGGTACAAAATGTACATTGCCGACTTGGCCCCACGGCTTCATAAGCTGTATGCCCTTAGTTTAGAGACAGGATCCCTCCCTGATTGGATGTCGCAGGCCCACATAGTCCTTGTTCAAAAGCCGGGAAAAGATTCCTCCTATTGTTCAGCATACCAGCCCTATATCCCTCCTTAATTATGATCTAAAAATACTGAGGAAAGTGCTGGCCACCAGGCTGATGGGGATCCTCCCGTTTTTTGGTTGACATCGATCAAACTGGTTTTATGCCGGGGAAATCGACTGATGTCAATATCCATAGAGTCTTCACTCAACTGCAAATCCCTTCTACGGACCAGGACACCAGGGTTCTGGTGGCCCTGGATCTTGAAAAGGCATTTGACTCGGTGTCCTGGACCTACATGGAGGAGGTACTCAAGTTATATGGTTTTGGCCCCATTTTTAGAAAATGGATCCGACTATTATACCAGAAACCGACAGCACAGATTAAACTGGGAGGTAGGCTGTATTCCTCATTCCCGGTGGAGCGGGGCACCAGACAGGGTTGTCCTCTATCCCCAGCCCTTTTCTCCTTGATGGTTGAGCCCTTGGCGGTCGTGCTGAGATCCTCGGGCGCCGTTTGGGGGGTGCGGGTGGGGTCCTTGGAGGAAAAGATTGCACTCTATGCTGACGATATTATCATCTTCCTCCGAGATCCTGGACCGTCCCTTCGGGCGGCGCTGGAGCTTCTATCGAGCTTTGCTGCTGTGACGGGCCTTAAGGTCAACTGGGACAAGTCCCAGATCCTACCGGTGGACCCGGGGGCTAGGAGGCTGGCGGACTCCTCTCTCCCGCTACAGTGGGCAGAAAAAATTAAATACCTTGGTATTATCATTTCTCCCAGAATACAAGACTTCTGTAAATTAAATCTTCTTCCTATCCTGCAAACTACGCACAATAGGCTGAAAGTATGGGCCAGTCTTCCCCTTACCCTGATAGGTCCAATTCATTGAATTAAAATGAAACTCCTCCCCCCCTCTCCTGTATGCAATGCGCCATTCTCCGATGTGGATACCCAAGATCCATTTTTCGACGCCTAAATTCTCACATAACTAGTTTTTTGTGGGGCACTACACCTCCCCGGTTCCGCTTGTCCATACTACAAAGACCCTGGACGCAGGGAGGCCTGGCATGTCCTGATTTTTTCTGCTGGCACATGCCCACGGCTGGGTTGCCTCGGACGCCACCAACGCAGCAGTTGCCTTGGAGGCCTCCATTGTGGGATCATTTGGAGCACTGTGGAACGTTTTGTTCAGGGGTCCTAGAGCTCCGCACCCTCTCATTACCTCGATGAGGACGGTGCTGAGGGCGTGGTCTGTGGTGGTCTGTGGTGGTCGGCTGAGTCCCGGACTTACTCTCCTAATACTCCATTGTGGCTCAATCCCTCCCTACCTGAATTTTACTCTATACCAGACCCGATCGTGTGGGCGTCGAGGGGCGTTCGGTATATCCATCATATTTGTGAGAATGGTGCGTTACTGACATTCTACCAGCTGAAATCTAGATTTGACTCACCCAATACACACTTTTCCCGGTTCCTGCAGCTTCGTCATGCATACAAGACTCAGTTCGGTGACTCTCCTGTAACCCTATATCAGTCTAACCTGGAACTGCTCCTGTGTCAGGAGACATTGCCCAAACCTTTATCCACCATTTACAAGGCTCTGCAGCCCTCTGTTCATAGTGGATTAGAAAAACTCAGAGACTTTTGGGTGGCGGAGCTGGATGGGGAGGACTGGGAGGACATTTGGGACTCCCCCTTCAGATACTTGGTCTCCTCTAGAGACCGGCTGATCCAATTTAAAATATTGCATAAATTTTACTATACTCCATATAGGCTTCATAAAATATACCCTGACTCCACGCCACAGTGCTGGCGTTGTCGGGCGGACTCGGCGGGGTACATCCACATGATCTGGTCCTGCCCCCGAGGTGCAACACTACTGGTCACTAGTCGTCTCCTTTATTACTAAACTAACCACGATTCCTATACCTCAGACGATTGAGATCTGCCTGCTTGGTTTGGTAGACGAGGTGGTCCCCTCGAGGGCAGTTCGCACATTACTGAGTTTGTTCCTTTTTTACGCCAGGAAACTGATTGTGCTCCGGTGGAGGGTCCCCTCGGCGTCCCTCACCCCGAGCGCATGGAAGTCATTAGTTAACCTTGCAATACCCTTTGTAATATTTGGGGGTTATTTTAGCTTAAAGGTAGAGCTTACCAGTGAGCTGAGTCCACGCCAGATATGCCGTTTTAAGGGCTTGTAGGCCCACTTTTATTAAAGAAAGAAAAGTCAGATAACAAAATAGTTGCCCACACAGGGGTTTCAGCTTTCCACAGCAATAATGTATGTAGAACCAAAAATACCAAGCCACCTGGCTCTCTTCAGCAGCACTGCTGCTCAGACTTCTGCTGCAGCCCTCTTGGCTCTGTAACAGAGTTCCTGTACACCCAGTACCTCAGCACTCTTTAACAGCTTCTCTTTCAGCCCACAAGCTTGGACCCTCTGTCTGCTCTGACAGACCGACCTGTGCAGACCTGCACACTTCTTCTCCCTTACACGCCTGGACTCCTCGGGAGGGTGGAGCCCAGAACCATGGTGTTGGCTCTGTTTTAAGCCCAAGACCCACCTGTGCAATCATCCAGCCAGACTGCTGGCTGGTCCCAAAACCCGGTCCCAGGATTGGAGATTCCGTACTACCACATATCCCCCCCCTTTGTTTCGACCCAGAGGGAGGAACACCCAAGTTACTTTTGGCACCTCTGTGCCGGATACCATTTACAGAAGTACCCTCCTGTCCAACCTCGCTTCTCCTAACGGGGAACTCCACCCAATGCCTCCTTTGGTGTCTCCCTCTAAGCCTTACTGTCACTCTGCTATGAGCTTTGATGCGACCTTCCCAACTTTTCTTCCGAGTGAATTTCCATAAGCACTTCCTCTCCTGAAATCTTAATGGATTCCCGTTGGTCTTCCTACCAACCCTTCTGCCTCCACTCTTCAGGTTCCCAGGTTTCCCCAAAACTCTCTCAGCAGTACTGTTCTGAGACTGTAGGGGGCCTATTTCTATAGTGTTTAGAACGGAAACCCACCTCTTATTTCTGGTACCTGACTCAGCAGTCACTAACTGATTACCAGGTTTACCTGTACCTTTGGACACCACATTATCATGTACCATTAACACATTATTTGGTTCATCATTGACAGACATATTCAAACCAACATTAGACCTCTCAATGTTGCACATGTCACCAATGCCTTTTTTTTCAAAATTTGCTAGGGTAGAGTCCACAGAGGGCACACATACTGGAGGGCCGCCATCACCCATAGGAACCTCACAGGACGCCACCTCCCCTGGGTTCACCCACTCTGCAGGCAGCTGTCCTACCACTTGACTCGTTCTGATGCCATCTGTATTTTTATCCACCGGAACAGGCCAGCTCTCGTCTGATCCACATACAATTTTTATCACACTCCTTGTCCATTCCCCTGTCCCGGGGACCTTATTAGGTTTGTCACCTAAACCAACCATTGGACTGGGGATCCCAGTCTCTTTAACCACCTTTGTTTGAGCCCTGGTCAGGATCTCTGCTGCTTTCAGGTCCACACATGGCCCTTCCACCTCATGTGGTTTTTCTACTGGTGCAGTATACACGCCCTTCACCAACCGACCAGCACCACACTGGACCATAGCAGCAGAAATCTGGCTGTTAGGAGGTGTAACCACAGGCAATTTAGGCTTATTTTCAACTTCTCCAACGTTTGTCTCAAATATTTCTTCTGGATCTAATCCAGCAGCATACGTAGCAGCAACTTTTAACAAAAGTAGCAAATTTAGGAATAAACCATTCCTGTCCTGTTTTGCTTTGCTCTGTACAGCCTGCCATACAGTGCTCCACCTAGTGGTACTCCGCAGTAGTGATGGGAAGTTCGGATCTTTAAAGTGAATCGGTTCATTTGGAACTGCTCACTGAAATGAAGCGATTCAATGAATGGATTCTTCGGTTCTTCGGTTCACTTGCCGAGTCTCCTGACAAGCATAGAACTGAAGCTCTGATTCAACCTTCTTAAATGAGTAGAATCAGAAGACTGATTCACACAGAAGGTTGGCAGGGCCTGGTAATGTTTACTTTGATTTAGTTCATCGGCGCAGAGCACAATTGTTGTCAATTAACAATTATTCCATTGTTGTCAGATTAGCGCAGTGTCATGCATTTTGGTGATACACAAACAGCTGTGTTAGGCTGGGTTCACACTTGTGTGATGCGGGAACCCTGCGATTCCACGACGGGTTCCTGCATCGCACCCGACTCACACAACAGTTCACAACGACACATGAGAACTGCTGGGGAGTGTCATACAATGTTAATGACACCCCCATTTCAGCTCGCATGTCGCACTGCGAAGTGTCAGTTTGGACATGAATCAGATCACATGAGTGCTATGCGATCCGATTCTGGTGCGGACCAAAAAAAGGGTCCTGTGCGAGTTTAGTCCGAATGCGATACGATTTCAGCCATACTATCTGTATGGAGGAAATCGCATTGCACGGACATCGCCTGTGATTTGCACTGCAGTGTGAACCGGCCCTGAGCCGAGGTTTCCGCAAATTTGATGGATAGGAATGTTACCTGTGAAGTTGCCCCAGAATGCAGGTCACATGCACACAAACCCCGCTTTTCATTTAGGCTCTGTTTCCACTTGTGCAACTTGTCCTGCGACTTGGGACTGCAAAGTCACATGACAAGAAGTACCCGATGATTTCCAATGAGTACCATTCATATCTGGTACTCAGAGTATTCCCTGCACTACTTTGGTCCCATTTAATGTGACTTGAGCTCCATAAACCTCCAGAATACACAGGCATGGCTTCAAGTCGTGGCAGAATCGTGCAACTTTCACACTAACGCTGCCTGAAAGTTGCACAATTCTGCCGCAATTTTGATGCGACTTTAAAGCAATCCCTGTGTATTCCGGAGGTCTATGGATCTCAAGTTGCATCAAAGTGGGACCAAAGTAGTGCAGGGACTAGTCTGAAGTCGCACAGATATGAATAATACTCATTGGAAATCATAGAGTGCAAAGTTGCAGGACAAGTCGCACAAGTGGAAATGGAGCCTAAATGAAAAGCGGGTTTTTGTGCATGTGAACTGCATTCTGATGGGCCAACTTCACAGGTAACATTGCCAGCCATCAGATTTGCCCGTAGTCTTTACAGCGCATGCACAGGAATGATGATCAGATTTTACTACCACTACCATGGGCGAAGTACCCCTGGTAGTAAAATCCAATCGTTAAGGCTATTTTCACACTTGTGCGACTTGAAAGTCAAGTGCTTTTGCCATGATTTGCAGCAATGTTTGTGTAATCTTGAGGTCTCTGCCACAAGTCGCATCAAAGTCAGACAAAAGTAGTACAAAAACTACTTTGAAGTCGCACAGATATGAACTGAACTGGTTGGAAATCATGGGGTGTGACTTGTCATGTGACTTTGCAGTCTCAAGTCGCAGGACAAGTCGCATGAGTGTGAAAGGGCCTCAGGCTGTCCGTACCACCTGATCACTGCTGCTACCTCATTGGTTTAGTGTATTGTTCTACTGGTGGGACTCGCGGTTCTTTCAGTGTACTGTGTTCTAAAAACTGATACGATTCTTTAACTCGGTAACTTGTATGATTCTTTATCTCGGTGTGTTGTGTATTCCTGGCTCTTGTTTTAAGTTTGTATCCAGTTCCTGAGTGTCACTGTGCTTTGAGTCAGCTGATTGGTTGCAGGGAGGGGCGGAGCTCTCACTCTAGGATCATATTACCACTGCCAGCTCTGCTATGTACTGAGGTCATAGTGAAATGTTTCAAACGAATCAGATCACTGAAAAGAATCGATTCAAAAGAACGATCCGTTCATGAACTGGACATCACTACTTCCAACCCATTCATCCCAATGACCGGACATCCCCAATGTGACCGACACCCCCATTTCAGCCTGACTGCTCCTCAGCCAGGCCCCTCTGGTTCCCCAGTAAAGATCCATCACCAGCATTCTTACATTCTCCAAACGGTCATCATCTCTTCCCTCCTCGCACCTCCACCAAAACTTTATTTACCTTTCCACAGGAAGACACGCCCTGGAGGGTGTGCCTCCAACAGCTGAACACCTCCCACAAAGGCTGTGACCTCACAGCAGCAACACAGGATGTGAATGCCCATATAAGGACAATACAATACAGAAGAAGGAACCAATCACAGACATGTCTACATTCAAATAGTCAGTGATACAAACTGACTAAATGCTTTCAGTGATGGAAACCATACAAAACCAATGAATGATGACTATAATTCCACTGATAGAAATCCTTATACATTGTTCCAGAGAATAATGTATACCTGGATTATTCTACACCTCCTTGTGGATGGAAGGTTATCCACAGATGTGCGCTGCCCATCTCCATGTGGTGATCAGACACAGCAGAGACAATGAGCGCACATCCGCCTACAACCAATCCCTGCAGAGCAAGCATATGTTCCCAGACGATCGTCTGTACAGTGTACAGGGGCCCTATTGCTGGCGGACATACCCCCACTCCGCAAACACCTCTTTCCAATCCCAAGAAGTTCTCCACTACCTAACGGATCTCACCCAGCGTCAGTCTGCCCCAGTCAGCTCTTTTAGAGAATGAACACAGGAGGACTCTTATGACAATACATATAAAAATACATATAAAATTTTCCACAACAGGTATCCCTTGTTTAACATGGAAAATACATTTTTCAGGCTGGGGAATGAGTCTTTAGTCGGGCCAATACCGAACAGATATGCTTCTGATGTGTTTCAAGATTGGGAGAGTATATCAAAATATCCCCTAAATATACAAGCATGAAGCGACCCAACATGTCCCGGAAAATGTCATTCATGAAGTTCTGTAAAAGACGGCTGGTGCATTCCTGAGGCCGAAAGGCATGACAAGACATTGGTAATGACCATCCTTGGTGTTAAAGGCCGTCTTCCATTCATCGCCCGCACGGATTCGCACCAGATTATAGGCTCCCCTTAAATCCAGTTTGGAGAAGATTTTGGCTCCCTGGATTGGAGAGAACAACTCTGTGATGAGGAGGAGAGAATACCGATTGGGAACAGTTATTTTATTCAGACCTCTGTAATCAACACAAAGTCTCCGTCCTCCATCCTTCTTCAGGACAAAGAAGCATCCTGCTCCTGCGGGAGAAGTGGAGGGACGGATGAAACCCTTAGCGAGGTTTTCCTGGATGTATTCTTGCAAAGCAAGATTCTCTGGTTCAGACAGTGGAAAGACTCTCCCTCGAGGAGGTGTAGTGTCAGGCAAGAGGTCAATGGGACAATCATAACTGCGATGAGGAGGTAAAGGGTCAGCAATCCCTTTAGAAAACACATCCCGAAAGTCCTTATAACAAAGCGGAATCTGTTCCATTCCCACTTGACAGGTAGCAAGTCGAACAAGGTGCTGGATGCAGCTCTTTTTACACTGATTGGACCAAGCCAGAATATCTCCTGTTGGCCAGTCAATTACAGGATTGTGCTTCTGAAGCCAAGGAAGGCCTAGGATCAAAGGAGTGGATGGAGAGTCAATGACAAGACATGAAATCTTCTCCCAATGCAAAGCCCCCAATTGTAACTGGAAAGGGTTGGTGGATTGGAGCACTAGGTCTTGTGAGAGAGGCCGATTATCCACGGAGATCAGGCGGACTGGACAATCTAGAGCATGAGTTTCCAGGGACAAAGAGGTGATCAGAGTCTTATCAATAACATTCTCAGCTGCTCCAGAATCCACCAAGGCCAGCAGTTCATGAGCCCCTGTCCCAAAGTGAATGACAGTGGGTAAAAGTATACGATTGTCCCCCTGGGGAGATGAGAGTAGACCTAAGGTGACCTCCCCGCAATCACCTAGGTCCTGGCGTTTCCCGGACGTGTAGGACACAAACGGAGCATATGACCCTTCAGGCCACAGTATAAGCTGAGTCCCATATTACCCCGGTGTTTGTGTTCCTGGGCAGATAACCGGGTGGAGCCCAACTGCATAGGTACTTCCTCAGATTTGGCACTGGAGGTGGAATAATCAGGTGGTAAGGAAGGTATATAGTTTGTCACAGCCATTGTTTGTTCTCGCCTCCTCTCTCGCTGGCGGCGGTCAATTCTAATGGCTAGACACATAGCCTCCTCCAGTGAGGCTGGGTAGGAGAAGGTGACCAGAGCGTCTTTAATAGCATCTGAAAGGCCAATTCTAAACTGGCTGCGGAGAGCGGCATCATTCCAGCCAGATTCCGGGGCCCACCTGCCAAACTCTGAGCAATACATTTCAGCTGTGGTAGTTCCTTGTTTTAAAGCGGAGGTCCACCCTAAAGTGGACCTTCCGCTCATTGGAACCCTCCCCCCCAATTGGCAGCTTTCAGGGGGGAGGGGGGTGCAGGTACCTGTACAGTACAGGTATCTGCACCCACTTCCGGCGTAGATTCTGCAGAAGGTACGCCCCTTTCCACAAAATCTACGCCCCTTTCCACAGAATCTACGCCCCTTTCCGAAGGTCCCCCGCTGCCTGCTGGGAAACACACGGATCCCCGGGACAGCGGGGACCATCCTTATTGCGCGGCGCGACTCGCGCATGCGCAGTAGGGAACTGGGAAATGAAGCCAAAAGGCTCCACTGCCTGATTCCCATACCCAAGATGGCGGTGGCAGCACCCGAGAGACGATCGAGAGATCAGCTTCGGGTGCCGACATCGCGGGTGCGCTGGGCGGGTAAGTGTCATTATTTTAAAAGTCAGCAGCTGCAGTATTTGTAGCTGCTGGCTTTTAAAAAAAAACGGCAGACTCCCGGCGGACTCCCGCTTTAAGTTACGCAGGGTGGATTCTGCAGTAGCAGCACGATCCGGATCATCATATAGCAACCCGAGGGCTTCAAAGAAGGCATCTACTGTTATCAGGGCTGGATGGTTTGGTTCCAGGTTGAAGGCCCAGGCCTGGGGGTCACCCTGTAGTAGAGAGATAATGATTTGAACCCTCTGAGTTTCAGGGCCAGACGAGGATGGCCTCAACTTCAAATATCATTTGCAGCTGTTTTTAAAGTTGCAAACCCTTTACAGTCACCGGAAAACCGGTCGGGCAAAGGGATTTTTGGTTCCGATGGAGTTTTTGTAGTGGTGGTAGTGGAAGGAGATTGCACCTTGGTGAGCTCTGTGGCCATTTCCTGAGCTTGATGGGATAAACGGCAAAGTTCTTGTGTAAACAACGGAGCCTGTTCAGGATTCATGATAGGTTTCCCTTTATGTATGGCTCGGGATAATGTCAGGCTAGGAGCAGATAACAGGTAACAGTTCAGGTGTGCTGATTATACAAAGAGTTCAAAGAACAAGAGTGCATACCATGAGCAGGTCTAAGCAGAGCAGGTCAGCTGGGACTTGTAGTTCACCGCTGCAGATGAAGGTAGATGTTAGCTGGGACTTGTAGTTCACCGCTGCAGATGAGGGTTCTGTAGTAGAATCAGGCAAAGCGTAGTCTAGGCAAGCTGGGTCATACACAGGTAGATCAGAGTCCAAACGGTACCGGATCAGAAGCGAGCAAGGAGCCTTCTCCTTACCCTTTCCTCCTCTCCTCTCTCCTTTATTACCTATTTTTCTAATATGTTTTTGGGAGATTTTCTCATGGCATAAATTAAAGTCTACCTTACCTTTCTTAGTTTTAATCTTATCTCTCTCCTCCTCATTTCTAATCTATAGGATCCCCCATCTCATTTGCCCAAGGCCTCCATATTTTTTCGAACTCTCTAAGATTCCCCCTTTTTACATATACTGTCTTCTCCTTCCATATGAATTCACTGATGACTTGGATCCATTCACTCACCAATGGGGCCCTCTCCGCCGGCCATCTTTGTGCAATTATTCTACGCGCATTGGAATAGCGCTGACGTTTCTTATATTAGGAGGGCGGGGCCACCCATCACCTGACTCCGCCCCCTCTGACGCTGGTGAGGGGAGCCAGGGATTCCCTAATGACGTATGGGTGACCCCGCCCCCTCTGATGTAACGGAAACCTGCGTTACATCAGAGGGGGGCGGGGTCACCCATACGTCACTGGGGAACCCCATAGCTTTCCTCACCAGCGTCAGAGGGGGCGGGGTCAGGTGACGTGTGGCCCCGCCCTCCTAATATAAGAAACGTCAGCGCTGGGCTCTCTGCAGTGTCTCCGCAGTGGAGACAGAAGAAGGATGTATGGACAGTGCTGGACTGAGAGATCCCCCGTCGCTGGATATGATCATCCATCTCTGGACCCCGGAGATCCGTCGCTGGATAGCAAGAGTGGATTAGCACCGCTGGAATTATTTTTTTTTTTTTTAATTTTTAATAAAGGAATTTTTCAAAAGTGTGTTTGTCTTATTTAACCATTTTTACACTTTCTTTGTGAAATGGTAGGGGTACTTTTGTACCCCCTTACCATTTCAAACAGGGGGGGCCGGGATCTGGGGGTCCCCTTGTTAAAGGGGGCTTCCAGATTCTGATAAGCCCCCCACCCGCAGACCCTCACAACCACCGCACAGGGTTGTGGGGATGAGGCCCTTGTTACCATCAACATGGGACAAGGTGCTTTGAGGGGTCACAGACCCCCAAAGCATCCTCCCAATGTTGAGGGTATGTGGCCTGGTACGGTTTAGGAGGGAGGGGGGGCGCTCTCTCATCCCCCCCTCTTTTCCAGCGGCCTGCCAGGTTGCGTGCTCGGATAAAGGGTCTGGTATGGATTTTTAGGGGGACCCCCACGTCAAATTTTTTTTAAAATTTGATGCGGGGTTCCCCTTAATATCCATATCAGACCTGAAGGGCCTGGTAATTGAATTTAGGGGAACCCCCACGCTTTTTTTTTTTTTTAATCAATGAATGAATGAACGGCCGTTTTTAAAACTTTTTTTTTGCATTGATCCATGTCCCCTGGGGCAGGACCCGGGTCCCCAAACACTTTTTAGGACAGTAACTTGCATATTACCCCTTAAAATTAGCACTTTAGATTGTGAACGTTCGAGTCCCATAGACTTTAATAGGGTTCTAAAGTTCACACGAAGTTTAGGTCTATTTGCAGGTTCTGGTGCAAACCGAACAGGGGGGTGTTCATCTCATCCCTAATCCCCATCTCAAGTATGAAAACGCAGAAATCCACCTCTATCCCGACTTTTCAGCAGATCTACAGAAGAGGAAAACCTTCCAAGACATCCGTCGGCGCCTCAGAGAAAAGGGCCTGCCCTACAGTATGTTATACCCCAGCCGGCTAAGAGTGGTACACGCTGGCACCACCAAGTTCTTTGACTCCCCGGAGGAGGCGGACTCCTGGTTCTCTACCCTGCGGTAAACTCTTCCCCTTGGATGTGGCTCATAGTGCCCGCCTAGTGCAGCATTTTGTCCTGAGAGGTCTTTCCTTTTTACCATAGGTATAAATGTTCTCCTGCCAACTACTGTCATTATTTTTTACATCCTGGAGTAAACGGAGCAATGAAGACTAGAAGAAGGTTTACACCTGTGGACGTTGTCCCCCCTCCCCCCCTTTTTTTTTGTTCTCTTTTTCTTTGTCTCCCCGAGTCTGTCTCCAGCTCCAGTACTGTAAGTCGCACTTCCCAGGTAATTGGGAGGTTGAACTACCTGGTTCTTCTTGCCCTGCGCTAAGTTTTGGGCACGGACTGTTCCGGTTTTTTGTTTAGGGATGAAGCTGACCCGTTCCAATAGTTCTGGGGGGTTGGCAGGGGTTGTTTGCTTGCTGCTGAATTATCATACTTTGATACTACTTACTTATATATATATGAAGGTAATATTGTCCATGTGTGGGTGTTGGGTGTCCTATCCTATTGGGGGGGTGGGGGGGTAGGGGGGCAGAGCGGATTGCTCTTCCCCCTTCCTCTGGTGGGCTACCCTGTTATGTATATATCTGCTAGATGGAGCTTAGATTGGTGTCATGGAATGTGCGTGGTCTTAATAGTCGTTTTAAGAGAGCGCTAATGTTTAAGTATCTACAGGCGCACAAGCCGCACATTCTCTTCCTCCAAGAGACCCATCTGATGGGCAGCAGACACTTGGCCCTCCGCAGGAGATGGGTGAGACAGTCCTTTCACGCCCCATATTCTAATTATTCTAGGGGGGTGTCCATTCTTCTGAACAGATCCCTTAATTGCCAGGTTGAACAAGATCCGGGGGGAGGATTTGTCATACTACTATTGGCTGCGGAGGCCCAGATGTTTGCGTTTGTGAACATATATGTTCCGCCCCATTTTCCAACATCGGTGCTTCATGCGGTGTGTGACAAGTTGGCTGCTCATACGGTAGCGAGGCTTATCTTAGCGGGCGATTTCAATGGCATACTGGATCGGACTCTAGACACCTCCAACCCAACCAGACTGCCGGATCCAGATCTGGGACACTGAGCCACGGCCTTGCAGCTCATTGAGGTGGAAAAATCCACAGGTGCAGCGCTTCTCCCATCGGTCTGCGGTCCATCGCTCGGGCTCCAGAATGGACCTGGCCTTTTGCTCCCCGGCTATGCTTCCATATGTAGCCTCGGCAACGTACTTGCCATGCGGGGATATCAGACCATTCCCCTCTAGAGGTCATTCTGCAGCTTGGAGAGAGGGGGAGCGCAGGGGGTTGGAGACTTGCGACCCGCTGGCTGCGAGATGAGAGGGTGGAGGAGAGTATGCGGGGTAACATTGATCAGTATTGGGTCTGTAATGACGATGTGTCCACTGCACAGGTGACGTGGGACGCCTTCAAGGTGACTATAAGAGGGGACTACATATCTGCAATAAAGGCTGCCAGGGTGGACTGTGCCTCTGAGACTAGGGACCTAGAATCGGAGGTGCGTACGGCTGAAGAGAAGTTTGCAGCGGATCCCTCTCCTGGGGCATACTCCTCCCTGGCACAGGCTCAAAGGGCGCTCTCTATACACTTATCTAATGTGACAAACTCCTCGGAAAGGTCATTTAGAGGCAGAATATTTGAATCGGGGGACAAGAACGGGAGGCTTCTGGCCGGCCTGGTGGCTGACCCCAAATTTCAAAGGGTTGTACCCGTTATACACACTGAGAGGGGGGAGGGGTGACTTCTGACCCATCTGCCATCCTTAATGAATTTCTTACATTTTACTCCTCTCTATATAAATCCCCTACTACGCAGATATCCTCTGAGCACCTCTCCTTCCTCCGCGGACTGTCCCTGACTGGCCTGACGGGGGAGGATGTGGCCCTATTAGAAGCTGACATCTCGATTGCCGAAATAGAAACGGCAATTCACTCATTACCACCTAATAAGACGCCGGGTCCTGACGGACTCCCAGGAGACTGGTACAAAATGTACATTGCCGACTTGGCCCCACGGCTTCATAAGCTGTATGCCCTTAGTTTAGAGACAGGATCCCTCCCTGATTGGATGTCGCAGTCCCACATAGTCCTTGTTCAAAAGCCGGGAAAAGATTCCTCCTATTGTTCAGCATACCAGCCCTATATCCCTCCTTAATTATGATCTAAAAATACTGAGGAAAGTGCTGGCCACCAGGCTGATGGGGATCCTCCCGTTTTTTGGTTGACATAGATCAAACTGGTTTTATGCCGGGGAAATCGACTGATGTCAATATCCATAGAGACTTCACTCATCTGCAAATCCCTTCTACGGACCAGGACACCAGGGTTCTGGTGGCCCTGGATCTTGAAAAGGCATTTGACTCGGTGTCCTGGACCTACATGGAGGAGGTACTCAAGTTATATGGTTTTGGCCCCATTTTTAGAAAATGGATCCGACTATTATACCAGAAACCGACAGCACAGATTAAACTGGGAGGTAGGCTGTATTCCTCATTCCCGGAGGAGCGGGGCACCCGACAGGGTTGTCCTCTATCCCCAGCCCTTTTCTCCTTGATGGTTGAGCCCTTGGCGGTCGCGCTGAGATCCTCGGGCGCCGTTTGGGGGGTGCGGGTGGGGTCCTTGGAGGAAAAGATTGCACTCTATGCTGAAGATATTATCATCTTCCTCCGAGATCCTGGACCGTCCCTTCGGGCGGCGCTGGAGCTTCTATCGAGCTTTGCTGCTGTGTCGGGCCTTAAGGTCAACTGGGACAAGTCCCAGATCCTACCGGTCAGGGGCGGGCTGGGCCGGGGGGCAGGGTGGAAATCTCCCCCCAGGCCGTCTAACTTTTAATCAAAACAGGCTGTTTGCTGACATATTTTTTTTTTTTTTGAGGAAGTCGGCCGCTGATTGGCTGTGTTGCTGCTGCGCTGCATTCTGGGAGTTGTAGTCTGGTGGGTAGAGACTGGAGGGAACTGAGCAGCGAAGCAGGTAACTTCTATTCCTGGCAGGGAGACCCATCACTTCACAGGGGGGCCGGTCAGCCAGCAACTTCAAGCTATCATTCTCCTGCTGGCTGCTCTCCTATAACCTCTCTCTCCTTTCAGGACACATCACGTTTGTTTCTGTTCAGATTCTTTCATTTATTCCAGGCTGATTTCACTCATGCTTCATCCCCCTCCCCCTCCCTCTGTGCACTCATCTCTCCTGGTCCATACAATCTTGCTGTAGGTAAGTCACACTCTCCTTGCACCAATTCACTTATCTTTTTCCCATTCATTTTATCTTCTCTCCTGTTTTGTAATTCTGCTCTCCTCATATAAATCACTGTAGCCTCTCAGCTCTGGGCATTCCACACATGTACTTGGGCTGACACCCTTTCCATCCCAGCTTACTTTTATCTAATACAATAGTTCTGTCAGAATCATGCCTCAGTCTAACACATGCAGCCCCTCACTCTCCATTAACCTTATACTACAGAATTTGGGCTTTTTCACACTAGTGCAGTGACTGGCATTTTTCCACACTGAAAAAAATACCAGTCACTGCTAGAGCACATAGAATACAACTGTTCTCTATGTGCCCCATTTACACTGCAGTACCGTCCAGAGGTGCGGTGCAGTAAGCTGCAATAATATACAGTAATTCTTCATTTTATCGCAGTGCACTGGATGGCACTGACATAGTTATCAATCAGTCCTTCTCAAACTGACAGAAATGCAGCAGCATTTTTTTCCTTCCAGTGACCCCACAGCACGTCACAAACATTATGGCACTATTACCCCCATTCCCTCTTCCACCTGGGGGGGGGGGGGGGGGCGCAGTTTGCTATCTTTGCCTGGGCACTGGATGACCTTGTCCCCGTGTTACACAGAGGGATCACCTGCAGAAAAGACTCGGGAATGGTACAGTACATGATGTCCTGCTGGGAGCTGGCCATTCCCTGTGGGTCCTGCTAGAACTAATCATGACCTGTTGGCAGTGGCAGCTGGTGCTAAAATATTTTTTGGGGGGGGGGCAAACTGAAAAAATTTGAAAAAAATAAATTATTCGCAGCCACTGTGCCAATCAAATGCTGCCAGTGTGACAGTGTGCCACCCGCTTGCCTTCTGCCCTGCACTTGCCCTGTCTTGTGGGGCAGCAGGTGACAACTAGTGGGTCCTTCATGCATCTCCTGCACTTCTTTTCCTCCCGTCCTCTCCTCCCATCAGGCGTCCAATAGTGGCGTCTGTTGTTTCAGCCAATCAGGTGACAGGTAACATGACCTGAGTAACCTGATTGGCTGTGAGCCAGGTCAGTGTTAAAAAAGCAATGTCTTCGGTTCTCTAACACACCAATAAGTAATCGGCGAACGCACAGCAGTGTGCCTGCTGTTTTCCCTTTTGGAAGCCTATTAGAGCCCATGGCTCTAATCAGGAAGCCTATTTGAGCCTATGGCTCTAATCAGGCATTTCCAAAGAAACTCCACCGCTGTAATTCATATCCATGGCGCCCAACAAAGGACCAGGCACATGAATAGGGGGCGGCAGCGGCAACCATATATAGATTCATGCAATCTATCTATGAGAGAGAGCGAGTGACAGGGTGGCAGCGCTCATGCGCCTTTATGGACGCACCACCGCTGCCTGTTGGTCCTACTGGGAGCTGGCTATGGCCAGTGCCCAGCAGGACCCACAGGCTGGGAGCTGGCCATGCACCTGTAGGTCCTGCTGGGAGCTTATCATGGCCTGTAGGGCTCTGCTGGCCACTAGCCATGGGTAACCTTGTAATACAAGGTGGGCATAGATAGTGAACTTATTTGGGGTTAAAGTGGGCCACGTGACTGGACTTGCCCCCCAGGCCTAAGGCTGTCAGCCCTCCCCTGCTACCGGTTGACCCGGGGACTAGGAGGCTGGCGGACTCCTCGCTCCCGCTACAGTGGGCAGAGAAAATTAAATACCTTGGTATTATCATTTCTCCCAGAATACAGGACTTCTGTAAATTAAATCTTCTTCCTATCCTGCAAACTACGCACAATAGGCTGAAAGTATGGGCCAGTCTTCCCCTTACTCTGATAGGTCCAATTCATTGAATTAAAATGAAACTGCTCCCCCCTCTCCTGTATGTAATGCGCCATTCTCCAATGTGGATACCCAAGATACATTTTTTGATGCCTAAATTCTCACATAACTAGTTTTTTGTGGGGCACTACACCTCCCCGGTTCCGCTTGTCCATACTACAAAGACCCTGGACGCAGGGGGGCCTGCCATGTCCTGATTTTTTCTGCTGGCACATGCCCACGGCTGGTTTGCCTCGGACGCCACCAACGCAGCAGTTGCCTTGGAGGCCTCCATTGTGGGATCATTTGAAGCACTGCGGAATGTTTTGTTCAGGGGTCCCAGAGCTCCGCACCCTCTCATTACCTCGATGAGGACGGTGCTGAGGGCGTGGTCTGTGGTGGTCGGCCGCCAGGTCGGCTGAGTCCCGGACTTACTCTCCTAATATTCCATTGTGGCTTAATCCCTCCCTACCTGAATTTTACTCTATACCAGACCCGATCGTGTGGGCGTCGAGGGGCGTTCGGTATATCCATCATATTTGTGAGAATGGTGCGTTACTGACATTCTACCAGCTGAAATCTAGATTTGACTCACCCAATACACACTTTTCCCGGTTCCTGCAGCTTCGTCATGCATACAAGACTCAGTTCGGTGACTCTCCTGTAACCCTATATCAGTCTAACCTGGAACTGCTCCTGTGTCAGGAGACATTGCCCAAACCTTTATCCACCATTTACAAGGCTCTGCAGCCCTCTGTTCATAGTGGATTAGAAAAACTCAGAGACTTTTGGGTGGCGGAGCTGGATGGGGAGGACTGGGAGGACATTTGGGACTCCCCCTTCAGATACTTGGTCTCCTCTAGAGACCGGCTGATCCAATTTAAAATATTGCATAAATTTTACTATACTCCATATAGGCTTCATAAAATATACCCTGACTCCACGCCACAGTGCTGGCGTTGTCCGGCGGACTCGGCGGGGTACATCCACATGATCTGGTCCTGCCCCCGAGGTGCAACACTACTGGTCACTAGTCCTCTCCTTTATTACTAAACTAACCACGATTCCTATACCTCAGACGATTGAGATCTGCCTGCTTGGTTTGGTAGACGAGGTGGTCCCCTCGAGGGCAGTTCGCACATTACTGAGTTTGTTACTTTTTTACGCCAGGAAACTGATTGTGCTCCGGTGGAGGGTCCCCTCGGCGTCCCTCACCCCGAGCGCATGGAAGTCATTAGTTAACCTTGCAATACCGCTTGTGTGGTCATGGGAGGATGTCCATGGATGCCCTCCCGGCACTGGAAGCCCACACTGTAGCCATCTTTCGGCTATAGCACAGGCAGAAGGTGGTAAAGCCTCCTTGGTAGTAAAATAGACCCGGCAGACATATTACCTCACAACATGCTGGTATCCTTTCTCAGCGCCAACCCGATAACTCAGGAGAAGACCAATTACTGACTGTCCCAGGTGGGGAACAAGGCGTGGTCAGTGATTAACCCCCCCAACCTGCTACAAACCTTCCACCACCCCCAGTTCCCTCCTGAATGGCAGATACATTCCATCCCCCACCGACAGGGGCCAATCGTCACAGCACTCCATCACCCGACCACAATCACAGCTCCATCTCCTCATCAGCATCTCCTGTAACCTTCAGCACATTGGCTCCATCACTAAAGATATGTGGACCTGGTTGGAGGAGATGGGATAGACAACTGAGGAGGAAGACTTCCATTGGTCAGGATCTCCCAGCCAAGACTGCAGATCTACTGATTGAGTTGAAGTCATCTGCTGCCATCCCGGTGTAGCACCGACTCCTGAAGAGCACGCGCTATGTGTGTTTTGTCATTTAATATTCCTGGAACCGCAGTTGGGTTTTGGGTTCAATTATACTAAATTCTGATCTCAGTACCAGTCTAGCTGGATTGCATTGTGTTCTGCTTGACCATAGGTGAATGGTGTCATCTCTGGCGGGTGTTAGAATGCAGTCCAGTTAGGTGCATTCCATGCAAATTCTTTCTCAGAACCAGCCCAGTGGGAGTGTCATCCTGCTGTGCATTCTGGGAGAGGGTACTTAAGGCGCTGGCGTCACACGCTTCGGGGTTTCCGGTCCAGAAGTGCTTTCTGTCTGTTTGGTCCTCCTGACCAGGTCCCAGGGCTCTCATGGCCTGGGGTGCGGATCCAGGCCATGAGAGCCTGGCTCGAGGCAAAGTAACTGGAAGGAGGATTCGGAGGTGGTCCGGTGCCGTCTCAGTTTGTGGAGAGGCCCAGCAACTGGAGAAGCATCCAGGGGAGGACTGTTCGGGAGAAGGCCACGCGGAAGGCTGGCTTCTCAGAAAGAGCCTGGAGGCATAGATGAAAGACCCCAAGTGAATCTGGTCTCATATGGTATCGCCGGACCGGCTGCGAGATACTGGTACCGTACGAGGGATCTCTAAGATTGTCTACATCCTTCAGTTATTCAAGTGTTCTACAACAAGTCTGTGGCAGAGACTTTATTGAAGTGTTCGCTTTGTCTGAGCAATCTATCGGCTGCTGGCCTGGTGAGAGGAGGACTATCCGATAAGGGTGAGGATCCAGTTGTGAATGGCTATTCTCTGGATTTCCTAATGTGAAAGACTCTTTTCTATTTGACTAAGTTCCAAGAGTACCTGGACTTTCCACCTAAACCCTCCAACCCTTATTGGAGAGACGGTGTTTTGTTGATTCCTTCTTGCACATAAAAATCCCTCAAGCGGATCTGGTGTCGGTCTCTGCAGTTCTTGGGCCATCTACCTCGGGAAATCCCTAGACATACACGAGGTCAAGAAGGTAACGGTACCTAGATTTTTCAGCGTGCTGGCAAATAGTAAAAATAGAAATAGAAATAAAAATATAAAAATAAAATAAGAAAGTGAAAGTGCAAAACTCTATAGTAATTGTTCCTATATATATATGCTTATCAATAAATATCAATAAACCATAGAAAATGTCTGAACCATAAATAGCTATTCCTTAAATTGAAATATTAAAGTGCCAGTGAAAAAAACATGTGCCAATATTTGAATACACAGAAAACAAAATAAATGTCCAATCATATTATATCTCCATATGTGCATATAATAAATATCATATGATAGAAAGTCCGTGAGAAAAAATGACAATAAAAATGAAAGTAAAAAAATAAATAAAAATAAATATAAAAATGTGTGTGTCTATAACACAAGTGAAGGAAATAATGGTAATTATACCGGAATCAATGTGATAGAAGCTTGATTGTAAAATTGGTGGATTAATAAAAAAATGATATGAAAAGATTGGTATAAAAATTAGTGGAAAAATAGATAAAATATAAAAATATAAAAATAAAGATTAAAATGGTGAAAAAAAGTGAAAAAATCTTCTATAAGTGGGGGAGGGGTGGAGGGGGTGACTTCAGCTGTTGCTCCCGGTGCTCGGTGACCACTTATGCAATTTGCTCTCACCAGAGGAATGACCCCGTCCGGGGTGGATCAGCCTTCACAGTATAAGCCACTGTGTCTCTCTCTGGCTTGCCTCTGCTGTGGTGCTGGGGAGTCCCTCGTTCCTCCGTGGGTGTAATGTGCCACGTTATATACAACAAGGAAGAGGCATATCCATGGTGTAGTACGTTTTAAAAATGTAAATTTTATTTAAATAAACTAAAACTACTCGCAAGCGATCAAATGCAGTTTCGTTTGTTATGCTGTTAGGTTTTAAATGTCCCGCTCGGCTTCCTCGCCGTCTGAGCTAAAGGTGTACGCTGTCTGGCCACGTCCCTACGCGTTTCGTCGTACAGACGTCATCTGGAGCGGCCATCTTCATACACCTTTTCGTTTATATAGGGTGTAATGTACCAATCACGCATGCGCAAAAAATTCACCGCCATTTCTATTGAGGGAATGCCCTCATTTAACGTAAATATAACTAATGCAGGGCTATGCAGAGGCTTTGGATACTGCACCTGCGTTAAGCCAATTAGTTTGTTGTCGGACTAAGGATTGGACATTACTCCTCCATATCTGGGACTTCACCGTAAACCACTATTAATTGTTAAAAACTAGATGCAAATGAGTAAAATTAAATATAGAAGTAAATGTAGAAATAAAATGGAAATAGAAATTCAGATAAAGAGAACTTAAAAAGTAAAGGAAAATAAAAATAAAACGGAAGAGAACCTAATTGGATATACATGGGTCTTTGGATCATGGAAAAAACTTTTATGGAGGAGTGTAAAAAGATGAAAGAATATAGGGGGTGTCATAATTAGGCTATGGGGTGTATCTTAATGTTACCTGTTAGTTCCTTTAGACAGAAGTTACAGTATCAAAAAATATTATAAAAATGATGATATAAAAATTATTTAGGGACCAGAATAAAAAATGTGTGAATTAAAAATACCATCTATAGTATTTAATGCCGTGAGTTTAACAGGTTAAGGATATTGAGTTTAAACCAATGTTATTTGAGGGACAAAATGAAAAAAGAAAAAGAAAATTTCTTGATCATACATCACGGGACACAGGAGCTTCATTACATAGTGGGTTATATAGGCACCTCTGGTGATTGGACACTGGTTGACCCTAATTAAGGAGAATTCCTCCCCTATATAACCCCTCCCATCCGGGAGGCACCTCAGTTTTTTCGCCAGTGTCTGGTCGATGGTCACGTAAAACTTTAGCTCTATGCAGGTCCCGGCGAGGGCCGAAGGGCTACAACAAACCGGATCCATACCTCGGGCCGATATTTGACTCCCAAGATGGTATGGTACCCGGGCCTCGTCTGCTGAAGAAGCGAGGTTTTGCCTGTAAGTCCTCTCCATTGGAAGACTGGGCTCTGGGAAAACCAGACTTGGTGTACTGTTTATACAGAGTGCACGAAAGCTTCTGGCAGAGCTTTTTACATGGCCCAGGTGGGAGGTTCTTCCCGTAAGAGCCCCAGATATACCTGAAGGTTGGCTAACAATACCCGCCATGATGGCTGAAGGCTGGAATTGGTCTGGTTCAGCAATTCCTGCGGCGGGGACAGGTAAGGGAAGTCATCCTGTATATTTAAATATATGAATGGATTTCTTCATTGTGAGTAGTTGTATGTCTTACCTGGTTTCCACCACTAGAGGGAGTAATAGCAGCCTGATGCATACTTACATGCCTTTCAATACACACGCTCAGTGAAAGCCTGGTTCTCCAGCTAACTCACGTCTCCATTGCAGTCCCTGCCACAGATGAAGGTAAACAGGGGTCCCACGCAGGTCAGGGGTCCCACGCTGCTCCGTTTTTGGTTCTCCTCCCCCCCCCCGGATTCCGCGGTCCTCGTGCACGCGCGCGGGCGCGTGCACGCGCGCCGGGCGCGCTCCCGGCCTAATGGAGGAGGGGGGATGTGGTTGTGAGCCGTGCACGTCAGTGTGCACAGCGCTGTACTGCGCAGGCGCCAGGCGGCAGTTTTTAAAAGCCCAGAGCGTCAGGGGACTGTAACTGGAGACACAGGAGCTGTGGGCAGTAAGCATCCGTGGGGATTGGATCCAGGCAAATCTTAAGACACCTACTCAGCATCAGGTTGTGCAGTTTAAGCATATATTGATTTATTGTGAGACTTTAAGCGCAACAGTGATCGCACTTGTACTAGTACCTCTGCTTTGTAGCTTAGGACTATGTCTCCTCGTAAGAGGGTCTCAGGGGGAGGTAATAAGAGCACTGGCAAGTCACCGCCTAGGCCCAGGGGTTCCAAAAGTGCCTGTAAATTACCATCCCCCTCTGCAAGACTGGAGCCAGCCTCTCAAGACGAGTCAGTGCCCCTGTCGGGTTTTGCAGCCTCTCCTAATGTCGCAGCCCCGGTTTATGTCACTGAGGACTCCCTTAGGGCTACATTGGAGGGTTTTGAAGGGAGAATCATGAATTTTATTTCTGCTTCCCTGAAAGATAGCAGGAAAAGGGGTAGATCCCCTCCCTCTGCTGGTATCCCTCTCTCGGATAGTTCTTCTGAAAATGAGGATGGATCCCTATCTTTGGATAGGGATCATGAGCAGTCGGATGAGTCAGAGGAAGAGGAGATAGTCCCCTCCTCCCAGGCACTCAGGAAGCAGGTGCAGTATTACACTGAATTGGTGCGTCCCACATTCAGAATGCCTGCTGCTGAAGTCGCTACATCCTCTGTCTCTTCCCTGGGAGTCAGGAAAGCCCCACAGACTGCTTGTTCCTTTCCGATTCATCCTTTAATGGATAAATTGTTGTATGAGGATTGGGGACATCTCGATAAACTGTTTGCTCCTCCCAAGAGGTTTTCCATGCATTATCCTGTGGAAGAAAGTTTCACCAAGAAGTGGGGGGTCCCATCTGTCGATGCGGCTGTTTCTTGTGTGAATAAAAACCTGACTTGTCCCTTGGATAATGCGCAGGTATTCAAGGATCCAACTGATAAAAGGCTGGAAACCTTGTTAAAAACCTCCTTTTCCATGGCTGGCGCTGTGGTGCAACCTACAGTCGCAGCCGTGGGGTTGTGTCAGTTCCTCAAGGAACAGGTTAAACAAATGTTTGGTCTCCTTCCCAGTGAGGAAGTAGAAAATTATGCAGAATTGCCTCACATCTTGTGTTTCATAATTGATGCGATTTTGGATTCTGTCCAACAAGCATCACGTTTGTCCCTCATGTTGGTGCACATGCGTAGGGCTCTATGGCTAAAAAATTGGGCTGCTGAGCTGTCATGCAAGAAGCATTTGGCTGGGTTCCCGTTTAAAGGGGAACGTTTGTTTGGGGAAGAATTAGATAAATTCGTCCAAAATATTTCAGGGGGTAAATCTACTCTCCTTCCAGTCAAAAAGAGCAAGCGTCCTTCATTCAGGCGTGCTCTCTCTCCCGAAGCATCAAGCTCTAAACAGTGGCGATGGCCTTCTCAGTCCTCCTCTACTAGAAAGGCTCAAGGCCAAACCCAGGGGCAGGAAAAGACTTGGGGGCGAAAGCCTGCCAAGCAGAGCCCCAAAACTTCCTTGTGAAGGGGCGCCCCCGCTCGGCAGAGTGGGGGGAAGGCTCCTGCAGTTTGCAGGCGCCTGGCGGGAAGAGATTCAGGACAAGTGGGTGATCTCTTCAGTATCTCTGGGCTACAGGCTAGAGTTTCAGGAGATTCCACCTTCTCGTTTCCTAAGGTCAAGGATCCCCAGGGATCTAGTAAAGCAAAAACCGCTATTTCTGGCCTTAGATCAGTTACTATCCCAAGGTGTGATAGTAGAAGTGAGCCCGAAAGATCAGGGTTCAGGGTTTTATTCAAATCTCTTCACCATTCCAAAACCAAATGGAAGTGTCAGACCTATCCTGGATCTGAGAGACCTAAACCGGTTTTTATACATCCAGACCTTCCGAATGCAGTCAATCCGCACTGTGGTCTCCTCCCTGCAAGGGGGAGAATTCATGGCATCAATAGAGATCAAAGACGCATATCTCCATGTGCCAATTTTTCCCGCACACCAGAAATTTCTAAGGTTCGCGGTAGAGCGGCGCCATTTTCAATTTGTGGCCTTGCCGTTCGGGCTCGCTACAGCCCCTCGAGTCTTCACAAAGATTCTGGACCCTCTCTTAGCAATCTTAAGAGTTCAGGGCATAGCCGTCATGGCTTACCTAGACGACTTGCTTCTCGTAGAGAGAACTGCAGCGTTCCTAAGTCGCAGCGTCACCAAAACGCTAGAACATCTAGAACGCCTAGGTTGGATTATAAACCTAGAAAAGTCGTCTCTACAACCGACTACCAGGTTGGAATACCTAGGTATGATCATCGACACCGCTTAGGGCAGGGTGTTTCTTCCAAGGCTAAAAGCCTTGGCCATTGGAGATCTGGTGCGCCTGATTCTGGGCAGAAGATCTTCCTCCATTCGGTTGTGCATGAGACTATTGGGAAAGATGGTCGCCTCCTTCGAGGCCGTCCCATTCGCCCAGTTCCACTCAAGGCCTCTGCAAGGATGCATCCTTGCGGCTTGGAACAGGAAGCCCCAATCCCTGGATCTTCCTATGCGTCTATCCCCCGGGACACGCAAGAGTCTTGTCTGGTGGTTACAAACCAGGAATTTGCTGAAGGGCAAAACTTTTCTTCCTCTCTCATGGAAGATTATCACAACAGATGCCAGCCTGACAGGCTGGGGAGCTGTATTAGAGGGAACGTGCTCGCAGGGGAAATGGTCTGCGACTGAAAGTCTACTGCCCATAAATATCTTGGAGATTCGGGCAGTTTACATGGCACTCATAGAGTGGTCTTACAGACTGCGAGGTTTCCCGGTTCGGGTTCAGTCCGACAATGCCACCGCAGTGGCTTATATCAATCACCAGGGTGGTACCAGAAGTCTGGTGGCCCAAAAGGAGGTGAATCGCATACTTGTCTGGGCAGAAGAGCATGTTCCGTGTCTTTCTGCAGTCTTCATCCCAGGAGTGGAGAATTGGCAGGCGGATTTTCTCAGCCGCCAGCAATTGTGCCCAGGAGAATGGGCTCTGCACCCTGACGTGTTTCAGAACATATGTCACAAGTGGGGAACTCCAGACGTAGATCTGTTTGCGTCCAGGTTCAACAGGAAACTGGACAAGTTTGTGTCAAGGACAAGAGATACATTTGCTCAGGGGTCAGATGCTCTGACGGTTCCCTGGAATCAGTACAATCTGATCTATGCCTTCCCCCCGAGCCCGCTGCTATCGAGGTTCCTGGGAAGGGTCAAGAGGGAGGCAAAGTCGGTCCTTTTGGTAGCCCCGGCTTGGCCCAGGCGACCATGGTTTGCAGAAATCATGAAGTTGGCAGTGGGCAGGCCATGGACCCTCCCTCTCCGGCCAGATCTGCTCTCACAGGGTCCAATCTACCATCCTGCTTTACGCAGTCTGAATTTGATGGTTTGGCTGCTGAGACCCACATTCTGAGAGACCGTGGCCTTTCGGGGCCAGTCCTTTCTACTCTGGTCAATGCCAGAAAGCCGGCCTCCAGGCGTATTTATTACAAAATCTGGAGGGCATATGTTTCCTGGTGTGAACTCAGGAGGTGGCATCCTAGAAAGTATATCATTAGCAGGATCTTGGCCTTTCTCCAGTCAGGCCTAGAAATGAATTTGGCCATAAGCACTATCAAGGTGCAGATTTCGGCCCTGTCGGTATTTTTTCAAAAACCTCTTGCATCACATTCCCTGGTGCGGGCTTTTATCCAGGGAGCTATGCGGACAAAACCGCCAGTTAAACCTCCGGTATGCCCATGGGATCTGAATTTGGTTCTCTCGGCCTTACAGGGGCAACCATTTGAACCTTTGCATCTGGCTTCTTTAGCTCTCTTGACTAAAAAGCTGGTCTTCTTAGTAGCCATATCCACGGCTAGAAGAGTATCAGAGCTAGCAGCTCTCTCCAGCAAGGAGCTGTATCTAATTATTCATAAGGACCGGGTGGTTATGCGTCCCAACAGGTCCTTTCTACCTAAGGTAGTTTCAGGTTTTCACCTGAATCAGGATATAATCCTACCATCCTTTTTTCCAAATCCTCAGTCCATAGAGGAAGAGTCCTTACACACTTTAGATGTGGTTAGAGCAATCAGTCTTTATCTTCAAGCAACTGCTCAGATAAGAAAAACTGACTGTTTATTTATTCTGCCAGAAGGCCCTAAAAGGGGTCAGGCAGCGTCAAAGTCCACTCTCTCAAGGTGGATCAGACAGGTTATTTCTCAGGCCTATGGCTTAAAGGGGAAGATTCCTCCTTTTCAGGTGAAAGCGCACTCTACTAGGGCTGTAAGTGCTTCTTGGGCAGTGCATCACCAGGCCTCCCTGGCTCAGATCTGTAAGGCTGCGACTTGGTCATCAGTCCACACATTCACCAGATTCTATCAGGTGGATGTCAGAGGGCAAGAGGATATCGCCTTTGGGCGCAGTGTACTGCAGGCTGCAGTTTAGGTCCTCAGGTCCCTGGCGGTCTATATTTATGATCTGTGTCTCCCTCCTATCAAACTGAGCATTGCTTTGGGACATCCCACTATGTAATGAAGCTCCTGTGTCCCGTGATGTATGATCAAGAAAATGGGATTTTTATATACAGCTTACCTGTAAAATCTTTTTCTTGAGAGTACATCACGGGACACAGGGCTCCCGCCCCTCTTGGGTTTTACGTGGTTTCTTATTGCTTTGCTACAAAACTGAGGTGCCTCCCAGATGGGAGGGGTTATATAGGGGAGGAATTCTCCTTAATTAGGGTCAACCAGTGTCCAATCACCAGAGGTGCCTATATAACCCACTATGTAATGAAGCTCCTGTGTCCCGTGATGTACTCTCAAGAAAAGGATTTTACAGGTAAGCTGTATATAAAAATCCCATTATTCAACAGGACTTTAAATTTATAATGGACTCTTTTATAATGATTTGATTTTTTATATAATGGATTCATTTATTAATTTTTGATTTTTCAGAAGGGAATACTAGTTTATATATAGAAATAATCTTAGCTTATGTCTATCATTGAAGGAAGGGGATATCTTATATATTACGAATGAATAACATTCGACCCAACAAATATATCTGAAGAATATAAAAATGTAAAAAATGTAAAAATATATAAAACGGTAAAAAGTAAAAAATAAAAAATATATGGAGACATGAAGGGAGGGATGAAGGAGGTAATAATTATCCTACTCCCGTGTTTCTACCTCGGTGGGTGAACTAGACCTTAAGAGAATATGAAATGAATTAATATATATATATATATATATGTCTATATTAATTTATGGGTGTAACATTGGCATTTACTTATTCTCAAAAGTGTATTTACATTTTATCTAGTTACCAATGGAACTATATATATTAATTGGTATGTGTTGAATGTGTTACATTCGACCTGGATATATATCGAAAATAGAGACATTAAATATGTTTGGTTAAAAATTGGTTAAAAAACAATTAAGATCCAAGTCAATGTTCATTCCCGCGGGGTGCAAAGTTTCCATATTAAAAATCCATCTGGTTTCATTCTGTGAGACTTTTATAGTCTTGTCTTCTCCTCTACAATGTCCTTTGATTTATCAATTGCGTAAAATGTCATTTGTTTGGGGTCTTGATTATGAAAGTCTCTGAAATGCCGTGAGACACTATGTTTGTCATATCCTTTTTTGATGTTCTTAATATGTTCCCTGATTCTTTCATGCAGTTCACGTGTGGTTCTTCCCACGTCTTGTTTCTGACAGGGACATTCTATGACGTATGTGACATGGGTGCTCTTACAGGAAATGAGTTCTTTTATGGAAAATTCTCTTCCGTTGGTGCTTGAGGTAAATTTGGTGGTTTTTCTATTCGTTTTCTTGCTTTGGCGGCAAGGAAGGCATTGGCCGCATTTGAAAAATCCTTTTAGGTGTTTAGCGATCCTAATGTCTCGTGGGGGGTCGATTGTATTTTTAACTCATTTATTTCTTAGGTTGGGAGCTTTTTTATAAATAAAAGAGGGGTTGTTGGGTAATATTTCTTTCAGTAGCTCGTCTGTTTTTAAAAGAGGCCAATGTTTTTTTATGATCCTTTCCATTTCCTTATGCTGTCTATTAAAGCCCGTGAAGAAGGCGGTCTCTATGTTTTTCGTTTTCTTGGAGGTTGTTTTATTTTCTAGCAATTTCTTTCTCTCCATTTTTGTTACGCTTTCTTTAAGAACCCGTAAATAAGATTCTTTGTATCCTTTGTGTATGAACCTTCTGATAATGACTTCCGCCTGTTTATCAAAGTCCTCTTTTTTAGTGCAATTCCGATACAGTCTCAGAAGTTGCCCTTTGGGTATATTGCCAATCCATCGTGGACCAGCGTTTCCTCAATTGATCCTTGGATCGTCGTACCCCAAAATTCCTGTGCAGACTCTTCACAACTTTAGTCATGATCACAACTTTAGTCATGATCACAACTTTTGTCATGATCTTGGCCTTTCTTAGATTTGGGTTTGGGTACGGCCCATAATTCCCGTCATAGTCGTTCCTCCTCAAGATCTCGACCATCTCCAACATCTCAGCAAAGGACATATTTGTGGCATTAAATCTCCTCCGGGATCAAGACGTTCCTGGTTCCGGGCTTTCCTCCTCCTCGTTATTATTCTGCACCTGGTGTGTCTCCGCCATGTTCCTCTCCCACTGCAACAAAAGAGACGGGGCGGGGAATATTCTAGAAAGAACGTCAGGGGCGGGCGACGCGGGCGGAGTTTCATGCATGCGCAGTGTATATAAAGGTTAAACACGTGTGTGTCGTAACCACGTTCTGTGTGCAGAGGAAGGAGTCACGGAAGCGACGAATGTTATAACGAAGGTAAGATTTTAACTTTGGTGACATGAGTGGCCTGTACTGAATCTAGATTGATGCCTATATTGGCTTTTAATATTATCATGAGATGACTGTTTTTGTCTTTTGTTTGGTCTTGCAGAGAAAATGTATCCATTTAAAGAAAGGAGGAAGGCACAGTGAGGGCTGCAATGGTGGCCACAGTGAGGGCTGCAATGGTGGGCACAGTGAGGGCTGCAATGGTGGCCACAGTGAGGCTGCAATGGTGGGCACAGTGAGGGCTGCAATGGTGGCCACAGTGAGGCTGCAATGGTGGCCACAGTGAGGCTGCAATGGTGGACACAGTGAGGCTGCAATGGTGGGCACAGTGAGGCTGCAATGGTGGCCACAGTGAGGCTGCAATGGAGGGCACAGTGAGGCTGCAATGGTGGCCACAGTGAGGCTGCAATGGTGGGCGCAGTGAGGCTGTATGGTAGGCACAGTGAGGCTGCATTCATGAGTACAGTGAGGCTGCAATGGTGGGCACAGTGAGGCTGCATTCACAGGCACAGTGAGACTGCAATGGTGGCCACAGTGAGGCTGCCATGGTGGCCACAGTGAGGCTGAAATGGTAGGCACAGTGAGGCTGCATTCATGAGTACAGTGAGGCTGCAATGGTGGGCACAGTGAGGCTGCATTCATGGGCACAGTGAGGCTGCATTCATGGGCACAGTGAGGCTGCAATGGTGGGCACAGTGAGGCTGCATTCATGGGCACGATGAGGCTGCAATGGTGGGCACAGTGAGGCTGCATTCATGGGCACAGTGAGGCTGCAATGGTGGGAACAGTGAGTCTGCAATGGTGGGCACAGTGAGGCTGCAATGGTGGCCACAGTGAGGCTGCCATGGTGGCCACAGTGAGGCTGCCATGGTGGCCACAGTGAGGCTGCAATGGTAGGCACAGTGAGGCTGCAATGGTAGGCACAGTGAGGCTGCATTCATGAGTACAGTGAGGCTGCAATGGTGGGCACAGTGAGGCTGCATTCATGGGCACAGTGAGGCTGCAATGGTGGGCACAGTGAGGCTGCATTCATGGGCACGGTGAGGCTGCAATGGTGGGAACAGTGAGGCTGCAATGGTGGGCACAGTGAGGCTGCAATGGTGGCCACAGTGAGGCTGCCATGGTGGCCACAGTGAGGCTGCCATGGTGGCCACAGTGAGGCTGCAATGGTGGGCACAGTGAGGCTGCAATGGTAGGCACAGTGAGGCTGCATTCATGAGTACAGTGAGGCTGCAATGGTGGGCACAGTGAGGCTGCATTCATGGGCACAGTGAGGCTGCATTCATGGGCACAGTGAGGCTGCAATGGTGGGCACAGTGAGGCTGCATTCATGGGCACGGTGAGGCTGCAATGGTGGGCACAGTGAGGCTGCATTCATGGGCACAGTGAGGCTGCATTCATGGGCACAGTGAGGCTGCAATGGTGGGAACAGTAAGGCTGCAATGGTGGGCACAGTGAGGCTGCAATGGTGGGCACAGTGAGGCTGCATTCACAGGCACAGGGAGGCTGCAATGGTGGGCACAGTGAGGCTGCAATGGTGGGCACAGTGAGGCTGCAATGGTGGACACAGTGAGGCTGCATTCATGGGCACAATGAGGCTGTAATGGTGGGCACAGTGAGGCTGCAATGGTGGCCACAGTTAGGCTGCATTCATGAGTACAGCGAGGCAGCAATGATGGGCACAGTGAGGCTGCATTCATGGACACAGTGAGGCTGCATTTGATGGGCACAGTGAGGCTGCATTTGATGGGCAATCGTGCGTCATTGTGTAGACAGGGCCACAGTGCACTGTATTGTCCGGGGACCTATAATGCTCTTAAGATGGCACTGATCGTGGGGAACCCTACCACTTGACCCCGAAGGAAGAGATGATAGATAAATATGGGCCTTGGGTTGTAAAGTATATTGAAGATTGGGATCGCTGGACTGGAAAGAAGTATTCTAAAAGAGGTACTTTTAAGCCAAAAGCTTGGGAAGCCCTGTGGTACAGTCACCACGGGAAGATGATACGAACAAATGAAAGAGATAATTGGAGTGCATGGACGGTAGAATCCATGAACAGAACTGATGATGTGAGTTAAGGAGAAAACACACCAAATGACGCTGAGAAGTAGGGACAAGCAGGGACATCCCCAGAGTAGTGACAGTGATGAACAGGGGGACGAGGAGGAATTGTCAGGATTGGGGCCTTATACAATCGCCTGGTCCCTGGTGGCAAAAAACTCAGAAGCTGATAGGAATTGTCATCTATCAGCAGATGACAAAAAGGGGAAGACACAACTTGCTGCCAAGTTTGACACCCCATTTAAACCCCCCCCCCCCCCCAATGAATCAGAGAAAAACTCTTCCTGTGTAGCATTGAAACACAAGGAATGAGATAGAGCAGCAAGCCAGGGGAAGGGAATGGTGGAATCAAGGGAGAGAAGTCTCCCCAGTTCCGGAGAAAAGTATCAAGAGGGATACTTTCTTCCCCTCTGACGGAAGAACCTCCTGAATATAGAAATCCTCCATTTATGGGCTGGGAGCCAGCATTCTCCCCTAGGAGGCAGTTAACAAGCAATTCTGCAGATGTAAGCAATAGGGGCAGTTCTGCTATGGAGTACACGGCCTATGTACCTTTATACCCCCAAGTATAAAGTGCCCCCACCTGGCAGCAACAATCCTCCCCAGTCTTATTGGGATTCTGAGACAGAATCTCAAAAGACCAATCCACAACTGATATCTTCTTCAGATGACATATCTGTCTGTCCTGTAAGAGAACACGTGGTTTATGATGGGAGTGGGAGGTCCACTGGGAAGGTGACATATCACGTGCCGTGGGCTCCCTCCGAGATGAAGGGATTTCTGAGGGTTATCCCCCCATCCAAGGACAGATCCCATTAAATTTGCCAAAGAGCTGCTGGACATCCAGGCAAGCTACAATGTGAACTGGGGTGATGAGCTTCAATTAATGAAAAGGGTTTCAAAAGAGAATTGCGGTTTGCTACAACTGCCACAAAAACCTTACACTGGTGGGCACTGATAGGCGGCACTGATGGGCACTGATAGGCTGCACTGGTGGGCACTGATAGGCACAGTTAAGGTGGCACTAATAGGCACAGATAAGGCGGCACCGATAGGCACAGATAAGGCAGTACTGATGGACACAGATAAGGCGACACTGATGGGCAAAGATGGGCACTGATAGGTGGCACTGATAGGTGGCACGGATGGGTGGCACGGATGGGTGGCACTAAGGGGCACTGATAGGTACCACTGATAGATGGGACTGATGGGCACTGATAGGTGGCACTGATAGGTGGCACTGCTGGGCACTGATGGGCACTGGTAGATGACACTGATGGGCACAGATATGTGGCACTGAGGTGCAGCAATGTTGTTGAGACAGATTGTGGGCACTGATAGGTGGCACTGTGGGCACTGATAGGTGGCACTGTGGGTACTGATCTATGGCACTGTGGGCACTGATATATGGCACTGCTGGGTGGCACTATGGGCACTGATGGGTGGCAATTTTTTAATTATCTGGGGGAAAAATAGCCGATTGCCGGCTCTGTTGTGTCACATGATCAGCTGTCATTGGCTGACAGCCGAGCCAATGACAGCTGATCACATGGTAAGGGGTCGGGATCGACCCCTTGCTCGGATCGGTGATCAGGCGGGTCTCATAGACTCACCGATCACAGAGCGCGCCGCTCGTCAATAGACGTGGTCCCGGCAAAGCAGGTCCGCACTGTAGCCGTCATGCGGATCTCAAGAGGTTAAAGTTCAGCTCAACAATTTCTGGTATTTTTAGAAAAGTGCAGCGAAAGCAAACAAAGAGACTTTCTTTCTGGAAGGGATGTTTGTCTTTCATATGCTAATGTCTTATTCCAGGTATATAACCATTGGAGAAAACAATGGAATGTTTATTACTACAATGTTATTGGTGTTTTATCCCTCAGATTGGATAATCGGCTTCATGGCTTTCAGAAGAAAAGGAAATCACAGCCGCCATACACAACTTTATACACCATTGCTTTTCTTTTTCCCGGGTTGTCGGGTCTCACATGTCAGTGTTTTAGGTTTTCATCAGCATTATCTAGTCGGTTCTTCTATTTGTCAGCCCATTCGGCTGTGTTTTGGACTATCTGTGTGTGTTTTGTATGTTCTGATCCCCAAAGATCAGAGGCAAGGCTGATTTCTGCTGAAGAATGCCCCTCCCCCCCCCCCGCCTGCTGTTATTGTAATGAGTTACACGCCCAGCCATGCCCGGCTGTTCAAGCCCGGCTCATTGCCTCAGGCTAAGGTATGTTAATGTCCCTAGCAGTCTGTGTGTCCCCAAGTGTATTTTAAGCCTGCTTCCTGCCCAGTGTCACCATACAACTCTATTTGCTCCTCGAGTTCCCTGTTTGTGTTGTTTTTTTTTACGTGGCTAATTGTTACCAATTGTCTAACGTGTCTGTGGCATATCTGTCACTAATATCTGTGTGTTTCCAGGCACACCGGTTGGCTTGAATTGTACCCCCCTACTGTTCAGTGATCCCGGCGCCTCAGTGCTGCAAGGGATTTTTTTTTTCTTTGCCTGTTGGCCAGTTGTGTCTGGTAGCAGCAGTTCCTGGAGCTGGATACACATTATCCGGTTCCCGACCAGCGCACGCCGATGTACGTCAGCAGAATGGCACGGGCAGGCATATTAGCGCACAGGTGCGTCCAATCTTCAACGCCGCCCTGCCATCGCGAGCGTGCCACCGGCTGGTCGGGACCCCCATGAGTCCGGTCGCGGGTCCCACGGACTCGTTCACCGCGGGGCATACCCGCGATCGTCTCACGGGGGGCGGCTGAACGGAGAGATACCGTTGTAAACAGCATCTCCCCGTTCTGCCTAGCAACAAGTGACGCTGATCTCTGCTCCATGTGATCAGTGTTCACTTAATGAAAGCCCATCCCCCCTCAACAGTTAGTAACACGCCCCTAGGAACACTTAACCCCTACACTGCCACCCACTGGTTAACCCCTTCACTGCCAGTGTCATTTACACAGGAATCACTGCATTTATATAGCACTGATTGCTGTATAAATGACAATGGTCCCAAAAATGTGTCAAAAATGTCCGACGTGTCCGCCACAATGTCGCAGTCACAATAAAAATCGCTGATCGCAGCCATTACTAGTAAAAATAAATATATTAATAAAAATGCCATAAAACTATCCCCTATTTTGTAAACGCTATAACTTTTGCGCAAACAAATCAATAATCGCTTATTGCGATTTTTTTTACCAAAAATATGTAGAAGAATACGTATCGGCCTAAACTGAGGGAAAAAAATGTTTTTTTATATATTTTTGGGGGATATTTATTATAACAAAAAGTAAAAAATAATGCGTTTTTTTCAGAATTGTCGCTCTATTTTTGTTTGTAGCGCAAAAAATAAAAACCGCAGAGGTGATCAAATACCACCAAAAGAAAGCTCTATTTGTGGGAAAAAAAGAACGCCAATTTTGTTTTGGAGCCACGTCGCACGACCGCGCAATTGACCCAGTGCCGAATCACAAAAAGTGGTCTGGTCTTTGGCCAGCAAAATGGTCCGGGGCTGAAATTGCTTATACAATTTCTGTTTTCCACTTTCCTTTAGATTTTTCCTTCAGATGTGGCGTACGAGGGCCGGTGTCAGGGAACTCACCGTGCGAATGTCCGTCCCCGTGTAGCAGCAGATTATTTTTTCGTTTCCAAGGGACATGCGCGGCATCCCCGTCAGAGGCGAACGAGTTCCGGAACGAACGGACGCACGCACACGCGCCAATACGAACACATGGACGCGCTCGCGCGCCAATCCGAACGTGTGTACGCACTCACGCATGCACGACCACGTTCCACCAATCCTGGCACATGTCACCATATATAAACAGGGTCCTGACCTGATACCAGTGCTGGATCGTCTTCAGCTCGTTCCTGAGATACCTGATCGCTGTTTGTACCTCTTACCTTATTCCTGACTACCTGGCTTGCTTGACTACTCTTTTGGCTCATCCCTGCTTACTACTTCCTGGATTTATACTGACCTCGGCTTGGACTCTCTACTTCGTCTTGCTTCCTGACTTTGTACCTCACTGCCGGCACGTTACCAGACCCCTGCTCATCCTTGACTACGAAACCTGCCTTCCGTTCCTGTACCTCGTTGCCAGCCAGTTGCCAACCTTGCTTGTTCCTGTTCCAGTGTTTTCCTTATATCTGCTTGGCTTCCGGTGACCAGTCTACACCGCCTCCTCCGTGAGGATCCATTGTTTTCAAGCCTCTATCTTCAATTTGCAGGCACCTGCACCCTTTCGCTGCCTCAACACTCCCTGTCCCCACTTCCAGGGGTGTTGAGACCGGAACCATCCAAGAGGCCACCCCCAGCAGTCTGACTCCGCTGTAAGGTACGTGACAGCCGGCCTGACGGAATACAAGTTGAGAGTTTATAGGTCTGGCCTCGTATTGTATGGTGTTGGGTGACTCTGGAGAAGAGATGTGCAGGAAGATTGTGTGGGGTGTTACCAGCTCTTGGGACCCTCAAGGACCCTCACTTTGGTTATATGTGTGGGCATGCTATATTCTCCTCAGTTAATACCCATAGGGGTACTTCCTGTCCTAGACCTCCTGGTGTACCTTGACCAGTTGTCTGTGTCCTGCATGCCAGGAAGCCCAGCGCCCCGGTGCTACGCTAAGCCCCTGTCATTCATGTGAGTCCTGTCTGAAGAGTGTAGGCAGTTTATTTGGTATGGGTGAAGGATAACAGGGTCTGACTACCGAATTGATAAAGGAGGGAGAAGTTGTTCAGCCTCTATCAAGAAACAAGTCTACCTGGTGGCAGGTGGTTTTCAGTCCAGGTATTCAGACTATTTCCCATACTTAGGATAAAGAGAGTCCTAATGGAGACGGCCTTTGGAGCTGAAGGTGGGGTACTGGGTACCTTCATTTCTTTCCACTTTTTTGGTATCAGGCCTTTTGCGGCGTTCACCATATGGGGTATCATCGTTCCTTTACATTGCTTAATTGGCATATGTACCCCATGGGACAGACACGTCCGTGGCTCTTCGGGAATCTCGATGTTATTCATCTCATTTATGTATTGTGAGATCTCCTTCCAGTAAACCTCGATCTTAGGGCAGCCCCACCATATATGGGCCAATGTTCCCACCTCTCCACATCCTCGCCCTATTTTATCTGGGCTTCTATACCACCTGGTTAAACATTTATTATTCATTTCTACCATTTTAATATCAATTGAGGAACCATGTACAAGTTTCAGAATGTTTCCTGATTCTTTATTTGTGACCCCCCCCCCCCCCCGTTCTCTCTCCCATTTCTTTATGTGTGTCCGGATTTCCAACACCTCCGCTTCCAACAAAATTGGAACAAATCCGCTTGAACGAATCCCCCCCCCCCGCCCCATGTGTTATATCACGCAATTGTACATTATCATTTTTTCATCCAATCCCCTCTCACCGACCTTTTCCCAGGTGCAAAATAATTATTGTCTTTTAACACAATTAACGGCGAGTTATATTTCCATTTTCTTTGCTTGTTCACCGAAACCCACATTGTGAATCCATTGCCAATATGTGAGTGTTCTCTCCTAGTGCCCCATATTGTGCTGTATACGTATGTTTTCACATCGGTGTATTCGCTCCACCATTCCTGATAGGAAAACTGCCCCCTAATATTTTATTAAAGTCTGGTGCATTTAATCCCCCTTCATCCTCATCTTTCCCTAACATTGCAGCAGCTATTCTAAGCTTCTTATTTTCCTCCCCGGGTTGATTTCCCCTTTCAGGTATAATTTCTTCTCTCCGGAGTCTCAATGGGCAGTGCCTCTGGGTTTCCACGTCTGTTATTGTATCTTCTTCTCTTTCACTTCCCTCTTTTTAAAGTTTTTATTCTAGCTCTTTTCTGGATTTTTCTCCTCTCCTCTCCTCCAGCGATATTCCCAAGTTACAGCGGTAAGGCGACTTTTCACGTCTCCCTGTGTTCTCCTTTTAAAGGGATCCGCGCCTGCGGGACGGACACAACGCGTGTAGACTCCAGCCACAGAACGGGATTGGACAATTCACTCCAATTTGTTCAGCAAGATTCTCTTATTTATAATGTGCAACAAAGTTTTAAAGCGCGTGCATAGTAGACAGTTAACTCTTATGCCGTGTACACAGGAGCGTACACATGAGCGTACACATGAGCGTGCACATGAGCATACACACGAGCGTACACATGAGTGTACACATGAGCATACACACGAGCGTACACATGAGCGTACACATGAGCATACACACGAGCATACACACGAGCGTACACATGAGCATACACATGAGCGTACACACGAGCGTACACATGAGCATACACACGAGCATACACATGAGTGTACACATGAGCATACACACGAGCGTACACATGAGCGTACACACGAGCATACACACGAGCGTACACATGAGCATACACATTAGTGTACATATGAGTGTACACACGAGCGTATACATGAGCGTATACACGATCGTACTCATTAGCATACACACGATCGTACTCATTAGCATACACACGATCGTACTCATGAGCGTACACATGAGCATACACATGAGCGTACAGCGTACACATGAGCGTACATATGAGCGTACACACGAGCATACACACGAGCGTACACATGAGCGTACACATGAGCGTACACACCAGCATACACATGAGCGTACAGCATACACATGAGCATACACACGAACGTACACACGAGCGTATACACGAGCATACAGCATACACATGAGCATAAACACGAGTGTACACATGAGCATACACATGAGCGTACACATGAGCATACACATGAGTGTACACACGAGCGTATACACGAGCAAACACATTAGTGTACATATGAGTGTACACACGAGCGTATACATGAGCGTATACATGATCATACTCATTAGCGTACACACGATCGTACTCATGAGCATACACATGAGCGTACACATGAGCATACACATGAGCGTACAGCGTACACATGAGCGTACATATGAGCGTACACACGAGCGTACACACGAGCATACACACGAGCGTACACATGAGCGTACACACGAGCATACACACGATTGTACACATGAGCGTACACACGAGCATACACACGAGCATACACACGAGTGTACACATGAGCATACACATGAGCATACATACGAGCATACACACGAGCGTATACACGAGCATACAGCATAGACACAAGCGTATACACGAGCGTACAGCGTACACATGAGCGCACAGCGTACACATGAGCGGAATGTCCGACAGAAAAAGCCTTTTCATCGTATATTCCGATCGTGTGTGGGCCCCATCGGCCTTTTTTTTCCCAAAAATTCTGCTGGACCCAGAAATAGAACTTGTTTTAAATCTTTCCGAAGGAACCAATTCCTATCGGGAAATCCGCTCGTCTGTGTGGTGTTCTGGCGGACCAAAAACCACGCATGCTCTGAAGCAAGTACAAGACGGCATATATTGGCTACTGGCTACTGAACTTCCTTTCTCTAGTCCCGTGGTACGTGTTGTACGTCACCGCGTTCTAGACGATCGGACTTTGGTGTGACCGTGTGCAGGCGAGACCCTTTCAGCAGAACTCTGTTGGAATTCTGTTGTAAAAACCTTCAGAGTTTATTGGGATGGGAACCCCCCGGCCGTGTACACGGAATTACACCCCTCCACAAACACAAAGACTTTTCTTCCTGCATTCACATCCCGTGTTATCCCTCAATTTCCTTTTGTAGCATTTTAAACAGCAACTCATTGCAACATTATTTTCATCGCTCCTCCATTTCTTCATCACTCGCTTGTTGCCGCAAATCCTTAGAGCCACTGGCAGTAATTAGCATGTAAATTTAACTTTACTGACAAGAGTCCAGCTGTCTGGAGCGAGGTTCTAGGACCGGTACCGGGGAGCAATGTCAGTGCGGAGCAATGTCAGCGAGGAGCAATGTCAGCGAGGAGCAATGTCAGCGGGGAGCAATGTCAGCGAGGAGCAATGTCAGCGGGGAGCAATGTCAGCGGGGAGCAATGTCAGCGGGGAGCAATGTCAGCGGGGAGCAATGTCAGCGCGGAGCAATGTCAGCGGGGAGCAATGTCAGGGAGGAGCAATGTCAGGGAGGAGCAATGTCAGGGAGGAGCAATGTCAGCGGGGAGCAATGTCAGCGGGGAGCAATGTCAGCGAGGAGCAATGTCAGCGCGGAGCAATGTCAGCGCGGAGCAATGTCAGTGCGGAGCAATGTCACCGGGGAGCAATGTCAGCATGGAGCAATGTCAGCGGGGAGCACTGTCAGCGGGGAGCAATGTCAGCGGGGAGCAATGTCAGCGGGGAGCAATGTCAGCGAGGAGCAATGTCAGCGCGGAGCAATGTCAGCGGGGAGCACTGTCAGCGGGGAGCAATGTCAGCGAGGAGCAATGTCAGTGCGGAGCAATGTCAGCGGGGAGCAATGTCAGCGCGGAGCAATGTCAGCGGGGAGCAATGTCAGCGGGGAGCAATGTCAGCGGGGAGCAATGTCCGCGAGGAGCAATGTCAGCGAGGAGCAATGTCAGCGGGGAGCAATGTCAGCGGGGAGCAATGTCAGCGGGGAGCAATGTCAGCGAGGAGCAATGTCAGCGAGGAGCAATGTCAGCGGGGAGCAATGTCAGCGAGGAGCAATGTCAGCGAGGAGCAATGTCAGCAAGGGGCCCTCGCTGACATTGCTCATTATGGGGGGAGCCCCTCATAATGATCACAGCACAGGGATGGTGGGAGCCCCTCATAATGATCACAGCACAGGGATGGGGGAGCCCCTCATAATGATCACAGCACAGGGATGGGGGGAGGGGCCCCTCATAATGATCACAGCACAGGGATGGTGGGAGCCCCTCATAATGATCACAGCACAGGGATGGGGGGAGGGGCTCCTCATAATGATCACAGCACAGGGATGGGGGAGCCCCTCATAATGATCACAGCACAGGGATGGGGGGAGGGGCCCCTCATAATGATCACAGCACAGGGATGGGGGGAGCCCCTCATAATGATCACAGCACAGGGATGGGGGGAGCCCCTCATAATGATCACAGCACAGGGATGGGGGGAGCCCCTCATAATGATCACAGCACAGGGATGGGGGGAGGGGCCCCTCATAATGATCACAGCACAGGGATGGTGGGAGCCCCTCATAATGATCACAGCACAGGGATGGGGGGAGGGGCCCTCATAATGATCACAGCACAGGGATGGTGGGAGCCCCTCATAATGATCACAGCACAGGGATGGTGGGAGTCCCTCATAATGATCACAGCACAGGGATGGTGGGAGTCCCTCATAATGATCACAGCACAGGGATGGTGGGAGCCCCTCATAATAGGGTGCCCACGTGTCCCGGATTGCCCGGGACATTCCCGCAATTAGCAGGTCTGTCCCGGGTCCCGGGCACCTTCATTCCGGGAGAATACAGTGTCCCGGAATGAAACGGATACAGCCATTCACGATTTTAATTGATTGCGGAATGTCGATGATGTAATTCGGCCGGGGCAGCCCAGTGGTGTAGCGTGGGGGTGGGCAGCCCAAGTGACTTCTTCCAGGCTCCACACATCTCCAATGAGGCAGACTCCTCAGCAACTGGATCTCCCCCCCGCCCAGAGACTCCAGTGGTCCAGCCTGCCCTGTCCCCCATGATCCCTCAGCTGCGTGCCATCGCCCAATGCAGGCAGCCGATGTATGAGTGGGAGGGGCGGTGCTCCGTGCAGGCGAGCGTACGGCGGCCGCTGGCAGAGTTCCCAGGCTGCGGGGATAGCAGTCATCTGACTATAGATGATCTACATGGAGTACTGGCCTGGAGTGGTGATTGAAATCCACCAATCTACCATATGTTTGTGTGGGGTGTGGGGAAGTAGTCAGTAGTGTGAGTAGTGCAGAAAGAAGTGTAGTGGTCAGGTAGGTCAGTGCAGGGCACAGAGAAGTCAGTGTAGTGGGTTGGTGGGTCAGGGTAGAGGTCAGGTAGGTTATAGTGGTCAGGTGGCTCAGTGTAGAGGACAGGTAGGACAGTGTAATGGACAGGTAGGTCAGTGTAGTGGATAGTATAGTGGACAGGTAGGTCAGTGTAGTGGACAGTATAGTGGACAGGTAGGTCAGTATAGTGGACAGGTAGGTCAGTGTAGTGGACAGTATAGTGGACAGGTAGGTCAGTATAGTGGACAGGTAGGTCAGTGTAGTGAACAGTATAGTGGACAGGTAGGTCAGTATAGTGGACAGGTAGGTCAGTATAGTGGACAGGTAGGTCAGTGTAGTGGACAGGTAGGTCAGTGTAGTGGACAGTATAGTGGCCAGTGTAGTGGACAGGTAGGTCAGTGTAGTGGTCAGTGTAGTGGACAGTACACTGGACAGGTAGGTCAGTGTAGTGGACAGTATAGTGGACAGGTAGGTCAGTATAGTGGACAGGTAGGTCAGTGTAGTGGACAGTATAGTGGACAGGAAGGTCAGTGTAGTGGACAAGTAGGTCAGTGTAGTGGACAGGTAGGTCAGTATAGTGGACAGGTAGGTCAGTATAGTGGACAGGTAGGTCAGTGTAGTGGACAGTATAGTGGACAGGTAGGTCAGTGTAGTGGACAGGAAGGTCAGTGTAGTAGACAGGTAGTGGAGAGTATAGTGGCCAGTGTAGTGGACAGGTAGGTCAGTGTAGTGGATAGTATAGTGGACAGGTAGGTCAGTGTAGTGGACAGTATAGTGGACAGGTAGGTCAGTGTAGTGGAGAGTATAGTGGTTAGTGTAGTGGACAGGTAGGTCAGTGTAGTGGACAGTATAGTGGTCAGTGTAGTGGACAGGTAGGTCAGTGTAGTGGATAGTATAGTGGACAGGTAGGTCAGTGTAGTGGACAGTATAGTGGACAGGTAGGTCAGTGTAGTGGAGAGTATAGTGGTCAGTGTAGTGGACAGGTAGGTCAGTGTAGTGGACAGTATAGTGGTCAGTATAGTGGACAGGTAGGTCAGTGTACTGGACAGTATAGTGGACAGGTAGGTCAGTGTAGTGGACAGTATAGTGGTCAGTGTAGTGGACAGGTAGGTCAGTGTAGTGGACAGTATAGTGGACAGGTAGGTCAGTGTAGTGGACAGGAAGGTCAGTGTAGTGGACAGGAAGGTCAGTGTAGTGGAGAGTATAGTGGTCAGTGTAGTGGACAGGAAGGTCAGTGTAGTGGACAGGAAGGTCAGTGTAGTGGACAGTATAGTGGTCAGTATAGTGGACAGGTAGGTCAGTGTAGTGGACAGTATAGTGGACAGGAAGGTCAGTGTAGTGGACAGTATAGTGGTCAGTATAGTGGACAGGTAAGTCAGTGTAGTGGACAGGTATGTCAGTGTAGTGGACAGGAAGGTCAGTGTAGTCGAGAGTATAGTGGTCAGTGTAGTGGACAGTATAGTGGACAGGAAGGTCAGTGTAGTGGACAGTATAGTGGTCAGTATTGTGGACAGGTAGGTCAGTGTAGTGGACAGGTAGGTCAGTGTAGTGGACAGATAGGTCAGTACAGTGGACATATAGGTCAGTACAGTGGACAGGTAGGTCAGTACAGTGGACAGGTAGGTCAGTACAGTGGACAGGTAGCTCAGTGTAGTGGACAGTATAGTGGACAGGTAGGTCAGTGTAGTGGAGAGTATAGTGGTCAGTGTAGTGGACAGGTAGGTCAGTGTAGTGGACAGTATAGTGGTCAGTGTAGTGGACAGGTAGGTCAGTGTAGTGGACAGGAAGGTCAGTGTAGTGGACAGGAAGGTCAGTGTAGTGGACAAGTAGGTCAGTGTAGTGGACAGGTAGGTCAGTGTAGTGGTTAGTGTAGTGGACAGGTAGGTCAGTGTAGTGGACAGTACACTGGACAGGTAGGTCAGTGTAGTGGACAGTATAGTGGACAGGTAGGTCAGTGTAGTGGACAGTGTAGTGGACAGGTAGGTCAGTGTAGTGGACAGGTAGGTCAGTATAGTGGACAGGTAGGTCAGTGTAGTGAACAGGTAGGTCAGTGTAGTGGACAGGTAGGTCAGTGTAGTAGACAGGTAGTGGAGAGTATAGTGGTCAGTGTAGTGGACAGGTAGGTCAGTGTAGTGGACAGTATAGTGGACAGGAAGGTCAGTGTAGTGGACAGTATAGTGGTCAGTATAGTGGACAGGAAGGTCAGTGTAGTGGACAGTATAGTGGTCAGTATAGTGGACAGGTAGGTCAGTGTAGTGGACAGTATAGTGGACAGGTAGGTCAGTGTAGTGGAGAGTATAGTGGTCAGTGTAGTGGACAGGTAGGTCAGTGTAGTGGACAGATAGGTCAGTACAGTGGACAGGTAGGTCAGTACAGTGGACAGGTAGCTCAGTGTAGTGGATAGTATAGTGGACAGGTAGGTCAGTGTAGTGGAGAGTATAGTGGTCAGTTTAGTGGACAGGTAGGTCAGTGTAGTGGACATTATAGCGGTCAGTGTAATGGACAGGTAGGTCAGTACAGTGGACAGGTAGGTCAGTGTAGTGGATAGTATAGTGGACAGGTAGGTCAGTGTAGTGGACAGTATAGTGGACAGGTAGGTCAGTGTAGTGGAGAGTATAGTGGTCAGTTTAGTGGACAGGTAGGTCAGTGTAGTGGACAGTATAGCGGTCAGTGTAATGGACAGGTAGGTCAGTGTAGTGGACAGGTAGGTCAGTGTAGTGGAGAGCATAGTGGTCAGTGTAGTAGACAGGTAGTGGAGAGTATAGTGTTCAGTGTAGTGGACAGGTAGGTCAGTGTAGTGGACAGTATAGTGGACAGGAAGGTCAGTGTAGTGGACAGTATAGTGGTCAGTATAGTGGACATGTAGGTCAGTGTAGTGGACAGGTAGGTCAGTGTAGTGGACAGGTAGGTCAGTGTAGTGGACAGATAGGTCAGTACAGTGGACAGGTAGGTCAGTACAGTGGACAGGTAGCTCAGTGTAGTGGACAGGTAGCTCAGTGTAGTGGACAGTATAGTGGACAGGTAGGTCAGTGTAGTGGAGAGTATAGTGGTCAGTTTAGTGGACAGGTAGGTCAGTGTAGTGGACAGTATAGTGGTCAGTGTAATGGACAGGTAGGTCAGTGTAGTGGACAGGTAGGTCAGTGTAGTGGACAGGAAGGTCAGTGTAGTGGACAAGTAGGTCAGTGTAGTGGACAGGTAGGTCAGTGTAGTGGACAGGAAGGTCAGTGTAGTGGACAGGTAGGTCAGTGTAGTGGACAGGTAGGTCAGTGTAGTGGACAGGAAGGTCAGTGTAGTGGACAGGTAGGTCAGTGTAGTGGACAGGTAGGTCAGTGTAGTGGACAGGAAGGTCAGTGTAGTGGACAGGTAGGTCAGTGTAGTGGACAGGTAGGTCAGTGTAGTGGACAGGAAGGTCAGTGTAGTGGACAGGTAGGTCAGTGTAGTGGACAGTACACTGGACAGGTAGGTCAGTGTAGTGGACAGTATAGTGGTCAGTGTAATGGACAGGTAGGTCAGTGTAGTGGACAGGTAGGTCAGTGTAGTGGACAGGAAGGTCAGTGTAGTGGACAGATAGGTCAGTACAGTGGACAGATAGGTCAGTACAGTGGACAGGTAGCTCAGTGTAGTGGATAGTATAGTGGACAGGTAGGTCAGTGTAGTGGAGAGTATAGTGGTCAGTTTAGTGGACAGGTAGGTCAGTGTAGTGGACAGTATAGCGGTCAGTGTAATGGACAGGTAGGTCAGTACAGTGGACAGGTAGGTCAGTGTAGTGGATAGTATAGTGGACAGGTAGGTCAGTGTAGTGGACAGTATAGTGGACAGGTAGGTCAGTGTAGTGGAGAGTATAGTGGTCAGTTTAGTGGACAGGTAGGTCAGTGTAGTGGACAGGTAGGTCAGTGTAGTGGAGAGCATAGTGGTCAGTGTAGTAGACAGGTAGTGGAGAGTATAGTGTTCAGTGTAGTGGACAGGTAGGTCAGTGTAGTGGACAGTATAGTGGACAGGAAGGTCAGTGTAGTGGACAGTATAGTGGTCAGTATAGTGGACATGTAGGTCAGTGTAGTGGACAGGTAGGTCAGTGTAGTGGACAGGTAGGTCAGTGTAGTGGACAGATAGGTCAGTACAGTGGACAGGTAGGTCAGTACAGTGGACAGGTAGCTCAGTGTAGTGGACAGGTAGCTCAGTGTAGTGGACAGTATAGTGGACAGGTAGGTCAGTGTAGTGGAGAGTATAGTGGTCAGTTTAGTGGACAGGTAGGTCAGTGTAGTGGACAGGAAGGTCAGTGTAGTGGACAGGAAGGTCAGTGTAGTGGACAAGTAGGTCAGTGTAGTGGACAGGTAGGTCAGTGTAGTGGACAGGAAGGTCAGTGTAGTGGACAGGTAGGTCAGTGTAGTGGACAGGTAGGTCAGTGTAGTGGACAGGAAGGTCAGTGTAGTGGACAGGTAGGTCAGTGTAGTGGACAGGTAGGTGAGTGTAGTGGACAGGAAGGTCAGTGTAGTGGACAGGTAGGTCAGTGTAGTGGACAGGTAGGTCAGTGTAGTGGACAGGAAGGTCAGTGTAGTGGACAGGTAGGTCAGTGTAGTGGACAGTACACTGGACAGGTAGGTCAGTGTAGTGGACAGTATAGTGGTCAGTGTAATGGACAGGTAGGTCAGTGTAGTGGACAGGTAGGTCAGTGTAGTGGACAGGAAGGTCAGTGTAGTGGACAAGTAGGTCAGTGTAGTGGACAGGTAGGTCAGTGTAGTGGACAGGAAGGTCAGTGTAGTGGACAGGTAGGTCAGTGTAGTGGACAGGTAGGTCAGTGTAGTGGACAGGAAGGTCAGTGTAGTGGACAGGTAGGTCAGTGTAGTGGACAGTATAGCGGTCAGTGTAATGGACAGGTAGGTCAGTACAGTGGACAGGTAGGTCAGTGTAGTGGATAGTATAGTGGACAGGTAGGTCAGTGTAGTGGACAGTATAGTGGACAGGTAGGTCAGTGTAGTGGAGAGTATAGTGGTCAGTTTAGTGGACAGGTAGGTCAGTGTAGTGGACAGTATAGCGGTCAGTGTAATGGACAGGTAGGTCAGTGTAGTGGACAGGTAGGTCAGTGTAGTGGAGAGTATAGTGGTCAGTGTAGTAGACAGGTAGTGGAGAGTATAGTGTTCAGTGTAGTGGACAGGTAGGTCAGTGTAGTGGACAGTATAGTGGACAGGAAGGTCAGTGTAGTGGACAGTATAGTGGTCAGTATAGTGGACATGTAGGTCAGTGTAGTGGACAGGTAGGTCAGTGTAGTGGACAGGTAGGTCAGTGTAGTGGACAGATAGGTCAGTGTAGTGGACAGGAAGGTCAGTGTAGTGGACAGGTAGGTCAGTGTAGTGGACAGGTAGGTCAGTGTAGTGGACAGGAAGGTCAGTGTAGTGGACAGGTAGGTCAGTGTAGTGGACAGTACACTGGACAGGTAGGTCAGTGTAGTGGACAGTATAGTGGACAGGTAGGTCAGTGTAGTGGACAGTGTAGGTCAGTACAGTGGACAGGTAGGTCAGTACAGTGGACAGGTAGCTCAGTGTAGTGGACAGGTAGCTCAGTGTAGTGGACAGTATAGTGGACAGGTAGGTCAGTGTAGTGGAGAGTATAGTGGTCAGTTTAGTGGACAGGTAGGTCAGTGTAGTGGACAGTATAGTGGTCAGTGTAATGGACAGGTAGGTCAGTGTAGTGGACAGGTAGGTCAGTGTAGTGGACAGGAAGGTCAGTGTAGTGGACAGGTAGGTCAGTGTAGTGGACAGGTAGGTCAGTGTAGTGGACAGGAAGGTCAGTGTAGTGGACAGGTAGGTCAGTGTAGTGGACAGGTAGGTCAGTGTAGTGGACAGGAAGGTCAGTGTAGTGGACAGGTAGGTCAGTGTAGTGGACAGGAAGGTCAGTGTAGTGGACAGGTAGGTCAGTGTAGTGGACAGGTAGGTCAGTGTAGTGGACAGGAAGGTCAGTGTAGTGGACAGGTAGGTCAGTGTAGTGGACAGTACACTGGACAGGTAGGTCAGTGTAGTGGACAGTATAGTGGACAGGTAGGTCAGTGTAGTGGACAGTGTAGTGGACAGGTAGGTCAGTGTAGTGGACAGGTAGGTCAGTGTAGTGGACAGGAAGGTCAGTGTAGTGGACAGGTAGGTCAGTGTAGTGGACAGTACACTGGACAGGTAGGTCAGTGTAGTGGACAGTATAGTGGACAGGTAGGTCAGTGTAGTGGACAGTGTAGTGGACAGGTAGGTCAGTGTAGTGGACAGGTAGGTAAGTATAGTGGACAGGTAGGTCAGTGTAGTGGACAGTATAGTGGTCCGTGTAGTGGACAGGTAGGTCAGTGTAGTGGACAGGTAGGTCAGTGTAGTGGACAGGAAGGTCAGTGTAGTGGACAAGTAGGTCAGTGTAGTGGACAGGTAGGTCAGTGTAGTGGTTAGTGTAGTGGACAGGTAGGTCAGTGTAGTGGACAGTATAGTGGTCAGTGTAGTGGACAGGTAGGTCAGTGTAGTGGATAGTATAGTGGACAGGTAGGTCAGTGTAGTGGACAGTATAGTGGACAGGTAGGTCAGTGTAGTGGAGAGTATAGTGGTCAGTGTAGTGGACAGGTAGGTCAGTGTAGTGGACAGTATAGTGGTCAGTATAGTGGACAGGTAGGTCAGTGTACTGGACAGTATAGTGGACAGGTAGGTCAGTGTAGTGGACAGTATAGTGGTCAGTGTAGTGGACAGGTAGGTCAGTGTAGTGGACAGTATAGTGGACAGGTAGGTCAGTGTAGTGGACAGGAAGGTCAGTGTAGTGGACAGGAAGGTCAGTGTAGTGGAGAGTATAGTGGTCAGTGTAGTGGACAGGAAGGTCAGTGTAGTGGACAGGAAGGTCAGTGTAGTGGACAGTATAGTGGTCAGTATAGTGGACAGGTAGGTCAGTGTAGTGGACAGTATAGTGGACAGGAAGGTCAGTGTAGTGGACAGTATAGTGGTCAGTATAGTGGACAGGTAAGTCAGTGTAGTGGACAGGTATGTCAGTGTAGTGGACAGGAAGGTCAGTGTAGTCGAGAGTATAGTGGTCAGTGTAGTGGACAGTATAGTGGACAGGAAGGTCAGTGTAGTGGACAGTATAGTGGTCAGTATTGTGGACAGGTAGGTCAGTGTAGTGGACAGGTAGGTCAGTGTAGTGGACAGATAGGTCAGTACAGTGGACATATAGGTCAGTACAGTGGACAGGTAGGTCAGTACAGTGGACAGGTAGGTCAGTACAGTGGACAGGTAGCTCAGTGTAGTGGACAGTATAGTGGACAGGTAGGTCAGTGTAGTGGAGAGTATAGTGGTCAGTGTAGTGGACAGGTAGGTCAGTGTAGTGGACAGTATAGTGGTCAGTGTAGTGGACAGGTAGGTCAGTGTAGTGGACAGGTAGGTCAGTGTAGTGGACAGGAAGGTCAGTGTAGTGGACAAGTAGGTCAGTGTAGTGGACAGGTAGGTCAGTGTAGTGGTTAGTGTAGTGGACAGGTAGGTCAGTGTAGTGGACAGTACACTGGACAGGTAGGTCAGTGTAGTGGACAGTATAGTGGACAGGTAGGTCAGTGTAGTGGACAGTGTAGTGGACAGGTAGGTCAGTGTAGTGGACAGGTAGGTCAGTATAGTGGACAGGTAGGTCAGTGTAGTGAACAGGTAGGTCAGTGTAGTGGACAGGTAGGTCAGTGTAGTAGACAGGTAGTGGAGAGTATAGTGGTCAGTGTAGTGGACAGGTAGGTCAGTGTAGTGGACAGTATAGTGGACAGGAAGGTCAGTGTAGTGGACAGTATAGTGGTCAGTATAGTGGACAGGAAGGTCAGTGTAGTGGACAGTATAGTGGTCAGTATAGTGGACAGGTAGGTCAGTGTAGTGGACAGTATAGTGGACAGGTAGGTCAGTGTAGTGGAGAGTATAGTGGTCAGTGTAGTGGACAGGTAGGTCAGTGTAGTGGACAGATAGGTCAGTACAGTGGACAGGTAGGTCAGTACAGTGGACAGGTAGCTCAGTGTAGTGGATAGTATAGTGGACAGGTAGGTCAGTGTAGTGGAGAGTATAGTGGTCAGTTTAGTGGACAGGTAGGTCAGTGTAGTGGACAGTATAGCGGTCAGTGTAATGGACAGGTAGGTCAGTACAGTGGACAGGTAGGTCAGTGTAGTGGATAGTATAGTGGACAGGTAGGTCAGTGTAGTGGACAGTATAGTGGACAGGTAGGTCAGTGTAGTGGAGAGTATAGTGGTCAGTTTAGTGGACAGGTAGGTCAGTGTAGTGGACAGTATAGCGGTCAGTGTAATGGACAGGTAGGTCAGTGTAGTGGACAGGTAGGTCAGTGTAGTGGAGAGCATAGTGGTCAGTGTAGTAGACAGGTAGTGGAGAGTATAGTGTTCAGTGTAGTGGACAGGTAGGTCAGTGTAGTGGACAGTATAGTGGACAGGAAGGTCAGTGTAGTGGACAGTATAGTGGTCAGTATAGTGGACATGTAGGTCAGTGTAGTGGACAGGTAGGTCAGTGTAGTGGACAGGTAGGTCAGTGTAGTGGACAGATAGGTCAGTACAGTGGACAGGTAGGTCAGTACAGTGGACAGGTAGCTCAGTGTAGTGGACAGGTAGCTCAGTGTAGTGGACAGTATAGTGGACAGGTAGGTCAGTGTAGTGGAGAGTATAGTGGTCAGTTTAGTGGACAGGTAGGTCAGTGTAGTGGACAGTATAGTGGTCAGTGTAATGGACAGGTAGGTCAGTGTAGTGGACAGGTAGGTCAGTGTAGTGGACAGGAAGGTCAGTGTAGTGGACAAGTAGGTCAGTGTAGTGGACAGGTAGGTCAGTGTAGTGGACAGGAAGGTCAGTGTAGTGGACAGGTAGGTCAGTGTAGTGGACAGGTAGGTCAGTGTAGTGGACAGGAAGGTCAGTGTAGTGGACAGGTAGGTCAGTGTAGTGGACAGGTAGGTCAGTGTAGTGGACAGGAAGGTCAGTGTAGTGGACAGGTAGGTCAGTGTAGTGGACAGGTAGGTCAGTGTAGTGGACAGGAAGGTCAGTGTAGTGGACAGGTAGGTCAGTGTAGTGGACAGTACACTGGACAGGTAGGTCAGTGTAGTGGACAGTATAGTGGTCAGTGTAATGGACAGGTAGGTCAGTGTAGTGGACAGGTAGGTCAGTGTAGTGGACAGGAAGGTCAGTGTAGTGGACAGATAGGTCAGTACAGTGGACAGATAGGTCAGTACAGTGGACAGGTAGCTCAGTGTAGTGGATAGTATAGTGGACAGGTAGGTCAGTGTAGTGGAGAGTATAGTGGTCAGTTTAGTGGACAGGTAGGTCAGTGTAGTGGACAGTATAGCGGTCAGTGTAATGGACAGGTAGGTCAGTACAGTGGACAGGTAGGTCAGTGTAGTGGATAGTATAGTGGACAGGTAGGTCAGTGTAGTGGACAGTATAGTGGACAGGTAGGTCAGTGTAGTGGAGAGTATAGTGGTCAGTTTAGTGGACAGGTAGGTCAGTGTAGTGGACAGGTAGGTCAGTGTAGTGGAGAGCATAGTGGTCAGTGTAGTAGACAGGTAGTGGAGAGTATAGTGTTCAGTGTAGTGGACAGGTAGGTCAGTGTAGTGGACAGTATAGTGGACAGGAAGGTCAGTGTAGTGGACAGTATAGTGGTCAGTATAGTGGACATGTAGGTCAGTGTAGTGGACAGGTAGGTCAGTGTAGTGGACAGGTAGGTCAGTGTAGTGGACAGATAGGTCAGTACAGTGGACAGGTAGGTCAGTACAGTGGACAGGTAGCTCAGTGTAGTGGACAGGTAGCTCAGTGTAGTGGACAGTATAGTGGACAGGTAGGTCAGTGTAGTGGAGAGTATAGTGGTCAGTTTAGTGGACAGGTAGGTCAGTGTAGTGGACAGTATAGTGGTCAGTGTAATGGACAGGTAGGTCAGTGTAGTGGACAGGTAGGTCAGTGTAGTGGACAGGAAGGTCAGTGTAGTGGACAAGTAGGTCAGTGTAGTGGACAGGTAGGTCAGTGTAGTGGACAGGAAGGTCAGTGTAGTGGACAGGTAGGTCAGTGTAGTGGACAGGTAGGTCAGTGTAGTGGACAGGAAGGTCAGTGTAGTGGACAGGTAGGTCAGTGTAGTGGACAGGTAGGTCAGTGTAGTGGACAGGAAGGTCAGTGTAGTGGACAGGTAGGTCAGTGTAGTGGACAGGTAGGTCAGTGTAGTGGACAGGAAGGTCAGTGTAGTGGACAGGTAGGTCAGTGTAGTGGACAGTACACTGGACAGGTAGGTCAGTGTAGTGGACAGTATAGTGGTCAGTGTAATGGACAGGTAGGTCAGTGTAGTGGACAGGTAGGTCAGTGTAGTGGACAGGTAGGTCAGTGTAGTGGACAGGAAGGTCAGTGTAGTGGACAGGAAGGTCAGTGTAGTGGACAAGTAGGTCAGTGTAGTGGACAGGTAGGTCAGTGTAGTGGACAGGAAGGTCAGTGTAGTGGACAGGTAGGTCAGTGTAGTGGACAGGTAGGTCAGTGTAGTGGACAGGAAGGTCAGTGTAGTGGACAGGTAGGTCAGTGTAGTGGACAGTATAGCGGTCAGTGTAATGGACAGGTAGGTCAGTACAGTGGACAGGTAGGTCAGTGTAGTGGATAGTATAGTGGACAGGTAGGTCAGTGTAGTGGACAGTATAGTGGACAGGTAGGTCAGTGTAGTGGAGAGTATAGTGGTCAGTTTAGTGGACAGGTAGGTCAGTGTAGTGGACAGTATAGCGGTCAGTGTAATGGACAGGTAGGTCAGTGTAGTGGACAGGTAGGTCAGTGTAGTGGAGAGTATAGTGGTCAGTGTAGTAGACAGGTAGTGGAGAGTATAGTGTTCAGTGTAGTGGACAGGTAGGTCAGTGTAGTGGACAGTATAGTGGACAGGAAGGTCAGTGTAGTGGACAGTATAGTGGTCAGTATAGTGGACATGTAGGTCAGTGTAGTGGACAGGTAGGTCAGTGTAGTGGACAGGTAGGTCAGTGTAGTGGACAGATAGGTCAGTGTAGTGGACAGGAAGGTCAGTGTAGTGGACAGGTAGGTCAGTGTAGTGGACAGGTAGGTCAGTGTAGTGGACAGGAAGGTCAGTGTAGTGGACAGGTAGGTCAGTGTAGTGGACAGTACACTGGACAGGTAGGTCAGTGTAGTGGACAGTATAGTGGACAGGTAGGTCAGTGTAGTGGACAGTGTAGGTCAGTACAGTGGACAGGTAGGTCAGTACAGTGGACAGGTAGCTCAGTGTAGTGGACAGGTAGCTCAGTGTAGTGGACAGTATAGTGGACAGGTAGGTCAGTGTAGTGGAGAGTATAGTGGTCAGTTTAGTGGACAGGTAGGTCAGTGTAGTGGACAGTATAGTGGTCAGTGTAATGGACAGGTAGGTCAGTGTAGTGGACAGGTAGGTCAGTGTAGTGGACAGGAAGGTCAGTGTAGTGGACAGGTAGGTCAGTGTAGTGGACAGGTAGGTCAGTGTAGTGGACAGGAAGGTCAGTGTAGTGGACAGGTAGGTCAGTGTAGTGGACAGGTAGGTCAGTGTAGTGGACAGGAAGGTCAGTGTAGTGGACAGGTAGGTCAGTGTAGTGGACAGGAAGGTCAGTGTAGTGGACAGGTAGGTCAGTGTAGTGGACAGGTAGGTCAGTGTAGTGGACAGGAAGGTCAGTGTAGTGGACAGGTAGGTCAGTGTAGTGGACAGTACACTGGACAGGTAGGTCAGTGTAGTGGACAGTATAGTGGACAGGTAGGTCAGTGTAGTGGACAGTGTAGTGGACAGGTAGGTCAGTGTAGTGGACAGGTAGGTCAGTGTAGTGGACAGGAAGGTCAGTGTAGTGGACAGGTAGGTCAGTGTAGTGGACAGTACACTGGACAGGTAGGTCAGTGTAGTGGACAGTATAGTGGACAGGTAGGTCAGTGTAGTGGACAGTGTAGTGGACAGGTAGGTCAGTGTAGTGGACAGGTAGGTAAGTATAGTGGACAGGTAGGTCAGTGTAGTGGACAGTATAGTGGTCCGTGTAGTGGACAGGTAGGTCAGTGTAGTGGACAGGTAGGTCAGTGTAGTGGACAGTATAGTGGACAGGTAGGTCAGTGTAGTGGACAGTATAGTGGACAGGAAGGTCAGTGTAGTGGACAGTATAGTGGACAGGTAGGTCAGTGTAGTGGACAGTATAGTGGACAGGAAGGTCAGTGTAGTGGACAGTATAGTGGACAGGTAGGTCAGTGTAGTGGACAGTATAGTGGACAGGAAGGTCAGTGTAGTGGACAGTATAGTGGACAGGTAGGTCAGTGTAGTGGACAGTATAGTGGACAGGAAGGTCAGTGTAGTGGACAGTATAGTGGACAGGAAGGTCAGTGTAGTGGACAGTATAGTGGACAGGTAGGTCAGTGTAGTGGACAGTATAGTGGACAGGAAGGTCAGTGTAGTGGACAGTGTAGTGGACAGGAAGGTCAGTGTAGTGGACAGTATAGTGGACAGGAATGTCAGTGTAGTGGACAGTATAGTGGACAGGAAGGTCAGTGTAGTGGACAGTGTAGTGGACAGGAAGGTCAGTGTAGTGGACAGTATAGTGGACAGGAATGTCAGTGTAGTGGACAGTGTAGTGGACAGGAAGGTCAGTGTAGTGGACAGGAAGGTCAGTGTTAGGGATGAGCTTCGTGTTCGACTCGAACATCGGCTGTTCGTCCGTTCGGCAAAATCCGAACATTTTGGTCCGTTCGCGTCAAAATTCGTGTGGCGCGCACGGCCCACAATGCACTGCGATGGCGCAGTGCATTGCTGGCTCATGATTGGCCAAGCATGCACTGTGACCCCGCATGCTTGGCCAATCGCAGCGCCAGCAGCGAGGAGAGCCATGATTGGCCACAGGCAGGATGCCTGTGGCCAATCATAGCTCAGGCTGTGTAGTGCACGCCCCACACTATATAAGGCCGCCATTGAGGCGGCCTTGTGTAGTGTGTTGGCATCTGAAGCAGTGGGTGTTCTGTGTACCTTCAACACAGTACACACCGATCGTTTTTGGCTGATTTCCTATCTTGCTGCTGTGTAGTGGTTGTTGTCTGCGTGCCCTGACCGCAGTATACACCACTATATTCACCTCACCTATATAGCTAGTGATCTATCTTTAATAATAGAGCTTGCAGTCAGTAGTGTTAGGAGATAGTGCGTGCTGTCTGCGTGCTCTGTACCCAGTACACACCGCTATATCCACCTACATAGCTCTTCTCTATTTGAGCCATCTGCCATCTGCAGGAGTTATTGGAAGTTGTGTGTGCCTCCAGCACAGCACAGTATACATCTGTATATACCCCTTTATATCTGGTGTTCTATAAAAAAAGGCATCTGCAGGAGTTAGTGGGTGTTGTGTGCCTCCAGCACAATATCCACTACCCAATTGCTGGTTTTCCCAACTCCCTTCAGGCCATTACCATGTCTGGAAGGCCAGCAAGGAGAGGCAGACAGGCGCGAGCCGATAAAAGAGGGCAAGCAGGCTCTGTGTCTAGAGACAACAGTGCTGGTCGTGGACGTGGTGCATTGTCATCAGCACGTGGCCATGGGACACGCTTGTCCTTCTTTTCTGCAGCTGGACATGTTGAACCGCAACATGCCAACGACTTGGTAGAGTGGATGACCAAGCCCTCTTCATCCTCCTCATCCTCTCTCACCCAGTCTCAGGGGAGTAGCAAAGCAGCTGCCAACGCATCATCTTCCCTCCTCTCAATGTCATCATCAGTGACTCCTTCCCTAGACCCACCACGTCCTCCTGAGGAGTCTCCTGAACTCTTTGAGCACAGTGTTGGGTACATGCTCCAGGAGGATGCCCAGTGTTTTGTAGGCTCTGATGATGACACTCAGCTAGAGGAAGGCAGTAGCGTGAATGCAGAGAGAGGGGATGCTCAAGAAGGACAGCAATCTGGCAGTCATGTTCCACAAGCTGCAGCATACTGCCAGGTTTGCTACAGCGATGAAGAGGGAGGGGATGATGAGGGCACTGACTCCACGTGGGTGCCTGGTAGGAGAGAGGAGGAGGAGGCACATGTCCAACGAGGCAGGATGCCCTCCGGGGGCCAGCTTAGGGGCAGCACACCGACTGAATCACACCGCAGAGCTCCGCCTGTGCAGAGCGCTTCCTCTATTATTCTAAAAGTTCTTTGGTGTGGGCCTTTTTTGAGACGAGTGCATCAGATCGCACCGCTGCTATTTGCAACATATGTCTCAAGCGTATCTCGCGTGGCCAAAACATCAGCCGCTTGGGCACCACATGCTTGACCAGACATATGTTGACCTGCCATGCAGCTCGTTGGCAAGCGTACCTCAAAGACCCACACCAAAGAACAAAGCGGACCTCTCCTTGCTCCTCATTAGCTGTGATCTCCAACCCACTAGACCTTCAGTCCTCTCTGAAACCTGCTCTGAGAGGAATGAAGGTGTAGAATTAGGTGTGTCACAGTCAAGTGCTTCCGGGCACTCTGCTAGCGGTACACCCACGTCCGATTATAGCAGGCAAATGTCACTGCCCCAGCTGCTGGACCGACGAAAGAAGTTCACTCCCAGCCATCCACATGCCCAGCGGTTGAATGCTAGCTTGGCTAAATTGCTAGCACTTCAACTGCTGCCTTTTCAGTTGGTAGACTCGGCTCCCTTCTGTGAGTTTGTACAATGTGCGGTTCTCAGTGGCAGGTCCCCAAACGCCACTTTTTCTCACGGAAGGCGATTCCGGCTCTCTACCGGCATGTGGAAGGCAATGTCCTTGCCTCACTGGACAGGGCGGTCAGCAGTAAGGTGCATATTACCGCTGACTCATGGTCCAGCAGGCATTGACAGGGACGTTACCTGTCTTTCACTGCCCATTGGGTCACTCTTCTGGCAGCTGGGAAGGATGCAGGACAAGGTGCAGTAGTGTTGGAGGTTGTTCCGCCACCACGCCTCCAAAATGCTACTATTGGTTGTGACACACCTCTCTCCTCCACCCCCTCCTCTTCTTCTTCCTCCATGGCCTCTTCCAGTGCTCTGTCCTCAGAACCAGCGGTGCTCCGTAGGCGTTCCAGGGGCTACGCAAGTACGCAGGCAAAACGATGGGGGACAGGAGCCACACTGGGGCGGATGTTTTGTCAGCTCTGCAGGGGCAGGCCGAGAGGTGGTTGACGCCACGCCAGCTTAAGCCAGGAATGGTGGTTTGTGACAATGGCACCAACCTCCTCTCCGCCCTCTGACAGGGACAACTGACCCATGTGCCCTGTGTAGCTCACGTCCTTAACCTGGTAGTGCAGTGGTTCTTGGGCAGGTACCCGGGCTTACAGGATGTCCTGAAGCAGGCCAGGAAAGTCTGTGTGCATTTCCGCCGATCATTTAATGCCTGTGCTCGGCTGGCTGAGCTCCAAAAGGAGTTGAACCTGCCCAAGAACCGCCTTATATGTGACATGCCCACCAGGTGGGACTCAACGTTGGCCATGCTGCAGCGGCTGCACACGCAGCAGAGGGCCATCAATGAGTACCTGTGCGACTACGGCACCAGGACAGGGTCAGGGGAGCTCGGTTTTTTCTCACCACGCCAGTGGGGCATGATCAGGGATGCATGCACTGTCCTGTCACCGTTTGAGGAGGCCACAAGGATAGTGAGCAGTGACAGTGCATGCATCAGTGACACTGTACCTCTTGTCCACCTCTTGGAGCATACGCTGCGTGGAATAATGGACAGGGCACTTGAGGCAGAACAGAGGCAGGAAGAGGAGTACTTCCTTGCCTCTCAAGGCCCCCTTTATCCAGACAGTGTTCCTGCTGTGCCACCCATCACACAGGAAGAGGATGAGGAAGAGGAGGAGGAGGAGGATGATTGTGTCAGCATGGAGGTGGAGGCTGGCACTCAGCATCAGCAGCAGCAGCAGTCTTGTAGGGATGATTTACAGTCCCAAGAAACACGTGGACTTGTACGTGGCTGGGAGGAGGTAGCTTTGGATCATGTTGTCCTTAGTGACCCAGAGGACTCCGGACCGAATGCCTCAGCTACCCTACGCTGCATGGCCTCCCTGATCCTACAAAGCCTGCGGAAGGGTCCTCGTATTCTTCGGATCAAGGAGAGGGACCATTACTGGCTGGCCACTCTCCTTGATCCACGGTTCAAGGGTAAGGTTGCCGACCTTATCTTGCCATCGCAGAGGGAGCAGAGGATGAGACATCTCCGGGAGGCCTTGCAGAAAGGTCTGTGCAACGCGTTCCCAGAGACTGGGAGGTTACAAACTCCTGGTCCTGGACAACGTGTTGCTGAGGCATCGGTCAGAAGGAGCGGTGGAGAAGGTGGCCGTCTGACTGATGCTTTCAGACAATTTTTTAGTCCGCAGCCCCAAGGTATGATCGGTTCCAGCAGCCATCGCCAGCGTCTGATTTACATGGTGCAGGAATACCTAGGGGCAAGGTCAGACTTGGACACCTTTCCCACCAAAAATCCTCTGGCTTACTGGGTCTTGAGGATGGATCACAGGCCAGTTCGGCTCGGTTGATCGACTGACCTTCATAAAGATGAATCAGTCTTGGATCACCCACAGCTACCAAGCACCAGGAGCTGATGTAACCGAATAATTTTTTTTGAAATATCACTTAAAGCTTTCAACTCTCTTACACCATCCTCTACCCCCTTCCATAGACTACTAGAAGCCCATATCACGGTCATACCAAAGGAAAACAAAGATATCACCTCAGTCACCAATTATAGACCAATCTCCCTACTCAATGTAGACCTTAAAATATTCGCCAAAATTTTAGCGAACCGCTTACTACCTTTCTTACCCTCTGTTATCAGGAAAGATCAGGTCGGCTTTGTCCCTGGACGAGAAGCCAGGGACAACACCATCAGAGCTATTAACCTACACCATTTGCTCACCACTCAGAATCAAAGAGGCTTCTTTCTGTCACTGGATGCGGAGAAGGCATTTGACAGGTTGGCCTGGGACTATCTAGGGGCAGTCCTACGCCAGCTGGGAATACCTAACCGAATGTATAACCTTATTATGTCCTTATATGCTACGCCAACAGCAAGAGTCAGGGTAAATGGCCACCTGTCAGATGCCTTCTCCATCCAAAACGGTACGAGACAGGGATGCCCCCTGTCCCTTCTCCTCTTCATCTTGACCCTAGAACCCCTTCTCCAATGTATACGCTCCAATGATGACATAAAGGGAATTCCAGTGGCAGGACACACACACAAGCTAGCGGCCTTTGCCGATGATGTGCTATTATTCCTGACCGAGCCATTGACATCAATCCCCTCTCTACTTAGAGATTTCGACCTATTCCGTCGCATTTCTAATTTAAAGATTAATTTCTCTAAATCCCATGCCCTCAATATCTCCTTACCTGATGATCTCGTTGCCCAATGCCAGAACAATATCCCCTTTGTATGGAAAAAAGATTCCATCACCTACCTAGGCACCCAACTCACCTCACAACTATCAGATCTATACACCAAAACTTTGCTCCACTGGTTCGTGCCATCTCCGCAGATCTGCGGAGGTGGGATCGACCACACTTTTCCTGGTTTGGCCGTGCAGCCATTCTAAAAATGAATGTGCTTCCACGTGTCTTGTACCTACTACAAGCTCTTCCCATAAAACTCCCACTAACATTTTTTCGGACAGTAAAAAGTATATCGCTGAGATTCCTCTGGAAACATAAACGTCCGAGGATTAGCTTCACCCAACTCTCCAAACCCAAAGGTAAGGGAGGAATTGGCCTCCCTGATATCCAAAATTACTCCAGGGCCTGCCACCTTGGAAGGATTGCTGACTGGTCACTACACAAAGAGAGTAAGGATTGGGTATCCTTGGAGGAATCCTTCTCAGATCTGCCGCTGAAATGGATTCCAGCCTCCCTTATCCCTCAAACTCTAAAGAAACACCCCCTCATAGGAGCAATCCTGGATTGCTTCAGAGAGGCCTGCAGGAGATTCCGAATTTCTTCTAACCCAGGTCCCTTTACGCCTATCCGCCTCAACCCAGCGTTTGCTCCGGGTATGTCCAGTAACTTTTTAAAGAACACATGGCCACACGACACAGTCCTAGCCCACCACTTTTTCCATTCGGGCACACTTCTGGAACGCACCACAATTCCCAGCCTCCCAAACAGCCCTCCCTTCCCGTGTTGGACTTACTTCCAGATCCGACATTTTATCCACACAAATAACCAATCTGCATGCCTATCTAGGGAATTAACCCCATTTGAAGACTTATGTTCCCAATCTTCAACTCAACAACATATGATCTCAAACATTCATTCAATGCTTTTCACAGCGACCTCCCCTAAAGACGGAAAGGCATGTAGAGCTTGGGAAAGAGACTTGCAAATTAGAGTAAAATAGAAGAGGGTTGGGACTTTAAATGAAGCACCCTAGAGTGCCTCCATCCCGATAATGGATAAAAGGAAAAAAGGGAATTGGGACTTTGAATGAAGCAATTAAATAGTGGAGGTAAGTTACAATATAATGTATTTTATTTATAAATACTCTCAAAGCATTAAATCATAGTTCATATCGTATATATATATATATATACACACATATAGTGTGCACAAAAACTGAACATAGTAAACAAAATACACACATACAACACATGATCAGAGTAATAAATGTACAGATTGATACAAAAGGGCATGTATATGCCAATAGTACCATGCCCAATGCTGGTATGTACACCTACATGGTATATGTACATCTGTCAAAAAATATATATAAAAACATCATCAAGTCTAGTGGTAATGAATAAATATCAGTTCGTATGAGATGTAACTGCAGCATCAAGTAAAGCTCTACGCGTTTCATGGGTGTTCCCAATCGTCAGGAGCAGATGCGGCGGACATTCCTATGGAATATATATAAAAAGGGATATAAAGAACTGAATTCTAAGTAAAAAAATACTCAAAATAATTATACAAATATAAATGGTTGACCAGCAACACTCACCAAACCTGTCCACAACCGCAGCTAGGAGTGGCCAGCCAAAGGTCAGGCAAGAATACAAACCCCACCACGGGAGCTGAGGCGGCATAGAAACAAGAATGCAGCATAGGATGGTATCAGGGCATAAGCAGTATGAATAGAATCTCCATGTGGCAAAAAATTGTGTCTATTGCGTGGAGCGAGGATATCTAAAAATAAAATGTAAAATGTTTAAAGGATATGTGTAATTGGAACAGTGACATGTTCTAAATAATAATTTTGTAAGAGTGAGAGTGTCAGATTATGAACGTGTAAGAATGTGAAAGGAAGCCACAAGGGGTGAGGACAATATAAGAGAAGTGCGAGAGAGATGTAAGAGTATCAGTGTAAAAAAGTAATAGACAAGTATGTGAATCAAACAAGCAAGAAAAAAACGAAAAATCTAAAAAATCCAAAACAGGTGGAAAGGTGATGGGGAATAAAACCTAAAAATGAATAAAAGAAAGGGGGAGGCAAGAAAAAGAGAGGATCGAGTCCACAAGAAAAGCTGACCCTGATGCTGCATAGAAGCACCACCAGCAAACAACGTAGCCGGTGTGCAGTCCCCCAGCGGCAGACCAGTCAAATGAACAGCCTACTACACTGGGGGATATGAATATATGCCGCCAACGCCACATCAGTGGACCAATAGGGGAGAACCAACCGCACCTGAACCAAGTAACCACTCAGTAACAGGCGCGCAAGCTCCCCACATCGGAGCACATGATGTCAGAGGCAGGCGTCGGCGCAATGGCGCCAAAACTGACGTCATGCGCACGGTGCACCCGCCGTCATGCCCACAGCATGACAGACGTGGCGCCGATGCGCAGAAGGGCAAACGCCCGCCCCTCCCAAACGTAATACGTGTAAGGGGAGGAGAGGGAGGGCCCGTTGAGCGCATCGCAGCTCCCGCGGTGAGGAAGGACCATAGCCACACCCCCAAGCTAACCAATCCCCACATAGCGGATAGCTAACAAGGCCAAGGCAGTGTATTGGGCATCTGAATAGAGACGCTTCATGTGGGTACTTTGAACCAGCATAAGGAATGTTGCATGTAAAATAATACCATGTACAGTAATAACAATATAGGTGGTCAATGAAAAATAATAGTAGTAATTTTAATACTTTTGATATGTAAGACCTTAACAGAAGGTACCCTATAAATGAGGGCAACCTCACACAGGGATGGCAGGGGAACACTGCCAATCCCAGATATTCAATTGCTTCCATCCCGGTATTTGAGTAAAATAGAAGAGGGTTGGGACTTTAAATGAAGCACCCTAGAGTGCCTCCATCCCGATAATGGATAAAAGGAAAAAAGGGAATTGGGACTTTGAATGAAGCAATTAAATAGTGGAGGTAAGTTACAATATAATGTATTTTATTTAGAAATACTCTCAAAGCATTAAATCATAGTTCATATCGTATATATATATATATATACACACATATAGTGTGCACAAAAACTGAACATAGTAAACAAAATACACACATACAACACATGATCAGAGTAATAAATGTACAGATTGATACAAAAGGGCATGTATATGCCAATAGTACCATGCCCAATGCTGGTATGTACACCTACATGGTATATGTACATCTGTCAAAAAATATATATAAAAACATCATCAAGTCTAGTGGTAATGAATAAATATCAGTTCGTATGAGATGTAACTGCAGCATCAAGTAAAGCTCTACGCGTTTCATGGGTGTTCCCAATCGTCAGGAGCAGATGCGGCGGACATTCTGTCAAATATATATTTTTTGACAGATGTACATATACCATGTAGGTGTACATACCAGCATTGGGCATGGTACTATTGGCATATACATGCCCTTTTGTATCAATCTGTACATTTATTACTCTGATCATGTGTTGTATGTGTGTATTTTGTTTACTATGTTCAGTTTTTGTGCACACTATATGTGTGTATATATATATATATATACGATATGAACTATGATTTAATGCTTTGAGAGTATTTATAAATAAAATACATTATATTGTAACTTACCTCCACTATTTAATTGCTTCATTCAAAGTCCCAATTCCCTTTTTTCCTTTTAAGAGACTTGCAAATTGACCTTTCTGAAGCTGACTGGGAAAGGATTTTCACAATAGCTCACAAAGGCTCACTTAATGTCACAATACAGGAAAATAATTACAAAACGCTCACCAGGTGGTATCGCACGCCAGAACTTTTGAATAAATTCAAACCTGACACCTCTGACAAATGTTGGAGATGCTCAGCCGATAAAGGTACACTTCTCCACATTTGGTGGTCTTGCCCACTGCTTCAGTTATTTTGGACGCAGGTCCGTGACATAACTTCCCAGGTAACTACATACCCTCTAGACTTTACACCAGCTCGGCTTATTCTTCACCACGTTTCTACCTCGACCCGATCGTACAAGAGATCCCTGGGGATCCATATGATAAATGCAGCCAAGCTATGCATCTCAACACACTGGGGCACGTCCCACATTCCAACGGTGTCTGACTGGCTAACACGCGTGGGAAGAATAGCCGAGATGGAAGAGCTAATCTACATAGCACGAGATTCCCCATCCAAATTTACACAGACGTGGGCCTGTTGGACCCACTTTCGAACCACAGATGGGTATTCTGCCCTGATGAACCTTAACACTCCTCCTTGTTCCAATAGCTGATTTATATTATTCTAACCATTCCCTCCTGGACAGACTATCCCCTTCATTTATATCAGGAACCTTGGATTCAATCCTTACAGGGTCCCAGAGGGAGCTCCCGCAGGCCGGGGGCCCTCACAAGAAACTTTCCCCTCACTACTGCAGTGGAGGGGGTCGAGAAGGCGACTCCTCTGGTTAACTTCCACCCTCCCTCACCCACACTCTCTACCTGACCTTCCCCCCCAATATCCCCCCTCTCCATCGCCCCCTGTATCCCCTACCCCCCTCTAGAAGACTGACTTTCCCCCTCCCCCCCAAAAAAAAGACTAGCTTACCTTGATGGACTGACATCCTTCCTTGCTCCTTAAACTCATCAAGACAGATGATAACACTTCTCTTTACATGATCTCACATACAGCGAGCCAGGACACAGACACTACGGATCATTTTCTGAAGTGAATATGTGATCGATACTATTATTAACTCCGATCCCATACTTTGAGAGATAGGGCTCGATAAGCTCCCGTATTCTGCATTGTTGTAATCACCAGTAATTAGTGGAGCTTCAGAAAAGTTGTTTGAATATTAATACGACTTGATTGTTCCATATGTTTGGTCAGATTTATCCTGTAATAGTATGCGAATACGCACAATGTCTATTCATTTATTTCACATTTTGCATTTCTGTATTTACTTCTTTTAATACTAATAAAAAATTTCATGGAAAAAAAAAAAAAGAAATATCACATCCCTTCAAGACTGCCTATGCTGATGCTGAGTGACTGTCCTGTTATGTTGATTGTCTATCCTCTTCCTCCTCCGCTGATATGTTGGAAGAACATTTCTGGTTCTGGGTGATGCCATCAGCCTAATTTTTCTGCCCCTGTTTAACAAGGGCGTTTAATTACAATTTTTGATGCAATACTTTGCAGCAGGGCTCATTCCTGCAATAAAACTAGAGTATATGGGAGAGGTTGCAGTGTGGTGGCACCAGCACCAGTGCCTAAGGCCCAATTTTTCTGCCCCTGTTTAACAGGGACATGTAATTACAATTCTTGATATAATATTTCACAGGAGGGCCCCTTCCTGTGCCCACCCAGAGTAACGGTGAGGACTTATAGTGTTGTGACACCAGCACCACAACCACCAAAGGTCAATTTTTCTACCACTGTTCAACAATGGCATGTAATTACAATTCTTGATATAATCGTTCACAGCAGGGCGCTCCAGCGCCCACCAAGAGTCACTTTGAGGGCTTACAATGTTGTGGCAAAACCAACACCTTGTTCCGCCATTTCTGCAGAGCATATAGGGCAGGCCCCTACTTTCAAACATCTAACTTACAAACATCTCCTACTTGCAAACGGAAGGAGACAACAGGAAGTGAGATGAAAAAAGATGGACGACAAAACAAATTATACAGGGGTGATAACCCTTCCCTATGTTTTCCAAACAGCTTAAAAATAGTTTTTTTGACTGGAGCTACACTTTAAAAATGTACCAGTTGAAAATTACAAACATATTCAACTTAACACAACAAACCTACACAGTCCCTGTCTTGTTTGCACCGCCTGTATACTGCTGTTCTGAGTATATAGGGCCTGGGGGCCACACGCATTTCCTTTTTTTAATATGGGTACGGGGTTCCCCTTAATATGCGTACAAGACCTAAAGGGGCTGGTAATGGGCAGGGAGGGCTACCCATGCCATTTTTCTCAATGATTTTCAACCATATTGCAGGAACCAGATATAACATTAAAACCGCAAGCAGTTTTTAATGACTTTTTTCCGTTAAATGTCATTTTGTGCAGGGACTGTTCTAAACACGGGAAACACGTGGCACTTCACAGGCATACTACAGACACCCCCCAGGCACCATATTTAAAGGAATATTTCACTTTTTTTTTCACTTTAATTATCATTAAAATCAGTGCTCCCGCCAAAACGGCCATTTTTAAAAACATTTTAGGCATTGATCCATGTCCCCTGGGGCAGGACCCGGGTCCCCAAACCCTTTTTAGGACAGTATCTTGCATATTAGCCTTTAAAATTAGCACTTTTCCTTTCGAACGTTCGAGTCCCATAGACTTCAATGGGGTTCTAAAGTTCGTTCGAATTTGGGGTCCGTTCTAAAGTTCTGGTGCGAACCGAACCGGGGGGTGTTCGGCTCATCCCTACTGAACACATTGAGAACTCTTCAGAAGTGTCTCTGTAGGAAAACAAACACATTATAGTGAATACACAGATCCATTCACTATTACAGACATTTCACCTTTCCCTCTCACAATGAACTCCGCTCAGTCCAGACCTGGCTATAAAGGAGGGCAGGGGGGTCAGTTGTCAGTGGGCCGTCATCAGCTGAGACAAAACTTGATTTTGAAGCTTTAACCAATTGCCCTCCAGGATATTTACCCCCCTTCATGACCAGGCCATTTTTTGCTATTCAGCATTGCGCTACTTTAACTGCCAATTGTGCGGTCATACAACGCTGCACACAAACCAAATTTATATGGGACTGCGACATCATAAGGGGGTGGGGCCACCATGTGACATCACCAGGTGACCCCGCCCCTTGTCCCTATATAAGTCGTGGCACAAGGTTTCCCTGCCATTGCGGCCAGAGAGAGCGTTGTGTCAACATTGCAAGAGGAGAAGAAAAGAAGGCGACAGTGACAGAAGACCAGGCCACCGCTAGTAAAAGAGCTAGCAGAAGATAGCGGAGGCCCGGCAAGAAGAACCGAAGAGGGGGACAAGAAATCGGAAGAAGACCCCCAGACGGCGGCAGATGAAGAAGAAAGCCGGGCTCCTCCGCTAGTAAAAGAGCTAGCAGAAGATAGTGGAGGAGTCCGGCGAGAAGACCCCCCAAGACGGAAGAAGAGAAGACCACCGGAGCTGTGCTATAAATTAATTTAAAAACTTGTGTTGTGTTTTTTTATTTACACTTTTTTTCCCAGGTGAATGGGTAGGGGTACATCGTACCCCATACTCATTCACATAGGGTGGGGGGCCAGTATCTGGGGGCCCTCTTACCAAAGGGGGCTCCCAGATTCCCATAAGCTCCCCACCCGCAGACCCCGAGAACCAACGGCCAGGGTTGTCAGGAAGAGGCCCTGTCCTCATCAACATGGGGACAAGGTGCTTTGGGGTGGGGTGGCCCCAAAGCACCCCCATGTTGAGAGCACGTGGCCTGGTACGGCTCAGGAGGGGGGCGATCGCTCGTCCCCACCCCCTTTTCTGACCGGCCAGGCTGCGTGCTCGGATAAGGGTCTGATATGGACTTTGGGGAGACACCCACGCCGTTTTTTTGGCGTCGGGCTTCCGCTTTAATTCCATACCAGGTGACGGGGCTTGCGACGTGTCAATCTCGCCGATGGAGGCAGCGACATTCACTTCCTTCTCTAATCCTGTATACCTGGAGCCACGTTCAAAATGAACGGACTTTTCTCCGTGTGTGGGAGAGTCCGTTCATTTCACAAGTCCAGCAGACTCCCGCCATAGTCCGGCGGATTGTCCGCCAGACCTAGTCCGCCAGAAAAGTCCGGTCGTGTGTGGGTAGGTCCGCTCTTTCGGAAAGTCCGGCGGACCTCAGCTGCATAGTCCAGCGGTCTGTCCACCGGATAGTCCAATCATGTGTACACGGCATAAGAAGTATATGTGCAGTTACTTTTACTCTGCTGAGAAGTGTGATGGAGCTACTTTAATTCTGCCAAGTAATATTCATCCTATGGACATCCCATGTCCCTTTTCCCAACCAAGTTCAATCCCCTAAAAAAAAAAAAAAAAAACAAGCAAGAGACTGTTCATGAAAATGAAAAAAATCCTTTAAATATAGTGCCTGGGGGTCCCCTTAGCCTGCCTGTAAAGTGGCACATCTGTAGCCTGTATAGAACCTACTGCAGCAAAAATTACAAAAAGAAAAAAAAAATAGTCAAATTCCATTTAAAATGACTCCTGGGTACAATTTCCGGCACCCGACTATTGAAAAAATACAGAAAAAACAGCATGGGGTCCCCACCCAGATTTTAAGGGGAACTCCATGCCAAAATGTAGTGGTCCCTCCAAAATCCATACCAGACACTTATCTGAGCTTGCAGTTCAGCAGGTTGAGAAAGTTGAGGGGATGAGTAATCATACCAGGCCACATTGTCAGGTACTCACCAAAGCCGAAGTGCTGAGAGCGGCTTCCCTTGCAGCTGGGTGCACAGTACCCCTGAGGATGGAACAGCGGGTACAGGGCACAGAGAGGCACGGGTTGCCAGCAGGTGACTGGAATGCAGCAGGTCCACTGAAGGAAGAGATGCCCGTGCAGAAGATCTTGGAACTGGTAGAGGTAAACGCCTGCCAGGGGTTCCAATACCTGGAGTGAAGGCCGAGGGTCAAACACAGGTACAGTCCGTGAGACAAAGGATATTCCAGAAGCAGGCCGAGGGTCAAGCACAGGTATCAGTCCGTGAGACAAGGGATATTCCAGAAACAGGCCGAGGGTCAAGCACAGGTATCAGTCCATGAGATAAAGGATATTCCAGAGGCAGGCCGAGGGTCAAGCACAGGTATCAGTCCGTGAGCCAGCAAGGCTAAGTGCAGAAAGTCCGTTTAAACAAGCCAGGGGTCAGATCAGGAGAGAAGCAGAGTGGTCTTCAAACAAGCCGGGTCACAACAGGAAGTGGTCAACAGGAACAGGAAACAGGAACACAGGAACACAGGTGAGCTGAGGAGACAAACCAGCAAAGACACAGAGCACATTGATGCCTTTTATAGGACTGTCAGGCCAATCAGGTAAGGCCCATCGCCGTGTGCATAGGCTTGCACATGCGTGTACGACATTGTGTCGTACGACGCATATGCATGCGTCGTTGTGCAGCTCTTCCCCGCAGGCGCACGGGGAAGTGCCGACGTTGAAGTCTGGTGATTCTCTGACAGTGCCCCCCCCAAGGGGCAGCCTCCGGATGCCCAATCTGGCTGGTAGCTTGGGGTGTCTCCGGTAAAAATCCCGTATCAGGCGAGGAGCGTGGATGTTGCTGGAGGGTTCCCAAGAACTGTCTTCAGGGGGATACCCTTTCCATTTTACCAGATATTGGGTCTGTGTTCCCCTTTTTCGACAGTCCATTATGGCTTCAACCTCGAATTCTTCCTCGCCTTCGACTTGGACGGGTGGAGGTGGTGCCACTTGTCTACCGGTGAAGGAGCTTGGAATCACTGGTTTTAATAGGGATACATGGAACACCGGGTGAATTTTGTATGAACTAGGTAGCGCCAGTTCAAAAGCTACTGGGTTTACCACCCTTTTGATTGCAAAGGGGCCAATGAACTTGGGACCGAGCTTTCGTGACGGGTATGGCAATCTCAGGTTGGCAGAAGATAACCAAACCTTATCCCCGATCTTGAAACTTGGGCAACTTCTTCTTCCTCTATTGTAGTACACCTCATATTCTCTTTGAGCCTTCTTCATGGCCTCCTGAATCTGTAGGAAATTGTCCTGAATTGACTTTACCCGTTCTTGGACTGCAGGAGCGGAGACTTCAGGGACGGAATCTGGCAAGAAAGAAGGGTGGTAGCCATAGTTCGCCCAAAATGGAGTTTGGTTGGTGGCGGAATGTACAGAATTATTATACGCAAATTCCGCGCAGGGCAGGAGAGAGGACCAATTGTCTTGAGAGCAGGAGCAGAAGCCACGAAGGTATTGTTCTAGTGTCTGATTTGTTCTTTCTGTTTGCCCGTTGCTTTGCGGGTGGTATGCGGAGGATAGTGAGGACTTGATTTCTAGTGCTTTGCAGAGGTCTTTCCAAAATTTGGAGGTGAATTGGATTCCCCTATCAGACACGATGTTGAAAGGGACGCCATGTAGCCTCACGACTTCCTTGATAAAGATACTTGCTGTAGCTGAAGCAGAAGGGGTGCCATACATAGGTAAAAAATGTGCCATCTTCGAGAGACGATCTACCACTACTAGGATTGTAGTGAACTGGTCAGAAGGTGGTAAGTCAACAATAAAATCCATAGAGATCTCTCTCCATGGGCGTTCAGGAACAGGTAAGGACCTCAAAAGTCCCCAGGCCTTGGTGTTTGCCCCCTTGTTACGCTGGCAAGTGATACAGGATTGGACATAGTTCTTGCAGTCCCTTCTCCAACCCGGCCACCAGTACGAACGACTGATTAGATCAGCAGTCTTCTGGATCCCAAAATGTCCTGCCATCTTGTGGTCATGAAATGTTTGCAAAATCTGAGGTCTTACTGAAGGAGGAATGAATACCTTGTTGTGTGCCCATAGCAAACCGTGTTTCCTTTCCAGGGAGGATACTGTAGTTTTGGAGAGTTGGTTAGTGGCTTGTTTGATGGCAGTTTCTAGATCGGGCTGGATAATTTGGAGGAAGTTGTGTGGAGACAGAATAGTTGTGGGTTCGGGTGGTTCTTCGGCTTCTGGAAACATTCGGGAGAGTGCGTCTGCTTTCCCATTTTTGGAACCGGGACGGAAGGTGATATGGAAATTGAACCTGGAGAAAAAGAGAGCCCAGCGTGCTTGTCGGGGTCGGAGGCATTTAGCAGCTCTGAGGTACTCCAGGTTCCTGTGATCTGTAAAGATCATGATGGGTTGAGACGCACCCTCCAGCAGGTACCTCCATTCTTCCAGTGCAAACTTTATAGCAAGAAGTTCTCGATCTCCGACATCGTAATTCCTCTCCGGAGGACTGAGTTTCCGAGAGGCGAAGGCAACTGGATGAAGGAGAGCCTTCGGCCCACTTCTTTGGGAGAGGATAGCACCTAATGCGAATTCAGAGGCGTCCACCTCCAACACATAGGGAAGGCTTGGATCTGGATGTAGGAGGATAGGAGCTGATATAAAGAGTCTTTTTAATTCATCGAAGGCTTCCTGTGCTTGTGGAGACCATCGAAATTTGACCTGCTGGCGGGTTAGTTGGGTGATGGGGGAAATAATCGTGGAGAAGCCCTGGATGAGCCTGCGATAGAAATTGGCAAAGCCAACGAATCGCTGTACAGACCTTTTGTCTGAAGGTGCCGGCCATTCTTGAATGGCTTTGATCTTCTTTGGATCCATTGAGATTCCTCCTGTGGAGATGATAAATCCAAGGAACTGGATGGTGTCTCTCTCAAATTCACACTTTTCTCCCTTTAGGTAGAGCCCATGTTCTCTGAGGACAAGGAGGACCTTCCTGACGTGAGTACGGTGCAGTTCTAAGGAATTGGAAAAAATCAAAATATCGTCAAGATATACTATCACGAAGTTGTCTAGATACTCACGGAAAATATCGTTGACCAGATGCTGGAATGTGGCCGGGGCATTGCAGAGCCCGAAGGGCATCACTAGATATTCAAAATGCCCGAATCTTGACCTGAAAGCCGTCTTCCACTCATCCCCATCACGGATTCAGACTAAGTTATATGCTCCCCGAAGATCTAGTTTAGTAAATATCTTGGCAGTTCTTAGGCGTTGAAAAAGTTCAGGGATGAGTGGAAGCGGGTACCTGTTCTTAATGGTAATTTTATTAAGTTCCCTGTAGTCCACGCAAGGCCTGAGAGAACCGTCCTTTTTTTCGACAAAAAAGATGCCTGCACCAGCTGGAGAAGAGGATGGTCGGATGAATCCCTTTTCCAGGTTTTCATCTATGTAAGAGCGTAGGGCTTCTAGTTCAGTCTCTGATAATGGAAAGATCCGACCAAATGGAATTTCGGAACCGGGTAGCAAGTCTATCGGGCAATCATAGGGCCAATGGGGTGGCAGAGTATCAGCCTTCTTCTTGTCAAAGATGTCCAAAAAATTATGATAGGCTGAAGGGACATGTTGCAGGTTATCAGGTATGGTCTGTATGGTTAGGCAGGAGGTGGACTTGTGGGAGGTCGGCAGGTGACAGTGCTGTGAACAGTAGGCAGATGAAAAGAGTACTTCTTTCTTGTTCCAGTTGATCTGTGGGTCGTGGGCTTGTAACCAAGGGAAACCCAGAATGATTGGGAACATAGGAGAGTGGATAACGTCAAAGCGAAGAAATTCGCAGTGACCAGAGTCTGTGGATGTCAAGATTGGTACTGTTTCCTGGGTCACAGGACCGGAGCAGGGTAGGGAGCCATCGGCCAGATGAATCTGAAGGTGTTGTTTTTTAGAGCAGAGGGGAACGTGCAGGCTCCGAGCTAGGGTTATGTCCATAAAGCAACTGCAGGCCCCGGAGTCAATGATGGCTCCCAGCCGAACCTCCTCTTCCGCCACCTGTAATGAAACCGGGAGGACAAGGTGAGACCGGGTGGAAACCGCAATCTGGGACTTCACAGCAACACGAGGTTGGCACTTACTGGGTCTCACAGGGCAGCTGCGTAGGAAATGGCCCGCTTCACCACAATATAGACAAAGGTTGGCTTGACGCCGACGGAGTCTCTCGTCAGGGGTGAGTGGAGCCCGGACCAAGCCCAGCTGCATGGGTTCGCCATCAGTAGAGGAGGTGGGAGCTGGAACAGGTGCGGGTACCGGGGGTACCCGGGGTAGCATCCAGATGGGTCTAGGTGACTGGAGGCGTTCGGAGCGACGCTCCCGTAGACGTCGATCAAGTTTGGTAGCCAACTGGACCAGATCTTCCAGGGATGTAGGGGTGTCTACTCGGGCTAGTTCATCTTTTAAGGTCTCAGACAGGCCCAGACGGAACTGATACTTAAGGGCAGCCTCATTCCAGTTAGTGTCCCCAGACCATTTCCGAAATTCCACAATGTAGTCCTCTACTGGTCTCTTTCCCTGGGTAAGGGAATGCAGGATGGCTTCAGCCGTAGCGGTGCGCTGGGGATCGTCATATAGTTGTGACATAGCTTCAAAAAAAGTCTCTACTGAATCAAGAAGGGGGCTCTTCTGTTCTAGGAGGTTATGGGCCCAGGACTGTGGCTCATCGGATAGCAGGGAAATGATGAACCCCACCTTTACCGACTCAGAATGGAAGGTCCTGGGCTGCAAAGCCAAATACAGGAGGCATGCGTTTTTAAATGACCTAAACTTCTTCCGGCTGCCCGAAAAACGCTCAGGAGTAGGGACCCTGGGTTCCGGAAGGGTCATGGCTACCGCAGGTGTAGCATCGCCTTGGGCTTGCGAAGCAGAAGGTCTGCTGGATGAAGAATCTGGTAGACTGGGAGCGACTGCCAAGTGCTGAAGGCGACCCTCAATCTGGAAGTAGCCATCTTGGAGTCGCTGTACGGCCTGGGTGAGGGCTGCAACCTGCTGGCAGAGAGCCTCTAAAGGTGAGCCAGCCCTGTCGGCTTCTGACATGGCTGGTTTGTACTGTCAGGTACTCACCAAAGCCGAAGTGCTGAGAGCGGCTTCCCTTGCAGCTGGGTGCACAGTACCCCTGAAGATGGAACAGCGGGTACAGGGCACAGAGAGGCACGGGTTGCCAGCAGGTGACTGGAATGCAGCAGGTCCACTGAAGGAAGAGATGCCCGTGCAGAAGATCTTGGAACTGGTAGAGGTAAACGCCTGCCAGGGGTTCCAATACCTGGAGTGAAGGCCGAGGGTCAAACACAGGTACAGTCCGTGAGACAAAGGATATTCCAGAAGCAGGCCGAGGGTCAAGCACAGGTATCAGTCCGTGAGACAAGGGATATTCCAGAAACAGGCCGAGGGTCAAGCACAGGTATCAGTCCGTGAGATAAAGGATATTCCAGAGGCAGGCCGAGGGTCAAGCACAGGTATCAGTCCGTGAGCCAGCAAGGCTAAGTGCAGAAAGTCCGTTTAAACAAGCCAGGGGTCAGATCAGGAGAGAAGCAGAGTGGTCTTCAAACAAGCCGGGTCACAACAGGAAGTGGTCAACAGGAACAGGAAACAGGAACACAGGTGAGCTGAGGAGACAAACCAGCAAAGACACAGAGCACATTGATGCCTTTTATAGGACTGTCAGGCCAATCAGGTAAGGCCCATCGCCGTGTGCATAGGCTTGCACATGCGTGTACGACATTGTGTCGTACGACGCATATGCATGCGTCGTTGTGCAGCTCTTCCCCGCAGGCGCACGGGGAAGTGCCGACGTTGAAGTCTGGTGATTCTCTGACACACATATTCTCAACATGAGGGGTGGGTGCTTTGCGTCAAGGGGGGTGCTCTGCCCCTCATCCCAAAATACCTTGTCCCCATGTTGATGGGAACAAGGGCCTCTCCCCAACAAACCCTGGCTGGTGGCTGTTGGGGTCTGCAGGTGGGTGACTTATCGGAATCTCGAAGCCCCCTTTTACAAGGAGACCTCCATATCCCGGCCCTCCATATGAATGGGTATCAGGTATATCATACCCCTACCCATTCACCCCAAAAAGCAGTGAAACATAAAAAAATGATGCAGCTTTCTGCCCCCTGCTGCCGTCTTCTCCACGTTGCCGTCTTCTCCCCGCTGCTGTCTTCTCCACGCTGCCGTCTTCTGCTCGCTGCCGTCTTCTCCACGCTGCTGTCTTCTCCCCGCTGCCATCTTCCCCCAATGCTTCCTTCTCCGCGCTGCCATCTGCTCCCCGCTGCCGTCTTCTCCCCGCTGCCATCTTCCCCCAATGTTGCCTTCTCCCCACTGCCATCTGCTCCCCGCTGCCGTCTTCTCCCCGCTGCCCTCTTCTCCTCGCTGCCCTCTTCTCCCCGCTGCCGTCTCCCCCCCTACTGTTTATATCTTCCCCCTCTGCCATCTTCTCCCCGCTGCTGTCTTCTCCCCGCTGCAGTCTTCTCTCTGCTCCTGTCTCCTCCCCACTGCTATCTTCTGTTCCAGGGAGAAGACGGCTCGGGCCTATTGTCAAAAACTGGCTGTTTTTTTTACATTTCACTGCTTTTTGGGGTGAATAGGTAGGGGTATGATGCACCTGATACACACTCACATGGGGGGGGGTTCTGGGGCCTCCTTGTTAAAGGGGGGCTTCCATATTCCAATAAGCCCCCTGCCTACAGTCCCCGACAGCCACTGGGTAGGGTTGTCGGGAAGAGGCCCTTGTCCCCATCAACATGGGGGCAAGGTACTTTGGGGGGACAGAGCCATCTCCCCATGTTGAGGGCATGCGTTTCCTCCCTTTCCTGACCTGCCGGACTGCATGCTCTTATAAGGGCCTGATATGGATTCTAGGAGGGACCCCATGCCTTTTAAAAAAAAGTAACTGGCGTGGGGGGGGGGGTGTTCCCCTCCGAATGCATACCAGACCCAAAAGGCCTGGTATGGACATGGGGGGACCCTTTTTTTTTACATTCAGCTGTCAGCAGGGAACCCCGCTGACAGCTGATGACTCATCGGTTGCTAAGAATGTGGCAGCCGGCTTCCCAGCCCCCTCCTTAGCCACCAATTATATGCAATGGGGGTAATTTACTAAGATGAATGCGCTGAGCCGGTCCAGACCTTAATTTGTGCACCAGATAAATTATTAATTGAGCGTGTGAACTGGCGCACGCATAAAGGGGCCCCCAGATCCCGACCTTCCCCGTGTGAAATGGTAAGGGGCCTACCATTTCAACAAAAAAGTGACAAAATTGTTAAAAATGACAAGAGACAGGTTTTGACAAGTCCTTTATTAAAGACTTCTTTCATCTTCTTTCTTCTGGTCTTCTTCCTTCTTCTTTCCTTCATCCTTCGGTTTCTTCCTCTATCTTCTTCTTCCTCCATCTTCTTCTTCCTCCGATCCTCTGCTCCTTTCCCCGGTGTTCTCATCCGGCATCTTCTTCCACGGCGTCTCTTCTTCCTCGCTTCCTTCTCAGGCTGCTCCGTGCAATGGGAGGCTCCCGCTGTGTGACGCTTCTCTTCTTCGGACAATTATATAACGGAACCGTGCGTCAGGGGGGGGCTTAGATTCACTTTGCAATAACAAAAACTTGGTTATTCGCCCTGCAGACAAAGGGAGGGGGCATAGTGATCTTGGATTGACAGGATTATGTTAAAGAGATGCACAATATAGTGGATGATGGGGATACCTACATTATATTGCCAAGTAATCCTGTTATTCAATATAAGAAAACCCTACAATCCTTGGTGGATAGGGGCTTTCAATCTAAAATATTGAATGAGAAAGAAAGAGTATTTCTCGTTCCAAAGGCACCAAAGGCCCCAGTGCTCTATTATTTGCCTAAAATTCATAAAAACCTTACTTGCCCCCCGGGACGTCCTATAGCAGTGTTTCTCAAATCCAGTCCTCAGGCCCCCCCAACAGGTCATGTTTTCAGGATTTCCCTCAGATGAAACGGCTGTAGTAATTGCTAAGGCAGTGAAACTGATCAAATCACCTGTGAAAAATAATGGAAAACCTGAAAACATGACCTGTTGGGGGGGCCTGAGGACTGGATTTGAGAAATACTGTCCTATAGTAAGTGGTATAGATTCTATTACATCCCGGGTGGGCAAGTATATCGATTTTTTTCTTCAGCCATTAGTGCAAAAAATGCCTTCGTATTTGATGGACACTAGACATGTGATTAACTTGTTGTCGGATTTTAAACCGAGTGAACAGACTTTGCTGGTAACGGCAGATGTTACCTCGTTGTACACGATTATCCCACATAAATTAGGGGTCGCAGCTGCGAGGTACTATCTGAACACTATGTCCACTCTGCCAGTACAGCAACAACAGTATATTATAGATTTGCTTGAATTTGCAGCGAGCCACAATTATTTCTGGTTCGAACAGAAATATTATCAACAAATTCATGGGGTGGCAATGGGGGCTAAGTATGCCCCCAGTTTAGCTAATCTTTTTATGGCGAAGTGGGAGGAGGACGTCATCTATAAAGACCGAAGCCCTTTTTTGATATTTTGGGCGAGGTATATAGATGACGTCCTCCTCCCACTTCGCCATAAAAAGATTAGCTAAACTGTGGGCATACTTAGCCCCCATTGCCACCCCACGAATTTGTTGATAATATTTCTGTTAGGGGTATAAGATTTTCAGTGGAAGCTAATCTAGACAGTCTCCACTTTTTGGATTTAACAATCAGTAAATGTGATGGTAGGTTTAAAACTATTTCATACTTCAAGAAGACTGATAGGAATTCTTTTATACCCGTGGGGAGTTGTCACCATAATTCTTGGTTAAAATCAATCCCTAAAAGCCAGTTTGTAAGAATGAGGAGGAATTGTTCAGATGTCAATGATTATAGGTTGCAGGCGAATATCCTCAAGGGGAGATTGGAGGAGAAGGGCTATGATGTTGAGTCTATGGATAAAACCATAGAACAAGTTGCTGAGGTCGATAGAGCTTCACTGTTGAAAGACAGTTTGGGTAACAAGAAGGAGAAACCCATTATCCCTTTTGTTACTTCTTTCTCAACCCAACATTATTCGATCAAAAGGATGTTGTGTAAACATTGGCATATATTGGGTAACGATAGGATTATTCGTACCTTCCTCCCAACCAACCCAGAGGTTATTTTTAGGGGAGTTCCCTCCCTTAGGAATAGGATAGTACCTAATGTGATAGATCCTCCAAGCAAGAGGGTTTATTTTTTCCAACAGTTAACAGGATACCATCAATGTAGACGGTGTCAGATTTGTACCTTGAACAAGAGTAAACAGAGGAAAACAGTATCATTTATTTCCACTAGTACCTTGAAAGAACATGAAATTTAACCTTTTATAACATGCAGCTCCAAGGGCGTAGTATACCTTTTACAATGTCCGTGTGGGCTTCAATATATAGGCAGAACCAAGCTATGCATGTTCGCTTGGGAGAACATATCACGAATATTAAGAATGGATACAAATTCCATTCTGTATCCAAGCATTATGCTTTACATCATGATCGCAACCCCGAAAACACTCTGTTTATAGGAATCGACAAGTTTAGTGCACATTGGAGGGGCAGCTCCCTGGTGCGGGATTTGTCGAGACTTGAAATGATGTGGATTTATAGAACACGGTGTTATATACCACATGGTCTTAACATGGACGTTGATGTGAATGCCTTTATAGATAATGGTTAGGCCTATGTATTGTGAACCATTTGTGAGTTCCTGGTTTAGATCCAATTAATTTTGGGAAAAGTGATCCCCATATAATTACGGGGTATATAGAGGCACTGAGTGTGACCGAACCGTATTTTTAATGGTGGTTATTTACCCCCTAATAGTCCCTTATTTTTTCCAATTTTAATAAGGGGCCCTTCTTTTGATATATTCCTCTAGCCGACATCATCTTTTCTTTAAGGTTGAGATGGGAGTAGTATATCTGAACATAGTGTAGGGAACATTGTATACGGAGTACACCTAATGTGTACACAGGTTCTAGCTATATATGGGATAGCGTAGGAATTGATGGCCCATTTTATACAAGCGGGAATAGAAGTTAGGGTTTTAGGGTCTCTAGAGCTCTGATGGGTGTACACTACGATTGTGTTAGGGGGGGTTGACCCATAGTCTATAAATGGATAGTGAGAATAGAGGTCAGTCATTTTGATTTGGGGCTGCCTCTGGTGTTAGGGGTTGTACCCCATGAATATATCAGGGGGTTTGACCCATAGTCCATATTTGGATAATTGAGCCCATATCAATTGGGGACAATGAGATATTTCTCCATATAAAAAATACATTTTTAAAGTATTAGGTTTTCTATTATATATAAATTTATGATATATGAATTTGTATGTTGCAATTTGTAAGAATTTTTTTTTTACATATGCTGAGAGAAAATTTTCTTATAATTTTTTATAATCTTAAATATTATCCTTTTATATATGTTTTGATACATTATTTTGGGTATTTAGCCTTTTGTTCAAATGGGTACATAGGTATTCGTATATTGAGAGATGAGAGTGGGACGTTTTTTACTTGAGATATTATATGTGAATCTCTCAATAATACAGTGTAGCGGTTCCTTTTCTTTTTCGCCCTAAGATACCTTATAGTATATGCCGGATGATTGGGCTAATATGTTAATGTTGCCCTAGTCCAAAATGGTGAATTAGGAGCGGGAACCAGGAGCTCAGAAGTGGGCGTTTACAATTTGCGGTCAGTATATACTTAAGGCGGTGGATCAGCGCGCCGCCCGTACCCCAGGAAGAAGTCAGCTGTGACGAAACGACGTAGGGTTGAGCGGCGTGCTGACGTCACCGCCATTCCCCATTGGTCTAGGAAGGACGGGCAGTGTGAGCGAGAGAGAGTGTTAGGGTCCAGGTGTGGGAGCCCGACTTTGTAGGAGGAGACCTCTCTTACAGCGCTGGTTCAGGAGCCGCTGGAATGGGAACAGCGGTCTCGAGAGCACAGTGGGTAGGAGGGCCTGCTGGATAGGACCGCTGTAGCTGGTAGTGGAGCGGAGATCCCTCTGGAAGGCTGAGCGACTAGAGGTTGCTGGAAGGCTGAGAAATGCAGGCAGTAGCTTCAGAAGCCGAGGACTGAACTGGCAGCAGGCTGGAGGAGAGTCAGACGGTCCGGGTCAATAGGTCAGCAGACTGGTGGTAACAGCAGGCAAAAGAGGTGTCGGTAAACTGGCAGAGGTTGGCAACGGAATCGCAGGCAGAAGAGGTATCGAGGTCAGGCAAGCCGGGTCGGGATTGGAGAAGGCAGAGAAGTCAAGCAGGCCGGGTCGGTAACGGTAGCAGGTAATCAGGTTCAGAATCAGGTATTCAAGTAATCGGGTTCTGGATCAGGTATTCAGATACACGGAAGCTGAGACGAAACAGCGCCGCACCGGCGCACTTGAGGAACCTTTAAACGTTCAGTGGCGGGAAGTAGCGCACGCACGCCACTCACGACCACGCGAACGAGCACGCGCACGAACGCCACTCACGAACGTGCACACTAACGCGCAAACGAACGCGCATGTGAACGCGCAGAAAACACGCGCCGACCCCTGTGTGCACGCAGCTGTACCTGTCCATTGCTGGTAAGTTCCTGACAGAGAGAGCCGGCCGGCTCGCTATTTTTATACCCGCTTGTATACAGCAGAATTGTGAGTGTACAATCTTGATTTTATATTGCTTATTAAAAGTTTTATACGGAGTTACGCTATGGGACCCTTTTTGTTTTATTTTATTAAACCAATGTGGTTGAAACGAGAGACATTTTGAGGAGGGGGCATACAGATTGGAAATATCAGCTGGGTCCCTGGAAGGTCTGGATTGGTGGTTAAAACTACAGGCACGTGTGATCTCCCTAAAAAGAGATCTTGCTAGCTGGTAAGCCTCACTGGATCTAGTGGTGGAGGATTCTGTTTCTGGGGGCACTTGCTTCAAACTCTGAGGGTGTTGTGTGCCAAGTCACCTAAGCGGATTGAAGTTTTATCTTCTCATTCTCCTGTTTTCATTATTTTTGGACTATTCACGTGTTATTATTTTAATACAGCTTTTCATTATTTTTGTGCTTATATCAATAATTTGCACATAAGGTGAAATGAAGTTGGTGTTATGGTGGTATCGATATCATTTAGCATTATTTTTCATATAAGCTTTTCAGCCCAGCTTTCTTTTTTCGATATATTTTGAATGTGTATGTTCCCGAATATGTTGCTTGGGAAGAATACATACATGTATACTGATTTTTTATATATTCATTTTCTACAAGAGAGAGGGCCATGGATTATTCAGTCCGGAGTGTCCAAAGAGTGGTTAATACTATGTATTTGGACTAATTCGATTTTTATTTTATTTTTTATTTTATTTTTTATTTTTATACATATGTGTATTTTTGGTATATATACATATGTTTTTTTTCCTATATATTTTTTTTTCTTTTGTTAATAACCTCTTTGGGACTTCTTAACATGTTTTAATAAAATAATGATTTTTTTGAATTAAATGATATTTTTCTATATCGTTCAAACCTAACTTGAATGTGACCAAATAGGGGACACCGATGGGAATGAGCTGAATGTCCATTTTTGGTGTCTATCCTGCCTGACAGGTATTTAACCACTTCCCGACCGCCGCACGACGATGTACGTCGACAGAATGGCACGGGCAGGCATATGGGCGTACATGTACGTCCCTGCCTACCCGCGGGTCGGGGGCCCGATCGGGCCCCCGCCCGGTGCCTGCGGCGGTCGGTATTCGTTAGGGAGTGATCCGGGATGAGGGGGCGGCCATTCATTCATGGCCACCCCCTCGCGATCGCTCCCGACAAATGGAAATCCTTCGTGACATCACTTCCTCTCCTGTAATGTAAACACAGGAGAGGAAGTGATGTAATCTCTCCTCCATGTCGGTATTTTTCGTTCCGACACCGAGGAGAGAGGATCGGTGAGTTGCACCAACACGACACTACACAGTAGAACATGCCAGGCACACTCACACCCCCCCGATCACCCCCCCAATTACCCCTGCCCCCCAGTCACAGTGACACCAATGTCATTTTTTTTTTTTTGCATTGGTGTCATTTGTGACTGTAATAACTGTTAGGGCAGTTAGGGTTAGCCCCCTTTAGTTCTAATGTACCCCCCTAACCCCCCCAATAAAGGTTTAACCCCGTGATCACCCCCCGTCGCCAGTGTCACTAAGGCTGGGTTCACATTGCAGCGGTTTATGAGAAAGAATGTGATTCGCACCGCACTGCAGTGCAAATCACATCCGATCTCTGTGCGATTCGAGTTCAGCCATACAGATAGTATACAGATAGTATACAGATAGTATGGCTGAATTCGTGTCGCACCCGCCGCAAACTCGCACGGGACCCTTTTTTAGTCCGCAGCAGAATTGGATCGCATGGGTGTTCACACCATGCGATCCGAGTTTGCAGATCGCACTGCGATATGCGAACTGATCTGGGGGTGTCAGTAACATTTCACTGACACTCCCAGCAGTTCGCATAGGGCAGTGTGAACTGCCGCCGGGAGGCATGCGATGCGGGAACCCGCCGCGGATTTATGGCGTTCCCGCATCGCTCCAGTGTGAACCCAGCCTAATAAGCGATCGTTTTTCTGATCGCTGTATTAGTGTCACAGGTGACGCTAGTTAGGCAGGTAGGTATTTAGGTTCGCCGCAGCTTTTTATAGCGCCAGGGACCCCCATATACTACCGCATAAAGCCCCCTGATTGCCCCCTAGTTAACCCTTTCACCAGTGATCACCATATAACTGTTACAGGTGACGCTGGTTGGTTAGTTATTTTTTTATAGTTTCAGGGCACCCGCCATTTATTACCTAGTCTCACTAGTGTACCCCTAAATTTAGGGGTGTCTACTTTCCAAAATGGGGTCATTTGGGGGGGGTTTGTGCCATCTTGGCATTTTATGGCCTTCAAAACTGTAACGCCCTTAGAAAGCCTGAAGGCGGTGCTTGGTTTTCGGGGCCCCGTACGCGGCTAGGCTCCCAAAAAGTCCCACATATGTGGTATCCCCGTACTCAGGAGAAGCAGCAGAATTTATTTTGGGGTGTCATTTCACATATGCCCATGGCATGCGTGAGCAATATATCATTTAGTGACAACTTTGTGAAAAAAAAAAAAAAGTTTGTAATTTTCCCGCAACTTGTGGCAAAATATAAAATATTCCATGGACTCAACATGCCTCTCAGCAAATAGCTTGGGGCAGTGGCGTAACTAGAACCTTCAGGGCCCCGATGCAAGAAACCATGAAGGGCCCCCCTAAACCCCAGCCAGGGCCCTTTCCTCCGAGTCCGGCGGTGGAACTTTAGGGCGTGGTCACAGGTATGACCTTTGTGAGCCCTGTAGTTCCACCACTGGTATCAGTAGTTTTTTTTTTTGTTTTTTTAGGTGCCCCATTGGGGGACTGTCCCCAGAAGAGATGAGGTCCTTTTCTCCAGGGCAGATGAAGTTACTGTCCCCAGGGGAGGTGGGGGTCCCTGTCCCCATGTGAGAAGCGGTCCCTGTCCCCAGGGGGAGATGGAGGGGGTATGTAAAGGTGTGTGGGGGATGGGGTCCTCTCAGTCACCATGACCAAGCTGCAGGCCGCGCACTCATCCATGTTGGCCTGGGCTCCATCCAGTGTGCTGGACGGGCGATCGGCATATCTCCCAGAAAGACCTTTCATCATCTGTGTATGACGGGGGAGGGGGGGGCTGGCAGACAAGCCTGCAGTGTCCTCCGGGGAGCTCTCATAGGGCTGCACTACATCTGTGTGCTTAAAGTTTGTTTACCCGGGAGAAGTATGCAGTGCAGTGTGGGCCGGACTCAGGGGGGGGCGGGACTCTGTCTGGGGAGAACAGACATTGGACTGAGCGGCAATGCATGGAGCAGGAGAGGGGTACACTGAGGAGCTGGCTGAGGACACAGGTCATGCGGGGAATGCACAACTAAAGAGCAGCCAGTGCGATAGTCGAGCATGGAGCTCTGCTAGTCACCCTCCACCTCCAGGCACCCGTGTGCCTAGTGCACTTGTACACCTAGCTGCCTATGCTGCTGCCAGCCATATGTAGAGGAGGCTGCATGGGCCCCCTGCAGCACAGGGCCCAGTTGCGGTCGCAACTGCTGCACCCCCTATAGTTACGCCCCTGGCTTGGGGTGTCTACTTTCTAAAATGGGGTCATTTGGGGGGGTTTGTACCATCTTGGCATTTTATGGCCTTCAAAACTGTGATAGGTAGTGAGGAGTAAAATAAAAAATGTATGCCCTTAGAAAACCTGAAGGCGGTTCTTGGTTTTCGGGGCCCCGTACGCGGCTAGGCTCCCAAAAAATCCCACACATGTGGTATCCCCTTACTCAGGAGAAGCAGCAGAATTTATTTTGGGGTGTCATTTCACATATGCCCATGGCATGCGTGAGCAATATATCATTTAGTGACAACTTTGTGAAAAAAAAATAAAAAAAAATTAAAGTTTGTAATTTTCCCGCAACTTGTGGCAAAATATAAAATATTCCATGGACTCAACATGCCTCTCAGCAAATAGCTTGGGGTGTCTACTTTCTAAAATGGGGTCATTTGTGGGGGTTTTGTGCCATCTTGGCATTTTATGGCCTTCAAAACTGTAATAGGTAGTGAGAAGTGAAATCAAAAATTTACGCCCTTAGAAAGCCTGAAGGCGGTGCTTGGTTTTCGGGGGCCCCGTACGCGGCTAGGCTTCCAAAAAATCCCACATATGTGGTATCCCCGTACTCAGGAGAAGCAGCAGAATTTATTTTGGGGTGTCATTTCACATATGCCCATAGCATGTGTGAGCAATATATCATTTAGTGACAACTTTGTGTAAAAAAAAAAAAAATTTTTTTTTTGTCATTATTCAATCGCTTGAGGCAAAAAAATAAAATATTCAATGGGCTCAACATGCCTCTTATCAATTTCCTTAGGGGGTCTACTTTCCAAAATGGGGTCATTTGGAGGGGTTTTATACTGCCCTGCCATTTTAGCACCTCAAGAAATGAGATAGGCAGTCGTAAACTAAAAGCTGCGTAAATTCCAGAAAACGTACCTTAGTTTGTAGATGTGACAACTTTTGCGCAAACCAATAAATATACAGTTATTGACTTTTTTTTTACCAAAGACATGTGGCTGAATACATTTTGGCCTAAATGTATGACTAAAATTGAGTTTATTGGATTTTTCTAATAACAAAAAGTAGAAAATATCATTTTTTTTCAAAATTTGCGGTCTTTTTCCATTTATATCGCAAAAAATAAAAATCGCAGAGGCAATCAAATACCATCAAAAGAAAGCTCTATTTGTGGGAAGAAAAGGACGCAAATTTCGTTTGGGTACAACATTGCATGACCGCGCAATTACCAGTTAAAGCAGCGCAGTGCCAAAGTGTAAAAAGACCTCTGGTCATTTACCAGCAAAATGGTCCGGTCTGAAAGTGGTTAAGCGCGGTGTGCTGACGTCCAGGTATGATCTCCGTTCCCAGTTGATGCCTTCTATGGGGAAACGCGTCGGGTGGAGGAAAACTTGTGATGTCATCACGCTGAACAGCCACCTGGCTGCTTCAATTTGTCTTTTTATGGATGTAAAGCCTGTATTCTCCTTTGGAAACTAAATCTTCTTTTTGGAACATATTACACCATGAAGCCCTCTCTTCGTCCTCTACTAAATGAGACTTTTTAGATTTCTATCGATCTGAAAGCGATCTCCGGAGTGAGCTTCCCTTCTGAGTGTCCGTCTACGGCAGGTGGATCATCGACCACAATCACAGCTCCACCTCCTCATCAGTATGTCCTGTAACACATTACCTCTATGAATAAAGATATGTGGACCTGGTTGGAGGAGATGGGACAGACAACTGAGGAGAGAGACATCTATTGGTCAGGATCTCCCAGCCAGGACCACAGATCTACTATCATCTGCTGCAATCCCTGATTGAGGTGTGAAATGTTTTACACTCGTATTATCTGAGAGTGATAGTGAAGGGGAAATGAGGAAGATATAGACGGCCCCTGGAAAGCTGCCAGTCCCTCGGGCACCTGCCTGGGGCACCTTGTGGGTAATCCGGCTCTATCCGTATGACTTGTGTTATTGCAGCCAAATACATCAACTTTGTGTTCCTTTGTCTGTGAAATGTTCTAATGATATGAAGGAGAATTCCTGACACAACGTTCCCTCATCTTATTACATGTCCTTTATTTCCCCAGATAGGGAGATTATTGTCAGGAGTCCTCCCATGTATTATCTGTGTTCCTCTGTATAAGGAGTCCTATGACTACGTGTCTCGGTGTCAGCCCCTCCCTGTGTAGGAATGTACAGAACTGGTAATGTGTGTCAAAGGCTTTCACTGTCATTGTCTCTTCTGCTCTCAGCGATGGCGTCTGCAGATCTGAGGAAGGAGCTGGAATGTTCCATCTGTCTGAACGTTTATACAGATCCTGTAATGCTGAAATGTGGACACAACTTCTGCCGGGACTGTATTGGTCTTGTGTTGGATACACAGGAGGGGTCTGGAGGTTATTCCTGTCCTGAATGCAGAGAAGAGTTCCAGGATCGGCCTGCACTGCACAGGAACATAACACTACGGAACATAGTGGAGAATTTCCTGTCCACCCATCCGGATCAGGAGGAGTCCGGGGTCTTCTGTACTTACTGTATTCACACTCCTGTACCTGCTGTCATATCCTGTCTGCATTGTGAAGCTTCTCTGTGTGACAATCACCTGAGAGTCCACAGCAAGTCACCAGAACACGTCTTATGTGACCCCACCACTTCCCTGGAGAACAGGAAATGCTCCGTCCATAAGAAGATCCTGGAGTATTACTGCACTGAGGATGAGACCTGTATCTGTATGTCCTGCAGGCTGGATGGAGAACATCGGGGACACCAGGTGGAGACTCTGGATGAGGCCTCTGAGATGAAGAAGAAGAAACTGAGAAATGTTCTGCAGAAACTGAACACAGAGAGAGAGGAGATGGAGAAAAGAGTCCAGAGTCTGCAGGAACACGGGAGGAAAGTACAAGGAGAAGCAGATGATGAGACAGAGAGAGTCACTGTCCTGTTCAGAGACCTCAGGAGACGTCTGGAAGACCTGGAGAAGAGAGTCCTGAGGGAAATCTCCTGGCAGGCAGAGTGGATCTCCGGGATAATCAATGATCTGGTCCAGGATCTGGAGATAAAGAAGGAGGAGCTGTCCAGGAAGTTGCGTCACATTGAGGAGCTGTGTAACGTGACGGATCCACTGACTGTCCTACAGGAATCAGACACAGGTGACTTGTGTGATACTGAGGATGGAGATGATGAGGACAGAGAGAGACATGATAAACTCCTCCATGATGGGGGGGATCTGGATGTGGGGGGGATCTCACACACATTACACACAGGTCTATCTGATATCATGTCTGGGGTAAATGTAGAGAAATGTCCAGGCACACATGTCTATCCACATTCTACTACAAAGGGCGAAGGTCACATCAATGCTGAACCATCCAGGGGACCTCCCCAACCCTCCCCCACCCTACAACCATCCAGGGGACCTCCCCAACCCTCCCCCACCATACAACCATCCAGGGGACCTCCCCAACCCTCCCCCACCATACAACCATCCAGGGGGCCTCCCCAACCCTCCCCCACCATACAACCATCCAGGAGACCTCTCCAACCCTCCCCCACCATACAACCATCCAGGGGACCTCCCCAACCCTCCCCCACCATACAACCATCCAGGGGACCTCCCCAACCCTCCCCCACCATACAACCATCCAGGAGACCTCCCCAACCCTCCCCCACCATACAACCATCCAGGGGACCTCCCCAACCCTCCCCCACCATACAACCATCCAGGGGACCTCCCCAACCCTCCCCCACCATACAACCATCCAGGGGACCTCCCCAACCCTCCCCCACCATACAACCATCCAGGGGACCTCCCCAACCCTCCCCCACCATACAACACTCACACCTCCAGGCTGGAGGACCAAATATTGGGGCTGTACAGCAAACATCGGGGGTGTCGGGGGTTACAGACATATTACTGGATGTGAGGACAGCTGGTAATTATCTACATATATCAGATGACAGGAAAACTGCATCCTCCTCATCATATCAGAATCGCCCAGAAACAGCAGAGAGGTTTCAGGTTTATTCTCAGGTGATGAGCAGTCAGAGGTTCTCCTCAGGGAGACATTACTGGGAAGTGGATGTCGGGGGGTCAGAGTACTGGAGAGTCGGGATGTGTTACCCCAGTATAGAGAGGAGAGGAGGTCAGTCACTGATTGGATATAATAAGAAGTCCTGGGGTTTGGAGGTGGGGAGGAGGTTGGAGGGGGTGTGGGGGTTGATTAATCATCTCTCAGTGATACATGACAGTAATAAGACCCCATTACCCGGCGGTGTCTCCAGTAGGAGAGTCAGGATAGATCTGGATTATGAGGCCGGGCGGATCTCCTTTTACGATCTGTGTGACCCGATCCGACATCTCCACACCTTCACCACCACCTTCACTGAGCCCCTCCATGCTGGGGTATGTGTATGGGGAGGTTATATACAGATATGTGGGGGAGAATCAGAAGTGAGAGATCTGCCCAGAGACATCACAAGGTGGAATATCTGATTGGTGATTGGTGGAATACTCATCCAATAGGAGGAAGCAGAGGACAGGAAACATGAGGGATTTATTTATAAAGCTGCAGGTTCCGGGGCCGTCATCTTCATCCTAAACCTCACTTCACTACCTAGTGTGTCACTGACCAGGAACAAGCATGCAGGAGGTCAGATTGTTCAGCCTTCACTGGCTGCATGCTTGTTCTGGGTCAGTGACACACTACATAGTGTAGCCAGGATCAGGATGACGGCCCCGGGGTCTCCACCATCACTCTGTATCTGTAGCAAAAAAAAATTTGGATGGAATGGGGGAGGGGTAGAGCCTCTTTTGGATTTTTACTAAGATCCAGGGCTCCATTAGAGATCTTCCCTCACTTCCTGTGTCAATGACAACACCAGACAGGAAGTGAGGGGAACTCTCCAACAACAACACAAACAGATATAGAAATCCTTTTCTTTAGTAGAGATGGGGAGGATTAGAACCCCTGTCAGACCTTTATTACTGTCTGTGTCCCTGTTGTAGATTTCCCTTCATTTCCTGTCTGATAAAATATTGTCACCAGGACAGGAAGTGAGGGGAAATCTCTCTGATGGAGCCCCGGATAGCAGTACAAACTTGACAGGGGTTCTAATCCTCCCCCACTCCATCCAAATCTAGAACAATAGGATTTGTCTAGACACACACTTTAATATCCACAATGAGAATTCCCACATTTCTGTCCTCACAGGTTCCTTTACATGACCAATCCATGGATCTGTGATTGATCCTCCCCCTCACTGTGATTGGCTGTGATGATTGTCACTATGAATACAGCCAGCGCTAGCCTTGTTCATATTGGATATGATGTAGAGGGGGCGGGGATTGTGGACAGGTGACGGGGGAGGGGTATATAGTCTCAGGAGGTGGAAATCCTTGACTCTGTATATGGGAATATTGATTAATGATTGGATATAGATAGAATGATGGGAGGGATCACATGATTTACTAATGATGAGATGAGATGACTAAGTGCTTATATGCTAATGTTCGGTTCTCTATATAATAACAGGTTCTCTGTCTAGAAGGACTTTACAGAAAGATGTTATTAGAGGAAATTGTTGTTCTCGGGGTCCTTGGAAGGTCTTGTTGGGGAACATAGAGACAGTTGGTCTCCTTCTTCTACAATGAGGGATTTGGGGGTCTGGAGGTGGGACAAGCTGATAAGGTGTTCAGAGATAACAGAAATGAATGTCTCTTGTAATGAATGATGTGCTGCTTGTACAAATTCTTCAGTGAATGATTCCATCTGTAAAATGTTGACGTTCCCATCTCAGTATTTCCATGTGTAATCTGATCATCATCTCTATCCCCAATACTTCTATGTGTTATTGATGAAAATCTGCAGAACATTTTAATAAAAATCTGTTATTTTACAAAGAAAAGTTTATTGGGAAGAGAAGACAGCAGAGAGGACGGTGCGGTCCCTTCATCCAGAACACAGATTGTCAGGAAGGGTGGAGGAGGGGTGTGTGGTGGTATCAAGCAAAATCAGGAGCGTGAAATAACGTTATTATTACTAACAAATAAGACACACTTATATCACACCTATACCAAACATATAATATATACATTGTATACATCCCCCTACAGAATGTACAGGAAACACCCCTCCATCCTGAGCTCCTAATGGTTACAGGGTAAAAGGAGGCAGAGCTCTGCAGTACTGTGCAAGACCAGAGAGGTTGGTGCAGTTCCACATCTCACCTCTAGTTGTTACACATTCTTCACACCAGTGACTGTATAATGAATTGCAATGTACACACAGAGTATAGAGCAATGTACACACGGAGTATAGAGCAATGTACACACAGAGTATAGAGCAATGTACACACAGTGTATAGAGCAATGTATACACAGAGTATAGAGCAATGTACACACAGAGTATAGAGCAATGTACACACAGAGCATAGAGCAATGTACACACAGAGTATAGAGCAATGTACACACAGAGCATAGAGCAATGTACACACAGAGTATTTGAGCAACGTACTCACAGAACATAGAGCAATGTACACACAGAGCACACATGCACAAGGTACACACAGAGCACACATGCACAATGTACACACAAAGCACACATGCACAAGGTACACACAGAGCACACATGCACAATGTACACACAGAGCACACATGCACAAGGTACACACAGAGCACACATGCACAAGGTACACACAGAGCACACATGCACAATGTACACACAGAGCACACATGCACAAGGTACACACAGAGCACACATGCACAATGTACACACAGAGCATAGAGCAATGTACACACAGAGTATAGAGCAATGTACACACAGAGTATAGAGCAATGTACACACAGAGTATAGAGCAATGTATACACAGAGCATAGAGCAATGTACACACAGAGCATAGAGCAATGTACACACAGAGCACACATGCACAAGGTACACACAGAGCACACATGTACAAGGTACACACAGAGCACACATACACAATGTACACACAGAGCACACATGCACAATGTACACACAGAGCACACATGCACAAGGTACACACAGAGCACACATGCACAATGTACACACAGAGCACACATGCACAATGTACACACAGAGCACACATGCACAATGTACACACAGAGCACACATGCACAAGGTACACCAGCATGTACATCATGAGAAGTAAAACATACCCCCTCTGGTGTGAACAGCCCCCCAGGTCTGACTATGACTTCCCCAGGAGGAGAGCCCCCCAGACAAATAATCAGCTCTTCCAGCGCCTCCTGCCCTCCAATCCCTTCCAGCTGACAGCAGCCCTTTTCCCCAATCATCGTACACCACGTGTGAGGGGATCCTAATTGTTTTTATTATTGAAACCCGGACACATCCACTATTCAAAAGTATTGGGACGCCTTTACACTCACATTAACCACTTCAGCCCCGCACCATTCCGCTGGACAAAGACCTGACCACTTTCTGCGATTCGGCACTGCGTCACTTTAACTGACAATTGTGCGGTCGTGCGACGCGGCACCCAAACAAAACTGACGTCTTTTTTTCTTCCCCACAAATAGAACTTTCTTTCGTGGTATTTGACCTCTGCGGTTTCTATATTTTGCGCTATAAACATAAAAAAGATTTTTAGTTTATAGTTTTTAGATTTTTTGAATTTTTTAAAAAAAGCAATATTTTTTATTTTTTACTTTTTGTTATAATAAATATCCCCAAAAATCTATAAAAAACGTTTTTTCCTCAGTTTAGGCCGATACGTATTCTTCTACATATTTTTTGGTAAGTAAAAAAAAAAAAAAGCGTTTATTGATTGGTTTGCGCAGAAGTATAGCGTCTACAAAATAGGGAAAAGTTTTATGGTATTTTTATTATTATTTTTTTTTTTACTAGTAATGGCGGCGATCAGCGATTTTTATTTATTGGGACTTTATGGCGACATTGCGGCGGACACATCGGAGACTTTTGCCACTATTTTGGGACCAGTCACATTTATACAGCGATCAGTGCAAATAAAAAATGCAGCGATTCCTGTGTAAATGTGACTGGCAGGGAAGGGGTTAACCACTAGGGGGCAGTGAAGGGGTTAAGTGTGTCCTAGGGAGTGATTCTAACTGTGGGGGGGAGGGGCTGTGTGTGACACGTCACTGATCACCGCTCCCGATCACAGGGATCAGTGTCCTGTCACTAGGCAGAACAGGGGAAATGCTTGTTTACATCACCATCTCCCTGTTCTTCCTCTCCGTGAGACGATCGCGGGTATCCCCGCGGTGATCGAGTGCGCGGGACCTGCGATCACACTCATAGAGCTCGCGGTGGGCAAGCGCCGGTGGTGGCGCACGCGATGGCATGGGGGGAAAATCCAAGGGACGTACAGGTACGCCCATTTGCGCAGCCGCGCCATTCTGTCGATTTATATATATACATGCGGCGGTCGGCAAGCGGTTAATGGCCCCCCCAGTCTTAGTCCGGGGGGGTTCAATATTGATTTGGCCCTTTGCAGCTATAACAGCTTCACCTCTTCTGGCTCACAGTCTCTGCTTTATATAATCCTAAAGGTGGTCTATGTGGTTCTCAGGACTCTGTGCAGGCCAGTCGGGTTCCTCCACCCCAAACTCGCTCATCCAGCTCTTTATGGACCTTACTTTGTGCACGGGTCCCAATCATTTGGTGCGGGGGATTATGGTGTGGGGAGATAGAGGGGGGATTATGGTGTGGGGGTGGAGGGGGGATTATGGTGGGGGGATGGAGGGGGGATTATGGTGTGGGGAGATGGAGGGGGGACTATGGTGTGGGGATGGAGGGGGGATAATGGAGTGGGGGGAGGGGGGGATTATGGTGTGGGGGGGATGGAGGGGGGATTATGGTGTGGGGGGATGGAGGGGGGATTATGGAGTGGGGGAGGGGGGATTATGGTGTGGGGGGATGGAGGGGGGATTATGGTGTGGGGATGGAGGGGGATTATGGTGTGGGGGGATAGAGGGGGGACTATGGTGTGGGGATGGAGGGGGGATAATGGTGTGGGGGGATGGAGGGGGGATTATGGAGTGGGGGGAGGGGGGGATTATGGTGTGGGGGGGATGGAGGGGGGATTATGGTGTGGGGGGATGGAGGGGGGATTATGGTGTGGGGAGATGGAGGGGGGACTATGGTGTGGGGATGGAGGGGGGATAATGGAGTGGGGGGAGGGGGGGATTATGGTGTGGGGGGGATGGAGGGGGGATTATGGTGTGGGGGGATGGAGGGGGGATTATGGAGTGGGGGAGGGGGGATTATGGTGTGGGGGGATGGAGGGGGGATTATGGTGTGGGGATGGAGGGGGATTATGGTGTGGGGGGATAGAGGGGGGACTATGGTGTGGGGATGGAGGGGGGATAATGGTGTGGGGGGATGGAGGGGGGATTATGGAGTGGGGGGAGGGGGGGATTATGGTGTGGGGGGGATGGAGGGGGGATTATGGTGTGGGGGGATGGAGGGGGGATTATGGTGTGGGGATGGAGGGGGATTATGGTGTGGGGATGGAGGGGGGATTATGGTGTGGGGGGATAGAGGGGGGATTATGGTGTGGGGGGATGGAGGGGGGATTATGGTGTGGGGGGATGGAGGGGGGATTATGGTGTGGGGATGGAGGGGGGATAATGGTGTGGGAGGGAGGGGGGATTATGGAGTGGGGGGAGGGGGGGATTATGGAGTGGGGGGAGAGGGGATTATGGTGTGAGGGTTGCTTTTCAGAGGTTGGGTTTGGCCCCTTAGTTCCAGTGAAGGGAACTCTTAAGGCATACCAAGACATTTTGGACAATTTCATGTTCCCAACTTTGTGGGAGGAGTTTGGGGGACGGCCTCTTCCTGTTCCAACATGACTGCCCACCAGTGCACAAAGCAAGGTCCATAAAGTCATGGATGAGCGAGTTTGGGAGGAACGTAACTGGCCTGCACAGAGTCCTGACCTCAACCTGATAGAACACCTTTGCGATGAATTATAGTGCAGACTGCAAGCTGGGCCTTCTCGTCCAACATCAGTGCCTGACCTCACAAATGCTCTTCTGGAAGAATGGTCAGACACTCCCATAGACACCCTCCTAAACCTTGTGGACGGCCTTCCCAGAAGAGGTGAAGCTGTTATAGCTGCAAAGGGCCAACTCAATATTGAACCCTCCGGACTAAGACTGGGATGCCATTAAAGTTCATGTAAAGACAGGCGTCCCAATAACAATGTGGCTTCTCTCTCTGTACCTCGATATTACAACAAACAACATGGAGGCCTCCTGTTTGCTCTCTACCCAAAACTGTATTACAGTATAAACCTTAGAAAAAAACTGAAATTAAAATTTAAAACACTCTTTCAAACGCCAGTATTTCCCATTGTCCTAACGTGAGTCAGAAGACCCCCGACTCCTCCCACCAACTTCCTGTGTCTCCAAAAGGTTGTAGCATGAACCCAGCAAACAAGTTCATTTACATATCAATGTTACAGGAAAAGGGAGGGGGAGGGGAGCCTCGCCCCATATGCAGGCTATACAATACAAGCCTAACAAAAAACAATGCATTGCCCTCTGTGAAACTTCCATACATTTGTAATACAAATAACACACCGCTGTGTACAAAACCTCAGTTCAAGCTAGTTTCACCCTCCAGCACGACTCGCGCATGCGCAGTAGGGAACCGGGAAATGAAGCCGAAAGGCTCCACTTCCTGATTCCCATACCCAAGATGGCGTCGGCAGCACCTGAGAGACAATCAAGAGATCAGCTTCGGGTGCCGACATCGCGGGCGCGCTGGGCGGGTAAGTGTCATTATTTTAAAAGTCAGCAGCTGCAGTATTTGTAGCTGCTGGCTTTTAAAAAAAAAAAACGGCAGACTCCCGGCGGACTCCCGCTTTATGTTACGCAGGGTGGATTCTGCAGTAGCAGCACGATCCGGATCATCATATAGCAACCCGAGGGCTTCAAAGAAGGCATCTACTGTTAGCAGGGCTGGATGGTTTGGTTCCAGGTTGAAGGCCCAGGCCTGGGGGTCACCCTGTAGTAGAGAGATAATGATTTGAACCCTCTGAGTTTCAGGGCCAGACGAGGATGGCCTCAACTTCAAATATCATTTGCAGCTGTTTTTAAAGTTGCGAAACCCTTTACGGTCACCGGAAAACCGGTCGGGCAAAGGGATTTTTGGTTCCGATGGAGTTTTTGTAGTGGTGGTAGTGGAAGGAGATTGCACCTTGGTGAGCTCTGTGGCCATTTCCTGAGCTTGATGGGATAAACGGCAAAGTTCTTGTGTAAACAACGGAGCCTGTTCAGGATTCATGATAGGTTTCCCTTTATGTACGGCTCGGGATAATGTCAGGCTAGGAGCAGATAACAGGTAACAGTTCAGGTGTGCTGATTATACAAAGAGTTCAAAGAACAAGAGCGCATACCATGAGCAGGTCTAAGCAGAGCAGGTCAGCTGGGACTTGTAGTTCACCGCTGCAGATGAAGGTAGATGATTGCTGGGACTTGTAGTTCACCGCTGCAGATGAAGGTTCTGTAGTAGAATCAGGCAAAGCGTAGTCTAGGCAAGCTGGGTCATACACAGGTAGATCAGAGTCCAAACGGTACCGGATCAGAAGCGAGCAAGGAGCCTTCTCCTTACCCTTTCCTCCTCTCCTCTCTCCTTTATTACCTATTTTTCTAATATGTTTTTGGGAGATTTTCTCATGGCATAAATTAAAGTCTACCTTACCTTTCTTAGTTTTAATCTTATCTCTCTCCTCCTCATTTCTAATCTATAGGATCCCCCATCTCATTTCCCCAAGGCCTCCATATTATTTCGAACTCTCTAAGATTCCCCCTTTTTACATATACTGTCTTCTCCTTCCATATTAATTCACTGATGACTTGGATCCATTCACTCACCAATGGGGCCCTCTCCGCCGGCCATCTTTGTGCAATTATTCTACGCGCATTGGAATAGCGCTGACGTTTCTTATATTAGGAGGGCGGGGCCACCCATCACCTGACCCCGCCCCCTCTGACGTGAGGGGAGCCAGGGATTCCCTAATGATGTATGGGTGACCCCGCCCCCTCTGATGTAAGGGAAACCTGCGTTACATCAGAGGGGGGTGGGGTCACCCATACGTCACTGGAGAACCCCATAGCTTTCCTCACCAGCGTCAGAGGGGGCGGGGTCAGGTGACGGGTGGCCCCGCCCTCCTAATATAAGAAACGTCGGCGCTGGGATCTCCGCAGTGTCTCCGCAGTGGAGACAGAAGACGGATGTATGGACAGCGCTGGACTGAGAGATCCCCCGTCGCTGGATATGATCATCCATCGCTGGACCCCGGAGATCCATCGCTGGATGGTAAGAGTGGATTAGCACCGCTGGAATCTTTTTTTTATTTTTAATAAAGGAATTTTTTAAAAGTGTGTTTGTCTTACTTAACCATTTTTACACTTTCTTTGTGAAATGGTAGGGGTACTTTTGTACCCCCTTACCATTTCAAACAGGGGGGGTGGGATCTGGGGGTCCCCTTGTTAAAGGGGGCTTCCAGATTCTGATAAGCCCCCCACCCGCAGACCCCCACAACCACCGCACAGGGTTGTGGGGATGAGGCCCTTGTTACCATCAACATGGGGACAAGGTGCTTTGAGGGGTCACAGACCCCCAAAGCATCCTCCCAATGTTGAGGGCATGTGGCCTGGTATGGTTCAGGAGGGAGGGGGGCCGCTCTCTCGTCCCCCCTCTTTTCCTGCGGCCCGCCAGGTTGCGTGCTCGGATAAAGGGTCTGATATGGATTTTTAGGGGGACCCCACGTCAATTTTTTTTTTCAATTTGATGCGGGGTTCCCCTTAATATCCATATCAGACCTGAAGGGCCTGGTAATTGAATTTAGGGGAACCCCCACGCTTTTTTTTTTTTTTTAATCAATGAATGAATGAACGTCCGTTTTTAAAACTTTTTTTTGCATTGATCCATGTCCCCTGGGGCAGGACCCGGGTCCCCAAACACTTTTTAGGACAATAACTTCCATATTAGCCTTTACAATTAGCACTTTAGATTGTGAACGTTCGAGTCCCATAGACTTTAATAGGGTTCTAAAGTTCACAGGAAGTTTAGGTCTGTTCGCAGGTTCTGGTGCGAACCGAACAGGGGGGTGTTCATCTCATCCCTAATCCCCATCTCAAGTATGAAAACGCAGAAATCCACCTCTATCCCGACTTTTCGGCAGATCTACAGAAGAGGAAAACCTTCCAAGACATCCGTCGGCCCCTCAGAGAAAAGGGCCTGCCCTACAGTATGTTATACCCCAGCCGGCTAAGAGTGGTACACGCTGGCACCACCAAGTTCTTTGACTCCCCGGAGGAGGCGGACTCCTGGTTCTCTACCCTGCGGTAAACTCTTCCCCTTGGATGTGGCTCATAGTGCCCGCCTAGTGCAGCATTTTGTCCTGAGAGGTCTTTCCTTTTTACCATAGGTATAAATGTTCTCCTGCCAACTACTGTCATTATTTTTTACATCCTGGAGTAAACGGAGCAATGAAGACTAGAAGAAGGTTTACACCTGTGGACGTTGTCCCCCCTCCCCCCCTTTTTTTTGTTCTCTTTTTCTTTTTCTCCCCGAGTCTGTCTCCAGCTCCAGTACTGTAAGTCGCACTTCCCAGGTAATTGGGAGGTTGAACTACCTAGTTCTTCTTGCCCTGCGCTAAGTTTTGGGCACGGACTGTTCCGGTTTTTTGTTTAGGGATGAAGCTGACCCGTTCCAATAGTTCTGGGGGGTTGGCAGGGGTTGTTTGCTTGCTGCTGAATTATCATACTTTGATACTACTTACTTATATATATATGAAGGTAATATTGTCCATGTGTGGGTGTTGGGTGTCCTATCCTATTGGGGGGGTGGGGGGTAGGGGGGCAGAGCGGATTGCTCTCCCCCTTCCTCTGGTGGGCTACCCTGTTATGTATATATCTGCTAGATGGAGCTTAGATTGGTGTCATGGAATGTGCGTGGTCTTAATAGTCGTTTTAAGAGAGCGCTAATGTTTAAGTATCTACAGGCGCACAAGCCGCACATTCTCTTCCTCCAAGAGACCCATCTGATGGGCAGCAGACACTTGGCCCTCCGCAGGAGATGGGTGAGACAGTCCTTTCACGCCACATATTCTAATTATTCTAGGGGGGTGTCCATTCTTCTGAACAGATCCCTTAATTGCCAGGTTGAACAAGATCCAGGGGGAGGATTTGTCATACTACTATTGGCTGCGGAGGCCCAGATGTTTGCGTTTGTGAACATATATGTTCCGCCCCATTTTCCAACATCGGTGCTTCATGCGGTGTGTGACAAGTTGGCTGCTCATACGGTAGCGAGGCTTATCTTAGCGGGTGATTTCAATGGCATACTGGATCGGACTCTAGACACCTCCAACCCAACCAGACCGCCGTATCCAGATCTGGAACACTGAGCCACGGCCTTGCAGCTCATGGAGGTGGAAAAATCCACAGGTGCAGCGCTTCTCCCATCGGTCTGCGGTCCATCGCTCGGGCTCCAGAATGGACCTGGCCTTTTGCTCCCCGGCTATGCTTCCATATGTAGCCTCGGCAACGTACTTGCCATGCGGGGATATCAGACCATTCCCCTCTAGAGGTCATTCTGCAGCTTGGAGAGAGGGGGAGCAGAGGGGGTTGGAGACTTGCGACCCGCTGGCTGCGAGATGAGAGGGTGGAGGAGGGTATGCGGGGTAACATTGATCAGTATTGGGTCTGTAATGACGATGTGTCCACTGCACAGGTGACGTGGGACGCCTTCAAGGTGACTATAAGAGGGGACTACATATCTGCAATAAAGGCTGCCAGGGTGGACTGTGCCTCTGAGACTAGGGACCTAGAATCGGAGGTGCGTACGGCTGAAGAGAAGTTTGCAGCGGATCCCTCTCCTGGGGCATACTCCTCCCTGGCACAGGCTCAAAGGGCGCTCTCTATACACTTATCTAATGTGACAAACTCCTCGGAAAGGTCATTTAGAGACAGAATATTTGAATCGGGGGACAAGAACGGGAGGCTTCTGGCCGGCCTGGTGGCTGACCCCAAATTGCAAACGGTTGTACCCGTTATACACACTGAGACAGGGGGGGTGACTTCTGACCCATCTGCCATCCTTAATGAATTTCTTACATTTTACTCCTCTCTATATAAATCCACTACTACGCAGATATCCTCTGAGCACCTCTCCTTCCTCCGCGGACTGTCCCTGACTGGCCTGACGGGGGAGGATGTGGCCCTATTAGAAGCTGACATCTCGATTGCCGAAATAGAAAGGGCAATTCACTCATTACCACCTAATAAGACGCCGGGTCCTGACGGACTCCCAGGAGACTGGTACAAAATGTACATTGCCGACTTGGCCCCACGGCTTCATAAGCTGTATGCCCTTAGTTTAGAGACAGGATCCCTCCCTGATTGGATGTCGCAGGCCCACATAGTCCTTGTTCAAAAGCCGGGAAAAGATTCCTCCTATTATTCAGCATACCAGCCCTATATCCCTCCTTAATTATGATCTAAAAATACTGAGGAAAGTGCTGGCCACCAGGCTGATGGGGATCCTCCCGTTTTTTGGATGACATCGATCAAACTGGTTTTATGCCGGGGAAATCGACTGATGTCAATATCCATAGAGTCTTCACTCATCTGCAAATCCCTTCTACGGACCAGGACACCAGGGTTCTGGTGGCCCTGGATCTTGAAAAGGCATTTGACTCGGTGTCCTGGACCTACATGGAGGAGGTACTCAAGTTATATGGTTTTGGCCCCATTTTTAGAAAATGGATCCGACTATTATACCAGAAACCGACAGCACAGATTAAACTGGGAGGTAGGCTGTATTCCTCATTCCCGGTGGAGCGGGGCACCCGACAGGGTTGTCCTCTATCCCCAGCCCTTTTCTCCTTGATGGTTGAGCCCTTGGCGGTCACGCTGAGATCCTCGGGCGCCGTTTGGGGGTGCGGGTGGGGTCCTTGGAGGAAAAGATTGCACTCTATGCTGACGATATTTATCATCTTCCTCCGAGATCCTGGACCGTCCCTTCGGGCGGCGCTGGAGCTTCTATCGAGCTTTGCTGCTGTGACGGGCCTTAAGGTCAACTGGGACAATTCCCAGATCCTACCGGTGGACCCGGGGGCTAGGAGGCTGGCGGACTCCTCGCTCCCGCTACAGTGGGCAGAAAAAATTAAATACCTTGGTATTATCATTTCTCCCAGAATACAAGACTTCTGTAAATTAAATCTTCTTCCTATCCTGCAAACTACGCACGATAGGCTGAAAGTATGGGCCAGTCTTCCCCTTACACTGATAGGTCGAATTCATTTAATTAAAATGAAACTGCTCCCCCCTCTCCTGTATGTAATGCGCCATTCTCCGATGTGGATACCCAAGATCCATTTTTTCGATGCCTAAATTCTCACATAACTAGTTTTTTGTGGGGCACTACACCTCCCCGGTTCCGCTTGTCCATACTACAAAGACCCTGGATGCAGGGGGGCCTGGCATGTCCTGATTTTTTCTGCTGGCACATGCCCACGGCTTGTTTGCCTTGGACGCCACCAACGCAGCAGTTGCCTTGGAGGCCTCCATTGTGGGATCATTTGAAGCACTGCGGAACGTTTTGTTCAGGGGTCCCAGAGCTCCGCACCCTCTCATTACCTCGATGAGGACGGTGCTGAGGGCGTGGTCTGTGGTGGTCGGCCGCCAGGTCGGCTGAGTCCCGGGCTTACTCTCCTAATATTCCATTGTGGCTCAATCCCTCCCTACCTGAATTTTACTCTATACCAGACCCGATCGTGTGGCTGTCGAGGGGCGTTCGGTATATCCATCATATTTGTGAGAATGGTGCGTTACTGACATTCTACCAGCTGAAATCTAGATTTGACTCACCCAATACACACTTTTCCCGGTTCCTGCAGCTTCGTCATGCATACAAGACTCAGTTCGGTGACTCTCCTGTAAACCTATATCAGTCTAACCTGGAACTGCTCCTGTGTCAGGAGACATTGCCCAAACCTTTATCCACCATTTACAAGGCTCTGCAGCCCTCTGTTCATAGTGGATTAGAAAAACTCCGAGACTTTTGGGTGGCGGAGCTGGATGGGGAGGACTGGGAGGACATTTGGGACTTTCCCCCTTCAGATACTTGGTCTCCTCTAGAGACCGGCTGATCCAATTTAAAATATTGCATAAATTTTACTATACTCCATATAGGCTTCATAAAATATACCCTGACTCCACGCCACAGTGCTGGCGTTGTCGGGCGGACTCGGCGGGGTACATCCACATGATCTGCTCCTGCCCCCGAGGTGCAACACTACTGGTCACTAGTCGTCTCCTTTATTACTAAACTAACCACGATTCCTATACCTCAGACGATTGAGATCTGCCTGCTTGGTTTGGTAGACGAGGTGGTCCCCTCGAGGGCAGTTCTCACATTACTGAGTTTGTTACTTTTTTACGCCAGGAAACTGATTGTGCTCCGGTGGAGGGCCCCCTCGGCGGCCCTCACCCCGAGTGCATGGAAGTCATTAGTTAACATTGCAATACCCTTGTATAGGGAAGTATATTCTAACCGGGGATGCCCTCAAAAGTTCCAAAGGGTTTGGAATGTCTGGTTGGAGTCTGAGACAACAACTGCGGAACAGGAGAACCCTGTGGGATTGTCAGCCCAATCTAGCTCATAGACGACTCCCTCAATGGTTCCATCTGGGGCCATGGCACCTGAGCCACCCGACTGCCAGTAGACACCCGCTGATGGACCTTTGTTTTGGTAGACTGCCTACAGGGAATTAATAAACTTATGTCAAACACTGTAAAAAGTATTTCTCCTGTCAACTTTAGCAGCAAGCTCCGGGGTTTGTTTTTCCCTCTGTTCTTAGGGTCAGGCTGATAGAGTTAGGTTGTTATGCCTCACCTACTGTTTTACTGTTTTATGTTAGGCGAGCCCGGGAATGCCCAAAGGGCTCTGCTTTGTAAACTTTTATTTTGAAAATAATAAAAAGAATTTATATATAAAAAAAAAGATGGACACTTCATGGAGACGAGGAAATTGGGGACATCGCAGGCTTCGGTGTCAGGTAAGTGACACATAATGGGCTAGTATGCAATGGATAGTAGCCTATTATGCTTTACCTTTGCAGGGAAACAAAGAGGAAATAAAACCCGTCAGAGTTCACTTCCTCTTTAATACCTAAGAATAAAAGACTAGGAAGACACGATGGTTCAAATTTTGAGTGGGCTTTTACTACCACCTTTTCTTCCCAGCATTGGTGGGTGAATAGAATAGTAAAGAAACACTGGAAAGTGCTAAAAGGGGACCAGATTTTAGGCTCGGTGCTACCAAACAAACCTAACATAATATATAGAAGAAGGCAAACTTTAAAGGATAAATTAGCACCCAGTGCGGTTGATTTACCCCCCAAAAATCAGTATGTTTGGGGGTCTAAAGGGTTTTTTTCTCTGCAAAATCTGCAAAGTGTGTAAGACGTCTCAAACCATTAGGACATCTTCCGTTACATCCAAGGTAACAGCTAAGACATTTAGTATTAAAAATTTTATTAACTGTGGGGGTTATATACCCGCTTACCTGCCCATGCGGGTTACAGTATGTAGGTAGGACCCCTAGGGCACTTCACATCGGGATAGGGGAGCACCGGGGTAATATTAGGAGAGGATTCAGAGGTCATCGTGTGTCCAAACATTCCCGTTTATGTCACAATAGAGAGAGCTCCTTACTTAAAGTAATAGCAATAGAAAAATATACCCCACATTGGAGGGGCAATAACCTTAAAAGGCATATTTCCCGCGGTGAGACGTGATGGATATATGACCTCCAGTCTTATAGTCCTTTGGGCCTTAACATTGAGTGGGATATAAATTGCTTTATTGATAATAGTTCAATCCCAGATATTGAATACTTATTTACTCGCACATTTCTATTCTTCTTGTGCTTTTCTTGTACTTTCCAAAATATGGATCTTCCTTTCAGTAGAGATCTTTTAATAATGAATGTTTAATTAACCACTAGGCGCCCACGCTATATCCGAAAAAGACGGCTACAGCGCGGACGCCTATTGCCGGGAGGCCGTCCCTGGACGTCCTCCTGTTTACTTCCGCAATGCGCAGCCAGTCACAGATCGCTGTAAACGGCCAATCACAGCGGCTGTGTACAGCGCAATCGGCGTGCCCAATGAGAGATGATCTCATATGTAAACATATGAGATCATCTCTCATCACCGGCTCTCCCTCCTCACACAGACAGCATGTGAGGAGGAAGAGATTAGCAGCTGCAGCAGCCGCAAGTAAAATATCTCCCCAGTGTGCAACCTGTCAGTGCCATCTGTCCCCAGTGTGCCACCTGTCATTGCCATCTGTCCCCAGTGTGCCACCTGTCAGTGCCATCTGTCCTCAGTGTACCACCTGTCAGTGCCATCTGTCCCCAGTGCCACCTATCAGTGCCATCTGTCCCCAGTTCCATTTGCCCCAGTGCCACCTGTCAGTGCCATTTGCCCCAATGCCACTTGTCAGTGCCATCTGTGCTCAGTGCCACGTATAAGTGCCATCTGTCATCAGTGCCACGTATAAAGACATCTGTGATCAGTGCCACGTGTCATCAGTGCCACATAGTGCCATCTGTCATCAGTGCCATATCACTGTCACATGTCATCAGTGCCACATAGTGCCATCTGTCATCAGTGCCATATCACTGTCACATGTCATCAGTGCCACATATTAGTGCCATCTGTCATCAGTGCCACGTATCAGTGCCATCTATCATCAGTGGCACCTGTCAGTGTCATGTGCCATCTGTTATCAGTGTCACGTGTCATCAATGCCACGTATCAGTACCATCTGTCATCAGTGCCAGTGCCACATATTAGTGCCATCTGTCATCAGCGCCACATATTAGTGCCATCTGTCATCAATGCCACGTATCAGTACCATCTGTCATCAGTGCCACATATTAGTGCCATCTGTCATCAATGCCACGTATCAGTACCATCTGTCATTAGTGTCAGTGCCACATATTAGTGCCATCTGTCATCAGTGTCACATGTTTCACTTTGAGAGGTTGCTTTGGAGTCGCCGTGGGATGGATCAGGAGGTCGGTGAGTGGAACGACTTGGTCGGCATACAGCAGAGTGTGGGGGGAATGGTTGGCTTTTTCACGGCTGGCGGACGCCGAGCTGGGGGGGGACTGATCGCGGTTTGTTGGTATTGTATTTCGTGGCTATGCAGATGGAAGGGATGGGGTCAGTATCGTCAAGTGAGCGGAAGCTGGCAGCGCTGGCCTTTTGGTTTAAATTACGGGGCGAAGTGGATGTTACGAAGGGCTTCTGGGTGTGGCAGGCCCTGAAGGGGTACCGGAAAGGTAATCTGCAGGGGGATGGGCGGAGGCCGGTGACTTTTGCTATTCTTCAGGCGATTTGCGATCAATTGGGGGGTTGTGTGCGTCGGGCTACGAGGAGCAGCTGTTCCCGAACGGCGTTCTCCCTAGCGTTTTTTGGAGCTTTTCGGGTAGGGGAATTGGTCAGTCCGGCAAAAAAGGTTGGGGGGGGTCTGTTGGGACAGGATGTGGCGTTGTGGGAGGATAGCGTGCTGTTGAAGCTCCGCAAGTCTAAGACGGACCAGCGGGAGAAGGGGGTGGATATTTGGTTGTATGCGTTGCCGGGTTCGGTGATATGTCCAGTGCGGGTGGTGACGGAGTTCATGAAGATTAGACCTGGGGGGGGATGGCCCGTTGCTGGTGCACGGGGATGGGACCTTCCTGTCCAGGTTTCCATTCGTGGCTGTATTTCAGAAGTGTCTACAGTCGGGGGGTTGGAAAGCTCGCAATTCGCTTCGCACTCCTTCCGCATCGGGGCGGCCACTGAGGCTGCCAGATGTGGGTTGGACGAGGCGGCGGTAAAAAGGATTGGGGGATGGGAGTCCAGGCGTTTCCGGTCTTATGTTCGGCCACATTTGTTGTAGGCTGGGTTTGCTTCATAATGTTGGGAAAATGGAGGTTGTTTCGTTTTTTGTTCTGTCATTTCAGATGGAGGTCTACCACGCCTCGTCTGGATTCTAGGGCACTCGTATGTTTTTTGGGGTGTGAGGAGAGCGGATGTCGGGCCGGAGGGAAGGCAGCTGGGGATTTCCCGTAGTGAGGCACGCATCAGGTGGTTGGGGATCCCGGGGATGAAGTGGAGCAGAGTGGTGCCGGAAATCCACCGGTACGCCAGCCTGGATAGGCCCCCCAACGTGCTGGTGCTCCATGTTGGGGGAAATGACTTGGGGGTTAGATCTACTCGGGATCAATAAATACTTTACTTCCTTGATTAGCTTTCATTGGCTGACAGCTGATCACATGGTAAAGGGCCGCTGTCATTGGCCCTTTGCCCAGATCTGTGATCAGCTAAGTCTGAAGGACTCTACGGTCATAGAGTGTGCCCCCTGTGTGGTCATGGGAGGACGTCCATGGATGCCCTCCCAGCACTGGAAGCCCACACTGTAGCCATCTTTCGGCTATAGGACGGGCAGAAGGCGGTAAAGCCTCCTGGTAGTAAAATAGACCCGGCAGACATATTACCTCATAACATGCTGGTATCCTTTCTCAGCACCAACCCGATAACTCAGGAGAAGACCAATTACTGACTGTCCCAGGTGGGGAACAAGGCGTGGTCAGTGATTAACCCCCCCAACCTGCTACAAACCTTCCACCACCCCCCAGTTCCCTCCTGAATGGCAGATACATTCCATCCCCCACCGACAGGGGCCAATCGTCACAGCACTCCATCACCCGACCACAATCACAGCTCCATCTCCTCATCAGCATCTCCTGTAACCTTCAGCACATTGGCTCCATCACTAAAGATATGTGGACCTTTGTTGGAGGAGATGGGATAGACAACTGAGGAGGAAGACTTCCATTGGTCAGGATCTCCCAGCCAAGACTGCAGATCTACTGATTGAGTTGAAGTCATCTGCTGCCATCCCGGTGTAGCGCCGACTCCTGAAGAGCACGCGCTATGTGTGTTTTGTCATTTAATATTCCTGGAACCGCAGTTGGGTTTTGGGTTCAATTATACTAAATTCTGATCTCAGTACCAGTCTAGCTGGATTGCTGAATTGTGTTCTGCTTGACCATAGGTGAATGGTGTTATCTCTGGCGGGTGTTAGAACGCAGTCCAGTTAGGTGCATTGTGTGCAAATTCTTTCTCGGAACCAGCCCAGTGGGAGTGTCATCCTGCTGTGCATTCTGGGAGAGGGCACTTAAGGTGCTGACATCACGCGCTTCGGGGTTTCCGGTCCAGAAGTGCTTTCTGTCTGTTTGATCCTCCTGACCAGCTCCCAGGGCTCTAATGGCCTGGGGTGCGGATCCACCCAATTCCGAGTCTCGGGGCTGGCTGGCCCAAGGCAAATTAACTGGAAGGAGGATTCGGAGGTGGTCCGGTGCCGTCTCAGTTTGTGGAGAGGCCCAGTAACTGGAGAAGCATCCAGGGGAGGACTGTTCGGGAGAAGGCCACGCGGAAGGCTGGCTTCTCAGAAAGTGAGGCCCGAAACGGAAAAGACAGAAAAGAAAAAGTAGTGCAGGGCCGGGCATGACCGTGTGTTTAGGGGAGACAATGCAGGGGTTAATATGAGGAGATAAGAGAGAAGGGGACAGTGAGTAAAGTCCAAGGGGGGAGGGGTAATATATAAGGAGGAGGCGGGGCTGGGCTGGGGAACAGAAAGTTGTGGAGAAAGAAATGAGGGGGCAGTTTTTTGCTCTGCTCCTCCAACATGGCTGAGATGTCACTCGGATGAGGGTCTTTATGGATGACCAGGTGAGCGGATGGAGGCTGGGAGGTGAGGGTTGCTGTGCATGCAGAGTTGGCGGCCTCTGGCACTCTGTTTTCACCAGGGCCCTCATCTGGGGCCCCGCCCGTGAATCGCAGGACTACTACCTCCTCTGCCTGCATCGCTGCGCGGGGAGGAAGGCTCGGCGAGGGAGACTTATTAGTATGGCCGTCAGGCTGCTTATATAAAAAAAAGATTTTTAAGTGGGCGGAGCTCCGCGGGTGGGCGTGGCATATACGGGCGGCGCGAGATGGCGCAAGATGGCGGTGGAAGGACAAAGTTGACCTTTCAGGTCATAGTATGTGAGGGCATGTGTGGAACTGTGGCAGGAGGCGGAGCTTCGGGGGTGAGACAGGCACTACAACAGAGGGACTCCACGGCCCCCAGGACCTCTTTGCCTGGGGGGCTGATGACACCACCAGTCCTGATCTAGGACGACAGGTCGGTAAGCTGACAGTGTGCGAGGAGGAGGAGATGCAGGAATGCGAGCCAGCGATGGAGGAAAGCGAGGTGGCTGTTGGGGTTCCAGTCAGCCCGGTAAGTCAAACAATGTCTAAATGTTTTTCGTTTAAGTTGCATTGCAGGATTTGTTGGGGGGTTGGAAAGGGGGGTGCAATGTCGGTGGCAGTTGCTCCTCCGGGAACAGAGGTGGTGGATGCTGGCCCACAAGTGGCGGGCGGTGTGCCTACCAGTTTTGGGACAGTGGCACTGCGTTGGGGTTGTCAGGTAATGGTAGGAGGGAGATGGTAAGGATTGCAGATAAAAAACAAAAAAAAGTGAGATGTACGGGTGCTTTGAGGGTCCCCTGGGAACACAATTAAATAGGAATTCCGGGATACGATTTGAAAAGGTAAGTGTGTGGAGATCTTCTCGTTATGGCCCCTTTAAAAAGAAAAAAAAAAGGGGGGGATTTACATTTTAAGTGTATAGGGTCATGCAGGAAGATTAAATGGAAAAGGATGAAGGTAAGAGGAGGTACCGATTGGTTTTGTGGAAGGCGGTCGCCATTATGTGATTGTCATGGGGGGAAGAACCTGAACATGGTTCGGCGTTGTTCTGTTATATGTAGGCCATTGGTGGTGCACATGTTAAAAAGGGAGATCTGATTGGCTACGGGATGATGAGCAGTTTAGACTGCGCAGGTCGGTATGGCCGTCTCTTAATGGGGATCAAAGGATAGCGGCTTCTGGATGCGGTTTCTGTAGTAGTAGAAGCCCCCGAAGCAGTTCCTTTTGGCGGGGTATACTCCCATCTGGGCGGTCGCCCGAAAAGGAAGGGGGGTGGGTTGGCAGTGCAATGTGAGCTCCTGTCAGTTCAGTGGTTTTTGCGTTAAGCACGAATGTAAGGGGGTGGGGGGACCCATCCATTGTATTGTCTCTTCATGTGAGGACAATGTACAGCTGAGCCTAGTCACACAAGGGATGACTTTTGGAAGGGGGTGAAAAGGTTGCAGCCTTTCATAATTAGATAGCCGGATAAGGAAATGGCGAGGTTACTTGCCTCCGGGGTTTTTAATGTTGTCTGCAGCGGGGGTGGTGCCTGAGAAGGAACCAGACAAGTTTTGCCTCCTTTCCTCACTTATCTGTCAAAACAAAAAAAAAATAATGTTCTGTCAGAATCCGATGCGGTGCACTGTGTCCGATACTTCCCGTACACAGCTATAAGGTGGGTTGGGTGTGATGGAAAAGGGGCGCCTATGGTGAACTAGGAATCCGTGTTCCACTTGCTTCCAGTTTATTCGGAGAGCTTTGGCTGCTGGATAGATGCTGGCAAGAGGAGTTTTTTTACTTGGATCGATGCCGGCCCATGGGGTGCTCAATTTAGTGGGCCATGGTTAGATGTTTAGTTCTTTACCAGAGTGGGGGGGTAGAGACGTGTCAGTCCCTGATTCAATCATACATGGCTTGGACGTTTGTGTGTTGGGCCGCCTTCCTCCGATGTGTGTGCGATTATACTTTATACATTGCAGGGAGGTTCATTAGTGCCATTGGCTGCAAAACACAGGGGGCCGACGAGGGATATTGTACTATTTTGTTCTGGCATTGTGATTTGTTTCAGAGGTTATGGAGGGTCATCTGTCGGTGACCAAGTTGGAGGTACTATAGAAGGGGGTGTGTGAGGCCCAGGGATGGTGTGAGGTTGAGTTGAGGACATGACATTAGTTGCTGGGTAAGTTCAATTTCACCTGCCGGTTTTATTCCAATGAGCGGGTTTTGGCCGATGGCTGCCGTCTGCTACAGTGGGGGTTTCAGGCCCTGGATAATTTAAACAGTTAAATGCGGAACATCGGGAGGGTTAGAAGGTTTGGTACGAGTTCTTGGCCACATATAAAGGACGATAGGGGGATGCCAGGTCGATGGGAAGAGAGGTCACGAACACAGCGGGATAAACGGGTTTTGGGGAAAAAAAAAATTTCAGGGGCAATAGAGGGAGGAAATTTGGCCCCAATTTTGTTGGGTGGAAGTGGGGTGTTCATTCGTAAACTTGTGCTATTGGAATTTTTCCAGTGGTTGCGGCTATGGAGCTGGGGTAAGGGTCATGCAGGAACCTGACACATTTTGTGTTGCGTTAGGTGCAGTTGAACATTTTCTATATGCTATTCATCTTGCAGGCTTCGGAAACACGGGGGGCTTACTCCTTGCATCCATTTTCGGTGGGAGTTAGCCGGCCACAGAGGGGGAGGAGTTCCCTACTTGGGCTGTATAGGGGAGATGGCATTGGAGTCACCACGGGAGGTAACAGGGCGGTCAGCAAGTGAGTCCACATGGGTGGCTTACGTGAAGGTATGAAAAGTAGGGTGGGTTGTTCGGTGCAGGAGTCTGAGGTCAAACATGGCTGTGTGGGGGGTAAGGTTGTTGGTGGTACTGTGGTTCCAGGAACTTGGTAAACGGGGTCGGTATCTGCCATTGAGCGGAAACTGGTGGGTTTTTGGCTTTTGTTTAACCCGCGGTGAAGGGTGGATTGAAAAAAAAAAGAGTTTGGGTTGGACAATTAAAAAAAAAAAAAAGAAAGAATAAAAAAATGATCAAAGGGTTAGAGGGGTGGAGGTGCTGCTGTTTGTTACCAGGATTCAGGGTAATAAAAAAAAAGGGATAAAACGGTTAGGAAGTTTCTAGGGTTTGGAACAGATGGCATGGGAGGCAGTTCATGTGGCACAAGGCTGGGAAGTATTGGTCGAGGTTCCAGTTCAGGTGGATGTTCTGAAAATACCGCTGGGATGCAAGGTTGGATGGTGCAGAATACGCTTCACGCTCCTTCTGCATCGGGCGGCTGTAGAAGCTGCCAGATGTGGGTTGGATGAGGCGGTGGTAAGGATGAATGGTAGGTGGGAAGCAAAGCGATTACGCACTTACCTATGCCTTCATGTGGTGGTGGAATAAATAATAAAAAATAAATAAAATAAAGTAAAATAAAACATGAGTGGGGGAGTAGTCTGTACATACAAGCTGTGTTGTTTGTGGTATGGGGGTACATTGGTTTACTTTAAAGTTTAAAGTTGGTGCTGCCCTTGTTTAGCGTTTTTTTCCTCCAGATGGAGGACTTATACGCCTTGTCTGGATTTTCTTTGTTATCTGTATGTTTGTTGGGGGGGCCAGAAGAGCAGATGTGAGATCGGTTGGCAGACAGTTGGGTAGTTAGAGGAGGGAGGCATGTGTTCACTGGCTAGGTGTATGGGGGTTGAGGTGCAGCAAGGTGATATGGGAAGTGGAACGTTAGGCGCAGCAGGATAAACCGCCGGTCATTTGGGTTATGCATGCAAGGGGTAATGCTTTTGGGTTCGAATGATCAGGGAGCTGATCTCGGACGTTAAGTCAGATATTTTACGACTTTGTACAGTTGTCTAACACTCAGGTGGTGGGGAGGTTGTGGCTCAGGATGGGGGGCCTGGTGATCAGGCAAGTGGAGGTGGAAACTAATGTGGGCCTGTAATTGAGGGTGTTAGAATACACCTCTAGGTAGTGGGGATTGTTTTCTGGGTTTTGGGGCTGCAAGATGGGATCCAGCGGGCCCCGGGGGTGTGGGGAGCCCTTAAGGGTAAGGTGTCATCCTTGCGGGCTGTGTTTTGTTGGTCTTTGACGGTGTCAGTAAACATATGTGATGCAAAAGGGGTGGGGGGCTCATCGGTAGTATGTGCCCCTCCGGTGTATTCCAGCGAAAGATTAGCTGGAATACTGTAATGGTTGCACTGCAGGAAGGGGGTTGTCTCTGAGCTGATTATCCGCTGGAGGCCTATCGTGTGGAAAAAGGTCCCACAGTGTATTGGTGGAATATGTGTTGGAGTTCGGGGGGCCATCAAAGACCAACAGACTGGAGTTGAACAAGTTATTACGGAGATGATATTTTGGTATATATTTGATATTGGAGTTATTTATATGGTGTGAATAATAAATAGGCTGCTATGGCCATTTATACTCCAAAATGAAGGTGTGGTCTCATCATTGTAGAAGGGTAAGAAATGGGGATGTTGGAGTACAAGTGGTATAGCAGTAAGAGGCAGGTTGGGTACCTCTGAACTACACTGGTCAAGAGCCTGGAGACATAGTTGAAAGACCCCAAGTGAATCTGGTCTCATATGGTATCGCCGGACCGGCTGCGAGATACTGGTACCGTACGAGGGTTCTCTAAGTTTGTCTACATCCTTCAGTTATTCAAGTGTTCTACACCAAGTCTGTGGCAGAGACTTTATTGAAGTGTTCGCTTTGTCTGAGCAATCTATCGGCTGCTGGCCTGGTGAGAGGAGGACTATCCGATAAGGGTGAGGATCCAGTTGTGAATGGCTATTCTCTGGATTTCCTAATGTGAGAGACTCTTTTCTATTTGACTAAGTTCCAAGAGTACCTGGACTTTCCACCTAAACCCTCCAACCCTTATTGGAGAGACGGTGTTTTGTTGATTCCTTCTTGCACATAAAAATCCCTCAAGCGGATCTGGTGTCGGTCTCTGCAGTTCTTGGGCCATCTACCTCGGGAAATCCCTAGACATACACGAGGTCAAGAATAGTGATGGACGAACTTCCGATGGGACGTTTCGCGAACGTGGACCGCGAACGCAGCCGATAGTTCGCGAACCGGAACGTTCGCGGCTGGCCCCATTGACTTCAATGGGAGGCGAACGTCGCAAACCTACAGGTCAAATTTGCAGCCACAAAATAATTAATAGCTGTGCAAACATAGTCCCACCACATGGCCAATGACATAACACATGTATGAGGTGAATCTGGAATCGACAACTACAAGCATTCTTTTTTTATATGTGAAATTGTTGTGACAATTCAGGACTGTGGAGCGCATGAAGGCAATGGAGGAGAGGGAAGGTCAGGGTAGGCAAAGAAGAGGGTGCAGGAGATGATCACCAGCAGCGTGACATACAGCAATGACACCTGCACCGTGATAGAGTGATCTGACACCAGCACCGTGATAGAGAGCACTGACATCAGCAGCGTGACATAAAGCACTAACACCAGCACCGTGATATACAGCACTGACAGCAGCACCGTGACAGAGAGCACTGACATCAGCAGCGTGACATACAGCAATGACACCTGCACCGTGATAGAGTCATCTAACAACAGCACCGTGATAGAGAGCACTGACATCAGCAGCATGACATAAAGCACTGACAGCAGCACCGTGATAGAGAGTACTGACATCAGCAGCGTGACATAAAGCACTATCACCTGCACCGTGATATACAGCACTGACACCTGCACCGTAAGCAGCCCCAGGAGGAAGTCAGCATAGCACAGGGATGGTGGGAGCCCCTCATAATAAGCAGCCCCAGGAGGAAGTCAGCACAGCACAGGGATGGTGGGAGCCCCTCATAATAAGCAGCCCCAGGAGGATGTCAGCATAGCACAGGGATGGTGGGAGCCCCTCATAATAAGCAGCCCCAGGAGTATGTCAGCATAGCACAGGGATGGTGGGAGCCCCTCATAATAAGCAGCCCCAGGAGGATGTCAGCATAGCACAGGGATGGTGGGAGCCCCTCATAATAAGCAGCCCCAGGAGGAAGTCAGCACAGCACAGGGATGGTGGGAGCCCCTCATAATAAGCATAGCACAGGGATGGTGGGAGCCCTCATAATAAGCAGCCCCAGGAGGATGTCAGCATAGCACAGGGATGGTGGGAGCCCTCATAATAAGCAGGCCCAGGAGGAAGTCAGCACAGCACAGGGATGGTGGGAGCCCCTCATAATAAGCATCCCCAGTATAAATATGACACCACTCAACCTCTTCAAAGAGGAGGGTACGGGCATATAGTACGGTGTGCTTTTTTTGGACAAGGAAGTGAGCCAAATGAAGAAAGAAGGTCTGTGTGCTCGATTAAAAAAATTGTTTATCGACATATACATGGTCTACTGGTCACATGTGTTGAATTCCTCCGAGATCCATGCTTCATTCATTTTTAGAAATGTGAGGTAGTTAACACTGTCGTGAGCTAGGCGAGTACGCTTATCGGTCACGATCCCCCCTGCTGCGCTGAACGTCCTTTCGGACAGGACACTGGATGAGGGGCAAGCCAACTTTTCGATTGCAAATTGGGCAAGCTCTGGCCAGAGGTCAAGCCTGCCCACCCAGTAGTCCAGGGGTTCATCACTCCTCAGAGCGTCCACATCGGCCGTTAACCCGATGTAGTCGGACACCTGACGGTCTAGGCGTTCCCTGATGCTGGATCCGGATGACACCTGTCGATGGGTCGGCAGAAAGAATGACCTCATATCCGAAGTCACCAACACATCTTCAAACCGGCCTCTTCTTGCAGGCGCTGTTGGATTGGTACCCGCAACTCCTTCTCTGGGAGTGGGAATTGCTGCTCTGCCAGCGCATGCAAAAGCAGAATGCAGCATTTCTCGAAGCAAGGCCTGGAAGTGCTCCATTCTGACAGCCCTCTGTGACGGCGGTAACATTTCCGCCATTTTGTGTTTGTACCAGGGATCTAAGTAAGTTGCCACCCAGAACTGGTCCTTGACCTTTATGCTTTTTATACGGGGGTCCCTATTAAAACACTGGAGCATGAAGGCCCCCATTTGCACTAAACTGGAAGCGGTGTGGTGGCCTGGCTCCTGCTCATCATCCAGGATAATGTCGTCCTCTTCATTCTCCTCTCCCCATCCACACACAACAGGGATCCCAGAAAGGTTTAAAGCATGCTCTTCTTGCTCCTCCTCATCCGCCCCGGCACCATCCTCCTGTGACTCCTCTTCAGACTCCTGTTGTTCACCTGTCTCAGATAGAGTAGCCCCCCCTGGGAATTCATTCAGCATTGCGACTTCCTCATTTTCCCGCTCCTGCTCCTCCACAGCCTGATCAATGACACGACGCAATGCACGCTCCATAAAGAAGGCATAAGGTACCATGTCACTGATGGCGCCATGGCTGCGACTGACCAGATTGGTGATCTCCTCAAATGGCCACAGAAGTCTGCATGCGTCGCGCATGAGCAGCCACTGGAGCGGTGAAAAAAAACCCAGCTCCCCAGAACCTGTTCTGCCGCAGAGTTCATACAGGTAGACGTTAACTGCACGTTTCTGCTGGAGCAGCCTATCAAGCATATAGAAGGTTGAGTCCCATCGCGTCAGGCAATCGCAAAAAAGACGTCTGACCGGCAGATTGTGTCGCTGCTGAATGTCAGCAAGGCGAGCCATGGCCGTGTAAGATCTTCTGAAATGGGCTGAGATTTTCCTTGCCTGCCGAAAGATGTCCTGGACCTCAGGGTATTTGACAACGAATCGCTGCGCGACCAAGTTTAAGACGTGTGCCATGCATGGCACGTGCGTGATTTTGCCCTGTTTCAATGCGCTAAGCAGATTGGCACCGTTGTCACACACCACTTTACCAACTGTCAAATTGAGCAGTGCCGGGCCAGTGTGGCTCTTGGCTTCCAGGCACAACAGACGCAGCACGGCATGGCAACGTCTCACCTGGCATGTCGAATAGGTTCTGGGGAGCTTGGGCGACGCAGCGGAAGAGACGCTAGCAGTGGAGAAGGAGGAGTCAGCCGAGGAGGAGAGGGAGGAGGATGGAGTAGGAGGAGGAGGAGAAGAGTCAGGCCTGCATGCAATCCTTGATGGTAAAACCAAATCTACAAGGGTGCCACGGGTTACATGCTTGACGGCCGTCAGAAGGTTCACCCAGTGGGCAGTAAAAGTGGTATACCTTCCCTGCCCGTGTTTGCTAGACCATGTGTCTGTGGTCAGATGTATCTTGGCACCGACACTGTGTGCCAGAGATACATTCACTTGCCGCTGAACATGGCCATATAGCTCTGGGATGCCCTTCTCTGAGAAATACTTCCTTCCTGGGACCTTCCATTGCGGTGTTCCAATAGCCACAAATGTGCGAAAGGCCTCCGAGTCCACCAGTTTATATGGCAAGAGTTGACGGGCTATGAGTTCTGACAAGCCAGCCGTCAACCGTTGGGCAAGAGGGTTATCCGGCGTCATCATTTTTTTACGCTCGAACATTAAGCCCACGGAAGCCTGCCTTTTTGCAGAAAAACATGAGCTTGGCGTGATGGAAGGTGGAGTGGAGGACAATTGTGAGGAGAGAGGAGAAGGAGAAGTAGAAGACGAGGCTGGACGGTGAGAGCCTGCAGTGTGGCTTTGTGTGTTCCGTTGCTCCCACTGGGCTCGGTGATGGCTGCTCATGTGCCTTCTTAAGGCGGTTGTCCCTAGGTGAGTGTTGGGCTTACCGCGACTAATGCGTTGACTGCAAAGATTGCAGATTGCAACACTATTGTCAGCAGCGGACACGTTAAAAAAAGCCCACACTGCGGAGCCATGTGCCGGTGTCCTGGGAGCGCCAGATGTGACCGTACATGGTCGATGACTCGCTCCTGATACATTTGCAGTCTGCTTTGTCCCTCCTGTGCAACGTAAGTTATTCCTGCTTCTCCTCCCTATCTGCTGGTCCATATCTCCCTCTGAACTCCCCTCCTCTTCCTCTCTTGTGGGCACCCACGTGACATCACTAGACACGTCATCATCGACGTCACCTTCCCCACCGCTATAAGTAGAGATCTCGGAGTAGGCAGCAACACCGGGGACCAACCTCCTCCTTGGGCTGATCTGGGTACTGTCGTCAGACTGCTGAGTAGCGGTTGTTGCTACCTCCTCTTCCTGATCCAATACCAAGAGTGGCTGCACATCAGAAATGTCTTGATATGGATCGGAAAATAATTCCTGTGACTCAAGCGGAGGGTATGTGGTGGTGGTGGTGTTGTTGGTGGTAGTGTCTTTGGGGGTGCACATAGCAGAGAGTGAAGAAGAGGGTGCAGATCGAGAGGATGAGGAGGGTGCAGAAGAGTAAGGCTGAGCGAGCCACTCAACCAAGTCTGGTGCATCCTTTAAAGTAATTGAACGCACCTTCTACAACTTCCCACTTTGGCTCAAGGCTGTTGCTCCTGCCCTACCCCTACCACCCCTGCGGAAGGGCCTGCCTCTTCCTCTGCCTGTCATTTTTTAAATGACCCTGTGACAAAACTCTTAGTCCCTATACCAATGAAGGACTGCTGCAGTATAGGGCAGCGGTCAGCAGTAGTGCACCTCAACCCTATGTATTGTGGACCTATACCAGTCCTTATAGAATAGCAGACTGTACCTCACTCAACCCTATGTACTGTAGCACCCTAGATCAAGTTACCAGTCCTTATAAGGACCTTTTGTGGAACAAGTGAGTTGTGACTGATTAGCAGACTGCAGCAGAAGGGCAGCAGTCAAGTATAATATTCTTTCTATATTTGGAAGAAAGAATATTATACGTGTACAAGCCTATTACCATACCACTGATACCAGTCCTGAAAATAACCTTTGTGGACCTAATAGTAACAGCTACTGTTTAAACTGACCCTCACTGCCTCACACACAGCTTCCTGCCTGTCCCTATATAAACTGACAAAACAGAGGCTGCTGGAACAATAACTGGAATAGCACTTTTGTGGACCTGATAGTAACAGCTAATGACTAAACTAACTGTCCCTGCAGCACACACCGTCCTGTCCCTTTCTCTACACTGACAAAAGACACTCAGGCTGCTGCAACAATCACTAGCACAGCACTGCCTCAAACCTATATCCTGAACTACACCTAACACCTATACCAGTCCTGAAAAGAACTTTTGTGTACCAAATAGCTAGCGATTTGGGTCACTGCAATCTCTCCCTGCTCCACACAGCAACCTCTCCCTATAGTGACAGAAGAAAGAATGTAAAATGGCCGCCGGATCGGGTCTATTTATAAGTTAGGGGGAATGTCCAAGTGTCCATGTGCTGTCATGTCTCAATTGGCTGTCCTGTACCCCATGATGGATGTGTCATCATAGGTCAAAGTTCTTTTACACAGTAAACACGGAAGTCCGCCGGGCGAACAGCGACAATAGTCCGCCGATTGGGCGGACCGTGAACAGCCGAAATTCGCCGCGAAACGACCGCCGGGCGAACCGTTCGGCCATCACTAATCAAGAAGGTAACGGTAAGCCCAAATCAAATCCTTCCGGGGTCAGAGCTACACCTGATTGAGGTGTGAAATGTTTTACACTCGTATTATCTGAGAGTGATAGTGAAGGGGAAATGAGGAAGATATAGACGGCCCCTATAAAGCTGCCAGTCCCTCGGGCACCTGCCTCGGTAATCCTTGTGGGTAATCCGGCTCTATCCGTATGACTTGTGTTATTGCAGCCAAATACATCAACTTTGTGTTCCTTTGTCTGTGAAATGTTCTAATGATATGAAGGAGAATTCCTGACACAACGTTCCCTCATCTTATTACATGTCCTTTATGTAGCGCCGGTACTCCTAACGAGTACGCTCTATGTGTTTAAATTTAGTTTTTTGCTCAAAACTGTAGTAAGTTTTGGGGTTAATTGTGCTAAATTGTACTTTGCCATCAGTTTGGCTGGGCTGTATAGAAGTTGTGCCTGGTCATAGGTGGGGTGGTACACCTGTGGGAGGCTATAGAACGCAGTCTGGATGGACGCATTGGGTACCAATCTCTATCTGGGAGCCAATCAGTGGGCGCGTTTGTCTCACTGCGTAATTCGGGAAAAGGTACTTAAGGTGCGGGTTCTGGGTCCAGAAGTTGTTGCTGACTCCGTGGTCATGGTCCTCCTGACCAGCCCCCGGGGCCCTCATGGCCTGGGGTGCAGATCCATCTATTTCCGAGCCTCAGAACTTGCTAGTTTGAGGCGCAGTAACTGGAAGGAGGATTCTAAGGTGTTCCGGTGCCGTCTCGGGTTTGGAGAGGCCCAGCAACTCTACACGCGACCAGGGGAGGACTCTTCAGTAAGAGGGCCACACACAAGGCTGGCTGCTCGGTAAGAGCCTGGAAGCTGAGCTGCCATGGACATCGATTAACTCCACAATTCTTACGGTATTGCCAGACCGGCTAAAAGATTCTGGTACAGCAAGAAAAGTTCCTACTTCTACTCTTCCAGTTCTAACAAAGTTTCCAACCAAGTCTGTCTGAGAGACTTTTAAACCTGGAATTACCTGTTGGCTGCTAAACCCAAAACTTAAGGATTTATCCAACAGATAAAGAATCCAGTTGCTGTTCCCTGGATTGTGTACAGAGAGAGAGACTTTTATTGAAGTCAGCAGTTCCAAATACCTGAGCTAAACTTTACCCCGATACCCCGATACCCCCTACTCCCAACTTAGAGACTGAGCTTGTTCAATCGTTTTATGCAAAATAAAAATCCAAACAAGGAATTCAAGTGTCGGTCTCTACAGTTACTGGGTTATCAACCCTGGGAACCCCTAGACAAGGACAGCGAGTACGAAACCCTGGGAACCCCTGGACAAGGACAACGAGTAGGGAACCCCTAGACAAGGACAATGAGTACGAAACCCTGGGAACCCCTAGACAAGGACAACGAGTACGAAACCCTGGGAACCCCTAGACAAGGATGAGTACGAAACCCTGGGAACCCCTAGACAAGGACAACGAGTACGAAACACTGGGAACCCCTAGACAAGGACAACGAGTACGAAACCCTGGGAACCCCTAGACAAGGACAACGAGTACGAAACCCTGGGAACCCCTAGACAAGGACAACGAGTACAAAGCCCTGGGAAACCCTAGACAAGGATAATGAGTACGAAGCCCTGGGAACCCCTAGACAAGGACGAGTACGAAACCCTGGGAACCCCTAGACAAGGACAAGGAGTACAAACCCTGGGAACCCATAGACAAGGATAATGAGTACGAAACCCTGGGAACCCCTAGACAAGGACAACGAGTACAAACCCTGGGAACCCCTAGACAAGGATAATGAGTACGAAACCCTGGGAACCCCTAGACAAGGATAACGAGTATGAAACCCTGTGAACCCCTAGACAAGGACAACGAGTACAAACCCTGGGAACCCCTAGACAAGGATAATGAGTACGAAACCCTGGGAACCCCTAGACAAGGACAAGGAGTATGAAACCCTGGGAACCCCTAGACAAGGACAAGGAGTACGAAACCTTGGGAAGCCCTAGACAAGGACAATGAGTACGAAACCCTGGGAACCCCTAGACAAGGACAATGAGTACAAAACCCTGGGAACCCCTGGACAAGGACAACGAGTACGAAACCCTGGGAACCCCTGGACAAGGACAACGAGTACGAAACCCTGGGAACCCCTAGACAAGGACAACGAGTATGAAACCCTGGGAACCCCTAGACAAGGAAAACGAGTACGAAACCCTGGGAACCCCTGGACAAGGACAACGAGTACGAAACCCTGGGAACCCCTAGACAAGGACAATGAGTACGAAACACTGGGAACCCCTAGACAAGGACAACGAGTACGAAACCAGGGGAACCCCTAGACAAGGACAACGAGTACGAAACCCTGGGAACCCCTAGACAAGGACAAGGAGTATGAAACCCTGGGAACCCATAGACAAAGGCAACATGTATGAAACCCTGGGATCCCATAGACAAGGACAACGAGTACGAAACCCTGGGAACCCCTAGACAAGGACAACGAGTACGAAACCCTGGGAACCCCTAGACAAGGAAAACGAGTACTAAAAACCCTGGGAACCCCTAGATAAGGAAAACGAGTATGAAACCCTGGGAACCCCTAGACAAGGATAATGAGTACGAAACCCTGGGAACCCCTAGACAAGGACAAGGAGTACGAAACCATGGGAACCCCTGCACAAGGACAACGAGTACGAAACCCTGGGAACCCCTAGACAAGGACAACGAGTATGAAACCCTGGGAACCCCAGACAAGGAAAACGAGTACGAAACCATGGGAACCCCTTGACAAGGATAACGAGTACGAAACCCTGGGAACCCCTAGACAAGGACAACGAGTACGAAACCATGGGAATCCCTAGACAAGGATAACTAGCACGAAACACTGGGAACCCTTAGACAAGAACAACGAGTACAAAACCCTGGGAAGCCCTAGACAAGGACAACGAGTACGAAGCCCTGGGAACCCCTAGACAAGGACAACGAGTACGAAACCCTGGGAACCCCTAGACAAGGACAACGAGTACGAAACCCTGGTAACCCCTAGACAAGGACAATGTATACGAAACCCTGGGAACCCCTAGACAAGGACAACAAGTACGAAACCCTGGGAACCCCTAGACAAGGACAATGAGTACGAAACCCTGGGAACCCCTAGACAAGGACAACGAGTACAAAACCCTGGGAACCCCTGGACAAGGACAACGAGTAGGAAACCCTGGGAACCCCTGGACAAGGACAACGAGTACGAAACCCTGGGAACCCCTAGACAAGGACAAGGAGTATGAAACCCTGGGAACCCCTAGACAAGGAAAACGAGTACGAAACCCTGGGAACCCCTAGACAAGGACAATGAGTACAAAACACTGGGAACCCCTAGACAAGGACAATGAGTACAAAACACTGGGAACCCCTAGACAAGGACAACGAGTACGAAACCCGGGGAACCCCTAGACAAGGACAACGAGTATGAAACCCTGGGAACCCCTAGACAAGGACAACGAGTACGAAACCCTGGGAACCCCTAGACAAGGACAATGAGTACAAAACCCTGGGAACACTGCAATCTCTCCCTGCTCCACACAGCAACCTCTCCCTATAGTGACAGAAGAAAGAATGTAAAATGGCCGCCGGATCGGGTCTATTTATAAGTTAGGGGGAATGTCCAAGTGTCCATGTGCTGTCATGTCTCAATTGGCTGTCCTGTACCCCATGATGGATGTGTCATCATAGGTCAAAGTTCTTTTACACAGTAAACACGGAAGTCCGCCGGGCGAACAGCGACAATAGTCCGCCGATTGGGCGGACCGTGAACAGCCGAAATTCGCCGCGAAACGACCGCCGGGCGAACCGTTCGGCCATCACTAATCAAGAAGGTAACGGTAAGCCCAAATCAAATCCTTCGGGGGTCAGAGCTACACCTGATTGAGGTGTGAAATGTTTTACACTCGTATTATCTGAGAGTGATAGTGAAGGGGAAATGAGGAAGATATAGACGGCCCCTATAAAGCTGCCAGTCCCTCGGGCACCTGCCTGGGGCACCTTGTGGGTAATCCGGCTCTATCCGTATGACTTGTGTTATTGCAGCCAAATACATCAACTTTGTGTTCCTTTGTCTGTGAAATGTTCTAATGATATGAAGGAGAATTCCTGACACAACGTTCCCTCATCTTATTACATGTCCTTTATGTAGCGCCGGTACTCCTAACGAGTACGCTCTATGTGTTTAAATTTAGTTTTTTGCTCAAAACTGTAGTAAATTTTGGGGTTAATTGTGCTAAATTGTACTTTGCCATCAGTTTGGCTGGGCTCTATAGAAGTTGTGCCTGGTCATAGGTGGGGTTGTACACTTGTGGGAGGCTATAGAACGCAGTCTGGATGGACGCATTGGGTACCAATCTCTATCTGGGAGCCAATCAGTGGGCGCGTTTGTCTCACTGCGTAATTCGGGAAAAGGTACTTAAGGTGCGGGTTCTGGGTCCAGAAGTTGTTGCTGACTCCGTGGTCATGGTCCTCCTGACCAGCCCCCGGGGCCCTCATGGCCTGGGGTGCAGATCCATCTATTTCCGAGCCTCAGAACTTGCTAGTTTGAGGCGCAGTAACTGGAAGGAGGATTTTCAGGAAGGAGGTGTTCCGGTGCCGTCTCGGGTTTGGAGAGGCCCAGCAACTCTACACGCGACCAGGGGAGGACTCTTCAGTAAGAGGGCCACACACAAGGCTGGCTGCTCGGTAAGAGCCTGGAAGCTGAGCTGCCATGGACATCGATTAACTCCACAATTCTTACGGTATTGCCAGACCGGCTAAAAGATTCTGGTACAGCAAGAAAAGTTCCTACTTCTACTCTTCCAGTTCTAACAAAGTTTCCAACCAAGTCTGTCTGAGAGACTTTTAAACCTGGAATTACCTGTTGGCTGCTAAACCCAAAACTTAAGGATTTATCCAACAGATAAAGAATCCAGTTGCTGTTCCCTGGATTGTGTACAGAGAGAGAGACTTTTATTGAAGTCAGCAGTTCCAAGTACCTGAGCTAAACTTTACCCCGATACCCCGATACCCCCTACTCCCAACTTAGAGACTGAGCTTGTTCAATCGTTTTATGCAAAATAAAAATCCAAACAAGGAATTCAAGTGTCGGTCTCTACAGTTACTGGGTTATCAACCCTGGGAACCCCTAGACAGGGACAACGAGTACGAAACCCTGGGAACCCCTGGAGAAGGACAACGAGTAGGGAACCCCTAGACAAGGACAATGAGTACGAAACCCTGGGAACCCCTAGACAAGAACAACGAGTACGAAACCCTGGGAACCCCTAGACAAGGATGAGTACGAAACCCTGGGAACCCCTAGACAAGGACAACGAGTACGAAACACTGGGAACCCCTAGACAAGGACAACGAGTACGAAACCCTGGGAACCCCTAGACAAGGACAACGAGTACGAAACCCTGGGAACCCCTAGACAAGGACAACGAGTACAAAGCCCTGGGAAACCCTAGACAAGGATAATGAGTACGAAGCCCTGGGAACCCCTAGACAAGGACGAGTACGAAACCCTGGGAACCCCTAGACAAGGACAAGGAGTACAAACCCTGGGAACCCCTAGACAAGGATAATGAGTACGAAACCCTGGGAACCCCTAGACAAGGACAACGAGTACAAACCCTGGGAACCCCTAGACAAGGATAATGAGTACGAAACCCTGGGAACCCCTAGACAAGGATAACGAGTATGAAACCCTGTGAACCCCTAGACAAGGACAACGAGTACAAACCCTGGGAACCCTTAGACAAGGATAATGAGTACAAAACCCTGGGAACCCCTAGACAAGGACAAGGAGTATGAAACCCTGGGAACCCCTAGACAAGGACAAGGAGTACGAAACCCCGGGAACCCCTAGACAAGGACAATGAGTACGAAACCTTGGGAAGCCCTAGACAAGGACAATGAGTACGAAACCCTGGGAACCCCTAGACAAGGACAATGAGTACAAAACCCTGGGAACCCCTGGACAAGGACAACGAGTACGAAACCCTGGGAACCCCTGGACAAGGACAACGAGTACGAAACCCTGGGAACCCCTAGACAAGGACAACGAGTATGAAACCCTGGGAACCCCTAGACAAGGAAAACGAGTACGAAACCCTGGGAACCCCTGGACAAGGACAACGAGTACGAAACCCTGGGAACCCCTAGACAAGGACAATGAGTACGAAACACTGGGAACCCCTAGACAAGGACAACGAGTACGAAACCAGGGGAACCCCTAGACAAGGACAACGAGTACGAAACCCTGGGAACCCCTAGACAAGGACAAGGAGTATGAAACCCTGGGAACCCATAGACAAAGGCAACATGTATGAAACCCTGGGATCCCATAGACAAGGACAACGAGTACGAAACCCTGGGAACCCCTAGACAAGGACAACGAGTACGAAACCCTGGGAACCCCTAGACAAGGACAACGAGTACTAAAAACCCTGGGAACCCCTAGATAAGGAAAACGAGTATGAAACCCTGGGAACCCCTAGACAAGGATAATGAGTACGAAACCCTGGGAACCCCTAGACAAGGACAAGGAGTACGAAACCATGGGAACACCTGCACAAGGACAACGAGTACGAAACCCTGGGAACCCCTAGACAAGGACAACGAGTATGAAACCCTGGGAACCCCAGACAAGGAAAACGAGTACGAAACCATGGGAACCCCTTGACAAGGATAACGAGTACGAAACCCTGGGAACCCCTAGACAAGGACAACGAGTACGAAACCATGGGAATCCCTAGACAAGGATAACTAGCACGAAACACTGGGAACCCTTAGACAAGAACAACGAGTACAAAACCCTGGGAACCCCTAGACAAGGACAACGAGTACGAAGCCCTGGGAACCCCTAGACAAGGACAACGAGTACGAAACCCTGGGAACCCCTAGACAAGGACAACGAGTACGAAACCATGGGAACCCCTTGACAAGGATAACGAGTACGAAACCCTGGGAACCCCTAGACAAGGACAACGAGTACGAAACCATGGGAATCCCTAGACAAGGACAACGAGTACGAAACCCTGGTAACCCCTAGACAAGGACAATGTATACGAAACCCTGGGAACCCCTAGACAAGGACAACAAGTACGAAACCCTGGGAACCCCTAGACAAGGACAATGAGTACGAAACCCTGGGAACCCCTAGACAAGGACAACGAGTACAAAACCCTGGGAACCCCTAGACAAGGACAACGAGTAGGAAACCCTGGGAACCCCTAGACAAGGACAACGAGTACGAAACCCTGGGAACCCCTAGACAAGGACAACGAGTACAAAACCCTGGGAACCCCTGGACAAGGACAACGAGTAGGAAACCCTGGGAACCCCTGGACAAGGACAACGAGTACGAAACCCTGGGAACCCCTAGACAAGGACAAGGAGTATGAAAGCCTGGGAACCCCTAGACAAGGAAAACGAGTACGAAACCCTGGGAACCCCTAGACAAGGACAATGAGTACAAAACACTGGGAACCCCTAGACAAGGACAATGAGTACAAAACACTGGGAACCCCTAGACAAGGACAACGAGTACGAAACCCGGGGAACCCCTAGACAAGGACAACGAGTATGAAACCCTGGGAACCCCTAGACAAGGACAAGCAGTATGAAACCCTGGGAACCCCTATACAAGGACAATGAGTACAAAACCCTGGGAACCCCTAGACAAAGACAACGAGTACAAAACCCTGGGAACCCCTAGACAAGGACAACGAGTACGAAACCCTGGGAAGCCCCTAGACAAGGACAACGAGTACGAAACCCTGGGAAGCCCTAGACAAGGACAACGAGTACGAAACCCTGGGAAGCCCTAGACAAGGACAACGAGTACGAAACCCTGGGAACCCCTAGATAAGGAAAACAAGTATGAAACCCTGGGAACCCCTAGACAAGGATAATGAGTACGAAACCCTGGGAACCCCTAGATAAGGAAAACGAGTACGAAACCCTGGGAACCCCTAGACAAGGACAAGGAGTATGAAACCCTCAGAACCCCTAGACAAGGACAAGGAGTACGAAACCCTAGGAACCCCTAGACAAGGACAATGCATACGAAACCCTGGGAACCCCTAGACAAGGACAAGGAGTATGAAACCCTGGGAACCCCTAGACAAGGACAACGAGTATGAAACCCTGGGAACCCCTAGACAAGGGCAACATGTATGAAACCCTGGGAACCCCTACACAAGGACAACGAGTACAAAACCCTGGGAACCCCTAGACAAGGACAACGAGTACGAAACCCTGGGAACCCCTAGACAAGGACAATGAATACGAAACCCTGGGAACCCCTAGACAAGGACAATGAGTACGAAACCCTGGGAACCCCTAGACCAGGACAACGAGTACGAAACCCTGGGAACCCCTAGACGAGGACAACGAGTACAAAACCCTGGGAACCCCTGCACAAGGACAACGAGTACGAAACCCTGGGAACCCCTAGACAAGGACAACGAGTATGAAACCCTGGGAACCCCTAGACAAGGATAACGAGTACGAAACCCTGGGAACCCCTAGACAAGGACAACGAGTACGAAACCATGGGAACCCCTAGACAAGGATAACTAGCATGAAACACTGGGAACCCCTTGACAAGAACAATGAGTACGAAACCCTGGGAAGCCCTAGACAAGGACAACGAGTACGAAACCCTGGGAACCCCTAGACAAGGACAACGAGTACGAAACCCTGGGAACCCCTAGACAAGGACAACGAGTACGAGCTGCAGGAGGTAATCGGTAAACCCAGAACAATTCATCAGCTCCTTCGGGGATTAGTACTACATTTATTTTCCCCAGATAGGGAGATTATTGTCAGGAATCCTCCCATGTATTATCTGTGTTCTTCCATATAAGAATAAATCTCAGCCTCGCCCTGATACTGAATGTACTTAATTGGTCCCACTGGTTAATGAGTGTCAGGGACTTTCACCATTGCACTGTCATTGTCTCTTCTGCTCTCAGCAATGGCGTCTGCAGATCTGAGGAAGGAGCTGGAATGTTCCGTCTGTCTGAACATTTATACAGATCCTGTAACCCTGAAATGTGGACATAACTTCTGCCGGGACTGTATTGGTCGTGTGTGGGGTACACAGGAGGGGTCTGGAGGTTATTCCTGTCCTGAATGCAGAGAAGAGTTCCAGGATCGGCCTTTACTGCACAGGAACATAACACTACGGAACATAGTGGAGAATTTCCTGTCCACCCATCCGGATCAGGAGGAGTCCGGGGTCTTCTGTACTTACTGTATTCACACTCCTGTACCTGCTGTCATATCCTGTCTGCATTGTGAAGCTTCTCTGTGTGACAATCACCTGAGAGTCCACAGCAAGTCACCAGAACACGTCTTATGTGACCCCACCACTTCCCTGGAGAACAGGAAATGCTCCGTCCATAAGAAGATCCTGGAGTATTACTGCACTGAGGATGAGACCTGTATCTGTATGTCTTGTTGTCTGATTGGAGATCACATCAACCATAAGAAGGAATCTCTGGATGAGGCCTCTGAGATGAAGAAGAAGAAACTGAGGAATGTTCTGCAGAAACTGATGACAGAGAGAGAGGAGATGGAGAAAAGAGTCCAGAGTCTGCAGGAACACGGGAGGAAAGTACAAGGAGAAGCAGATGATGAGACAGAGAGAGTCACTGTCCTGTTCAGAGACCTCAGGAGACGTCTGGAAGACCTGGAGAAGAGAGTCCTGAGGGAAATCTCCGGGCAGGCAGAGCGGATCTCCGGGATAATCAATGATCTGGTCCAGGATCTGGAGATAAAGAAGGAGGAGCTGTCCAGGAAGTTGCGTCACATTGAGGAGCTGTGTAACGTGACGGATCCACTGACTGTCCTACAGGAATCAGACACAGGTGACTTGTGTGATACTGAGGATGGAGATGATGAGGACAGAGAGAGACATGATAAACTCCTCCATGATGGGGGGGATCTGGATGTGGGGGGGATCTCACACACATTACACACAGGTTTATCTGATATCATGTCTGGGGTAAATGTAGAGAAATGTCCAGGCACACATGTCTATCCACATTCTACTACAAAGGGTGACGGTCACATCAATGCTGAACCATCCAGGAAACGCCTCAAACCCTCCCCCATCATACAACCATCCAGGGGACCTCCCCAACCCTCCCCCACCATACAACCATCCAGGGGACCTCCCCAACCCTCCCCCACCATACAACCATCCAGGGGACCTCCCCAACCCTCCCCCACCATACAACCATCCAGGGGACCTCTCCAACCCTCCCTCACCATACAACCATCCAGGGGACCTCCCCAACCCTCCCCCACCATACAACACTCACACCTCCAGGCTGGAGGACCAAATATTGGGGCTGTACAGCAAACATTGGGGGTGTCGGGGGTTACAGACATATTACTGGATGTGAGGACAGCTGGTAATAATCTACATATATCAGATGACGGGAAAACTGCAACCTGGTCATCATCACCTCAGAATCGCCCAGAAACACCAGAGAGGTTTGAGGATTATCAGGTGATGAGCAGTCAGAGGTTCTCCTCAGGGAGACATTACTGGGAAGTGGATGTCGAGGGGGCAGGGTACTGGATAGTCGGGATGTGTTACCCCAGTATAGACAGGAGAGGACGTCAGTCACGGATTGGAGATAATAAGAAGTCCTGGGGTTTGGAGGTGGGGAGGAGGTTGGAGGGGGTGTGGGGGTTGATTAATCAGCTCTCAGTGATACATGACAGTAATGAGACCCGAATACGCGGCGGTGTCTCCAGTAGGAGAGTCGGGATAGATCTGGATTATGAGGCCGGGCGGATCTCCTTTTATGATCTGTGTGACTCGATCCGACATCTCCACACCTTCACCACCACCTTCACTGAGCCCCTCCATGCTGGGGTATGGGTAGGGGTAGGTTGTATAAAGATATGTGGGGGGAATCAGAAGTGAGAGATCTGCCCAGAGACATCACAAGGTGGATGATCTGATTGGTGATTGGTGGAATACTCATCCAATAGGAGGAAGCAGAGGACAGGAAACATGAGGGATTTATTTATAAAGCTGCAGGTTCCGGGGCCGTCATCTTCATCCTAAACCTCACTTCACTACCTAGTGTGTCCCTGACCAGGAACAAGCATGCAGGAGGTCAGATTGTTCAGCCTTCACTGGCTGCATGCTTGTTCTGGGTCAGTGACACACTACATAGTGTAGCCAGGATCAGGATGACGGCCCCGGGGTCTCCACCATCACTGTGTATAGCAAAAAAAATTGGATGGAGTGGGGGAGGGTTAGAACCTCTTTTAGGTTTTTACTGAGATCCAGGGCTCCATTAGAGATCTTCCCTCACTTCCTGTGTCAATGACAACACCAGACAGGAAGTGAGGGGATCTCTCCAACAACAACACAAACAGATATAGAAATCCTTTTCTTTAGTAGAGATGGGGAGGATTACAACCCCTGTCAGATCTTTATTACTGTCTGTGTCCCTGTTGTAGATTTCCCTTCATTTCCTGTCTGATAAAATATTGTCACCAGGACAGGAAGTGAGGGGAAATCTCTCTAATGGAGCCCCGGATAGCAGTACAAACTTGACAGGGGTTCTAATCCTCCCCCACTTCATCCAAATCTAGAACAATAGGATTTGTCTAGACACACACTTTAATATCCACAATGAGAATTCCTACATTTCTGTCCTCACAGGTTCCTTTACATGACCAATCCATGGATCTGTGATTGATCCTCCCCTTAATGTGATTGGCTGTGATGATTATCACTATGAATAGCGCTAGCCTTGTTCATATTGGATATGATGTAGAGGGGGCGGGGATTGTGGATAGGTGACGGGGGAGGGGTATATAGTCTCAGGAGGTGGAAATCCTTGACTCTGTATATGGGAATATTGATTAATGATTGGATATAGATAGAATGATGGGAGGGATCACATGATTTACTAATGATGAGATGACATGACTAAGTGCTTATATGCTAATGTTAGGTTCTTTATATAATAACAGGTTCTCTGTCTAGAAGGACTTTACAGAAAGATGTTATTAGAGGAAATTGTTGTTCTCGGGATCCTTGGAAGGTCTTGTTGGGGAACATAGAGACAGTTGGTCTCCTTCTTCTACAATGAGGGATTTGGGGGTCTGGAGGTGGGACAAGCTGATAAGGTGTTCAGAGATAACAGAAATGAATGTCTCTTGTAATGAATGATGTGCTGCTTGTACAAATTCTTCAGTGAATGATTCCATCTGTAAAATGTTGACGTTCCCATCTCAGTATTTCCATGTGTAATCTGATCATCATCTCTATCCCCAATACTTCTATGTGTTATTGATGAAAATCTGCAGAACATTTTAATAAAAATCTGTTATTTTACAAAGAAAAGTTTATTGGGAAGAGAAGACAGCAGAGAGGACGGTGCGGTCCCTTCATCCAGAACACAGATTGTCAGGAAGGGTGTGTGGTGGTATCAAGCAAAATCAGGAGCATGAAATAACGGTATTATTACTAACAAATAAGACACACTTATATCACACCTATACCAAACATATAATATATACATTGTATACATCCCCCTACAGAATGTACAGGAAACACCCCTCCATCCTGAGCTCCTAATGGTTACAGGGTAAAAGGAGGCAGAGCTCTGCAGTACTGTGCAAGACCAGAGAGGTTGGTGCAGTTCCACATCTCACCTCTAGTTGTTACACATTCTTCAAACCAGTGACTGTATGATGAATTGCAATGTACACACAGAACTTAGAGCAATGTACACACGGAGTATAGAGCAATGTACACACGGAGTATAGAGCAATGTACACACGGAGTATAGAGCAATGTACACACGGAGCATAGAGCAATGTACACACAAAGTATAGAGCAATGTACACACAGAGCATAGAGCAATGTACACACGGAGCATAGAGCAATGTACACACGGAGCATAGAGCAATGTACACACGGAGCATAGAGCAATGTACACACAGAATATAGAGCAATGTACACACAGAATATAGAGCAATGTACACACAGAGCATAGAGCAATGTACACACAGAGTATAGAGCAATGTACACACAGAGTATAGAGCAATGTACACACAGAATATAGAGCAATGTACACACAGAGCATAGAGCAATGTACACACAGAGTATAGAGCAATGTACACACAGAGTATAGAGCAATGTACACACAGAGCATAGAGCAATGTACACACAGAGTATAGAGCAATGTACACACAGAGTATAGAGCAATGTATACACAGAGTATAGAACAATGTACACACAGAGCATAGAGCAATGTACACACAGAGTATAGAGCAATGTATACACAGAGCATAGAGCAATGTATACACAGAGTATAGAGCAATGTACACACAGAGTATAGAGCAATGTATACACAGAGCATAGAGCAATGTACACACAGAGTATAGAGCAATGTATACACAGAGCATAGAGCAATGTACACACAGAGTATAGAGCAATGTACACACAGAGTATAGAGCAATGTACACACAGAGCACACATGCACAAGGTACACGCAGAGTATAGAGCTCTTCCAGCGCCTCCTGCCCTCCAATCCCTTCCAGCTGACAGGCAGCAGCCCTTTACCCCAATCATCGTACACCACGTGTGAGGTGATCCTAATTGTTTTTATTATTGAAACTCGGACACATCCACTATTCAAAAGTATTGGGACACCTTTACACTCACATTAACCACTTCTGCCCCGCACCATTCGGCTGGCCAAAGACCAGAGCACTTTCTGCGATTCGGCGCTGCGTCACTTTAACTGACAATTGCGCGGTCGTGCGACGCGGCACCCAAACAAAACTGACGTCTTTTTTTCTCCACAAATAGAACTTTCTTTCGGTGGTATTTGAAAATCCAAGGGACGTACAGGTACGCCCATTTATATATATACATGCGGCGGTCGGCAAGCGGTTAATGGCCCCAGTCTTAGTCCGGAGGGTTCAATATTGATTTGGCCCTTTGCAGCTATAACAGCTTCACCTCTTCTGGCTCACAGTCTTTGCTCTAAATCATCCTAAAGGTGGTCTATGGGGTTGTCAGTACTCTGTGCAGGCCAGTCGGGTTCCTCCACCCCAAACTCTCTCATCCAGGCCTTTATGGACCTTATTTTGTGCATGGGTCCCAATCATTTGGTGGAGGGGGGATTATGGTGTGGGGGGCTGGAGGGGGGATTAGGGTGTGGGGATGGAGGTGGGATTATGGTGTGGGGCTGGAGGGGGGATGGAGGGGGGATTATGGTGTGGGGAGATAGGGGGGGGATTATGGTGTGGGGATGGAGGGGGGATTAGGGTGTGGGGATGGAGGTGGGATTATGGTGTGGGGGGATGGAGGGGGGATTATGGAGTGGGGGGATGGAGGGGGGATTATGGTGTGGGGATGGAGGGGGGATTATGGTGTGGGGGTGGAGGGGGGATTATGGTGTTGGGGTTGCTTTTCAGAAGTTAGGCTTGGCCCCCTTAGTTCCAGTGAAAGGAACTCTTAAGGCGTCAGCATACCAAGACATTTTGGACAATTTCATGCTCCCAACTTTGTGGGAACAGTTTGGGGGACGGCCCCTTCCTGTTCCAACATGACTGCCCACCAGCGCACAAAGCAAGGTCCATAAAGTCATGGATGAGCGAGTTTGGCAGGAACGTAACTGGCCTGCACAGAGTCCTGACCTCAACCTGATAGAACACCTTTGCGATGAATTAGAGTGCAGACTGCGAGCCGGGCCTTCTCGTCCAACATCAGTGACTGACCTCACAAATGCTCTTCTGGAAGAATGGTCAAACATTCCAATAGACACCCTCCTAAACCTTGTGGACGGCCTTCCCAGAAGAGGTGAAGCTGTTATAGCTGCAAAGGGCCAACTCAATATTGAACCCTCCGGACTAAGACTGGGGGGTCATTAAAGTTCATGTAAAGGCAGGCGTCCCAATACTTTTGGTAATATAGTGTAGTTTATACCCCCCAGGAGGACAGTCCCCTCATGGGGATATAAGCAGAGATAAGATAGGACATACAACCAGTAAAAACATGACAATGCAACACGGGAATTGCCCACCCTGCCCTCCTTTTCCTGGAAAACATGCCCACAACAAGTGTTGATCAGCCAGGGTATGCCCACCGGGGTGCCCAGAAACAGTTCCACAGCCCCGGATACATGAAGTACATCACACCCCCCATTTCTAAATGCCCCGCCCAGATCCAGCCCAGATCCAGGTTACAAAGCGGCACATCTTCAGCCCAAATAGTATAAAAAGTTACTAATATAAAGATGGGGGTAGTCGGGGCAAAATGGGCAAACGCTGCATTAAGCAGATCTGGAGGAGCAGCCGGGCAAGAAAAGTTCTCTATCCCCGGCTGGTGAAGGTGGGTCTCCACAATCTGTAAGACAACGTCCCCTCAGATGTACCCCTGTTCTGGGGGCTTCCTGGCTGCGTAATCCCAGTAGATACCCCCAGCCAGGCAAAGGGATTGGGGACCGGCTCTCCTCCATGCCCCGACTACTCCGAAAAGTAGATAAAATCTGCGGTCTCCTCCATGGGCCATAATCAGAGGGTAGAAGGTTAGCCCAGAGTCCCCTCCAAAAGTCCCTGTGCCGGTTGGGTCTGTCACAATGAGTCCTCCTATATTACCTTCCTTACTTGCTATTGTAGTTCTTCCCCCGGAGGAACCACTTGGTAGATCAGTCCTCCTCTTTTACCTCCCTCCAGTCCTTTATGTTGTAGTGTTCTCCCTGGAGGAACCACTTGGTAGATGAGTTCTTCTATCTTACTTTCCCTAAATACTTGCTATTGTAGTGCTCCCTCTGAAGGAACCACTTGGTAGATAGGTCCTCCTATCTTACACCCCTCCCCCCATTCAATATTTCCCATTGTAGTGCTCCCCCTGGAGGAACCACTTGGTAAATGGGTCCCCCATCTTTCCTCCCTTCATTATTTGCTATTGTTGTGCTTCCCTGGAGGAACCACTTGATAGATGGGCCCTCCTATCTTACCTCCCCTCAGTATTTGATATTTTAGTGCTCTCCCTGGTGGGATCACTGGATAGATGGGCCCTCCTATCTTACTTTCCTGAAATACTTGCTATTGTAATGCTCCCCCTTGAGGAACCACTTGGTAGATGGATCTTCCAAGCTTACCTCCCTTCAATGCTATTGTAATGCCCCCCATGGAGGAAGCACTTGGTAGATGGGTCTATCTTCACCCCCAGTGATGACCCGCTCTGGCTGTACCCAAGCTTACAGACACACCTGTGGCTTAAAACAAGCTTTATTAAAAAGCAAGATCCCTGCACAAAGGGTTTGTAAACCAAACAAAATGCTGTACAATAGTAAAGGTAACAGAAATTTCAATATCAAACCACTGCAAAGAACAACAGTGCTAGCCGGGCGTCCTACCTAAACGGCCCTGTCTACATCATTGGCCAGTGAGTCTATGTATATTCTACTGTAGTAAGAGCCCTGGTTCCCCAAATTCTAGAGAAGAACTCATACCACACACTCAGAGAGTCCCCCCCCCCCCCATCTCTCTCTTCCTTCTATCCAGACACGGTCTCCAAAAAAGGTGTGAGGTTGCTGTAGACAATCCGGTGCCCCCTTGTTCTTCCTTACAAGCTGTCCACTAAAGCTAGGGCTAAAGGAAACATGAAGTAGCCGGGTTGTGACGTTCTGCAAAGTGGCTTAAAAAGGCCACCAACTAACACTGCACTCTACCAAAGGTAGGTTGTAAAGGTCTTTGGTGCCCAAAGGAAGACAATATTAGCTTCACCACAAACAAATCCAATGTATCGAGAAACGAAATGTTTCTTGTGAACCTCTCTAACACAAGCTGAACACAAGATACAGGCAGTGGAAACTTCCACCATGGTGTGTCAGGCGGTGGGATGGGGTTATCATCCAATAACGCCGTGATGAGATGTAACTATGTAACCTGATCGTCATGGAATCCATTCATAGTGACAACAATCTCCTTGGAACAGTTCCCACCCATGGGGATCATTGGCCAGTCTGAACCGAACAAATCCGTCTTCTGACTCCGTTGTCTCCATTAAACTCTGTTTTGGGCAAAGGGCTCACTTACAGGTTTAGAGGGCTGCAGGGTGACCTCCACCTCCTTGTCTGTTGCCTTCTCCTGTTCCTCTTTTATCCAACTCTACATCATCAGTCCTGAGGGTTCCTTACGAGTTCCTTAAGGGTTTGCTGTGGTGGACCTGGAGAAGGTGACATCCATAGAATCAGACCGTAGCAGCCATCTTCCCCCCAGTCATTTTCTTCCTCTTAGAGCAGGGGTGTCCAAACTTTTTTCAAAGAGGGCCAGATTCGATGAAGTGAACATGTGTGAGGGCCGACCATTTTGCCTGACATTCTTTGAACCATTAAAATTCGGTCATTCGAGCACTCATACCTGGCCCAACAAAAATTCTTGTGCCTTTGTCGCGCTCGTTTGCCTGACACACAGACGAATGCTCTGTTCTTTAGGGGTACCGTTAAGTCTTAATGGTACCCCACACATTGGAAACATGGGGTGCTTTTGGTGCAGCGCAATGAAAAAAAAAAAAAAAAGCTCTGGGACTTCTTTCCCTGCATTTTTGTGGGTATGGAAGCCCATTGAAATGCATGGGCTGCCCTACACACAGCATGCAGCCATGCAGATGTGAGCCAAGGGCTTATTGGAGGGGCAGTAAAACTACATGGTTAAGCTGTTTTTACCACCCCCAACTTCTCCCCCTTTAGCTGCAGAGGGAGCAGCTGGGGGTGTACACATGCTGTGGCTGCAGCTGGAGGTATGCTCAGGGTGAATGGGCCTGCACTGCAACTACCCCGCAACTGTGTAGACTGCACAGTTGCGGTATAGTGATGCTACATTTACGGGCTTAAAACAGGTGGTGAGGAGGCAACATAATGCCTCTTTACCACCTTTCAAATGCCTCTGAAAAGCGATCTGTATATGGATTGCTTTTCAGAGGAGCAGCAATCCTGGCTGCTATCACACACACAAGCACCACAAAAGCAGTTCTGATGGTACAAGAATGGGGGGGGGTCTGGATTAAAAGTAACACACATGCATATACACACACATACAGACACATGCATACACATACAGACACATGCATATACTTACATACATACAGACACATACATACATACAGACACATGCACACACGTACATGCATACATACATACAGACATACACGCACATACATACACGCACATACAGACATACATACAGACACACATACAGACACACATACATGCACACACATACATGCACACACATACAGACATACATGGACACACACACACATGCAATCATACATGCACAGACACACACACACATGCGCGCACACACACACACACACACACACACGCACACACACACACACATATAGACACACATGCACACACATACATACAGACATGCACACACATGCACAGACACACATACATACAGACACACATGCACACACACACAGACACACGCACACATACATACAGACACACATGCACACACACACAGACACACATGCACACATACATACATACAGGCACACATGCACACATACATGCATACAGACACACATGCACACACATGCATACAGACACACATGCACACACACACATACAGACACACATGCACATACATACAGACAGACATGCACACATATACATACAGACACACATACAGACACACATGCACACACACACACATACACATAAATAAAGCCTTTTTAAAATGAATCTAGCTTGTAGTACAGTACCTTTCCATTCCATTTCCTCATTCAGCCGGGTACTGCACTGTAGGGGGAAGCAGAGAGCACAGCGCACTCCTCTGCACTTTACTTTCACATTTGAAGCCGACGGAGCTTCACACAGTGCCGGGGATCGGCTCATTTGACAGCCCTGATCCCGCAGCACACCAGGCGGGCCGTTCAAAACCGGACTGCGGGCCGCGATTGGCCCGCGGGCCGGACTTTGGACATGCCTGTCTTAGAGGATTGGCTGTGATTCGGTCGCTGGAACTTTTGGAATATGAGGTGAACTATTCAAGGGTGGCTCTACCTTGACATCTGTAGGACTCACCCCAGTGTTATATTTTACATTACCTCGGAACCTTCATGACCCGGTGTCTTGTAAAATAGGGTCCTCCATCAGATGCTGTCCTCTGCGTACTGCGCATGCGCAGTACACAGGAGCACAGATTCCGAAAATTGCCGAGGACGAACGGCGCCTGCGCCGTGAGTCCAGGTTCTATCCCCACTATCCAAGTGGACATAGAGTTAGAATAAAAAAGAGCCGAGCGCAGCGAGGCCGAGCCCGAAGCGTGGCGAGCGAAGCTCGCCCGCGAGGGGCCCTCTAAAATTCTAAACCCTATGTCCGCTTGGATAGTGGGGCTACCTCCTCCACTCACGGCGCAGGCGCCGTTCAGCTTCGGAGATTTTCCGAAGCTTCGTCTGCTCCGTACTGCGCATGCGCAGTACGGAACGGACACATATCGATGGTCGGACTCAATTGGGCAGAACACCGGCTTCCCGCCCCCCTCCCAAACCTTGTCCCTCTGACCAAATGACTGGATAGGTTTTGGAGTAAATGGCCATCAGGCCTAAACTTTTTGTTAACCAAAATATAATCTTTAATAAATACCAACATTTAAATATGGTAAAACTTTCCCAGCCTTCCCAAGGGGTCATGGGTACGTAGCATCACAACATAAAATGGTGACTGCCTATAACTTCAACTGTAACCTCTTGACCTCCAGACGGCAACCACTGTCTCGGAGGCAATAACCAACTGTAGCAGTGACCTACCCGTTTTAAACCCTCGTAACCTGGAAGTACCTACAACCACTCCCATCCCATGGATGGGTACAACAGGCCTTTTACCTGTACCTCACTTCCTCTTCTAAAGCCCCCAGAACCGCCCAATGAAACACACTATCCCTTGAGACCGAAGCCCCGTACCAAACCAGGGAGGGTGGGTGAGGATCACTTCCTCCTCCGCTCTCCAACTGTTAGCATTGTCCCTGCTAGCACGTAATGGACGCCGTGGCTCCCCCCCTGGCTCCACCCACTCCTAACCCTTAAAGCGGCCATACACACCCCTTAAAACGGCAACTGTGCAGTCCAGCACATGTCATGCCGTCCCTGCGCCTACCTACCCCTTGTGGATGCTAGCTGCGGGACTCACTGTACTGGCATCTGAATGGCTTCACTCAAAGGCAAGAGGTGGTTTTGATACCAGGAATTCAAAGGCGCTATCAGGGTGGATCTAGTACACGGTGTGATATAGGGGATAGTTTGCTCAGTGGTAGAAGCCATTTTTAAGTGAGACCATGCCAGTCTGAGCTTCATTTCAGGACTTGCCAGGCCACTTTTTAGTTTTTTTTATTAAACACAGCAAAAGTCATTTCCATACAACTTGCTCACACAAGGGTTTCAGATTCACACAGCAAAACAGGCCCATGAGCCACCTGGCTGTCTCTTCACCAGCACCACTCTTGTCACCGGTCCCAACTCACCAACTCACCGGCTCTCCCGACTTTTCTTGGCTCACTTGGTCTGTAGTTACAGATATCTCCTGTATGGGTCCAATCCTTGCCTCTCCATAGAGGTCTCCTGGCTCCTCGGGCTCTCTCATTCCTCTGAGACCTCCAGATTCTCTCAGTCCCCAGGACTCTACTAGTCATCTCTGCTCTCCCAGACTCTCTCAGTCCCCAGGACTCTACTAGTCATCTCGGCTCTCCCAGACTCTCTCAGTCCCCAGGACTCTACTAGTCATCTCGGCTCTCCCAGACTCTCTCAGTCCCCAGGACTCTACTAGTCATCTCGGCTCTCCCAGACTCTCTCAGTCCCCAGGACTCTACTAGTCATCTCGGCTCTCCCAGACTCTCTCAGTCCCCAGGACTCTACTAGTCATCTCTGCTCTCCCAGACTCTCTCAGTCCCCAGGACTCTACTAGTCATCTCGGCTCTCCCAGATTCTCTCAGTCCCCAGGACTCTACTAGTCATCTCGGCTCTCCCAGACTCTCTCAGTCCCCAGGACTCTACTAGTCATCTCGGCTCTCCCAGACTCTCTCAGTCCCCAGGACTCTACTAGTCATCTCTGCTCTCCCAGACTCTCTCAGTCCCCAGGACTCTACTAGTCATCTCTGCTCTCCCAGACTCTCTCAGTCCCCAGGACTCTACTAGTCATCTCGGCTCTCCCAGACTCTCTCAGTCCCCAGGACTCTACTAGTCATCTCGGCTCTCCCAGACTCTCTCAGTCCCCAGGACTCTACTAGTCATCTCGGCTCTCCCAGACTCTCTCAGTCCCCAGGACTCTACTAGTCATCTCGGCTCTCCCAGACTCTCTCAGTCCCCAGGACTCTACTAGTCATCTCGGCTCTCCCAGACTCTCTCAGTACCCAGGACTCTACTAGTCATCTCGGCTCTCCCAGACTCTCTCAGTCCCCAGGACTCTACTAGTCATCTCTGCTCTCCCAGACTCTCTCAGTCCCCAGGACTCTACTAGTCATCTCGGCTCTCCCAGACTCTCTCAGTCCCCAGGACTCTACTAGTCATCTCGGCTCTCCCAGACTCTCTCAGTCCCCAGGACTCTACTAGTCATCTCTGCTCTCCCAGACTCTCTCAGTCCCCAGGACTCTACTAGTCATCTCGGCTCTCCCAGACTCTCTCAGTCCCCAGGACTCTACTAGTCATCTCTGCTCTCCCAGACTCTCTCAGTCCCCAGGACTCTACTAGTCATCTCGGCTCTCCCAGACTCTCTCAGTCCCCAGGACTCTACTAGTCATCTCGGCTCTCCCAGACTCTCTCAGTCCCCAGGACTCTACTAGTCATCTCGGCTCTCCCAGACTCTCTCAGTCCCCAGGACTCTACTAGTCATCTCTGCTCTCCCAGACTCTCTCAGTCCCCAGGACTCTACTAGTCATCTCGGCTCTCCCAGACTCTCTCAGTCCCCAGGACTCTACTAGTCATCTCTGCTCTCCCAGACTCTCTCAGTCCCCAGGACTCTACTAGTCATCTCTGCTCTCCCAGACTCTCTCAGTCCCCAGGACTCTACTAGTCATCTCTGCTCTCCCAGACTCTCTCAGTCCCCAGGACTCTACTAGTCATCTCGGCTCTCCCAGACTCTCTCAGTCCCCAGGACTCTACTAGTCATCTCTGCTCTCCCAGACTCTCTCAGTCCCCAGGACTCTACTAGTCATCTCTGCTCTCCCAGACTCTCTCAGTCCCCAGGACTCTACTAGTCATCTCTGCTCTCCCAGACTCTCTCAGTCCCCAGGACTCTACTAGTCATCTCGGCTCTCCCAGACTCTCTCAGTCCCCAGGACTCTACTAGTCATCTCTGCTCTCCCAGACTCTCTCAGTCCCCAGGACTCTACTAGTCATCTCGGCTCTCCCAGACTCTCTCAGTCCCCAGGACTCTACTAGTCATCTCGGCTCTCCCAGACTCTCTCAGTCCCCAGGACTCTACTAGTCATCTCTGCTCTCCCAGACTCTCTCAGTCCCCAGGACTCTACTAGTCATCTCGGCTCTCCCAGACTCTATCAGTCTTCAAGATTCTCTCAGCCCAATGGACATGAAATCTCTCCAACATGGAGTGCTGTCTCTTTCGTAGAACAACTGCCTCCTCGCAGGAACACGGCTGTCTGCAAATTGGAGCACACCCCCCCTCCTGGCTGGAGGCCTGAGCTATGCCCAAACTTTGCTTATAACAAGTGTGCGTACCTGTGCACTCACATAACCCGCAGGTCTTCAGGTAAGGCGTTACCAGGGTGTGCGTTGCAAATGGTTGCGGATCCCCGGTCCTGGGCGCAAGTCTTCTCTGCTTCACCTTGAACCTGGAAGCCAGCAGACCCACGTCTGGCTGTCCCCAACGCTGGCAAAGTGCCCTGAACACCTCTGGATGGAGGGACCATTCCCACCGGGGTCAACCTCCAACGATGACAAAATCAACCTGACAATTTTCCACTCCTTGGGGGGTGTACTTGGGGTGGATATTTATCTTCCAACTCACAATTATGTGCCGCTTTGTGTTGGTCTATCGCATAAAATCCCAATAAAATACTTTTATGTTTTTGGTTGTAACAAAATGTGGAAAATTTCAAGGGGTGTGAATACTTTCTCAAAGCACTGTATATTTATAGTTATATTTTTTTTTACCACTAGATGTCACTCAACCGTTCTTTTTGGATGTATGAAGCCATAGGATGTGAGATATATCTGGGTCTGTGTTTTAGTTTGAGGATCATGTCATTTGACCTCTAGATGTGTCCCTATTGTAACCTCTATGGGGAACGTCTATCATTATAATCCTATTCATTTACTATAAAAACTGGAAAATGAAGTAAAAATTACGTTTATTGATCATATTAATGTTTTAGTTATGAAAGAGGAGTTCCAGTCTTTAAAAAAATAAATAATTCAAAGTCAGCAGGTACAAATCCTGTACTAATCCTGTAGCTGCTGACTTTTAATATAAGGACACTTACCTGTCCTGGAATCCTGCGATGTCGGCACACCGAGATGATTCGTCAATCGGCTTTGAGCGCAGGCGTCGGCGTCTGTAGTGAGGGAAACCGGAAGTGAGGCCTCTAAGTCGGGGTGTGTTGGAAATGACGGGGCCCCCTGGAGAGGCCACCAGGAGCCCAGCAGGGGACACTCTGGAGCTGTAGACTCCACCAGATTCAAATCCAAATCAGGACGCACCATGTCCACTAAAGTATCCTCAAGGACCTACGGCACAGTCTGGCCCTGAAGTGAAGTTCTGTACCTGACCCTCTTTGGGCTCCTCCACCTCTTCTTCCACTTCCACCCATTCCGGCTCTAACACCGGAGGGGCGCCAGGAGAAAGGGACCGTCCAACTTTCTCTCCTCCCCGTGTAAAGGAGGAGAACAAACCCACAAGCTTCTACTCCAAACCTTCCAATGTGGACACCAAGTCCTGCCTGGTCACAGATGATGAGTAGTGTTGTGGAAATTTGATTGTATAACATTTATGTGAACATTTTATTCTAGGATGTGTGTTTTATAGATTGTCATCTGTCTCCCTGTGTCTGGTTTAATCGAGGATCTCTCTGGCAGAGCGCACTTGGGTCAAATCGAGACCAGTGGTGTAAAAACGGTCGGTATGAAAACCTTCTCATGGGCTTGGAGACGTGTTCTCGGTGTCTGTGGATGTTTGTTGGTTTGTAGGTATCAAGCGCAATGCGCTGGGTTTCTTGCCTTCCAATGACTATGCGCATTAGAGAAGCGAAGTCCACATAACGAGATAGACATATTATTGTATCTCTGTGTGGCCACATTATCCATTTTGGATACATATCTGCTTTAATAAGAGGACATTGGTATCTGCCTTGTTAATATACTCGTACCGTATATTGACAACACCAGTAGCAATGTCCCCGCAGATCTTCTCAAGCCGGTAAGAACCAGTAGAATGATCTCACTCCATACTGTTTACTTTGAAAACACTATTGGCTGGGCTGCATGCTGACTAAAAGGGGGGCGTGGGCACTTCCTCTTGTGAGTACCCTCCCCTTTAATGTATGTCATTTCCTGTGATGTCACTTCCCATGTAAGAAGTGATTGGCTAGAATCTGCACTTCCTGTTTGTGAAAGGTTTTGTGATAATAAAAGGCCATGCTGGCTGGTATGAAGGCAGTCAGGTTGATGGAACTGAGAATGTAAGAAGGATGGTCATGTCTGTTCATTGGGATGAGTGTGTTGGAAGGTAAGTGAAAGTATTATATCATTAAGATGGAAATTTTATTATTATGGGAAACAGGAGATTTGGCTGTGTGCTCTGCGTATGGCCAAAATTTCCAGAACAGTAGTCACCAGACTAGATAAACGCAGAGGCCATGAACCACCCCCCATACCCGGCTCCTCAGGGGAAACAGCATCGGTGAGACTTCGTCCATCGTCCTCTGGACCTGATGGCGGTGGCCGCGCGCCCCTCCCAGCAGTGCTCCCGCCATTAGAGAAAACTGTTTGCTGACCCCAGACCCCCTCCAGGAAGTCTCACAGCAGCAAGGAGGAAAAGGAAGATGCTACCCCAAGAAGCCTGCACCCCACCTGCCAGTGCCCCTCCCTCCCCCACAGGTATCATTACCCCGGAGATGAACACACACAGCTCTGTCAGTGAGTGTAATTACCACCTTAATCAGCCCCAGAACCTGTGTAATTCATATGTGTTCAGGTTTATAGGGGGGAGGAGGCAACTCCACATGCAGCACACCAGTCTGCTCACACGCTTCCAGCAATGGCCGCCATCTTCAACACATAAAGGAAACCATGGGACTCCTCCCCCTCTGGGTCTGACACATGCACGCGTTCCTGGGCGCCCGCCTTTCTACAATGTAAATACTTCGAGATATCTGCAGACTTCTTCCTAATGCTGAGCTCCTGACCACAGATGACCCCAGACCTGCCAGAACCAGCGCCCTCTAGTGTGGAGGAATGAAATGATAGGCAACCAAAAGGAGTAAACTGGAAACCAAGGATACAGGGAACAACTTATCAATCCTACCACGGGGTCCTGATTCAAACATCTTACCAATCCTACCACGGGGTCCTGATTCAAACATCTTTCCAATCCTACCACGGGGTCCTGATTCAAACATCTCACCAATCCTACCACGGGGTCCTGATTCAAACATCTTACCAATCCTACCGCGGGGTCCTGATTCAAACATCTTACCAATCCTACCGCGGGGTCCTGATTCAAACATCTTACCAATCCTACCGCGGGGTCCTGATTCAAACATCTTACCAATCCTACCGCGGGGTCCTGATTCAAACATCTTACCACTCCTAACGCGGGTCCTGATTCAAACATCTTACCAATCCTACCGCGGGTCCTGATTCAAACATCTTACCAATCCTACCGCGGGTTCCTGATTCATACATCTTACCAATCCTACCGCGGGTCCTGATTCAAACATCTTACCAATCCTACCGCGGGGTCCTGATTCAAACATCTTACCAATCCTACCGCGGGGTCCTGATTCAAACATCTTACCAATCCTACCGCGGGGTCCTGATTCAAACATCTTACCAATCCTACCGCGGGTTCCTGATTCATACATCTTACCAATCCTACCGCGGGGTCCTGATTCAAACATCTTACCAATCCTACCGCGGGTTCCTGATTCATACATCTTACCAATCCTACCGCGGGTCCTGATTCAAACATCTTACCAATCCTACCGCGGGGTCCTGATTCAAACATCTTACCAATCTTACCGCGGGGTCCTGATACAAACATCTTAGCAATCCTACCGCGGGGTCCTGATTCAAACATCTTACCAATCCTACCGCGGGGTCCTGATACAAACATCTTACCAATCCCCTGTCACATTTGATGTTGAATTTGACCAATGCAAGTGGAGGGCCTGTGACCACGTGCAACACATGCAGTTTTGGTGTGGTGGTGCGGGGTTTTAGGCCGCGTACACACGCAGGGACTGTTCGCTCAACTTTGTCCGTTGAACAGTGTTTCAGCGGACAGTCCGCTCGTGTGTGGGCTTCAGCGGACAGTTTCAGCGGACAGTTTCAGCGGACAGTTTCAGCGGACAGTTTCAGCGGACAGTTTGACGAACAAAGTTTTTCGGAAATCCCGAAAAACTGTCCGCTGAAACTTGGTTTGAGCGGACAGTCCCCGCGTGTGTAGGCTTGTTCGTCAAACTAAGTTCCGCGCATGCTCAGAAAGTATTTACACGCCGAAGGTTGCATTGCAGTGTATAGGACGTCGTTTTCTAGTCCCGTCGTACGTGCCGTTCACGTCATCGCGCACGGTTTCAGCGGACTGTTCGTTCATCGTGTGTGGGCAAGTCCGTCCATGCTAATTTTGAGCGGACTGTCTGCTGAAACTGTTTGACGAACAAAGTTGAGCGAACAGTCCCCACGTGTGTACGCGGCCTCAGATGTTTAAAACAGGTGGTGAGGAGGCAACATAATGTGAAAAGTGATCAGAGCAGAGTGGGTGGATGACATGGACAGAACCTCCTCTGCTCTATGATTGGCCGGGAGTACACAGACTATCAATTTACACCCTGCAGCCTCTGATGAGACCGGATTGGACCCAGAGGTAGACGGTTGTATACAGGCACAAGTCCATTTATATCCACCACTCCATGGGAATGCATGGGCCTTCCGATTATGGATCTTCAATGCATGGACCTTCTGATTATGGACCTTCAATGCATGGACCTTCCGATTATGGACCTTCAATGCATGGACCTTCCAATTATTGACCTTCAATGCATGGACCTTCAGGTTATAAACCTTGAATGCATGGACCTTCCAATTATGGACCTTCAATGCATGGACCTTCCGATTATGGACCTTCAATGCATGGACCTTCAGGTTATAAACCTTGAATGCATGGACCTTCCGATTATGGACCTTAAATGCATGGACCTTCAGGTTATAAACCTTGAATGCATGGACCTTCCAATTATGGACCTTGAATGCATGGTCCTTCCAATTATGGACCTTGAATGCATGGACCTTCCGATTATGGACTTTCAATGCATGGACCTTTCCGATTATGGACTTTCAATGCATGGACCTTCAGGTTATAAACCTTGAATGCATGGACCTTCCAATTATGGACCTTGAATGCATGGACCTTCCAATTATGGACCTTGAATGCATGGACCTTCCGACTATGGACCTTCAATGCATGGACCTTCCGATTATGGACCTTCAATGCATGGACCTTCCGATTATGGACTTTCAATGCATGGACCTTCAGGTTATAAACCTTGAATGCATGGACCTTCCAATTATGGACCTTGAATGCATGGACCTTCCAATTATGGACCTTGAATGCATGGACCTTCCGACTATGGACCTTCAATGCATGGACCTTCCGATTATGGACCTTCAATGCATGGACCTTCCGATTATGGACTTTCAATGCATGGACCTTCAGGTTATAAACCTTGAATGCATGGACCTTCCAATTATGGACCTTGAATGCATGGTCCTTCCAATTATGGACCTTGAATGCATGGACCTTCAGGTTATAAACCTTGATTGCATGGACCTTCCCATTATGGACCTTCAATGCATGGACCTTACGAATGTCAGGGAAATTTTATGCTTCTCCCTATAAGCAAATTATTTCTTTGTGCTTAAAAGCACGAAAAACAGCTCTCATATAATACTGGGAAAGTGCGCTTGTATGTCTCCAAGTAACACAGACACAGATGCTGGTATCACCTTGAGCTTAGTAGCATCCTCAAGAGAATGGCCAGCTCCCTTTATTTATACTCTAAACATGAATAACAAAGGAAGGCGGTGGCTTTAGAATCAGCTAATCAGACACTTGTATTCTTTCAAAAGAATCAATCACACACATGTATATATTCAAATAGAAATACATTAGTGAGTAGGGATGAGCCGAACACCCCCCGGTTCGGTTCGCACCAGAACTTTTGAACGGACCCCAAATTCGAACGAACTTTAGAACCCCATTGAAGTCTATGGGACTCGAACGTTCGAAATAAAAAGTGCTAATTTTAATGGCTAATATGCAAGATACTGTCCTAAAAAGTGTTTGGGGACCTGGGTCCTGCCCCAGGGGACATGGGTCAATGCCTAAAATGTTTTTAAAAACGGCAGTTTTTTCGGGAGCACTGATTTTAACCACTTCCCACCCGGCCAATGCATATATACGGCCGGGTGGGAGCCGTCTACTCCTGATAGGACGTTCAGGAACGTCATTCAGGAGTAGCGGGATCGCGCGCGTGCCCGCGCAGCGGCGCGATCCCGATGTGCTCGTGTCACCCGGACACGGCACATCTCAGATCGGCAGGAGGGCTCTGTGATTGGCCCTCCTGATCACATGACGGCCGTGTCCAATCACGGCCGTCATGTGATGTAAACAAACAGCCGGTTGCTAGGCAATCGGCTCTCCTCTCCTCACACGGAAGTCACCGCTGAGGAGAGGAGAGCAGAACGCTGCAGCCGGCTGATGATCAGTGAGTATGGGCTGCTTTTTACAGCTTTTTACTCACTGATCATCAGTCTAGTGTCAACACACAACACACCACACAGTACAAACACAGTCCCCACATATGTCCCCAAACCACACATGTCCCCAAAACATACATGTCCCCAAATAATAAAAACACATGTCCCTAATAATAAAAACATGTCCCCCACATATGTCCCACTAAAATCACATGTCCCAATGATTATGTGCACACATATGTACGTGATCACCTGCACACATATGTACATGATCATTTGCGTACATATGTCAGTGATCACACAAACCAATTATTATACACTTATCGGAATTTTTTTTACCAAAAACATGTAGCAGAATACATTTTGGCTTAAATTTATGACAAAATTTGATTTTATTGGATTTCTTTTCAAATAGAAAAAAGAAAATATTGTTTTTTTTCCAAATTTCCGCTTTTTTTGCGCTTATATCGCAAAAAAAAAAAAAAAACGGAGTCGTGAATAAATAACACCAAAATAAAGCTCTATTTGTGCGAACAAAATGATAACAATTTCATTTGGGTACAGTGTAGCACGACCGCGCAATTGTCACTGAAAGCGCTAGAGCGATGAAAGCTGAAAATTGGGCTGGGAAGGAAGGGGGTGAAAGTGCCCTGTATTGTAGTGGTTAATGATGATTAAAGTGAAAAAAAAAGTGAAATATTCCTTTAAATATGGTGCCTGGGGGGTGTCTGTAGTATGCCTGTGAAGTGCCACGTGTTTCCCGTGTTTAGAACAGTCCCTGCACAAAATGACATTAAACGGAAATAACACCATTTAAAACTGCTTGCGGTTTTAATATTATATCTGGTTCCTGCAATATGGATGAAAATCATTGAGAAAAATGGCATGGGTAGCCCTCCCTGCCCATTACCAGCCCCTTTGGGTCTTGTACGCATATTAAGGGGAACCCCGTACCCATATTAAAAAAAGGAAAGGCGTGTGGCCCCCAGGCCCTATATACTCAGAACAGCAGTATACAGGCGGTGCAAACAAGACAGGGACTGTGTAGGTTTGTTGTGTAGAATCTGTTTGTAATTTTCAACTGGTACATTTTTAAAGTATAGCTCCAGTCAAAAAAAATATTTTTAAGTTTTTTGGAAAACATAGGGAAGGGTTATCACCCCTGTATAATTTGTTTTGTCGTCCATCTTTTTTCATCTCACTTCCTGTTGTCTCCTTCCGTTTGCAAGTAGGAGATGTTTGTAAGTTGGATGTTTGAAAGTAGGGGCCTGCCCTATATGCTCTGCAGAAATGGCGGAACAAGGTGTTGGTTTTGCCACAACATTGTAAGCCCTCAAAGTGACTCTTGGTGGGCGCTGGAGCGCCCTGCTGTGAACGATTATATCAACAATTGTAATTACATGCCATTGTTGAACAGTGGTAGAAAAATTGACCTTTGGTGGTTGTGGTGCTGGTGCCACAACACTATAAGTCCTCACCGTTACTCTGGGTGGGCACAGGAACGGGCCCTGCTGTGAAATATCATATCAAGAATTCAGGGCACGCAGAATCTCCTACCACTGACTGCAAGCTCTATTAAAAAAGAGAAATATAGCTAGCTATATAGGTGAGGTGAATATAGCGGTGTATACTGCGGTCAGGGCACGCAGACAATAACCACTACAGAAGAGAAAGAATGCAAAATCGGCTGATAACGATCGGTGTGTACTGTGTTGAAGGTGCACAGAACACCCACTAACTCCTACAGACGCCAACACACTACACAAGGCCACTGTGCTGGCGGCCTTATATAGTGTGGGGCATGTACTACACAGCCTGAGCTATGATTGGCCACAGGCATCCTGCGCTGTGATTGGCCAAGCATGCGGGGTCACAGTGCATGCTTGGCCAATCATGAGCCAGCAATGCACTGCGATGGTGCAGTGCATTGTGGGCCGTGAGCGCCACACGAATTTGGCGCGAACGGCCCATAACGTTCGGTATTCGCCGAACGGGCGAACAGCTGATGTTCGAGTCAAACGCGAAGCTCATCCCTAGTAGTGACATGTGCAGAGACATGCGGCAAGCACAATGTGAACACTACTTACATGGCTCTGAACACGATCGTGTGCCCATTCCCACTGCTACCAATGACACCAGCCGTACTCTATCATGGCTCAGTGGGCCATAATTCTGTATGGTTATACTATGGTTCCCAAGTACACAGATCTACTTACTTAGGGGTTTAGATGTGGTCACCATGGAGTGGCCAGTCCCTTGGTGAGGCATAAACAAACATCCCTAAAAGAGCAAACAGATCCGCCGTGTCCAAGGGAAGGTTTCCGCAGCCAATGGTCTCCCACCAACATCTGTATGTGTGACTACCCTCACATGAGTGTATTACAGCAAAACTGACACTTGGGGACGTCTGACAATATACAGTGCCTTGCGAAAGTATTCGGCCCCCTTGAACTTTTCAACCTTTTGCCACATTTCAGGCTTCAAACATAAAGATATAACATTTTTATTTTTTGTGAAGAATCACCAACAAGTGGGACACAATTGTGAAGTGGAACGAAATCTATTGGATTTTTGAAACTTTTTTAACGAATAAAAAACTGAAAAGTGGGGCGTGCAAAATGATTGGGCCCCCTTGCGTTAATACTTTGTAGCGCCACCTTTTGCTGCGATTACAGCTGCAAGTCGCTTGGGGTATGTCTCTATCAGTTTTGCACATCGAGAGACTGAAATTCTTGCCCATTCTTCCTTGCAAAACAGCTGGAGCTCAGTGAGGTTGGATGGAGAGCGTTTGTGAACAGCAGTTTTCAGCTCTTTCCACAGATTCTCGATTGGATTCAGGTCTGGACTTTGACTTGGCCATTCTAACACCTGGATACGTTTATTTGTGAACCATTCCTCGTAGATTTTGCTGTATGTTTGGGATCATTGTCTTGTTGGAAGATACATCTCCGTCCCAGTTTCAGGTCTTTTGCAGACTCCAACAGGTTTTCATCCAGAATGGTCCTGTATTTGGCTGCATCCATCTTCCCCTCAATTTTAACCATCTTCCCTGTCCCTGCTGAAGAAAAGCAGGCCCAAACCATGATGCTGCCACCACCATGTGTGACAGTGGGGATGGTGTGTTGAGGGTGATGAGCTGTGTTGCTTTTACGCCAAACATATCGTTTTGCATTGTGGGCAAGAAGTTGGATTTTGGTTTCATGTGACCAGAGCACCTTCTTCCACATGTTTGGTGCGTCTCCCAGGTGGCTTGTGGCAAACTTTAGACGAGACTTTCTATGGATATCTTTGAGAAATGGCTTTCTTCTTGCCACTCTTCCATAAAGGCCAGATTTGTGCAGTGTACGACTGATTGTTGTCCTATGGACAGACTCTCCCACCTCAGCTGTAGTTCTCTGCAGTTCATCCAGAGTGATCATGGGCCTCTTGGCTGCATCTCTGATCAGTCTTCTCCTTGTCTGAGCTGAAAGTTTAGAGGGACGGCCAGGTCTTGGTAGATTTGCAGTGGTCTGATACTCCTTCCATTTCAAAATGATGGCTTGCACAGTGCTCCTTGGGATGTTTAAAGCTTGGGAAATCTTTTTTGTATCCAAATCCGGCTTTAAAACTTCTCCACAACAGTATTACGGACCTGCCTGGTGTGTTCCTTGGTCTTCATGATGCTCTCTGCGCTTTCAACAGAACCCTGAGACTATCACAGAGCAGGTGCATTTATACAGAGACTTGATTACACACAGGTGGATTCTATTTATCACCATCAGTCATTTAGGACAACATTGGATCATTCAGAGATCCTCGCTGAACTTCTGGAGGGAGTTTGCTGCACTGAAAGTAAAGGGGCTGAATAATTTTGCATGGACTTACAGATTATGGACCTTCAATGCATGGACCTTTTGATTATGGACCTTCAATGCATGGACCTTTTGATTATGGGCCTTCAGGTACAGGTTGATAAACATATCTGGTATAACATGGCACAGGCGGACCTCAGTTTTCCTAATGCTTTGCCCAATCATGGTGCAGTATAAACTAGTTGTTAAGGAGTGGGGCTGGGAAGCCCTGATGGGTCATCACCTGTCAATGAGCTTCCCCGCTGACAGCTGAGTAAAAAAAAAAATTTCAGTTAAAAAATAAAATGGCGTGGGGTCACCCTCAAAATCCATACTAGAACCTTACCAGAGCATGCAACCTGACAGGTCAGGAAGGGGGGGGGGGGGGGGGGGTAGATGAGCGAGCACCCCCTCCCTCCCGAACCAGGCCACATACCCTCAACAGGTGCTTTTGCCTTTGCGGTAATATCGTGTGACATAAAAACATGGAACTGCCACTATTTTGTTCTCTAGGGTGTCTGCTTTCAGAAAATATATCATATTTTGGGCCTTTTATGTAATCTTCAAGCCTAAAATAATTTTTTAAACATGCGGTCTGTCTGTGAAAGGGTTAAATGATGAGTTCACCTTCGGGAACATGTTACATCTTCTACCTTTAAGTTTTGTTCGTTTAAAAAACAAACAAAAAAAAAAACTGTCTCCTAACTATTTCAGCTCCGAGATTCAAAGCAAATTTGGAAGTTGCAAACCTATTCTGTTAGACCAGACAAATAAATGAAAGATACCACCAGATGGCGCCAAATCAGCTGTATATGCAGAAGGGTGGATGAGGAACTACAACCTCCGAATGATGCGATTATCCCGCAGTAAACACTTCCAGACATTTCCTGGCAATTTCTCTTTACAAGTTTAAATCAGTATATGCTAGAAAATTACTTATAACCCCCAAACATTAGATATATTTTTTAGCAGAGACCCTAGGGAATAAAATGGCGATCATTGCAATTTTTTATGTCGGACGCTTCTGAAAGCGATCCAGAAGCTAATGAGCCACTTGCACCGCTTTCATGAGAAAGCCAATCACTGGCTGGAAAAAAAAAATACATAACCCTGCAAACTGCAACATGCAAACGTATTGAGGTCGGCAACTGGGTAATAAATAGTCCAATGGGGATGGTAAAGAATAGTCGGTGGGAAGGAATGGCCTATAAAAGCTGGACACATAAGCTGGTGTCACCAGAAATACACCTCGAGGTCCTGGAGATTATAAACACGAAAAAATCCTCAGCTGTGGGGGGGGGGGAACTGGCTGACACCATGAATAAAAGCCAAGTCAGTCAAAGGTGGAACATAAATAATCAATCCAATCCAATTATTCCACCGAATCCAACCAGAAATGGGAGACCACCGAGTCCAAAAAGTAAGAAGGAACTGGTGCGAAAATGACGAGACTTTCTTTATTACGATGAAGACCATAAGAAGTGTCACCTACATCCTGAGAACTAGTGTCCTCCCCCAAAATCCCACAAAACTGCTGGTGAGACCACCTGTGTCACCTGTGCCCACCAGTAGGTGTCATTCCTCTCAGTACCGGGGAGCCCATGGCTGGTGGTGGGGGACACACTGTGGGTGAGATCATTGCTCTCAGTACCTGGGAGCCCATGGATGGTGGTGGGGGACACACTGTGGGGGAGGTCATTGCTCTCAGTACCGGGGAGCCCATGGCTGGTGGTGGGGGACACACTGTGGGGTGTCATTGCTCTCAGTACCGGGAAGCCCATGGCTGGTGGTGGGGGACACACTATGGGGGGTCATTGCTCTCAGTACCGGGGAGCCCATGGCTGGTGGTGGGGGACACACTATGAGGGATCATTGCTCTCAGTACCTGGGAGCCAATGGATGGTGGTGGGGGACACACTGTGGGGGAGGTCATTGCTCTCAGTACCGGGGAGCCCATGAATGGTGGTGGGGGACACAATGTGGGGGGACATTACTCTCAGTACCTGGGAGCCAATGGATGGTGGTGGGGGACACACTGTGGGGGAGGTCATTGTTCTCAGTATTGGGGAGCCCATGGCTGGTGGTGGGGGACACACTGTGGGAGGTCATTGCTCTCAGTACCGGGGAGCCCATGGCTGGTGGTGGGGGACACATTGTGAGGGGTCATTGCTTTCAATACCTGGGAGCCCATGGCTGGTGGTGGGGGACACATTGTGAGGGATCATTGCTCTCAGTACCGGGGAGCCCATGAATGGTGGTGGGGGACACAATGTGGGGGGACATTACTCTCAGTACCGGGGAGCCCATGGCTGGTGGTGGGGGACACACTGGGGGTGTCATTGCTCTCAGTACCTGGGAGCCCATGGCTGGTGGTGGGGGACACATTGTGAGGGGACATTACTCTCAGTACCTGGGAGCCCATGGCTGGTGGTGGGGGACACATTGTGGGGTGTCATTGCTCTCAGTACCGGGCAGCCTATGGCTGGTGGTGGGGGACACACTATGAGGGATCATTGCTCTCAGTACCTGGGAGCCCATGGCTGGTGGTGGGGGACACATTGTGGGGTGTCATTGCTCTCAGTACCGGGCAGCCCATGGCTGGTGGTGGGGGACACACTATGAGGGATCATTGCTCTCAGTACCTGGGAGCCAATGGATGGTGGTGGGGGACACACTGTGGGGGAGGTCATTGCTCTCAGTACCGGGGAGCCCATGGCTGGTGGTGGGAGACACATTGTGAGGGGTCATTGCTTTCAATACCTGGGAGCCCATGGCTGGTGGTGGGGGACACATTGTGAGGGATCATTGCTCTCAGTACCGGGGAGCCCATGGATGGTGGGGGGGGACACATTGTGAGGGGTCATTGCTTTCAATACCTGGGAGCCCATGGCTGGTGGTGGGGGACACATTGTGAGGGATCATTGCTCTCAGTACCGGGGAGCCCATGAATGGTGGTGGGGGACACAATGTGGGGGGACATTACTCTCAGTACCTGGGGGCCCATGGCTGGTGGTGGGGGACACAATGTGAGGGATCATTTCTATCAGTACCTGGGAGCCCATGGATGGTGGTGGGGGGGATCATTACTCTCAGTACCGGGGAGCCCATGGCTGGTGGTGGGGGACACACTATGGGGGGTCATTGCTCTCAGTACCGGACAGCCCATGGCTGGTGGTGGGGGACACACTATGAGGGATCATTGCTCTCAGTACCTGGGAGCCAATGGATGGTGGTGGGGGACACACTGTGGGGGAGGTCATTGCTCTCAGTACCGGGGAGCCCATGGCTGGTGGTGGGAGACACATTGTGAGGGGTCATTGCTTTCAATACCTGGGAGCCCATGGCTGGTGGTGGGGGACACATTGTGAGGGATCATTGCTCTCAGTACCGGGGAGCCCATGGATGATGGGGGGGACACATTGTGAGGGGTCATTGCTCTCAGTACCGGGGAGCCCATGAATGGTGGTGGGGGACACAATGTGGGGGGACATTACTCTCAGTACCTGGGGGCCCATGGCTGGTGGTGGGGGACACAATGTGAGGGATCATTTCTATCAGTACCTAGGAGCCCATGGATGGTGGTGGGGGGGATCATTACTCTCAGTACCGGGGAGCCCATGGCTGGTGGTGGGGGACACACTATGAGGGATCATTGCTCTCAGTACCTGGGAGCCAATGGATGGTGGTGGGGGACACACTGTGGGGGAGGTCATTGCTCTCAGTATCGGGGAGCCCATGGCTGGTGGTGGGGGACACATTGTGAGGGGTCATTGCTCTCAGTACCTGGGAGCCCATGGCTGGTGGTGGGGGACACATTGTGAGGGGTCATTGCTTTCAATACCTGGGAGCCCATGGCTGGTGGTGGGGGACACATTGTGAGGGATCATTGCTCTCAGTACCGGGGAGCCCATGAATGGTGGTGGGGGACACAATGTGGGGGATCATTACTCTCAGTACCTGGGAGCCCATGGCTGGTGGTGGGGGACACAATGTGAGGGATCATTTCTATCAGTACCTGGGAGCCCATGGATGGTGGTGGGGAACACACTGTGGGGGATCATTGCTCTCGGTACTGGGGAGCCCATGGATGGTGGTGGGGGACACACTGTGGGGGATCATTGCTCTCGGTACTGGGGAGCCCATGGATGGTGGTGGGGGACACATTGTGGGGGGATCATTGCTCTCAGTACCGGGGAGCCCATGGCTGGTGGTGGGGTACACACTGAGGGGGAGGTCATTGCTCTCAGTACCTGGGAGCCCATGGTGGGTGGTGGGGACACATTGTGAGGGGTCATTGCTCTCAGTACCGGGGAGCCCATAGCTGGTGGTGGGGTACACACTGAGGGGGAGGTCATTGCTCTCAGTACCTGGGAGCCCATGGTGGGTGGTGGGGACACATTGTGTGGGATCATTGCTCTCAGTACTGGGGAGCCCATGGCTGGTGGTGGGGGACACATTGTGGGGTGTCATTGCTCTCAGTACTGGGGAGCCCATGGTGGGTGGTGGGGACACATTGTGAGGGGTCATTGCTCTCAGTACCGGGGAGCCCATGGCTGGTGGTGGGGGACACATTGTGAGGGGTCATTGCTCTCAGTACCTGGGAGCCCATGGCTGGTGGTGGGGGACACACTGTGGGGGAGGTCATTGCTCTCAGTACCTGGGAGCCCATGGCTGGTGGTGGGGGACACATTGTGAGGGATCATTGCTCTCAGTACCGGGGAGCCCATGGATGGTGGTGGGGGACACATTGTGAGGGATCATTGCTCTCAGTACCTGGGAGCCCATGGCTGGTGGTGGGGGACACATTGTGAGGGGTCATTGCTCTCTGTACCTGGGAGCCCATGGATGGTGGTGGGGGACACACTGTGAGGGATCATTGCTCTCAGTATTGGGGAGCCCATGGCTGGTGGTGGGGGACACACTGTGGGGGGTCATTGTTCTCAGTACCGGGGAGCCCATGGATGGTGGTGGGGGACACATTGTGAGGGATCATTGCTCTCAGTATTGGGGAGCCCATGGCTGGTGGTGGGGGACACATTGTGAGGGGTCATTGTTCTCAGTACCGGGGAGCCCATGGCTGGTGGTGGGGGACACATTGGGCTCTTAGTACCTGGGTTTTATAGAAGGTGGATGTCTTCTGTACATAGACTGAGTAAATCCATCTGTTAGGGCTGAGAATAGCTCCCCAGCCTTGGGCCCAGTTCAGGATAAACACGTTGGGACCCAGATTAGTTCTGCCCACAAACAATTGAAATGGACTCCAAAGTCAGCGGGCGAGGCGGTTGTGCAAACATCTAATGAGACAGAATAACACGTCCTTCCTGCTGGCGGGCGCCTTGTGAATCAGAAAGGGAGCTTGTGTTATTCCTAGTAATGCTGTGTACACGCTCCGTCCTCTGCCAAAATATCCCGGGAACGTGCGGATCACCTGAAACCACGAGCCTGTTCCTCAGAGCGCCCAGATATACGTCCCATCTATCCCAGGAACGTGCAGATCACCTGAAACCACGAGCCTGTTCTTCCCAGCGCCCAGATATACGTCCCATCTATCCCGGGAACGTGTGGATCACCTGAAACCACGAGCCTGTTCTTCCCAGCGCCCAGATATACGTCCCATCTATCCCGGGAACGTGTGGATCACCTGAAACCACGAGCCTGTTCTTCCCAGTGCCAGATATACGTCCCATCTATCCCAGGAACGTGCGGATCACCTGAAACCCCGAGCCTGTTCTTCCCAGCGCCCAGATATACATCCCATCTATCCCGGGAACGTGCGGATCACCTGAAACCACGAGCCTGTTCTTCCCAGTGCCCAGATATACGTCCCATCTATCCCGGGAACGTGCGGATCACCTGAAACCACGAGCCTGTTCTTCCCAGTGCCCAGATATACGTCCCATCTATCCCGGGAACGTGCGAATCACCCGAAACCACGAGCCTGTTCTTCCCAGCGCCCAGATATACGTCCCATTCATCCCAGGAACGTGCGGATCACCTGAAACCCCGAGCCTGTTCTTCCCAGCGCCCAGATATACGTCCCATCTATCCCGGGAACGTGCGGATCACCTGAAACCACGAGCCTGTTCTTCCCAGCGGCCAGATATACGTCCCATCTATCCCGGGAACGTGTGGATCACCTGAAACCACGAGCCTGTTCTTCCCAGTGCCAGATATACGTCCCATCTATCCCAGGAACGTGCGGATCACCTGAAACCACGAGCCTGTTCTTCCCAGCGCCCAGATATACGTCCCATCTATCCCGGGAACGTGTGGATCACCTGAAACCACGAGCCTGTTCTTCCCAGTGCCAGATATACGTCCCATCTATCCCAGGAACGTGCGGATCACCTGAAACCACGAGCCTGTTCTTCCCAGCGCCCAGATATACGTCCCATCTATCCCGGGAACGTGCGGATCACCTGAAACCACGAGCCTGTTCTTCCCAGCGCCCAGATATACGTCCCATCTATCCCAGGAACGTGCGGATCACCTGAAACCACGAGCCTGTTCTTCCCAGCGCCCAGATATACGTCCTATCTATCCCAGGAACGTGCGGATCACCTGAAACCACGAGCCTGTTCTTCCCAGCGCCCAGATATACGTCCCATCTATCCCGGGAACGTGCGGATCACCTGAAACCACGAGCCTGTTCTTCCCAGTGCCCAGATATACGTCCCATCTATCCCAGGAACGTGCGGATCACCTGAAACCACGAGCCTGCTCTTCCCAGCGGCCAGATATACGTCCCATCTATCCCGGGAACGTGCGGATTACCTGAAACCACGAGCCTGTTCTTCCCAGTGCCAGATATACGTCCCATCTATCCCAGGAACGTGCGGATCACCTGAAACCACGAGCCTGTTCTTCCCAGTGCCCAGATATACGTCCCATTCATCCCAGGAACGTGCGGATCACCTGAAACCACGAGCCTGTTCTTTCCAGTGCCCAGATATACGTCCCATCTATCCCAGGAACGTGCAAATCACCCGAAACCACGAGCCTGTTCTTCCCAGTGCCAGATATACGTCTCATCTATCCCAGGAATGTGCGGATCACCTGAAACCATGAGCCTGTTCTTCCCAGTGCCCAGATATACGTCCCATCTATCCAAGGAACGTGCGGATCACCTGAAACCACAAGCCTGTTCTTCCCAGCGCCCAGATATACGTCCCATTCATCCCAGGAACATGCGGATCACCTGAAACCACGAGCCTGTTCTTCCCAGCGCCAGATATACGTCCCATCTATCCCAGGAATGTGCGGATCACCTGAAACCACAAGCCTGTTCTTCCCAGCGCCCAGATATACGTCCCATTCATCCCAGGAACATGCGGATCACCTGAAACCACGAGCCTGTTCTTCCCAGCGCCCAGATATACGTCCCATCTATCCCGGGAACGTGCGGATTACCTGAAACCACGAGCCTGTTCTTCCCAGTGCCCAGATATACGTCCCATCTATCCCGGGAACGTGCGGATCACCTGAAACCACGAGCCTGTTCTTCCCAGCGCCCAGATATACGTCCCATCTATCCCAGGAACGTGCGGATCACCTGAAACCACGAGCCTGTTCTTCCCAGCGCCCAGATATACGTCCCATCTATCCCAGGAACGTGCGGATCACCTGAAACCACGAGCCTGTTCTTCCCAGCGCCCAGATATACGTCCCATCTATCCCAGGAACGTGCGGATCACCTGAAACCACGAGCCTGTTCTTCCCAGTGCCAGATATACGTCCCATCTATCCCAGGAACGTGCGGATCACCTGAAACCACGAGCCTGTTCTTCCCAGCGCCCAGATATACGTCCCATCTATCCCGGGAACGTGCGGATCACCTGAAACCACGAGCCTGTTCTTCCCAGTGCCCAGATATACGTCCCATTCATCCCAGGAACGTGCGGATCACCTGAAACCACGAGCCTGCTCTTCCCAGCGGCCAGATATACGTCCCATCTATCCCGGGAACGTGCGGATTACCTGAAACCACGAGCCTGTCCTTCCCAGTGCCAGATATACGTCCCATCTATCCCAGGAATGTGCGGATCACCTGAAACCACGAGCCTGTTCTTCCCAGTGCCCAGATATATGTCCCATCTATCCCAGGAACGTGCGGATCACCTGAAACCACAAGCCTGTTCTTCCCAGTGCCCAGATATACGTCCCATTCATCCCAGGAACGTGCGGATCACCTGAAACCACGAGCCTGTTCTTTCCAGTGCCCAGATATACGTCGCATCTATCCCAGGAACGTGCGAATCACCCGAAACCACGAGCCTGTTCTTCCCAGTGCCAGATATACGTCCCATCTATCCCAGGAACGTGCGGATCACCTGAAACCACGAGCCTGTTCTTCCCAGTGCCCAGATATACGTCCCATCTATCCCAGGAACGTGCGGATCACCTGAAACCACGAGCCTGTTCTTCCCAGCGCCCAGATATACGTCCCATCTATCCCGGGAACGTGCGGATCACCTGAAACCACGAGCCTGTTCTTCCCAGTGCCCAGATATACGTCCCATTCATCCCAGGAACGTGCGGATCACCTGAAACCACGAGCCTGCTCTTCCCAGCGGCCAGATATACGTCCCATCTATCCCGGGAACGTGCGGATTACCTGAAACCACGAGCCTGTTCTTCCCAGTGCCAGATATACGTCCCATCTATCCCAGGAACGTGCGGATCACCTGAAACCACGAGCCTGTTCTTCCCAGTGCCCAGATATATGTCCCATCTATCCCAGGAACGTGCGGATCACCTGAAACCACGAGCCTGTTCTTCCCAGTGCCCAGATATACGTCCCATTCATCCCAGGAACGTGCGGATCACCTGAAACCACGAGCCTGTTCTTTCCAGTGCCCAGATATACGTCGCATCTATCCCAGGAACGTGCGAATCACCCGAAACCACGAGCCTGTTCTTCCCAGTGCCAGATATACGTCCCATCTATCCCAGGAACGTGCGGATCACCTGAAACCACGAGCCTGTTCTTCCCAGTGCCCAGATATACGTCCCATCTATCCAAGGAACGTGCGGATCACCTGAAACCACAAGCCTGTTCTTCCCAGCGCCCAGATATACGTCCCATTCATCCCAGGAACATGCGGATCACCTGAAACCACGAGCCTGTTCTTCCCAGCGCCAGATATACGTTCCATCTATCCCAGGAATGTGCGGATCACCTGAAACCACAAGCCTGTTCTTCCCAGCGCCCAGATATACGTCCCATTCATCCCAGGAACATGCGGATCACCTGAAACCACGAGCCTGTTCTTCCCAGCGCCAGATATACGTCCCAACTATCCCGGGAACGTGCGGATCACCTGAAACCACGAGCCTGTTCTTCCCAGCGCCCAGATATACGTCCCATTCATCCCAGGAACATGCGGATCACCTGAAACCACGAGCCTGTTCTTCCCAGCGCCAGATATACGTCCCATTCATCCCAGGAACGTGCGGATCACCTGAAACCACGAGCCTGTTCTTCCCAGTGCCCAGATATACGTCCCATCTATCCCAGGAACGTGCGAATCACCCGAAACCACGAGCCTGTTCTTCCCAGCGGCCAGATATACGTCCCATCTATCCCGGGAACGTGCGGATCACCTGAAACCACGAGCCTGTTCTTCCCAGTGCCAGATATACGTCCCATCTATCCCAGGAACGTGCGGATCACCTGAAACCACAAGCCTGTTCTTCCCAGTGCCAGATATACATCCCATATATCCCGGGAACGTGCGGATCACCTGAAACCACGAGCCTGTTCTTCCCAGCGCCCAGATATACGTCCCATCTATCCCAGGAACGTGCAGATCACCTGAAACCACGAGCCTGTTCTTCCCAGTGCCAGATATACGTCCCATCTATCCCGGGAACGTGCGGATCACCTGAAACCACGAGCCTGTTCTTCCCAGTGCCAGATATACGTCCCATCTATCCCGGGAACGTGCAGATCACCTGAAACCACGAGCCTGTTCTTCCCAGTGCCAGATATACGTCCCATATATCCCAGGAACGTGCGGATCACCTGAAACCACGAGCCTGTTCTTCCCAGTGCCCAGATATACGTCCCATCTATCCCGGGAACGTGCGGATCACCTGAAACCACGAGCCTGTTCTTCCCAGTGCCAGATATACGTCCCATCTATCCCAGGAACGTGCGGATCACCTGAAACCACGAGCCTGTTCTTCCCAGTGCCCAGATATACGTCCCATCTATCCCGGGAACGTGCGAATCACCTGAAACCACGAGCCTGTTCTTCCCAGTGCCCAGATATACGTCCCATCTATCCAAGGAACGTGCGGATCACCTGAAACCACGAGCCTGTTCTTCCCAGTGCCCAGATATACGTCCCATCTATCCCAGGAACGTGCGAATCACCCAAAACCACAAGCCTGTTCTTCCCAGCGGCCAGATATACGTCCCATCTATCCCGGGAACGTGCGGATCACCCGAAACCACGAGCCTGTTCTTCCCAGTGCCCAGATATACGTCCCATCTATCCCAGGAATGTGCGGATCACCTGAAACCACGAGCCTGTTCTTCCCAGTGCCAGATATACGTCCCATCTATCCCAGGAACGTGCGGATCACCTGAAACCACGAGCCTGTTCTTCCCAGTGCCCAGATATACGTCCCATTCATCCCAGGAACGTGCGGATCACCTGAAACCACGAGCCTGTTCTTCCCAGCGCCAGATATACGTCCCATTCATCCCAGGAACGTGCGGATCACCTGAAACCACGAGCCTGTTCTTCCCAGTGCCCAGATATACGTCCCATTCATCCCAGGAACGTGCGGATCACCTGAAACCACGAGCCTGTTCTTCCCAGCGCCCAGATATACGTCCCATCTATCCAAGGAACGTGCGGATCACCTGAAACCAGGAGCCTGTTCTTTCCAGCGGCCAGATATATGTCCCATCTATCCCGGGAACGTGCGGATCACCTGAAACCACGAGCCTGTTCTTCCCAGTGCCCAGATATACGTCCCATTCATCCCAGGAACGTGCGGATCACCTGAAACCACGAGCCTGTTCTTCCCAGCACCCAGATATACGTCCCATCTATCCCGGGAACGTGCGGATCACCTGAAACCACGAGCCTGTTCTTCCCAGTGCCCAGATATACGTCCCATCTATCCCAGGAACGTGCGAATCACCCGAAACCACGAGCCTGTTCTTCCCAGTGCCAGATATACGTCCCATCTATCCCAGGAACGTGCGGATCACCTGAAACCACGAGCCTGTTCTTCCCAGTGCCCAGATATACGTCCCATCTATCCCGGGAACGTGCGAATCACCTGAAACCCCGAGCCTGTTCTTCCCAGCGCCCAGATATACGTCCCATCTATCCCAGGAACGTGCGGATCACCTGAAACCACGAGCCTGTTCTTCCCAGTGCCCAGATATACGTCCCATCTATCCCAGGAACGTGCGAATCACCCGAAACCACGAGCCTGTTCTTCCCAGCGGCCAGATATACGTCCCATCTATCCCGGGAACGTGCGGATCACCTGAAACCACGAGCCTGTTCTTCCCAGTGCCCAGATATACGTCCCATCTATCCCAGGAACGTGCGGATCACCTGAAACCACGAGCCTGTTCTTCCCAGCGCCCAGATATACGTCCCATCTATCCCAGGAACGTGCAGATCACCTGAAACCACGAGCCTGTTCTTCCCAGCGCCCAGATATATGTCCCATCTATCCCAGGAACGTGCGGATCACCTGAAACCACGAGCCTGTTCTTCCCAGCGCCCAGATATACGTCCCATCTATCCCGGGAACGTGCGGATCACCTGAAACCACGAGCCTGTTCTTCCCAGCGCCCAGATATACGTCCCATCTATCCCAGGAACGTGCGGATCACCTGAAACCACGAGCCTGTTCTTCCCAGCACTAGATATACGTCCCATCTATCCAAGGAACGTGCGGATCACCTGAAACCACGAGCCTGTTCTTTCCAGTGCCCAGATATACGTCCCATCTATCCCGGGAACGTGCGGATCACCTGAAACACGAGTTTGTTCCTCACAGCACCCACTCATACAGTCAGGGCCATGAGGTACCACCAGTCCTCCTGTATGGGGCCCAGGCAGCTGGGTGAATCAGATGTGGACAGGGGGGTGATCGGGGCCACGGATGGACAATTACTGGAGCTAGTCCTCTGTATGGCTCTCTCGGTAGCAGCTGAAAGCTGGCTTCTTCTCCTCTCCATCCTGCTGGCTTTCAGCTGCTGCAGAGAGCCATATTAGTGATTGTTTCCAGTAATTGCTCTTCAGTCTCACACATCACCCTCCCTGTACATCATATGTTCCCCCCTGCTGCCCAGGCCCTCCTGTGTGCCCCCCCCCCCCTCCCACACACAGTGCTGCCGGCTTCCCTCTTCTCCTTCTGACCTGTAGCTGCAAGCACACAATTGGATCCCTCAGGATGGAGAGTGGGGGAAGGGTCTGGTAAATATGCCCTGCCATATGGCCCATCTATCCCAAGAACATTCAGATCACCTGACACCATGAGCCCGTTCCTCACAATGCCCTACCATATAGCCCATCTTTTTCGATGAACGTTCAGGTCACCTGAAACCATGAGCCCGTTCCTTACCGTGCCCTGCCATATGGTCCATCTATCCCAGGAACATTCAGATCACCTGAAACCATGAGCCCGTTCCTTACCGTGCCCTGCCATATGGTCCATCTATCCCAGGAACATTCAGATCACCTAAAACCATGAGCCCGTTCCTCACAGTGCCCTGAAACCATGAGCCCGTTCCTCACAGTGCCCTGAAACCATGAGCCCATTCCTCACAGTGCCCAGCCATATGGTCCATCTATCTGAGGAACGTTCAGATCACCAGAAACCATGAGCCCGTTCCTCACAGTGCCCTGCCATATGGCCCATCTTTTGAAGGAACGTTCAGATCCCATGAAACCATGAGCCCGTTCTTCACAGTGCCCTGAAACCATGAGCCCGTTCCTCACAGTGCCCTGAAACCATGAGCCCGTTCCTCACAGTGCCCTGAAACCATGAGCCCGTTCCTCACAGTGCCCTGAAACCATGAGCCCGTTCCTCACAGTGCCCCGAAACCATGAGCCCATTCCTCACAGTGCCCTGAAACCATGAGCCCGTTCCTCACAGTGCCCTGAAACCATGAGCCCGTTCCTCACAGTGCCCCGAAACCATGAGCCCATTCCTCACAGTGCCCTGAAACCATGAGCCCATTCCTCACAGTGCCCAGCCATATGGTCCATCTATCTGAGGAACGTTCAGATCACCAGAAACCATGAGCCCGTTCCTCACAGTGCCCTGCCATATGGCCCATCTTTTCAAGGAACGTTCAGATCCCATGAAACCATGAGCCCGTTCTTCACAGTGCCCTGAAACCATGAGCCCGTTCCTCACAGTGCCCTGAAACCATGAGCCCGTTCCTCACAGTGCCCTGAAACCATGAGCCCGTTCCTCACAGTGCCCTGAAACCATGAGCCCGTTCCTCACAGTGCCCCGAAACCATGAGCCCATTCCTCACAGTGCCCAGCCATATGGTCCATCTATCTGAGGAACGTTCAGATCACCATAAACCATGAGCCCGTTCCTCATAGTGCCCTGAAACCATGAGCCCGTTCCTCACAGTGCCCAGCCATATGGTCCATCTATCCCAGGAATGTTCAGATCCCCTGAAACCATGAGCCCATTCCTCACAGTGCCCAACCATATGGCCCATCTTTTCGAGGAACGTTCAGATCACCTGACACCATGAGCCTGTTCTTCACAGCGACCATCTCAGGTCATAGTCAGATGATGGAGGCCCATTACTCTCCTCAGTAGACCATCCAGTACCACAACAACCTGCTCACCTATAGTCCTTCATTGTTTTCCATGTCTCACCCAGAACCTCAATCCCCTGTGTGAGATCCCAAAACCATCAATACTGGACCCTCTAATGAGAGCTCATCACCCCTTTATATATGACCCATCTCATGTTATATGTCATAGGATGGAAACCCATTATACTTTTCAGTACACTATCCATCACCACATCCAGTGCCTGCTCAACTCTGGGCCTTCATCATTCCCAATGTGTCACTCAGGACCAATCCATCTTTCTGCTCCATGAGGTCCCAAAACCATCTCCCCACACTGGGCCCTCTAAGGAGAGCTCATCATCTCCGGAGGGTTCTTCAAAAAGTTCCCGCACTTTTTTTTATATAAGTTTCGCAGCCATCTTCACCACAGTGTGACGAGTCTTGTACTAAACTACAAGACAGACCAGTCACATGACGCTCTCAGACACCACCAATTACAGATCCTCCCACCCTCGCTGTTTCCAATGAAAATATAAAAGTGCAGAAACTTGTTGAAGACCCCTCACATGTAGTGTCTACCCCCGCAGGAGCCGCTGACGTTGATGGGTTTCTTCTGCCACGCCTCTTGGAACAGCTCAGACCCCACTGACACCCGCTTAGAGGTAGAGGACCATTTATACCCAAGTCACTTAAACATTATAGATTCACAGCAATATTACAATACAAAGAGCATTAGGCCCAGCCTATCAGGGAGCAGGTTAAGTTCATGCTTTATCTCAAACGATTAAACGGTACAAGACTTGCTATCCAGCAAATAAGAGAGCTACAGAACCGAACAAACTGAACCTATAACTGGAAAGATTAAACTGTACAACGAATGTGTTGGATTTTAATGGAACCAACGTCTATTGAGCTAGATTAGTGTCATGGTTATGCAATAGAGTTTGTCTGCTTTCCTATGTCCATGTGTTCATCTCTAGAGACCAGCCGACCCTCACCTGACTGCTTTTGTAATCCATCCTCTGGCATGGCTCCACCCTAGCTCCTATCAGAGAACTCTATATTGACCTGTGCACTGCAAGCCAACCCTGCTGATCAACCTTTGTGTGTTTAGCTTCCTGTTACCTGCCGTGTGCTCTGCTGTTCTTTTCCGTTACCGACTTTGGCGTGTCCTTGACTATCCCTGTTTGCCTGTGATCCTGACCTATTGGCGTGTCCCTGACTATTCCTGTCTGCTTGTGCCCCCGATCTTGGCTTTGTCTCTCACCATCCCTATCCTCCTGTTGCCTACTGTGGGTGTGAGCTGGGGGACCCTGGGGGTCGCGACATGGAGCCAGTTGCAGCCAAGTCCATCCTCACCACTAGAGGCTCTGGTGAACACCTGCTGGTTCTTAGACTCCGCGCCCCAGGGAATCTTACGCTCTAACCCGGTGCAAGTGTTCCTGAGCGAGGTTCCCCTTAAAGGTGGTGGCAAGTACCGGGCGCCTTAATGCTAGCATTAGCCAGCTTGCGGTGGGGCCCTTCTATCAGCGGTGCTTGAGGGTCTGTCCCTTTAATAGTAAATGGGTGTATAACAGTGGACAACTAAGTAAGGAGCAGTCTATGAAGGACAGGGTGTAGCAAGGGGTTAAATATGGGTTCTCCTCCCACTAGGGTTGCCACCTTTTCTGCAAGCCAATCCCGAACATTCTTGTACCCATAAAATATGCTTACAATGCCGAGCCACAAGTAAGTCTCTCACAGACATGTATAAACCTCAGAACAATAATTAAAAAAAATAAAACTCTTCCAATACATATGATTTGTGGACTGAATGCAAAAAATTGATTCCTCTATCCACACAAATTATGTGGATGGAGGCATTTCCTACCTCCTTAGGGGGAGGGGGTCAGAGGATCTGGCCATTTCTGATTAGTGCTCTGTGTGATGAATCAACAGATCGCCCGACTCTATGGAGGGGCAGAGATCCCGCTGACTGGGGGGGAGGGGGGTAGTAGATTATTCCTCCTGCCACAGTTCAGTGTGAATAAATGTGTCCGGGTTTCATGCAGTCTGAAACCCGGACACGTGGTCCAAAACCCGGACTGTCCGGGTGAATCCTGGACAGGTGGCAACCCTACCTCCCACCACGCTTGGTGGTTCCTCAGCTCTGGTACACACCCTCACAGTCACTGGTAAGCTGCAGCAGGACTATCCTCCTGCGTATGTAGGCAGTTAAGCACTGGCAGCAGCAGGACCTCTCTGTGTGGCGCTCTTTTTCTCTGAGGTGGCCGCTCATCCCACAGCAAGTCCTCTCAGTGCCTCATCCCCTCGCAGGAATCATCCAGTCTCCCTCCTTCACCCTGGAAAAACGGCCCCCGTCTCTCTCCTCCTTCTCTGTAGATCAGGATCTTGGCTCCTGTAGTTTGGAGTCCATCCCTCAAATGACCACTCAAAGGTATTGTGCTGTGCTCTCCAACAAACTATACTTCCCAGAGTCCTCTGCAGCACAGCAAGTTTTCTTTCTCACGCTCCAATTGGCTCAGACTCTCCTACTCCCTAGTCGGCTCCGGCTTTCTGCCAATAAGAAGGCAGTGGGGAGGAGCCAGGGAGATCTCATACAGATCCTCCCTGACAGCAGTGAGCGAGGGGAGAGAAGCCGGCTGCAGCACTCAGCTACACATACGGTACGACCCGTCCCATTTCCGTTACAATATCTTACATTTTTTTCGAAGGAGTATATAAATCGTAAGCTAACTGCAACGTCAAAACAACAAAATACCAATGACAAAGATAAAGATATCAAAGTGTTATACCGAGAAATCATCAGCAAAAACAAGGGCCCGACCCCACCGGGGGGCGTACAACGATCCTACGCAGGGGACTCAAAAGGAGATCTCAACATTTCCACCCCCCACAAATAGAGCTTTCTTTTGGTGGTATTTGATCACCCCTGCGGTTTTTATTTTTTGCGCTATAAACAAAAATAGAGCGACAATTTTGAAAAAAACGCATTATTTTTTACTTTTTGTTATAATAAATATCCCCAAAAATATATAAAAAAACATTTTTTTCCTCAGTTTAGGCCGATACGTATTCTTCTACATATTTTTGGTAAAAAAAATCGCAATAAGCGATTATTGATTGGTTTGCGCAAAAGTTATAGCGTTTACAAAATAGGGATAGTTTTATGGCATTTTTATTAATAATTTTTTAATATTTTTTTTTTACTAGTAATGGCGGCGATCAGCGATTTTTATTGTGACTGCGACATTGTGGCGGACACATCGGACATTTTTGACACATTTTTGGGACCATTGTCATTTATACAGTAATCAGTGCTATACAAATGCAGTGATTCCTGTGTAAATGACACTGGCAGTGAAGGGGTTAACCAGTGGGTGGCAGTGTAGGGGTTAAGTGTTCCTAGGGGTGTGTTACTAACTGTGGGGGGGTTGGGCTTTCATTTAGTGTACACTGATCTCTGCTCCAATCACATGGAGCAGAGATCAGCGTCACTAGTTGCTAGGCAGAATAGAGAAATGTTGTTTACAACGGCACTTCTCCATTCGGCCGTCCCGTGAGACGATCGCAGGGATGAGTCCGCAGCGATCGAGTCCGCGGGTCCCGCGACCGGACTCACGGGGGTCCCGACCAGCGCGGGAGCGCGCCGCCGGCGGCGCGCTCCCGATGACAGGGCGGCAAATTTAAAGGGACGTACATGTACGCCCATTTGCCATTCTGTCGATGTACATCGTCGTGCGCTGGTCGGCAAGTGGTTAATGACCTTCCAGTCTTAGTCCCGGAGGGTTCAATATTGAGTTGGCCTTTTAGCAGCTATAACAGCTTCACCTCTTCTGGGAAGGCCGTCCACAAGGTTTAGGAGGGTGTCTATGGGAATGTCTGACCATTCTTTCAGAGGAGCATTTGTGAGGTCAGGCACTGATGTTGGATGAGAAGGCCTGGCTCGCAGTCTCCGCTCGAATTCATCCCAAAGGTGTTCTATCAGGTTGAGGTCAGGACTCTGTGCAGGCCAGTCAAGTTCCTCCACCCCAAACTCGCTCATCCATGTCTTTATGGACCTTGCTTTGTGCAAGTTGGGAGCATGAAATTTTGCAAAATGTCTTGGTATGCTGACGCCTTAAGAGTTTCCTTCACTGGAACTAAGGGGGGCCAAACCCAACCCCTGAAAACCAACCCCACACCATAATCCCCCCTCCACCCCCACACCATAATCCCCCCTCCACCAAATGATTTGGACCAGTGCACAAAGCAAGGTCCATAAAGACCTGGATGAACAAGTTTGGGGTGGAGGAATTTGAGTGGCCTGCACGGAGTCCTGACCTCCACCGACCTCAAAGAACAAAGGTTGGGCCAACTCAGTATTGAACCCTATGTAATAAGACTGGGATTCCATTCAATTCCATGTGCGTGTAAAGGCAGGGGTCCCAATACTTTTGGTAATATAATGTATGTCATAGGATGGCAGATCATTACACTGTTCAGTACTCCATCCAGTACCACAATGACCTGCTCACCTCTGGTCCTTCATTGTACTCAGTGTGTCGCCCAGGACTTGTCACTCTCCTCTGTGAGACCCCCAAAACCATCAACACCGGGCCCTCCAATGACACCTCATCACCCCTCTATATCTGTTTGCTGACCACCTCACATAGGAGAGCGCCCCTCTTCCGCTGGATCACGTATCTACTACATGACCCCGCACTTCCGGGTACGGGGCGCTCCGGCTGTGATTGGTCACACCACAAGCTGATCAGCGGGTGCCGGCCAATGGAAGACCCCCGACACCCGCTGAAAGGTGAGGATGGAGACGGGACAGCGCTCTGTCAAAGTAGACAATGCAGAGCTCTGCCTGTCAGCGGGGGGATGGGAGGGATTTGTTTCCCTGCCAAGCACTTCCCTTAGTAAAAGCCGCACACAGTACACATAAACACTGGCTAGGCACACATTTAACCCTTTCATCACCCCTGATGTTTAACCCCTTCCAAGCCAGCGTCATTAGTACAGTGACAGTGTATATTATTAGCACTGATCACTGTATTTAGTGTTACTGGGTCCCAGAAAGTGTCAGTAATGCCGCGGACACACGACCAGATTATCCCAGAGTCCGCCGGACAATCCGCCCGTGTGTGGGCTCCGGTGGACTTTTTGTTCCCAAAAGTCTGGCGGACTTAGAAAGAAGTTTTGACTCAAAATCGTCCGGCGGACACGCCTGTCTTTGTGCTAGACCGCCGGACCGCCGGACTTTTGAAATGAACAAACTTGCCCACACACGAAGAAATGTCCGTTCATTTTGAACGTGGCTCCAGGTAGACGGGACTAGCGAAGGAAGTGAATGTCGCCGCCTCCATGGGTCGAGATTGACACGTCGGGAGCCCCGTCACCTGGTATGGATTTAAAGGGGAAGCCCTACGACGAAAAAACGGGTGTGGGGGTCCCCCCAAAGACCATAGCAGACCCTTATCCGAGAACACAGCCCGACCGGTCAGGAAATGGGGTGGGGATGAGCGAGCACCCCCCTCCCCTCCTGAGCCGTACCAGGTCATGTGCCTTCAACATGGGGGGTGCTTTGGGGAAGAGGGGGCACTGCGGCCCCCCCACCCCAAAGCACCTTGTCCCCATATTGATGAGGACAAGGGCCTCTTCCCGACAACAATGGCCGTTGGTTGTCGGGGGGCTTATCAGAATCCGGGAGCCCTCTTTAATAATGGGGCCCCCAGATTCCAGCCCCCCACCCTATGTAAATGAGTATGGGGTACAATGTACCCCTACCCATTCACCTGAGGAAAAAAGTGTACATAAAAAAAAACACAAGTTTTTAAAATACTTTATTGCACAGCTCCAGGGGTCTTCTTCCGTCTTCGGGGGTCTTCTCTCCGGACTCCTCCGCTATCTTCTGCTAGCTCTTTTACTAGTGGAGGAGCCCAGCTTTCTCCTTCGTCGCCACCGCCGTCCGGGAATCTTCTTCCGACTTCAGGGGTCTTGTCCCACTCTTTGGGGGTCTTGTCCCCCTCTTCGGTTCTTCTTGCTGGGCCCTCCGCTTTCTTCTTACTCTTTTACTAGCGGTGGCCTGGTCTTCTGTCGCCGTCGTCGCCTTCTTCTGCTTCTTCTTCTTCCGATGTTGACACAACGCTCTCTCTGGCCGTAATGGCAGGGACGTGTTGTGCAGTGACTTATATAGGGACAAGGGGCGGGGTCACAGGATGATGTCACATGGTGACCCCGCCCTTGTCCCTATATAAGTCGCCGCGCAATGTGTCCCTGCCATTACGGCCAGAGAGAGCGTCGTGTCAACATCGGAAGAGGAAGAAGAAGAATGGAAGGCGGCGGCGACAGCGACAGAAGACCGGGCCACCGCTAGTAAAAGAGCTGGAAGAAGAAAGTGGAGGTCCGGCAAGAAGAACCGAAGTCGGGAGAAGACCCCGGGACGGCGGCGGCGTCGAAGGAGAAAGCCGGGCTCCTCCGCTATCTTCTGCTAGCTCTTTTACTAGCGGAGGAGCCCGGATTTCTCCTTCGTCGCCACCGCCGTCCGGGAATCTTCTTCCGACTTCGGGGGTCTTGTCCCACTCTTTGGGGGTCTTGTCCCCCTCTTCAGTTCTTCTTGCTGGGCCCTCCGCTTTCTTCTTACTCTTTTACTAGCGGTGGCCCGGTCTTCTGTCGCCGTCGTCGCGGTCGCCTTCTTCTGCTTCTTCTTCTTCTTCTTCCGATGTTGACATGACGCTCTCTCTGGCCGTAATGGCAGGGACGTGTTGTGCAGTGACTTATATAGGGACAAGGGGCGGGGTCACAGGGTGATGTCACATGGTGACCCCGCCCTTGTCCCTATATAAGTCGCCGCGCAATGTGTCCCTGCCATTACGGCCAGAGAGAGCGTCATGTCAACATCGGAAGAGGAAGAAGAAGAATGGAAGGCGGGGGCGACAGCGACAGAAGACCGGGCCGCCGCTAGTAAAAGAGCTGGAAGAAGAAAGTGGAGGTCCGGCAAGAAGAACCGAAGTCGGGAGAAGACCCCGGGACGGCGGCGGCGTCGAAGGAGAAAGCCGGGCTCCTCCGCTATCTTCTGCTAGCTCTTTTACTAGCGGAGGAGCCCGGATTTCTCCTTCGTCGCCACCGCTGTCCGGGGTCTTCTCCCGACTTCGATTCTTCTTGCCGGGCCTCCGCTTTCTTCTTCCAGCTCTTTTACTAGCGGTGGCCCGGTCTTCTGTCGCCGTCGCAGCCTTCTTCTGCTTCTTCTGCTTCTTCCTCTTCCGATGTTGAGTCCGGCGAGAAGACCCCTGAAGACTGAAGAAGAGAAGACCCCCGGAGCTGGCTAATAAAGTATTTTAAAAACCTGTTTTGTGTTTTTTTGATGTACACTTTTTTTCCCCAGGTGAATGGGTAGGGGTACCATGTACCCCATACTCATTCACATAGGGTAGGGGGCCAGAATCTGGGGGCCCCCTTATTAAAGGGGCTCCCGGATTCTGATAAGCCCCCCGCCCACAGACCCCGACAACCAACAGCCAGGGTTGTCGGGAAGAAGCCCTTGTCCTCATCAGCATGCGGACAAGGTGGCCCCCCTTCCCCAAAGCACCCCCCCATGTTGAGGGCACGTAGCCTGGTACGGTTCAGGAGGGGGGAGGGGCGCTCGCTCGTCCCCACCCCCTTTCCTGACCGGCGGGGCTGTGTTCTCGGATAAGGGTCTGCTATGGACTTTGGGAGGACCCCCACGCCATTTTTTCAGCGTAGGGCTTCCCCTTTAAATCGATACCAGGCAATAGGGCTAGCGAGGTGTCAATCTCTCCGATGGAGGAGGCGACATTCACTTCCTTCACTAGTCCCGTCTACCTGGAGTCACGTTCAAAATTAATGGACTTTTCTCCTTGTGTGGGCAAGTCCGTTCATTTTAAAAGTCTGGCGGACTCCCGCCGTAGTACGCCGGAAAAGTCCGGGCGTGTGTGGGCAGGTCCACTCGTTCGGAAAGTACCGCGGACCTTTGCTGCAAAGTCCAGTGGGTTGTCCGCCGGACTAAATCTGCCGGATAGTCCGATCGCGTGTACGCGGCATTATCCGCTTCAATCTCGCAGTCTCTATAAAAGTCGCTGATCACCGCCATTACTAGTGTAAAATAAATTCCAGTGTATATATCCCATAGTTTGTAGACGCAAACCAATCAATATGCGCTTATTGGGAGTTTTCTTTACCAAAAACGTGTAGCGGAATACAGATTGGAATAAATTTATGAAGATATTTTATTTGTGTGATATATTTTATTGGATGTTTTATAGCAGAAAGTAAGAAATATTGTATTTTTTTCAAAGATTGTTGTCTTTATTCATATATATAGCGCAAAAAATAAAAACCGCAGAGGTGATCAAATACCACCAAAAGAAAGTTCTATTTGTGGGAAAAAACAATATAAATTTTGTTTGGGTACAACGCCACACGACCGCGCAATTGTCAGTTAAAGTACCGCAGTGCCCTTTAGCAAAAAATGGCCCGGTCCTAAAGGGCGCTTGAGTGCTTTAGACATATACCGCTTCCTCCCAGTCTGAATATAGATATCAGATATCCCAACCGCTGACAACCACAAACTAGGCGGGACTCGTGTGGTTGCTCACCATGAGCTGTTTATTGAAACACAGGTACAAAGAGTTAACACTCAGGGACAACCCCTCCCCCTCCCTTTGAATTCAGGGCGGGGTAAACTGTCCAATGACAACAGACACAGAGGTCAGGTGTATTCAAACTTCTCATCAGTAAACAGTATTATCATCAGGGATGGGCTGCTGGAGGAATCCCCCCACCCCCACCACATAGACAGATGTAGCGCCCTGGAGTGTAGGTGGGGAGCTCCTCAAAAATGTATTTGCCAAGAGTAGTTATCCTGATCGATTGATAGAGATCTATTTATTTCTCCCTAAGCTTGGCATTGTTGCACTTTTTTCTTCTACCACTAGGTGGTCGGGTACTTGGTGGTACTAGATATGAGAAGGGAAACCCAAGCTCAGGTTATGAGTATGTGGGCTTCCCAGCCAATGGGCAGAGGTTTTCTTTAATCCCTTGACCTGCCGGGAGAGCCTATATACTCGGATGAGGTCAGGAGATCGGGGTTCTGTGCCACCTGGACGGCTGTCTGGGTGGATGTGTGTTGTGTTGCCCCGGGCTGCTTGGCCGGAGTTTGGGCCTATCCCAGGGGCATCTGGCTGCCAGGCTGTGTGAGGGCCTATGCAGAAGTAAGAGAGCAGCACAGGGTTGGGATTGCGGCTTGCAGTCCAACCAGAAGTGACGGTTCTGACGGCTGGAGAACCTGTCATGGTCGGCGGTGGAAGGGAAGCTGTCACCACGAAGGGACCATCCACTTTATTACCAGGGACAACAGTGAGCAACTGAAGCAAGTACCGGAACCATATTCTCTTCAAAGGGCACGGTGGAGAAACCTCAGGCGGTGATCAAGTCAGGGACCCAACCAGAGGAGGTGACGCTTGCAGAGCAGCCTTGTGTGTCAAGCCCGGGACCGAGCAGGATTGCAGGGGGAAAGCCTGAGGAGCATCTGGAGTGCCAAGCTAGCGACCCAGCAGAGAAGTGTGGGTGAGGGGATACCACCGCCAACCTTGGAGGAGCTCAAGGGATTCAGAGTCAGTGAATCAGAGGGTCTAGTGAGAGATCAGAAGCTCAGTATTGAAGAACTACAAGGAGAAGTTGTAGTGGACCTAAAAGAACTGATACATTGAGTTAGGAACTGTTACCATAGGAGACGGCAATCCTACACATGCAGAAGTGGCACCTTGCTGGGGACTTTCCCTGTACGGCTGTTCTCCTATTGAGGTCTCAAAGTCTACCAGTTGAGTTTGCAACTATCTAAGCGTGACCTGGCCCTAACCCTCTTTCCCCCAAAATATAAGGACTGTAAAAAGAAATAAAACCTCTTTTACATCCAAGAAGTGTCTGACACTCAATGAGTTTCACCATCTTTGCACCCACTATGCCTCACAACCCACCACATATTGAAAGATGTCAGCTATCTTTGGCCTTGGAGGTCCTCATTAGACCAAAAGAGGTTAAACACCTTGCTACACATAAATCCCATAATATACTTTTCTCCTAAGGCAGACAGACACAATAGAACAATGGAATACACCCCAAACAACCCAACACAGAGTACACAGCAAAATGAAGCAATATACAATATATATATATATACAGTAAGTCAGATTAGTACAGATCATAGTGGGGTTCTCGGTGCCCCTATTAGAGACACAGAGTGACTTAGACATAGGAGGTGAATGGGGAGCTGAAACAAGGGTTTCCCAACCTCTCCAAGGGCTTCTGGATTCTACGGGCCCCCCACCCAAAGTGACTCCCGTCACACCATCTATCCCAGGAAGGTGCAGACAGGGCCGTTTTTAAGGCAGGGCAAAAGGGGCAGCTGCCCTGGGCCCTGTCATTATTGTGGGGCCCAAAGCAGCTGCTTCATACTTGCCAACTATGCTGGTTTAAATTCCCTCGCCCCTTGAGGTTTTAGTCCTGTGCTGTGTCCCAGATGACTCACCTGGAGACCCTGTGTTTACATGTAAATTACCGGCATTGATATGTAAATAGAGGCGGCTGGCAGCATTGATATGTATATCATGCCCCCCAGAGGTCATATCCACAGTAATCTCTAGCAACCAATCAACAAGCAGAAATCATGTGCTGTAACCTCTAGCAACTAACCAGTGAGCTGTAATATGTTCTGTGACCTCTAGCAACCAGTCAGTGAGCGGTAATGATACACTGGAACCTCTGGCAACCAATCGCAATCGCTGCCTGATCTGATTCAGTAAACTGATTTAGAGTCTACCTGCAATTCATTGTATGTCTCAAATCAGGTGGAGAGCGAAACTGCAGGGGGAGGGGGCCCCCAAGAAAAGTTTTGCCCAGGGCCCAATCAATATTAAAGACAGCCCTGGGTGCAGATCACCTGAAACCACAAGCCTGTTCCTCACAGCGCCCAGCCATACGGCCCATCACATATGTCAGATGATGGAGGCTCATTACACACCTCAGTACACCATCCAGTGCCACAACAATCTGCTCATCTTTAGCCCTTCATTGTTCTCAATGTGCCACCCGGGACCTCACTCTCCTCTATGAGATCCCAGTACCCCCCCCCCCCCCTCACTCTGGGCCCTCTATGGAGAACTCATCACCTCTTCACACCCAACTCCAGCCCATCAAAATCTCCACCAATGTCTTCCATCACCCAATATACCAAGAATCGTCACTCTGCTCACCGTGTCACCTAAAGCCATCTGATCGAGGTTCTCAATCTTCTGCCCCATAAACTGTTATCATTTTCTTTCACTTATCTTAAAGGGATCATGGAGGGATTCAGGGGATTCCAAGGTGTTCCTGTGCCGGCGAGGAGATGCAAGTCCCTCCAGCATGTTCTGGGGTCTCCTTGTGGCCTCTTTTCTGTTGAATGTGTTCTGTACGGCCCAAGAAGGGGCCACAGTGGAGACATTCATATAAGATGTCCAAACCAACTCAGCCAACAATTTCTCCTTACAAGCAGAAGATCTATTCTGAAGATCCCCCAAAACGTCTCCTATCCTATCACAGGAGATGACCTTCCTTCCAAGAACCTCTTCTCAGGGACCCGCATTTTTCTCATTTACCCAATCAGTTTATTGCCGACTTCCTGGACAATGAGCAGGTCAATGGGCTTGTAGTTCACCAAGAGTTAAATACTACTACTACTATAAACTACTACTACTACTAAACTACTACTACAAATGATTATTTGTGTTAAAATAATGTTTGGTTTTCATGAGGCATTTAACTCAGGAACATGCAATCCACAAAACAAAAGCATGTCACATGTCACATGAGTAAATTATTTTTATTTTGCAGCATGTAACGTGTGTTTTCACATGTTATGTTACCGCAGACCAGCTGCAGCAGGAACGAAAACATTCAGCTTAGAGCTGCAGGTTGCTATGGAGCCAGCACCCGCCAGCATCCTAACAACCATGACTCATCCCCGCTGTCAGCGGTGGAAATTCTCCACTGACAGCAGAATGTAAACAAAAAAGTCGATAGTAAAATAAAAAACAAAAATGGCATGCAGTCCCCCCCAGTCCATACCGGACCCTTATCTGAGCGTGCAGCCCGGCAGGCCAGGAAAGGGGTGGGACAAGCATGGGGGCCCCCCAATTGAACCATACCAGGTCACATGCACTCAACCCATGCCCTGGGGGTTCTTTGGGGGGAGAACCTTGTTGCCATGTTAATGAGAACAAGGGCCTCTTCCCCACAACCCTGGGCAGGTGATTGTGGGGGTGCGGGGAGTAACTTATCAGAATCTGGAAGCCCCCTTTAACAAGGTGACCCCCCAGATCCTGGCCCGCCTGTACCCCTGCTCATTCACCCAAAAAATGACTAAATAAATGTGTAAATAAACAAACAACACCGTTTTTGACACGTCCTTAAAAAAAAAAGGGGGAGGGGGCTGGGATCTAAGGACCCCTTGTTAAAGTCACCCCTGCACCCACCAGGCCAAGGTTGTGGAGAAGAGGCCTATGTCCTTATCAACATGGGGACAAGGTGCTTTGACTCAAGGGAGAAGAAAGAGGTAATCCCCAATGCCGTAAATCCATGCAGTCCTACGATGGTGATGAGAGTGACAACCTCAGCCTGGACTCCAACGTGTATCACGCCGCCCCCCGGAGCTTATTCATGAGTATCACCCTGCCCCCCCATGATTAAGTTCTGGGGGGCGGCGTGATACACGTTGGGGGCGTGGCCTGGTTGGAGTCCAGGCTGAGGTTGTCACTCTCATCACCATCGTAGGATTGCATGGATGTGTGGCATTGGGGATTACCTCTTTCTTCTCCCTTGTGCCAAAGTGTAGAGCCAGGATGGGCTCTGCCCCTTGCCAGCACTCCCTGCAGCGGAGGCAGAGGGATCCACACACATACCCCATATTGGAACGAGCCTGAGCGCCACACAAAGCTAGACCAAGGGTCACAGGGACAAGGTGCTTTGCCAGTCCACCCACCAAATAACCCCCCCATGTTAAAGGCATGTGCCCTGGTAGGGTTCGGGGTATGGCGGTGCATGCTTGCCCCCCTTTCTTTGCCTGCTGCATTGCAAGCTCAGGATTTACTCCAAGGAACCAACCAGAAGCCCTGAAACTGCAGCCGATTAGGAAAGGTATACCTCTGTCATGTGAGAGTGTCAGAGTTCTCTGATTGGCTGCGGTTCCAGGACACATAATTACAGTGACAGCCTAACCTACTGAACTCGGCTGTCATTTCTCCTGCAGTGTGCGGCTGTAAGGGAGGACAGTGGGCAGGGCAGCAGGGGGGTGCAGAATAATGCTCTGCTGTGCAGGAGAAGTCCGGACTGTGGGAGTTCTGTCAGAATCAGTCGGTCCCGCTTATTTCACGACTGTTGGGAGGAGGTATGATGATGTCACCAGGGCCGGGACAAGGGGTGGGGCAGGAGGGGCAGCTGCCATAGGCACTGTGGTATCATGTGAGGTGGGGGGCACCACAAGAGGATGGGGGATGGTATTTGTGTTGAGAAGGGGAATTTGGGGAGTGGCGGGGGGTAAGAATTGTTCTAGGAGGGCAAATTTGGGGAGGAGTGCTAGGAGTGGTGACTTGGGGGGATTTGTGTTGGGATGAGGGAAGAGGTTGGGGTTGTGCTATTAAAGTAATATGGTAGGGGGGGAAGTTATGCTAGTAGGCATAATTATCTATATCTGTGCTAGGAAGGAAAGTTTGTTGTAGAATGGGGGGATTGGGGAGGGGAATGTGTGTTAGAAGGGGGGCATTTATAGTGTTTGGGATGATTTGTACTAGGAGGGGAAAATAGTTTTTTTTTTAGAGGGGGGCATATAGGGAGAGAGGGGATTTGAGCTGGGAGGGGGAGATGGGGGCAAAGATTTGTGCTGGGAGGGGGGATTTCACCGGGGGGGTAAACACGCGCCTCTGCATTCAGACGGCTTCTACAAACATTTGTGAGGGAACGGGCCGCTCTCAGGAGCTCAGTGAATACACGCGTGGTAACGTGGTCCATCCGTGGAATTTCCTTCCTACGAAATATTCCACGGTCACCTGTTGGTGGTATTATAACAAAGTGGAAGCAACTCAGCCAGGAAGTGGTCGGCCCGTAAAATGAGAGAGCAAGGGCAGCGCATGCCGAGGCTCACAGTGCTCAGAAGTCACCAACTCTCTGCCGTAATATCTCTAGACCTCCAAGGTTCATGTGGCCTTCAGATTAGCACAACAATAGTCTGTAGAGATCTTCATGGAAGGAGTTTCCACGGCCCGAGCAGCTCCATCCAAGCCTCACATCACCGAGTGCAATGCAAAGAGTCGGATGACGTGGTGGAAAGCAAACCGCCACTGGAGTCTAGAGCAGTGGAGACGCGTTCTCTGGAGTAACCAATCACGTTTCACTGTCTGGCAATCCGATGGACGTGTCTGGGTTTGGTGGTTGCCAGGAGAGCGGTACTTGTCTGACTGCATCGTGCCAAGTGTAAAGTTTGATGGAGAGGAGATTATGGTGTGGGAGGGAGGGGGGATTATGGTGTCAGAGGGAGGGGGGATTATGGTGTGGGAGGGAGAGGAGATTATGGTATGGGAGGGAGGGGGGATTATGGTGTCAGAGGGAGGGGGGATTATGGTGTCAGAGGGAGGGGGGATTATGGTGTCGGAGGGGGGATTATGGTGTCGGAGGGGGATTATGGTGTCAGAGGGGGGATTATGGAGTGGGGGGAGGGGGGATTATGGTGTCGGAGGGGGGATTATGGTGTCAGAGGGAGGGGGGATTATGGTGTGGGAGGGAGAGGAGATTATGGTGTGGGAGGGAGGGGGGATTATGGTGTGGGAGTGGAGGGAGAATTATGGTGTGGGAGGGAGGGGGGATTATGGTGTGGGAGGGAGAGGAGATTATGGTGTGGGAGGGAGGGGGGATTATGGTGTGGGAGTGGAGGGAGAATTATGGTGTGGGAGGGAGGGGGGATTATGGTGTGAGAGGGAGAGGAGATTATGGTGTGGGAGTGGAGGGGAGATTATGGTGTGGGAGGGAGGGGGGATTATGGTGTGGGAGGGAGAGGAGATTATGGTGTGGGAGGGAGGGGGGATTATGGTGTGAGAGGGAGGGAGAATTATGGTGTGGGAGGGAGGGGGGATTATGGTGTGAGAGGGAGGGAGAATTATGGTGTGGGAGGGAGGGGGGATTATGGTGTGGGAGGGAGAGGAGATTATGGTGTGGGAGGGAGGGGGGATTATGGTGTGAGAGGGAGAGGAGATTATGGTGTGGGAGTGGAGGGGAGATTATGGTGTGGGAGGGAGGGGGGATTATGGTGTGGGAGGGAGAGGAGATTATGGTGTGGGAGGGAGGGGGGATTATGGTGTGAGAGGGAGGGAGAATTATGGTGTGGGAGGAAGGGGGGATTATGGTGTGAGAGGGAGGGAGAATTATGGTGTGGGAGGGAGGGGGGATTATGGTGTGAGAGGGAGGGAGAATTATGGTGTGGGAGGGAGGGGGGATTATGGTGTGAGAGGGAGGGAGAATTATGGTGTGGGAGGGAGGGGGGATTATGGTGTGAGAGGGAGGGAGAATTATGGTGTGGGAGGGAGGGGGGATTATGGTGTGAGAGGGAGGGAGAATTATGGTGTGGGAGGGAGGGGGGATTATGGTGTGAGAGGGAGGGAGAATTATGGTGTGGGAGGGAGGGGGGATTATGGTGTGGGAGTGGAGGGGGATTATGGTGTGGGAGGGAGGGAGAATTATGGTGTGGGAGGGAGGGGGGATTATGGTGTGGGGGTGAAGTGAAGTGAATGACTTGTATAGCGCTACCTATGCGAACTGAATCGCCTCTGGGCGCTTTCTTGCGTGGTCCTTTACCCTGTAAGGTCCTGACACGCTTACAACACATACAACATTGACATACACATATATTAAGGCCAATTCTTTTTTTTTGTTTTTTTTTTAGACAAGGTCTAATTAACCTACCTGCATGTCTTTGGAGTGTGGGAGGAAACCGGAGTACCCGGAGGAAACCAACACAGGCACAGGGAGAACATGCATGGAGGGGGGATTATGGTTTCAGAGGGGGGATTATGGTATCAGAGGGGGGATTATGGTGTCGGAGGGGGGATTATGGAGTGGGGGGAGGGGGGATTATGGTGTCGGAGGGGGGATTATGGAGTGGGGGGATTATGGTGTCAGAGGGGGGATTATGGAGTGGGGGAGGGGGGATTATGGTGTCAGAGGGGGATTGTAGTGTCAGAGGGGGGATTATGGTGTGCGAGGGAGGGGGGATTATGGTGGCAGAGGGGGGATTATGGAGTGGGGGGAGGGGGGATTATGGTGTCAGAGGGGGATTATGGTGTGGAGGAGGGGGGATTATGGTGTCAGAGGGGGATTATCGAGTGGGGGGAGGGGGGGTTATGGTGTCAGAGGGGGGATTATGGAGTGGGGGGAGGGGGGATTATGGTGTCGGAGGGGGGATTATAGTGTGGGGGGGATTATGGTGTCAGAGGGGGTATTAAGGAGTGGGGGAGGGGTGATTATGGTGTCGGAGGGGGGATTATAGTGTGGGGGGGATTATGGTGTCAGAGGGGGGATTATGGTGTGGGAGGGAGGGGGTATTATGGTGTCAGAGGGGGATTATGGAGTAGGGGGAGGGGGGATTATGGTGTCGAAGGGGGGATTATGGTGTCAGAGGGGGATTATGATGTGGGAGGGAAGGGGGATTATGGTGTGGGGGGTTGTTTTTCAGGGGTTGGGCTTGGCCCCTTAGTTCCAGTGAAGGGAACTCTTAAGGCATCAGCATACCAAGACATTTTGGACAATTTCATGCTCCCAACTTTGTGGGAACAGTTTGGGGGACGTCCCCTTCCTGTTCCAACATGACTGCCCACCAGTGCACAAAGCAAGGCCCATAAAGACATGGATGAGCGAGTTTGGGGTTAAAGGAACGTGTCTAGTCTGCACAGAGTCCTGACCTCAACCCCATAGAACACCTTTGGGATAAATTAGCGTAGAGACTGCGAGGCCAGGCCTTCTCTTCCAACATCAGTGCCTGACCTCACAAATGCTCTTCTGGAAGAATGGTCAAACCTTCCCATAGACACCCTCCTAAACCTTGTGGACGGCCTTCCCAGAAGAGGTGAAGCTGTTATAGCTGCAAAGGGCCAACTCAATATTGAACCCTCCGGACTAAGACATTACAGGTCATGTGTGTGTAAAGGCAGGCGCCCCAATACTTTTGGGAATATGTTGTTTATTTGCTTATGTGTGAGTATGTATGTACTTTTGTACTTTTAATCTTGACTCCAAATCCTGCAGTGTTGAGGACTTGGTCACAATAGTAGCCTTTCTCTGCAGAAAAAAAGAAGATCCTAATGCCGCGTACACACGATCGGGATTTTGATCGTAAAAAGCTCTGACGGTTTTCCCAGATGGAATTCCAAGGGGATTTCGCTCAAGCTGTCTTCCGCGCGCACACACGGTCACACCGAATTCCGACCGCCAAGAACGCGTGTGACGCACAACACGTACGACGGGACTAAAAAAAAGGAAGTTCAGTAGCTGGCGCACCACCCTTTGGGCTCCTTCTGCTGATCTCGTGTTTATAGAAGTTTGGTGAGAGATGATTGGCGCTTTTCAGACTCCAGCCGATCGTTTTACTGCTGTTTCGGTTTGTGCTTGTGGGTTTGTATCTGGTCTTCAGTGTGTGTAGTAATTTCGTATCGGTTTTTCAGTGCTTATTGTCCACTCATTGCTGATTTTCAGCTCGTTCTTCACAGGCCTTGCTGTTCTTGGGTGCGTTCTGTTAGTTCGCTCTGACAAGCCGACCGTTTTGAAGCTATGTTGCGGGTACATACTCTTCATAGAGTTCGTGCTGTGAGGGGGCTTGGTGTTGGGGTTCTTACTTTGACACAAGCCCGGTCCATGAACAGGGCGAGGAGGAGTTCATGGAGCAAGAATTGGTTGCTCCATCATGACCAGTTCTCGCACATGCCTTTGCTGTGGGAGATCCGGGAGAATATTCCAGATGATTTCAGGAATTATCTCCGGATGACGGACCCCGTTTTTCACCGTCTTCTGGCTTTGCTGTCCCCTTATATCAGCAGGCAGGATACCTGCATGCGGCAAGCCATCACTGCGGAACAGAGGCTAGTCGCCACCTTGCGGTACTTGGCGACGGGGAGAAGCCTCCAGGACCTCAAGTTCTCCACAGGCATCTCCCACCAGGCTCTGCGGATCATTATTCCAGAGACCTGTTCTGCCATCATACAGGTTGTCACGATCAGGAGTGAGGCCGAGATGCTGAGAGGGCTCCCCTTGCGGCCAAGTGCAGCACAACCCTGAAGATGACACAGGGATGCAGTGCCCACAGTAGCACAGATTGCCAGGTAGCAGCAGCAGAGGGCAAGAGCTGGGTAAACAAGTCTCTGGGGGCAACCGTGCTAGGAAGTCCAAGAGCGGAGCAGCAGAAGTCCAGAAGAGTAGTCAAGCCAAGCTGGGATCGGGTGCAGGGAGCAGACAAGGAACGTCGGGTACAAGCCAGGACTAAGAGCCAGGAGAACAACAGGAGCAGGTCGAAGCAAGCCGGGTCGGTACACAGGAGATCGGATAGCAGAAATCACGGGTACAGGTACACAGGGGAGCTGACGATAATCCAGCGATGCAGCACTGTCAGGCGAACGTTTAAATAGGCGAGGTGCCCAGGTCACGTCGTGAGCGCGTCAAGTCGATCATACGGCTATGTCGAGTACGTTGTGCATTCGCATCATCACCGCGTATGCCCGCCTGGTTAGACGTAGCGTCGGCCGTTCGTCTTGAAACTACCTTACGCTTCCGTAGGCGCTGACGCGCGTGAACACGAACTTACCTCGTGAGATTGCGCCTATTTCCCTGACACAGCTCCTGCAGAAGGACTATATGAAGGTAAGTTTTCTCCTTTAACATCACATTCTATGTATTTCCTGTTTGCTAATGTCTTGTATTTCTTTCATCGTTCCCTAATTACCATGATTGTAACATGCTGTGAATGTCCCCTTTGTCCTCATGCATGCTGTAAGCTTTTAATGCTCCTTTCTTGTCCTTCATGCATATTTGCCTTCACTAACCTCCCCAGCATGCTATCCTGGGCCCATACACACCTAGCCTAGTCACTTAACAATGTATTTTGTCAGCTCCATAGTATTGCTTTACCCTAAACACCCCCTAAAATGTGTACAAATGTTCTTGTGTGCTTAAATTCATGCAGAGTGCCAGAGGTTTTTTTTGGGCTCACAAACTCATTTAGAACCCCCCCCCCAAAATTTGGACAATGGCCCATCAGAGGGGGTGAGGAATCTGATAAGTGGACCTTATTTTTTTTGTCTTTAACCACTTCAATACAGGGAATTTATACAGCTTCCTTACCAGACCAATTTTTAGCTTTCAGCGCTCTCACACTTTGGATACCAGTTACTCAGTCATGCAACACTGTACCCAAACAAAATGTTTATCATTTTTTTCATACAAATAGAGCGTTCTTTTGGTGGTATTTAATCACCACTGGGTTTTTTATCTTTTGCGGCATAAGTGAAAAAAGAGCAAAAATTTTGAAAATAAAAAAACACATTTTTAGTTTCTATGATAAAATTTTGCAAATAAGTCATTTTTGTTCATAAATTTGGGCCAAAATGTATACGGCTACATCTCTTTGGTAAAAATAAACCAAATTAGTGGATATTATTTAGTCTCTTTGAAAGTTATCGAGTCCACAAGCTGTGGTGCAAATCATTGAAAATTGATCACATCTGATCACACCTGATGTACTGACGGCCGATCTCATTTCTAGAGGCTCTGAAATGTCAGGAAAGTACAAATACCCCCCATATGACCCCTTTTTGAAAAGTAGACAGTCCAAGGTATTTAGTAAGAGGCATGGTGAGTTTATTGAAGTTGTCATTTTATCCCACAATTCTTGGGAAAAAGAAGAATATTTTTTATTTTTTTTTTACAAAATTGTCATAATAACAAGTTATTTCTCATACACAGCATACTTCCAATTACACCCCAAAATACATTCTACAACTCTTCCCGAGTATGGCGATACCACATGTGTGTGACTTTTACACAGGCTGGCCACACAGAGAGGCCCAACATGCAGGGAGCGCCGTTAGGGGTTCTAGGAGCATAAATGACACTCTAATTTCCTAACGACCTATTACATTTGTGAAGGCCCTGTAGCATCAGGACAATGGAATTACCCACAAAATGACCCCATTTTGGAAAGCAAACACCCCAACGTATATTCTATGAGGCATAATGAATCTTTTGAACAGTTAATTTTTTTCCACAAGTCTTTGGAAAACGTGGAAAGAAAATTAAAACATTTTTTTTTTTACACAAAGTGGTCAGTTTATAAGATATTTCTAACTCAAAGCATGTACATAGCAAAAATTACACCCCAAAATACATTCTGCTACTCCTCCTGAGTATGGCGATACCCATGTGTGTGACTTTTACACAGCGTGTCCACATACAGAGGCCCAACATGCAGGGAGCGCCGTCAGGTGTTCTAGGAGCATAAATTACACCTCTAATTTCCTAACGACCTATTACATTTGTGAAGGCCCTGGAGAACCAGGAAAATGGAATTACCCACAAAATTACCCCATTTTGGAAAACAAACACCCCAAAGTTTATTCTATGAAGCATTATGAGTCTTTTGAGCGGTTAATTTTTTTACACAAGTCTTCAGAAAATGTGGAAAGAAAATTAAAATCTTTTTTTTTTTACACAAAGTTGTCCATTTATAAGATATTTATAAGACATAGCGTGTATATAGCAAAAATTACACCCCAAAACACATTCTGCTCCTCCTCCTGAGTATGGCGATACCACATGTGTGAGACTTTTACACAGCCTGGCCATATACAGAGGTCCAACATTAAAGTAGTACCTTCAGGCGTTCTACCAGCAAAAATGACACATCTCATTTTGTTCCTACCTATCACACTTTTGAAGGTCCTGGAGCACCAGGACAATAGAATTACCCACAAAATGACCCCATTTTGGAAAGCAAACACCCCAATGTGTATTCTATTAGGCATGGGCTGCAAATAGGTACTCGGATACTCTGACGGGCTGGTGACAGGTACTCAGGTACTCCGACGGGCTGGTGACAGGTACTCTGTTACTCCGACGGGCTGGTGACAGGCATTCGGGTACTCAGATGAACTGTGACAGGTACTCAGATGGGCTGTGACAGGTACTCAGATGGGCTGTGACAGGTACTCAGGTACTCAGATGGGCTGGGACAGGTACTCAGATGGGTTGTGACAGGTACTCAGGTACTCCGACGGGCTGGTGACAGGTACTCTGTTACTCCGACGGGCTGGTGACAGGTACTCGGGTACTCCGACGAGCTGGTGACAGGTACTCGGGTACTCCGATGGGCTGGTGACAGGCATTCGGGTACTCAGATGAACTGTGACAGGTACTCAGGTACTCAGATGGACTGTGACAGGTACTCAGATGGGCTGTGACAGGTACTCAGGTGGGCTGTGACAGGTACTCAGGTACTCAGATGGGCTGGGACAGGTACTCAGATGGGCTGACAGGTGCTCAGGTACTCGGATACTCAGATGGGCTGGGACAGGTACTCGGGTACTGAGATGGACTGTGACAGGTACTCGGGTACTCAGATGGGCTGTGACAGGTACTCGGGTACTCAGATGGGCTGTGACAGGTACTCGGGTACTCAGATGGGCTGTGACAGGTACTCGGGTACTCAGATGGGCTGTGACAGGTACTCGGGTACTCAGATGGGCTGTGACAGGTACTCGGGTACTCAGATGGGCTGGGACAGGTACTCAGATGGGCTGACAGGTACTCGGGTACTCAGATGGGCTGTGACAGCTACTCGGGTACTCAGATGGGCTGTGACAGGTACTCGGGTACTCAGATGGGCTGACAGGTACTCGGGTACTCAGATGGGCTGTGATGGGTGATGACAGGTACTTTGATGGGTGGTGACAGGTCCTTTATTGGGGGGGTGGGGGTAATCAGGGTGGTTGGTGTACACTGAGCGGTAACGAGATGAGGAGGAGAACCCGGTAACATCTCGTTACCGCGGTTTGTTTTCATTCTGTGACCGGCTGTGATTGGACACAGCCGGTCACGTGGTAAAGAACCAATTTCATTGGCTCTTTACTGCGATCAGGGTTGGGCTGTGTCAGGGTGACAAGCCGCATCCCCGTTCGGTGCTCTGTACGCGCCCTAGGCGCGTGCACGAGTGCTGTAATGGCATAGTACATGTGACCGGCTGTGATTGGACACGGCCGGTCACATGTATCGGGGGGGGTCGATGGGGAGGAAAATCCCACAGATCGGGGATGGGCTGTGTCCGAGGGACACAGCTCATCCATGATCGCCGTGCTGCGGGCCCCCGGGGGCCCACAGGAGCAGCGCAATACCGAGGCCGTCATATGACGTCCACCCAGGATGGGAGATCCCATCTGTGGCCATCATATGACTATGGCCGGGTATTGAAGTGGTTAAATACGCATTAAAATCAATGTTATACTGATGATGGCCAAGAATGTTTGTGTCTAATCTGCTTGCAATGTTTACGTGCAAAATTACAATTTTTTTTTCTGTTTTGACTCCACAATTTCCTTCAACGCCACAGGAATGGCAGAGTGTGGCCTCCCATTTTGCCCATCGTTGGGATTTTCCCAACTGCGGAGGGGGAATAGATGGGAAGCACGTCCACATCATCCCACCACCCCATGCGGGGTCATACTCTTTTAACTATAAGGGGTTTCATAGTATCGTGTTGATGGCGGTGGTGTTGGTGACATATGCGTTTCTCTATGTGGACGTGGGGGAAGAACGGGCAGATGTCGGATGGTGGAGTCTTTGCCCAGACCGTGTTCTACGGATGTCTCCAGAGCGGTGGCTTGGGATTGCCACCTGCAGAAGAAAACGTTGTGAAGAGACCGGTCTCCGATGCAGACATCGAGTTTGTGGAGAAGAAAATTGGTAGCTTGAGAAGCACATATAACAAGGAGCTTAATAAGGTCCAGGCTTCCATGAGATCAGGAGCCGCAGCAGAGGAGGTCTATGTACCCAGTCTGTGGTACTAAAGCAGGATGCGGTTTCTGGAAGACCAGATGGAAGCCAGGGAATCACTTTCAACACTTCCATCCACCCTTCTATCCACCCTTCCCTCAACCCCAGCTGAGGCTTCCGAGGACCAACCTGGGCCTTACATCCTGGAAGAAGTTGAGGAGCTCAGCTGGAGCCAGGTATAGTAATTTTTAACATAATTATTGTCTGAAAATTATTGTTGGTAACTAGATATTATTCTTGCTAACCAATACATGCTTTAACAAAAAAGTGTTTGACATATCAATAGACGGTAGGGGCCAAAAAAGGAAGACCTCAGCCAGGGGGCGAGGCTCTGGAATGTGGCAGACAAGAGGAGGCGGGGGTAAGTGTCAGCCAGGAGGTAGCTGGGCCCTGTAGCCTCACCCAATCCCAGGTCTCCCCTCCGCCTTCCAACAAAAAGGGCCAGGAAGGGGAGTAACGTGGAGGAGGCAGCACGGGGCCTCATTATGGATGCTAATGTGGCCCTGAAAACCCCCCCCCGACGCTAAAGAGGCCTATGGCTGCTATGTAGCTGCTAAATTGCAGCAAATGGAGGAGGGCCAACGCCTCAATTTGTTTTTGAGGCCATTCATAAGGGGTTGAGAGGCCAAATAAGTGATAACATGCACTTATGTATGCTTGCCTATCCTCCTCCTCCTCCTCCTCCTCCTCCTGCCACAAGTCCACCTCCAGAGCCACAGCCTCCAAGGAAGGCTGCAGGGAAGGGTGCAAGGAAGACAAGAAAGTGATGGCCTGGTTTCAGTCTGGTCTGACAGAAGACGTTGTAGTACCACAGCCTGGGGACATATATGTCATCTGCTGATGTTCCTGATCTCTAGGAGTCCTGTACCAAATTGTGCTCCCTATTATATGGACTTCTCAAGCTACCAATTTTATTTTTAAAACAGTTGATGTGTGCCCTGGGGTAGAAAGGCTTCGCAAATTCCAGCAGTTTCTTCGGCGTTGCCTTCCTCTTTATTTTGTTATCAGCCAGAATAAATGGAGATTTTTTTTTTTTTAAATACTTTCCTATGTGTTTTTCTTCAAATAGGACAGTTTGTTTTTGTGAGTAGACAGGTACATTTCAAAAATACAATGTCAAATTAACAAGGCACACCGACCAACCTCTTATAAAAGACAAGATAATAATGTTGTGTAAACTCGACACACAAAAAAAAAAGAAGTATGTGAGAACTCTGCGAGAACATGAGCATCAAAACTTCTTCATTCGTCTAACATTATAAAGAGAATGCGCTGCATTAATCTATGACGACAAATTCCGTGTGAAGAATGTGCCATGTCCATTAGGAATGATAGTTTTACCAGACCGATCGCCAAATCTGAGCATGCGTGACGTTTTTGCGCATCGGAATTGCATTACACACACAAACACATTTTTGGATAGGAACTTTCTCCGACCAAAAAATTGAGAATATGCTCTCAATCTTTTGCTGGCCGAAATCCGGGCAGCAAATGTCCGATGGATCACATTTTCCGACCAAAAGCTCGGTCTTTTACCGGCCGAATATCCGATCGGGTGTACGCGGCATAAAACTATCAGCATCTTTCCCGTGACCAGAGATCTTCTCACTTCTCAACACCTTGTATAGCAAAAGTCCGGGCAGAAATATTCTGTATGTGTAAACGCCAACGTAGAGAATGGCCCTCGGATACATTGTATCTCTGTGTTGTGATTGATCACACATCTCCTCGGATACATTGTATCTCCGTGGTCTGATTGATCACACATCTCCTCGGATACATTGTATCTCCGTGTCCTAATTGATCACACATCTCCTCGGATACATTGTATCTCCGTGTTCTGATTGATCACACATCTCCTCGGATACATTGTATCTCCGTGTCCTGATTGATCACACATCTCCTCGGATACATTGTATCTCTGTGTTGTGATTGATCACACATCTCCTCGGATACATTGTATCTCCGTGTCCTAATTGATCACACATCTCCTCGGATACATTGTATCTCCGTGTTCTGATTGATCACACATCTCCTCGGATACATTGTATCTCCGTGTCCTGATTGATCACACATCTCCTCGGATACATTGTATCTCCGTGTTCTGATTGATCACACATCTCCTCGGATACATTGTATCTCTGTGTCCTGATTGATCACACATCTCCTCGGATACATTGTATCTCCGTGTCCTAATTGATCACACATCTCCTCGGATACATTGTATCTCCGTGTTCTGATTGATCACACATCTCCTCGGATACATTGTATCTCTGTATCCTGATTGATCACACATCTCCTCGGATACATTGTATCTCCATGTCCCGATTGATCACACATCTCCTCGGATACATTGTATCTCCGTGGTCTGATTGATCACACATCTCCTCGGATACATTGTATCGCCGTGTCCTGATTGATCACACATCTCCTCGGATACATTGTATCTCCGTGGTCTGATTGATCACACATCACCTCGGATACATTGTATCTCCGTGGTCTGATTGATCACACATCTCCTCGGATACATTGTATCTCCGTGTCCTGATTGATCACACATCTCCTCGGATACATTGTATCTCCGTGTCCTGATTGATCACACATCTCCTCGGATACATTGTATCTCCGTGTCCTGATTGATCACACATCTCCTCGGATACATTGTATCTCCGTGGTCTGATTGATCACACATCTCCTCGGATACATTGTATCTCCGTGTCCTGATTGATCACACATCTCCTCGGATACATTGTATCTCCGTGTCCTGATTGATCACACATCTCCTCGGATACATTGTATCTCCGTGTCCTGATTGATCACACATCTCCTCGGATACATTGTATCTCCGTGGTCTGATTGATCACACATCTCCTCGGATACATTGTATCTCCGTGTCCTGATTGATCACACATCTCCTCGGATACATTGTATCTCCGTGGTCTGATTGATCACACATCTCCTCGGATACATTGTATCTCTGTGTTGTGATTGATCACACATCTCCTCGGATACATTGTATCTCTGTGTCCTGATTGATCACACATCTCCTCGGATACATTGTATCTCTGTGTCCTGATTGATCACACATCTCCTCGGATACATTGTATCTCTGTATCCTGATTGATCACACATCTCCTCGGATACATTGTATCTCCATGTCCCGATTGATCACACATCTCCTCGGATACATTGTATCTCCGTGGTCTGATTGATCACACATCTCCTCGGATACATTGTATCGCCGTGTCCTGATTGATCACACATCTCCTCGGATACATTGTATCTCCGTGGTCTGATTGATCACACATCTCCTCGGATACATTGTATCTCCGTGGTCTGATTGATCACACATCTCCTCGGATACATTGTATCTCCGTGTCCTGATTGATCACACATCTCCTCGGATACATTGTATCTCCGTGTCCTGATTGATCACACATCTCCTCGGATACATTGTATCTCCGTGTCCTGATTGATCACACATCTCCTCGGATACATTGTATCTCCGTGGTCTGATTGATCACACATCTCCTCGGATACATTGTATCTCCATGTCCTGATTGATCACACATCTCCTCGGATACATTGTATCTCCGTGTCCTGATTGATCACACATCTCCTCGGATACATTGTATCTCCGTGTCCTGATTGATCACACATCTCCTCGGATACATTGTATCTCCGTGTCCTGATTGATCACACATCTCCTCGGATACATTGTATCTCCGTGTCCTGATTGATCACACATCTCCTCGGATACATTGTATCTCCGTGGTCTGATTGATCACACATCTCCTCGGATACATTGTATCTCCGTGTCCTGATTGATCACACATCTCCTCGGATACATTGTATCTCCGTGTCCTGATTGATCACACATCTCCTCGGATACATTGTATCTCCGTGTCCTGATTGATCACACATCTCCTCGGATACATTGTATCTCCGTGGTCTGATTGATCACACATCTCCTCGGATACATTGTATCTCCATGTCCTGATTGATCACACATCTCCTCGGATACATTGTATCTCCGTGTCCTGATTGATCACACATCTCCTCGGATACATTGTATCTCCGTGTCCTGATTGATCACACATCTCCTCGGATACATTGTATCTCCGTGGTCTGATTGATCACACATCTCCTCGGATACATTGTATCTCTGTGTCCTGATTGATCACACATCTCCTCGGATACATTGTATCTCCGTGGTCTGGTTGATCACACATCTCCTCGGATACATTGTATCTCCGTGTCCTGATTGATCACACATCTCCTCGGATACGTTGTATCTCCGTGTCCTGATTGATCACACATCTCCTCGGATACATTGTATCTCCGTGTCCTGATTGATCACACATCTCCTCGGATACATTGTATCTCTGTGTCCTGATTGATCACACATCTCCTCGGATACATTGTATCTCCGTGGTCTGATTGATCACACATCTCCTCGGATACATTGTATCTCCGTGTCCTGATTGATCACACATCTCCTCGGATACATTGTATCTCCGTGTCCTGATTGATCACACATCTCCTCGGATACATTGTATCTCCGTGGTCTGATTGATCACACATCTCCTCGGATACATTGTATCTCCGTGGTCTGTGTCTGGTGGACATGGAATAGATACATCATCAATGAAATCAGGTGCATTCACCTGGTGACCTCTAGAAGGAGAAGTGACCTGAACACAGTTCACAGTTCTTCTCTAAGCTGGTCACCCGGGTCACTAACAGAGTCATGAAGAAAGCAATGAACTCTCTAATCTACAGAGTGTGAAAATGGAAATAAGAAAGTGAGAAAAGAGGAAATAAGGATGGGGCGCCCATAAGCTTACAATCTAGGCTGGGTTCTCTGCAGATTTGTGGACGGATCCAGCTTCCTGCTCCTTTCCGCTGGCACAGATTCCGATGTGACTGGAGCTGCGTTTCTTGGAAGAAGAATTCGGTCTTTGGAATGTCTGTAACACCTCAACTCTTAAGCTGAGTGAGTTTTAACACCCTGAGCTCTGTGTTTAGTACTATCATGGCCCCCCGCCAATGTACACAGTGCTGGGTAAACTGTTACAGGGACATGTAATCCATGGACCAAAGAGCTTCCGATCTACATCCACCGGCCAGAGATAAAGACTCCGGGTCACTTCCAGTTCACAGAACAATTCTTGCTTTGGGGTTTGTTGATCGCTGTTCTTATAGACAACCCTGTGACAACCGATTTCAGTGATGACCAATCATGTGACCAGTGACAGATCATGTGAATACGACACAAATTGTGATCAAACATGGGACATGGGATGGGACCAACAGTTACAAAAAATGACAAGTAACTTGATTGTTTTAGGGAAACATTGCTATTCAGTGGTGGAAGGGCCCCCCCCTGCATTGGTGTTAAGTGGTGGAAAGGCCCCTCTACATTGATGTTCAGTGGTGGAAGGTCCTCTCTACATTGGTATTCAGTGGTGGAAAATCTCTTCTACATTGATATTCATTGGTGGAAGGGCTTCCTCTACATTGATGTTCTCTGGGAGAACGTCCCCTCTACATTGGTGTCGAGTGGTGGAAGGTCCCCTCTTTATTCTTGAGTGGTGGAAAGCCCCCTCTATATGGGTGTTCAGTGGTGGAAGGCCCCCTCTACATTGGTGTTCAGTGGTGGAAAATCTCTTATACATTGATATTCATTGGTGGAAGGGCTTCCTCTACATTGATGTTCTGTGGTGGAACGTCCCCTCTACATTGGTGTCGAGTGGTGGAAGGTCCCCTCTTTATTGTTGAGTGGTGGAAAGCCCCCTCTATATTGGTGTTCAGTGGTGGAAGGTCTTCTCTACATTGGTGTTGAGTGGTGGAAAGGCCCCCCTACATTACTGTTCTGTGGTGGAAGGTCCCCTGTACATTGGTGTTCAGTGGTGGATGAGCCCTCTTTACATTGGTATTTAGTGGTGGAAGGTCCTCTCTACATTGGTGTTGAGTGGTGGAAAGGCCCCTCTACATTGGTGTTCAATGGTGGAAGGTCCTCTCTACATTGGTGTTGAGTGGTGGAAAGGCCCCTCTGCATTGGTGTTCAGTGGTGGAAGGTCCTCTCTACATTGGTGTTGAGTGGTGGAAAGGCCCCTCTACATTGGTGTTCAATGGTGGAAGGTCCTCTCTACATTGGTGTTGAGTGGTGGAAAGGCTCCTCTACATTGGTGTTGAGTGGTGGAAAGGCCCCTCTACATTGGTGTTCAGTGGTGGAAGGTCCACTCGGCATTGGTGTTAAGTGGTGGAAAGGCCCCTCTACATTGGTTTTCAGTGGGCGAAGGTCCTCTCTACATTGGTGTTCAGTGGGGGAAGGTCCACTCGGCATTGGTGTTAAGTGGTGGAAAGGCCCCTCTACATTGGTTTTCAGTGGGCGAAGGTCCTCTCTACATTGGTGTTCAGTGGGGGAAGGTCCTCTCTACATTGGTGTTCAGTGGGCGAAGGTCCTCTCTACATTGGTGTTTAGTGGTGGAAGGTCCTCTCTACATTGCTGTTCTGTGGTGGAAGGTCCTCTCTACATTGGTGTTGAGTGGTGGAAGGTCCTCTCTACATTGGTGTTGAGTGGGGGAAGGTCCTCTCTACATTGGTGTTGAGTGGGGGAAGGTCCTCTCTACATTGGTGTTCAGTGGGGGAAGGTCCTCTCTACATTGGTGTTCCGTGGTGGAAGGTCCTCTCTACATTGGTATTCAGTGGTGGAAGGTCCTCTCTACATTGGTGTTCAGTGGGGGAAGGTCCCCTCTACATTGGTGTTCAGTGGTGGAAGGTCCTCTCTACATTGGTGTTGAGTGGTGGAAAGGCCCCTCTACATTGGTGTTCAGTGGTGGAAGGTCCACTCGGCATTGGTGTTAAGTGGTGGAAAGGCCCCTCTACATTGGTTTTCAGTGGGCGAAGGTCCTCTCTACATTGGTGTTCAGTGGGGGAAGGTCCACTCGGCATTGGTGTTAAGTGGTGGAAAGGCCCCTCTACATTGGTTTTCAGTGGGCGAAGGTCCTCTCTACATTGGTGTTCAGTGGGGGAAGGTCCTCTCTACATTGGTGTTCAGTGGGCGAAGGTCCTCTCTACATTGGTGTTTAGTGGTGGAAGGTCCTCTCTACATTGCTGTTCTGTGGTGGAAGGTCCTCTCTACATTGGTGTTGAGTGGTGGAAGGTCCTCTCTACATTGGTGTTGAGTGGGGGAAGGTCCTCTCTACATTGGTGTTGAGTGGGGGAAGGTCCTCTCTACATTGGTGTTCAGTGGGGGAAGGTCCTCTCTACATTGGTGTTCCGTGGTGGAAGGTCCTCTCTACATTGGTATTCAGTGGTGGAAGGTCCTCTCTACATTGGTGTTCAGTGGGGGAAGGTCCCCTCTACATTGGTGTTCAGTGGTGGAAGGTCCTCTCTACATTGGTGTTGAGTGGTGGAAAGGCCCCTCTACATTGGTGTTCAGTGGTGGAAGGTCCCCTCTACATTGGTGTTCAGTGGTGGAAGGTCCTCTCTACATTGGTGTTCAGTGGTGGAAGGTCCTCTCTACATTGGTGTTCAGTGGGGGAAGGTCCTCTCTACATTGGTGTTCAGTGGTGGAAGGTCCTCTCTACATTGGTGTTCTGTGGTGGAAGGTCCTCTCTACATTGGTGTTGAGTGATGGAAGGTTCTCTCTACATTGGTGTTCAGTGGTGGAAGGTCCTCTCTACATTGGTGTTCAGTGGTGGAAGGTCCTCTCTACATTGGTGTTCAGTGGGGGAAGGTCCTCTCTACATTGGTGTTCAGTGGTGGAAGGTCCTCTCTACATTGGTGTTCTGTAGTGGAAGGTCCTCTCTACATTGGTGTTCAGTGGGGGAAGGTCCTCTCTACATTGGTGTTCAGTGGTGGAAGGTCCTCTCTACATTGGTGTTCTGTGGTGGAAGGTCCTCTCTACATTGGTGTTCAGTGGTGGAAGGTCCTCTCTACATTGGTGTTGAGTGGGGGAAGGTCATCTCTACATTGGTGTTCCGTGGTGGAAGGTCCTCTCTACATTGGTGTTCAGTGGTGGAAGGTCCTCTCTACATTGGTGTTCTGTGGTGGAAGGTCCTCTCTACATTGGTGTTGAGTGGGGGAAGGTCATCTCTACATTGGTGTTCCGTGGTGGAAGGTCCTCTCTACATTGGTGTTCTGTGGTGGAAGGTCCTCACTACATTGGTGTTCAGTGGTGGAAGGTCCTCTCTACATTGGTGTTGAGTGGGGGAAGGTCATCTCTACATTGGTGTTCCGTGGTGGAAGGTCCTCTCTACATTGGTGTTCAGTGGTGGAAGGTCCTCTCTACATTGGTGTTCAGTGGTGGAAGGTCCCCTCTACATTGGTGTTGAGTGGGGGAAGGTCATCTCTACATTGGTGTTCCGTGGTGGAAGGTCCTCTCTACATTGGTGTTCTGTGGTGGAAGGTCCTCTCTACATTGGTGTTCAGTGGTGGAAGGTCCTCTCTACATTGGTGTTGAGTGGGGGAAGGTCATCTCTACATTGGTGTTCCGTGGTGGAAGGTCCTCTCTACATTGGTGTTCAGTGGGGGAAGGTCCTCTCTACATTGGTGTTCAGTGGTGGAAGGTCCTCTCTACATTGGTGTTCTGTGGTGGAAGGTCCTCTCTACATTGGTGTTCAGTGGGGGAAGGTCCTCTCTACATTGGTGTTTAGTGGTGGAAGGTCCTCTCTACATTGGTGTTGAGTGGGGGAAGGTCCTCTCTACATTGGTGTTGAGTGGGGGAAGGTCCTCTCTACATTGGTGTTTAGTGGTGGAAGGTCCTCTCTACATTGGTGTTGAGTGGGGGAAGGTCCTCTCTACATTGGTATTCAGTGGTGGAAGGTCCTCTCTACATTGGTGTTCAGTGGTGGAAGGTCCTCTCTACATTGGTGTTCCGTGGTGGAAGGTCCTCTCTACATTGGTGTTCAGTGGTGGAAGGTCCTCTCTACATTGGTGTTCAGTGGTGGAAGGTCCTCTCTACATTGGTGTTTAGTGGTGGAAGGTCCTCTCTACATTGGTGTTCAGTGGTGGAAGGTCCTCTCTACATTGGTGTTCCGTGGTGGAAGGTCCTCTCTACATTGGTGTTCAGTGGTGGAAGGTCCTCTCTACATTGGTGTTCAGTGGTGGAAGGTCCTCTCTACATTGGTGTTCTGTGGTGGAAGGTCCTCTCTACATTGGTGTTCCGTGGTGGAAGGTCCTCTCTACATTGGTGTTCCGTGGTGGAAGGTCCTCTCTACATTGGTATTCAGTGGTGGAAGGTCCTCTCTACATTGGTGTTCAGTGGTGAAAGGTCCTCTCTACATTGGTGTTCCGTGGTGGAAGGTCCTCTCTACATTGGTATTCAGTGGTGGAAGGTCCTCTCTACATTGGTGTTCAGTGGGGGAAGGTCCCCTCTACATTGGTGTTCAGTGGTGGAAGGTCCTCTCTACATTGGTGTTGAGTGGTGGAAAGGCCCCTCTACATTGGTGTTCAGTGGTGGAAGGTCCTCTCTACATTGCTGTTCTGTGGTGGAAGGTCCTCTCTACATTGGTGTTCAGTGGGGGAAGGTCCTCTCTACATTGGTATTCAGTGGTGGAAGGTCCTCTCTACATTGGTGTTCTGTGGTGGAAGGTCCTCTCTACATTGGTGTTCAGTGGTGGAAGGTCATCTCTACATTGGTGTTCCATGGTGGAAGGTCCTCTCTACATTGGTGTTCAGTGGTGGAAGGTCATCTCTACATTGGTGTTCAGTGGTGGAAGGTCATCTCTACATTGGTGTTCCATGGTGGAAGGTCCTCTCTACATTGGTGTTCAGTGGTGGAAGGTCCTCTCTACATTGGTGTTCTGTGGTGGAAGGTCCTCTCTACATTGGTGTTCCGTGGTGGAAGGTCCTCTCTACATTGGTATTCAGTGGTGGAAGGTCCTCTCTACATTGGTGTTCAGTGGGGGAAGGTCCCCTCTACATTGGTGTTCAGTGGTGGAAGGTCCTCTCTACATTGGTGTTGAGTGGTGGAAAGGCCCCTCTACATTGGTGTTCAGTGGTGGAAGGTCCTCTCTACATTGCTGTTCTGTGGTGGAAGGTCCTCTCTACATTGGTGTTCAGTGGGGGAAGGTCCTCTCTACATTGGTATTCAGTGGTGGAAGGTCCTCTCTACATTGGTGTTCTGTGGTGGAAGGTCCTCTCTACATTGGTGTTCAGTGGTGGAAGGTCATCTCTACATTGGTGTTCCATGGTGGAAGGTCCTCTCTACATTGGTGTTCAGTGGTGGAAGGTCATCTCTACATTGGTGTTCAGTGGTGGAAGGTCATCTCTACATTGGTGTTCCATGGTGGAAGGTCCTCTCTACATTGGTGTTGAGTGGTGGAAAGGCCCCTCTACATTGGTGTTCAGTGGTGGAAGGTCCTCTCTACATTGCTGTTCTGTGGTGGAAGGTCCTCTCTACATTGGTGTTCTGTGGTGGAAGGTCCTCTCTACATTGGTGTTCAGTGGTGGAAGGTCATCTCTACATTGGTGTTCCATGGTGGAAGGTCCTCTCTACATTGGTGTTCAGTGGTGGAAGGTCATCTCTACATTGGTGTTCAGTGGTGGAAGGTCATCTCTACATTGGTGTTCAGTGGTGGAAGGTCATCTCTACATTGGTGTTCCATGGTGGAAGGTCCTCTCTACATTGGTGTTCCATGGTGGAAGGTCCTCTCTACATTGGTGTTCAGTGGGGGAAGGTCCTCTCTTTTTTTTTACTTTATACTTTTTCTCTATTTATATTATGAAATATCACAATACAAATAACAAGACAGTGTATAAAAAAATAACTTTAGGTTGCAATGTATAATGTAGTAACATATTGTTATTTACTTATCCTTCTCTCACCCCATTGCAATCTTAAAAGTTATATTAATCTCATCTACAATCTCTGTCCAATGTCTAAATAGCTTTGGACACTTCCAAAGCAAATGAATAAAGTCTCCAGGTGCCCCGCACCTGGGGCACTGATCATTTCCCCGCCATCAAAGTTTCTATGGAAAAAAAAAAGGAGGTGTGATACCTTCTGTGAGGGGGAGGTTGAGAGAAATGTTGCTTGTCTAAGGATCCGGTCCCATTCCACACTGGACAATGGCCCAACATCTCCTTCCCAACTCTCTCTATTCTTGATAAGCCCGGCACCATCTATTGTTCTATCTCCAAGCCTGGCATACAATCGAGAGATTAAGCCTTTAAACAAGTCCAGGGTCATTATTTGTGCCAGAGTGCGAATCTGGGTCCATTGAACTATTTGAGATCTGGACTGCACGCCTGACCTGGAGATATTTATGAAACAAGCTATTTGACAAATTAAATTCCTGCTTCAACTTTGAAAATTGGCTCAGACGGTTAATACCTCGGTTCACCCATTCCCTAGATCTCTCAACACCACTCAACTCGGCAAGATTTTTCTTGTTCCACAGAGGAGCCAGATCTGATGTTCCTTGGTAACCCAATATAGCCTTCGTTGTTGTTTGCCATATTTTAGTAATTAATTTTAACGTGAAGTAAATGAGTTTGCCGCTAAAGCCTCAATCAATGTACTATGCGGGCATCCTATCAACATCATCCTCCCGCTAGAGTTGCCCCCATTAGGGGCTCCACCGCCTGCTGGGTGCTGCACCTGGGATGCCAAAAAAATATAACCTAGGGTGTGGAACCACCATACCCCCCTCCCTAAGCGGCAGCTGCAACGTTTGCAAGCTGATTCTAGGTTGCCCACTTCTCCGCATTAAGTCCCTAAACGAGGATTCTATTCTTTTGAACCACTTCTGCCCCATCCATATTGGAGAATTATGGAGAAGATATAGAATCTGGGGCAGCCATATCATCTTGACTAGGTTGCAGCGCCCCGCCACAGACAGGGGGAGACGGCTCCATATGTCTCCCTTATGTTTCAACTTAAGCAGTAGGGGGACTAGGTTGTCATTAAGATACAGATTTATATCTCTGGCAATACAGACCCCCAAATGCTTCAATTTTTCAACTACCTTTATATTGGGGATACCCAACGGTATCTGACTGGCAAGTGGATCTATCGGAAGTAGGGCCGATTTTTTTCCCAGTTAATAACCAGTCCAGAGATTTGGCCGAACTCTTCAATCATTCGTATCACGGCTTTTAGTGATGTTTGGACATCTCCCAAGAAAAAAAGGACATCATCCGCAAGCAATTCTATCCTATCTTCCTCTGGCCCCCTCCGAAATCCCTGCATATCCAGGTTAGCTCTGGTGGAGATGGCCAGTGGTTCTATTGCAAGGGCGAACAATAGGGGAGATAGGGGACAGCCCTGTCTCGTGCCTCTTTCCAGCTGGAACACATCGGAGTACTCGTTATTGATTTTTTATTTTTGCTCTTGGATTGGTATAGAGTCATTTCACCCAATTAATAAAAGTTGGTCCAAACCCAAATCTCACAAGCACTTTGAGTAGATAATCCCACTCAAGGCTATCAAAGGACTTGGCTGCATCTAGAGACAAAATGGCCGTGGATCCGCCATTGTACGCTGGAATCTGCATATTCAGATAGGTTCTTCGTATATTAATGCTAGTTGACCTATTTGAGATAAATCCCGACTGGTCGGGATCTACAAGCTTCTGGATGCATCCATTTAAGCGAGTTGCCAATATTTTATCTAGGATTTTTTACGTCCGTGCACAATAACGATATTGGGCGATAAGAGGAGGGCTCCATGTGATCTTTCCCCTCCTTTGGGAAAACAACAATAGTGGCTTCTGACATTGAGAAGGGCAGTTCTGGAAGCAGGGCCTCACCATACCGTTTATATATTTCAATTGGCAACCCATCAGCACCTGGCAACTTTTGATTTGACATCCCAGCTACTGCACACCGCAGTTCATCCAAGGTTATTGGTGCATCCATAATCAATTTATCCCTTAACCACTTCAGCCCCGGACCAATTGTCAGCCTAAGGACCAGAGGTCTTTTTACAATTTCGCACTGCACTGCTTTAACTGGTAATTGCGCGGTCATGCAATGTTGTACCCAAACTAAATTTGCATCCTTTTCTTCCCACAAATAGAGCTTTCTTTTGATGGTATTTGATTGCCTCTGCGATTTTTATTTTTTACGATATAAATGGAAAAAGAGCGAAAATTTTGAAAAAAAAAATGATATTTTCTACTTTTTGTTATAAGAAAAATCGAATAAACTCAATTTTAGTCATACATTGAGGGCAAAATTTATTCAGCCACATGTCTTTAGTAAAAAAAATGTCAATAAGCGAATATTTTTTGGTTTGCGCAAAAGTTATAGCGTCTACAAACTAGAGTACATTTTCTGGAATTTACACAGCTTTTAATTTATGACTGCCTATCTCATTTCTTGAGGTGCTAAAATGTCAGGGCAGTACAAACCCCCCCAAATGACCCCATTTTGGAAAGTAGACACCCCAAGGAAATTGCTGAGGGGCATGTTGAGCCCATTGAATATTTTTTTTTTGTCCCAAGTGATTGAATAATGGCACAAAAAAAAAGTTTACAAAAAGTTGTCACTAAATGATATATTGCTCACACATGCCATAGTTATATGTGGAATTGCACCCCAAAATATATTCTTCTACTTCTCCTGAGTACGGGGATACCACATATGTGGGACTTTTTGGGAGTCTAGCCGCGTACGGCACCCTGAAAACCAATCACCACCTTCAGGATTTCTAAGGGTGCAAATTTTTGATTTCACTCCTCACTACCTATCACAGTTTCGAAGGCCATAAAATGCCAAAATAGCACAAAACCCCCCAAAATGACCCCATTTTGGAAAGTAGACACCCCAAGCTATTTACTGAGAGGCATGTTGAGTCCATGGAATATTTTATATTTTGCCACAAGTTGCAGGAATTTAAAAAAAAAAATTTTTTTATTTTGCACAAAGTTGTCACTAAATGATATATTGCTCACACATGCTATGGGCATAAGTCAAATTACACCCCAAAATAAATTCTGCTGCTTCTCCCGAGTACGGGGATACCACATGTGTGGGACTTTTTGGGAGTCTAGCCGCGTACGGCACCCCGAAAACCAATCACTGCCTTCAGGGTTTCTAAAGCCGCGTACACACGTAGCCGTTTGTCCGACGTACTTAGTCTGGCGGACTTCCCGCCAGACTGTCCGTCGGATTTTCCGAATGGGCTACTTGCCCACACACGGCACTTTTTGAGCGGACTAATACGGCGTACTAAGTCCGCCATACTATCCGCCCTACTTTTGAAATTAAAGGACTCGCCCACACACACGGAGGAAAGTCCGCTCATTTCGATCGCGTCTCCAGGTAGGCGGGGCCCGCGAAGCAGACGCCGCTGGCCCCGCCGCCTGGTATGCACTTAAAGGGGAACCCCAACGCCGAAAAAAATCGGCGTGGGGGTCCCCCCAAAGTGCACAACAGACCCTTGTCCGAGCACGCTACCCGGCCGGCCAGGAAAGGAGGGGCGAGCGAACGCCCCCCTCCTGAGCCGTACCAGGCCGCGTGCCCTCAACATGGGGGGTGCCTTGGGGAAGGGGGGGCCACGTGGCACCTCTACCCCAAAGCACCTTGTCCCCATGTTGATGAGGACAAGGGCCTCTTCCCGACAACCCTGGCTGTTGGTTGTCGGGGTCTGCGGGCGGGGGGCTTATCGGAATCCGGGAGCCCCCTTTAATAAGGGGGCCCCCGGATACCGGCCCCCCACCCTATGTGAATGAGTATGGGGTACAATGTACCCCTACCCATTCACCTGTCAAATAAAGTACAAAAAAAAACACAACTCACAAGATAAAATATTTTATTGCACAGCTCCGGGGGTCTTCCGTCTTCGGGGGTCTTCTCGCCGGACTCCTCCGCTATCTTCTTGTAGCTCTTTTACTAGCGGAGGAGCCCGGCATTCTTCTTCGTCACCGCGGCCTCTTCTTCCGACTTCGGGGGTCTTGTCCCCCTCTTCGGTTCTTCTGCCGGGCCACCGCGCCTTCTTCTAGCTCTTTTACAGGCGGTGGCCCGGTCTTCTGTCTCTGCCGCCGCCTTCCATTCTTCTTCTTCTTCTCCTGGAGATGTTCACTCGACGTTCTCTCCAGCCGCAATGCCAGAGATGCGCTGCGCAGCGACTTATATAGTGACAAGGAGCGGTGTCACATGGGTTTATGTCACATGGGTTGGTCACATGGGTTGATGTCACATGGCGACAGTCCCAGCATCCTCCGGGACTGTGACATCGTAAGGGGGCGGGGTCACCATGTGACACCAACCCATGTGACACCGCCTCTTGTCCCTTTATAAGTGGCAACACAGCACATCCCTGGCATTGCGGCCGGAGAGAGCGTCGAGTGAACATCTCCAGGAGAAGAAGAAGAAGAAGAACGGAAGGCGGCGGCGGCGGTGACAGAAGACCGGGCCACCGCCTGTAAAAGAGCTATAAGAAGGGGCGGTGGCCCGGCAGAAGAACCGAAGAGGGGGACAAGACCCCCGAAGTCGGAAGAAGAGGCCGGCGGCGAAGAAGAATGCCGGGCTCCTCTGCTAGTAAAAGAGCTACAAGAAGATAGCGGAGGAGTCCGGCGAGAAGACCCCCGAAGACAGAAGACCCCCGGAGCTGTGCAATAAATTATTTTATCTTGTGTGTTGTGTTTTTTTTTCCTGGCCGGCCGGGTAGCGTGCTCGGACAAGGGTCTGTTGTGGACTTTGGGGGGACCCCCACGCAGATTTTTTTCGGCGTTGGGGTTCCCCTTTAAGTCCATACCAGGTGGCGGATCCAGCGGCGTCTCCTTCGCGGGCCCCGCCTACCTGCAGACCCGCTCGAAATGAGTGGACTTTTCTCCGGGCGGGAAAAGTCCGCTCATTTCAAAAGTACGGCGGACTGGCATACACACGGCCGGAATGTCCGCCGAAATGCGAGTCCGGCGGGAAGATTGGAGTGCAAAACTTCTTTCTAAGTCCGCCGTACTTTCGGGTCAAAAAATATGCCGGAGGCTCCACACGGGGGGATTGTCTGGCGGACTTGAGTTTGCCAGACTTTTCCACCCGCTTGTTTGATCGTGTGTACGCGGCATAAGGGTGCAAATTTTTGATTTCACTCCTCACTACCTATCACAGTTTCGAAGGCCATAAAATACCAAAATAGCACAAAACCCCCCAAATGACCCCATTTTGGAAAGTAGACACCCCAAGCTATTTACTGAGAGGCATGTTGAGTCCATGAAATATTTTATATTTTGCCACAAGTTGCAGGAATATTACAAACTTTTGTTTTTTTTTGCACAAAGTTGTCACTAAATGATATATTGCTCACACATGCTATGGGCATAAGTCAAATTACACCCCAAAATAAATTTTGCTGCTTCTCCCGAGTACGGGGATACCACATGTGGGGGACTTTTTGGGAGTCTAGCCGCGTACGGGACCCCGAAAACCAAGCACCGCCTTCAGGATTTAAATATAAAACGCTACCAAAAAAAACTGTTAGCGATGGCAGGGATCAGACCTGACTCTGCGATCACTGCAGTTATGTGTTTAGTGTTTTGTAAGTGACAGTGATCGATCGATACTGCACTTGGGTGGGCTGGGCGGGGGGGCAAAACGCAGGTGCCAGCAGGTATCTGGGCTGATCCCGCTAACAATGCGTTTTTTTGGAACCCTAAACTGCTGGGGACGCTAGTATAGATCTGATCAGATCAGATATTGATCTGTTCAGATTCTATACAACTACGGGAGGTTTATGCTTTGCACGTGGGTGTTAGCGGTACTGCCACTAACCTAGCGCTGCCTGGGGCGACGCAGACCCTGACCCTAAAACCTAATTGATATCACCCGCCGGGTGATCAGGGGGTTAAACCTTTATTGGGTAATAAATGGTGGGTGCCCTGATGCTATAAAAAGCAAACTAACCAGAGTCACCCGTAACACTTATACGGTGATCAGTGGTGAAAGGGTTAACTAGGGGCAATCAGGGGGTTAAAATCTTTATTAGGTAGTATATGGGGGTCCCTGGCACTATATAAAAACCTGACGGGGAACCTAATTAACTAACTGGCTAACCAGCGTCACCAGTGACACTTATACTGTGATCGCTGGTGAAAGGGTTAACTCTAGGGGCAATCAGGGGGTTAAAACCTTTATTGGGTAGTATATGGGGGTACCTAACGCTATAAAAACCTGGCGGTGAACCTAAAAAAATAACTAGCTACCTAGCGGCATCAGTGACACTAATGCAACGATCAGAAAAATGATCGCTTAGTGACAATGGCAAAAGGGGGTGAAAGGGTTAACTAGGGGCAATCAGGGGGTTAAACCTTTATTGGGGGGGTGGTAGGGGGCTACCCTGGACCTAACACTACCTGCCCTGACACTTTTTACTGTCACAACTGACACTGAATGCAGTGATCAGTAAATAAATGATCACTGCAATCAGTGACACTGTGACTGGGAGGGGGCGAGGGTGATCGGGGGGGGGGGGTCGGGGGGGGTTTGTGTGCCTGTGTGTACCTACATGTCAGTGTAGTGATTGGTGCACTTACTATCTCTGCTCTCCTCGCAGTCCGGTCAAAAAGACCGCCCCGAGGAGAGTGACATCACTTCCTCCCTGCCTGTGTTTACACTACACAGGCGGGGGAAGCTTCTCATTTGCCAGGAGCGATCGAGAGGGGGTGGCCAGAAACCAACGGCCATCCCCTCATCCCGGATCACTCCTGAAGCGAAACGGACCGCCGCAGTCAGCGGGAGGGGGTCCGATCGGACCCCCCACCTGCTGGAAGGCAAGCACGTACTGGTACCTGCTTGTGCCCATACATGCCATTCTGCCAACGTATTTCTTCATCCGGCGGTCCTTAAGTGGTTAATGATAGAGTCAGGATTTTTTTTTTTTTTAAACGTCAGTTTTTCCCCTCTCCACCCCCTTCTGGGACCTATATAGTGAGCTGTAATATTGTCTAAATATATTCATTATATCAGTAGAGTCAGAGGAAAGGCCCCTCTACATTGGTGTTCAGTGGTGGAAAATCTCTTCTACATTGATATTCATTGGTGGAAGGGCTTCCTCTACATTGGTGTTCAGTGGTGGAAGAGCCGCCTTTACATTGGTGTTCAGTGTTGGAAGGTCCCCTCTTTATTGTTGAATGGTGGAAAGCCCCCCCTACATTGGTGTTCCATGGAGGAAGGACCTCTCTACATTGGTGTTGAGTGGTGGAAAGCCCCTTTACATTGGTATTCAGTGGTGGAAAGTCCTCTCTACATTGATGTTCTGTGGTGGAACGTCCCCTCTACATTGGTGTCGAGTGGTGGAAGGTCCCCCCTTTATTGTTGAGTGGTGGAAAGCCCCCTCTACATCGGTGTTCCATGGAGGAAGGTCCTCTCTACATTGGTGTTGAGTGATGGAAGGTCCTCTCTACATAGGTATTCAGTGGTGGAAGGTCCTCTCTACATTGGTGTTCTGTGGTGGAAGGGCTTCCTCTACATTGACATTCAGTGGTGGAAGGTCCTCTCTACATTGGTGTTCTGTGGTGGAAGGTCCTCTCTACATTGGTGTTCAGTGGTGGAAGGTCCCCTCTACATTGGTGTTCAGTGGTGGAAGGTCCTCTCTACATTGGTATTCAGTGGTGGAAGGGCTTCCTCTACATTGACATTCAGTGGTGGAAGGTCCTCTCTACATTGGTGTTCAGTGGTGGAAGGTCCTCTCTACATTGGTGTTCTGTGGTGGAAGGTCCTCTCTACATTGGTGTTCTGTGGTGGAAGGTCCTCTCTACATTGGTATTCAGTGGTGGACGGTTCTCTCTACATTGGTGTAAAGTGGTGGAAGAGACCCCTTTACATTTGTGTTCAGTGGTGGAAACTCCCCTCTACATTGGTATTCAGTGGTGGAAACTCCCCTCTACATTGGTATTCAGTGGTGGAAACTTCCCTCTACATTGGTATTCAGTGGTGGAAACTCCTCTCTACATTGGTATTCAGTGGTGGAAAGTCCCCTCTACATTGGTATTCTGTGGTGGAAGGTCCTCTCTACATTGGTGTTCAGTGGTGGAAGAGCCCCCTTTATATTGGTATTCAGCGGTGTAAGGTCCTCTCTACATCGCTGTTATGGAGTGGAACAGCCCCTCTACAGTGGTGTTCAGTGGTGGAAGATCCTCTCTAGATTGGTGTTGAGTGGTGGAAGAGCCCCCCCCTACATTGGTGTTCAGTGGTGGAAGAGCCCCCTTTACATTGGTATTCAGTGGTGGAAAGTCCCCTCTACATTGATATTCAGTGGTGGAAGGTTCTCTCTACATTGGTATTTAGTGGTGGAAGGTCCTCTCTACATTGGTGTTCTGTGGTGGAAGAGCCCCCTTTACATTGGTGTTCAGTGGTGGAAAGTCCCCTCTACATTGATATTCAGTGGTGGAAGGTTCTCTCTACATTGGTATTTAGTGGTGGAAGGTCCCCTCTACATTGGTGTTCAGTGGTGGAAGAGCCCTCTTTATATTGGTAATCAGTGGTGTAAGGTCCCCTCTACATCGCTGTTTTGTAGTGGAACAGCCCCTCTACAGTGGTGTTCAGTAATGGAAGGTCCTCTCTAGATTGGTGTTGAGTGGTGGAAGAACCCCCCCCACATTGGTGTTCTGTGGTGGAAAGTCCCCCCCACATTGGTGCTCTGTGGTGGAAAGTCCCCTCTACATTGGTGTTCTGTGGTGGAAGGTCCCCTCTACATTGGTGTTGAGTGGTGGAAGAGCCCCCTTTATATTGGTATTTAGTGGTGTAAGGTCCTCTCTACATCGCTATTCTGTAGTGGAACAGCCCCTCTACAGTGGTTTTTGGTCGTGGAAGGTCCCTTCTACAGTGGTGTTTAGTGGTGGAAAGTCCCCTCTACATTGGTATTCAGTGGTGGAAGGTCCTCTCTACATTGGTGTTCAGTGGTGGAAGGTCCTCTCTACATTGGTGTTCAGTGGTGGAAGGTCGCCCGCTACATTGGTGTTCAGTGGTGGAAGGTCGCCCGCTACATTGGTGTTCAGTGGTGGAAGGTCCTCTCTACATTGGTGTTCAGTGGTGGAAGGTCCTCTCTACATTGGTGTTCTGTGGTGGAAGGTCCTCTCTACATTGGTGTTCAGTGGTAGAAGGTCGCCCGCTACATTGGTGTTCAGTGGTGGAAGGTCCTCTCTACATTGGTGTTCAGTGGTGGAAGGTCCTCTCTACATTGGTGTTCAGTGGTGGAAGGTCGCCCGCTACATTGGTGTTCAGTGGTGGAAGGGCTTCCTCTACATTGCTGTTCTGTGGTGGAAAGTCCCCTCTAAATTGGTGTTCAGTGGTGGAAGAGCCTCCTTTATATTGGTATTCAGTGGTGTAAGGTCCCCTCTAGATTGCTGTTCTGTAGTGGAAGAGCCCCTCTACATTGGTGTTCAGTGATGGAAGAGCCCCCTTTACATTGTTATTCATTGATGGAAGGTCCCCTCTACATTGATGTTCAGTGGTGGAAAGCCCCCCTATATTGGTGTTCAGTGATGGAAGGTCCTCTCTACATTGATATTCAGTGGTGGAAGAGCCCCCCCCCCTACATTGGTGCTCAGTGGTGGAAGGTCCCCTCTACATTGGTGTTCAGTGGTGGAAAGTCCCCTCTACATTGGTATTCAGGTATGGAAGGGCTTCCTCTTCATTGATGTTCAGTGGTGGAAGGTCCTCTCTACATTGGTGTTGAGTGGTGGAAGGTCCTCTCTACATTGGTGTTCAGTGGTGGAAGGTCCTCTCTACATTGGTGTTCAGTGGTGGAAGGTCCTCTCTACATTGGTGTTCAGTGGTGGAAGGTCCTCTCTACATTGATGTTCCGTGGAGGAAGGTCCTCTCTACATTGGTATTCAGTGGTGGAAGGTCCTCTCTACATTGGTGTTCAGTGGTGGAAGGTCCTCTCTACATTGGTGTTCAGTGGTGGAAGGTCCTCTCTACATTGATGTTCCGTGGAGGAAGGTCCTCTCTACATTGGTGTTCAGTGGTGGAAGGTCGCCCGCTACATTGGTGTTCAGTGGTGGAAGGTCCTCTCTACATTGGTGTTCAGTGGTGGAAGGTCCTCTCTACATTGGTGTTCTGTGGTGGAAGGTCCTCTCTACATTGGTGTTCAGTGGTAGAAGGTCGCCCGCTACATTGGTGTTCAGTGGTGGAAGGTCCTCTCTAAATTGGTGTTCAGTGGTGGAAGGTCCTCTCTACATTGGTGTTCAGTGGTGGAAGGTCCTCTCTACATTGGTGTTCAGTGGTGGAAGGTCCTCTCCACATTGATATTCAGTGGTGGAAGAGCCCCCCCCCCTACATTGGTGCTCAGTGGTGGAAGGTCCTCTCTACATTGGTGTTCAGTGGTGGAAGGTCCTCTCTACATTGGTGTTCAGTGGTGGAAGGTCCTCTCTACATTGGTGTTCAGTGGTGGAAGGTCCTCTCTACATTGGTGTTCAGTGGTGGAAGGTCCTCTCTACATTGGTGTTGAGTGGTGGAAGGTCCTCTCTACATTGGTGTTGAGTGGTGGAAGGTCCTCTCTACATTGGTGTTGAGTGGTGGAAGGTCCTCTCTACATTGGTGTTGAGTGGTGGAAGGTCCTCTCTACATTGGTGTTCTGTGATGGAAGGTCCTCTCTACATTGGTGTTCAGTGGTGGAAGGTCCTCTCTACATTGGTGTTCAGTGGTGGAAGGTCCTCTCTACATTGGTGTTGAGTGGGGGAAGGTCCTCTCTACATTGGTGTTGAGTGGTGGAAGGTCCTCTCTACATTGCTGTTCTGTGATGGAAGGTCCTCTCTACATTGGTGTTCAGTGATGGAAGGTCCTCTCTACATTGGTGTTCAGTGGTGGAAGGTCCTCTCTACATTGGTGTTCAGTGATGGAAGGTCCTCTCTACATTGGTGTTCAGTGGTGGAAGGTCCTCTCTACATTGGTGTTGAGTGGTGGAAGGTCCTCTCTACATTGGTGTTCTGTGATGGAAGGTCCTCTCTACATTGGTATTTAGTGGTGGAAGGTCCTCTCTACATTGGTGTTCTGTGATGGAAGGTCCTCTCTACATTGGTATTCAGTGGTGGAAGGTCCTCTCTATATTGGTATTCAGTGGTGGAACGGCCCCTCTATATTGGTATTTAGTGGGGGAAGGGTCACCTCTACATTGCTGTTCAGTGGTGGAAGGGCTTCCTTGTTTAGACATGTGATCAGGGCCGTCTTTAATATTGATTGCATGTAAACACAGGTCTGCAGGTGAGTCCTCTGTACACAACAATAGGGCAGAGCTGGGCAGCATTAGGACCAGCACTTCACACTGAGATATCAGGACACAGCAAGGGACAAGGGAATGTAAACTGGGATAGTTGGCAAGTATGAGGCAGCTGCTTTGGGCCCCACAACAATGACAGGGCCCAGGGCAGCTGCCCCTTTTGCCCTGCCTTAAAAACGGCCCTGCATGTGATTATAGAGTGGTTGGTGTGTAGACATGTTATAGTGTGTGGTTGGTGTGTAGACATGTTATAGTGTGTGGTTGGTGTGTAGACATGTTATAGTGTGTGGTTGGTGCGTAGACATATCATAGCGTGTGGTGGTATGTAGACATGTTGTAGTGTGTGGTCAGTGTGTAGACATGTGCGTATTTTGCGGGTGAAGCGTGTGGTCGGTGTGAGGACATGTGTGTATAGCATGGTTGAAGCGTGTGGTTGGTGTGAGGACATGTGTGTATAGCGTGTGGTCGGTGTGTAGACATGTGATTGAATCGTGACGTCGGTGTGTAGTTGGTTGGTGTGTAGACATTTGAATATAGCGTGGTTGAAGCATGTGGTTGGTGTGTAGACATGTGAGTATAGCGTGATTGAAGTGTGTGGTCAGTGTGTAGACATGTGATTGAAATGGGTGGTCGGTGTGTAGACATGTGAGTATAGCGTGGTTTTAGCGTGTGGTCGGTGTGTAGACATGTGAGTATTTTGTGATTGTAGCGTGTGGTTGGTGTATAGACATGTGAGTATAGCGTGGTTGAAGCGTGTGGTTGGTGTGTAGACATGTGAGTATAGCGTGGTTTTAGCGTGTGGTCGGTGTGTAGACATGTGAGTATTTTGTGATTGTAGCGTGTGGTTGGTGTGTAGACATGTGAGTATAGCGTGGTTGAAGCGTGTGGTTGGTGTGTAGACATGTGAGTATAGCGTGGTTGAAGCGTGTGGTTGGTGTGTAGACATGTGAGTACAGCGTGGTTTTAGCGTGTGGTCGGTGTGTAGACATGTGAGTATAGCGTGGTTGAAGCGTGTGGTCGGTGTGTAGACATGTGAGTATAGGGTGGTTGAAGCATGTAGTTGGTGTGTACACATGTGAGTTTTTTGTGATTGAAGCGTGTGGTCGGTGTGTAGACATGTGAGTACAGCGTGGTTGAAGTGTAGTCAGTGTGTAGACATGTGAGTATAGCGTGGTTTTAGCGTGTGGTTAGTGTGTAGACCTGTGAGTATTTTGTGAATGAAGCGTGTGGTCGGTGTGTAGACATGTGAGTATAGCGTGATTTTAGCATGTGGTGGTGTGTAGACATGTGAGTACTGTGTGGTTTTAGTGCATGGTCAGTGTGTAGACATGTGAGTATAGTGTGGTTTTAGCATGTGGTAGGTGTGTAGACATGTGAGTATAGCGTGGTTTAGCGTGTGGTAGGTGTGTAGACATGTGAGTATAGCGTGGTTTAGCGTGCGGTAGGTGTGTAGACATGTGAGTACTTTGTGGTTTTAGCGCATGGTCGGTGTGTAGACATGCGAGTATTTCGTGATTAAAGCGTGTGGTCGGTGTGGAGACATGTGAGTATAGTGTGGTTTAGCATGTGGTAGGTGTGTAGACATGCGAGTATTTCGTGATTAAAGCGTGTGGAGACATGTGAGTACAGCATGGTTGAAGCGTGTGGTTGGTGTGTAGACATGTGAGTACAGCATGGTTGAAGCGTGTGGTTGGTGTGTAGACATGTGAGCATTTTGTGGTTGAAGCATGTGGTCGGTGTGTAGTTGGTGTGTAGACATGTGAGCATTTTGTGGTTGAAGCGTGTGGTCGGTGTGTAGTTGGTGTGTAGACATGTGAGCATTTTGTGGTTGAAGCGTGTGGTCGGTGTGTAGTTGGTGTGTATACATGTGAGTATTTTGTGGTTGGCGTGTAGACATGTGAGTATTTTGTGATTGAAGCGTGTGGTTGGCGTGTAGACATGTGAGTATAGCGTGGTTTTAGCATGTGGTTGGCGTGTAGACATGTGAGTATTTTGTGGTTGAAGCGTGTGGTTGGCGTGTAGACATGTGAGTATTTTGTGGTTGAAGCGTGTGGTTGGCGTGTAGACATGTGAGTATTTTGTGGTTGAAGCGTGTGGTTGGCGTGTAGACATGTGAGTATTTTGTGGTTGAAGCGTGTGGTTGGCGTGTAGACATATGAGTATTTTGTGGTTGAAGCGTGTAGTCGGTGCGTATACATGTGAGTATTTTGTGGTTGGCGTGTATACATGTGAGTATTTTGTGATTGAAGCGTGTGGTTGGCGTGTAGACATGTGAGTATTTTGTGGTTGAAGCGTGTGGTTGGCATGTAGACATGTGAGTATTTTGTGGTTGAAGCGTGTAGTCGGTGTGTATACATGTGAGTATTTTGTGGTTGAAGCGTGTGGTTGGCATGTAGACATGTGAGTATTTTGTGATTGAAGCATGTGGTTGGCGTGTAGACATGTGAGTATTTTGTGGTTGAAGCGTGTGGTTGGCGTGTAGACATGTGAGTATTTTGTGGTTGAAGTGTGTGGTTAGCATGTAGACATGTGAGTATTTTGTGGTTGAAGCGTGTAGTCGGTGTGTATACATGTGAGTATTTTGTGGTTGGCGTGTAGACATGTGAGTATTTTGTGGTTGAAGCGTGTGGTCGGCGTGTAGACATGTGAGTATTTTGTGATTGAAGCGGGTGGTTGGCGTGTAGTCAATGTGTAGACATGTGAGTATAGCGTGGTTTTAGCGTGTGGTCGGTGTGTAGACATGTGAGTATAGCGTGGTTTTAGCGTGTGGTTGGTGTGTAGACATGTGAGTATAGCGTGGTTTTAGCGTGTGGTCGGTGTGTAGACATGTGAGTATAGCGTGGTTTTAGCGTGTGGTTGGCGTGTAGACATGTGAGTATTTTGTGATTGAAGCGTGTGGTTGGCGTGTAGACATGTGAGTATTTTGTGGTTGAAGCGTGTGGTTGGCGTGTAGACATGTGAGTATTTTGTGGTTGAAGTGTGTGGTTGGCATGTAGACATGTGAGTATTTTGTGGTTGAAGCGTGTGGTTGGCGTGTAGACATGTGAGTATTTTGTGGTTGAAGCGTGTAGTCGGTGTGTATACATGTGAGTATTTTGTGGTTGGCGTGTAGACATGTGAGTATAGCGTGGTTTTAGCGTGTGGTTGGTGTGTAGACATGTGAGTATAGCGTGGTTTTAGCGTGTGGTCGGTGTGTAGACATGTGAGTATAGCGTGGTTTTAGCGTGTGGTTGGCGTGTAGACATGTGAGTATTTTGTGGTTGAAGCGTGTGGTTGGCGTGTAGACATGTGAGTATTTTGTGGTTGAAGCGTGTGGTTGGCGTGTAGACATGTGAGTATTTTGTGGTTGAAGCGTGTGGTCGGCGTGTAGACATGTGAGTATTTTGTGATTGAAGCGGGTGGTTGGCGTGTAGTCAATGTGTAGACATGTGAGTATAGCGTGGTTTTAGCGTGTGGTCGGTGTGTAGACATGTGAGTATAGCGTGGTTTTAGCGTGTGGTTGGTGTGTAGACATGTGAGTATAGCGTGGTTTTAGCGTGTGGTTGGCGTGTAGACATGTGAGTATTTTGTGGTTGAAGCGTGTGGTTGGCGTGTAGACATGTGAGTATTTTGTGGTTGAAGTGTGTGGTTGGCATGTAGACATGTGAGTATTTTGTGGTTGAAGCGTGTGGTTGGCGTGTAGACATGTGAGTATAGCGTGGTTTTAGCGTGTGGTTGGTGTGTAGACATGTGAGTATAGCGTGGTTTTAGCGTGTGGTCGGTGTGTAGACATGTGAGTATAGCATGGTTTTAGCGTGTGGTTGGCGTGTAGACATGTGAGTATTTTGTGGTTGAAGCGTGTGGTTGGCGTGTAGACATGTGAGTATTTTGTGGTTGAAGCGTGTAGTCGGTGTGTATACATGTGAGTATTTTGTGGTTGGCGTGTAGACATGTGAGTATAGCGTGGTTTTAGCGTGTGGTTGGTGTGTAGACATGTGAGTATAGCGTGGTTTTAGCGTGTGGTTGGCGTGTAGACATGTGAGTATTTTGTGGTTGAAGCGTGTGGTTGGCGTGTAGACATGTGAGTATTTTGTGGTTGAAGTGTGTGGTTGGCATGTAGACATGTGAGTATTTTGTGGTTGAAGCGTGTGGTTGGCGTGTAGACATGTGAGTATTTTGTGGTTGGCGTGTAGACATGTGAGTATAGCGTGGTTTTAGCGTGTGGTCGGTGTGTAGACATGTGAGTATAGCATGGTTTTAGCGTGTGGTTGGCGTGTAGACATGTGAGTATTTTGTGGTTGAAGCGTGTGGTTGGCGTGTAGACATGTGAGTATTTTGTGGTTGAAGCGTGTAGTCGGTGTGTATACATGTGAGTATTTTGTGGTTGGCGTGTAGACATGTGAGTATAGCGTGGTTTTAGCGTGTGGTTGGTGTGTAGACATGTGAGTATAGCGTGGTTTTAGCGTGTGGTTGGCGTGTAGACATGTGAGTATTTTGTGGTTGAAGCGTGTGGTTGGCATGTAGACATGTGAGTATTTTGTGGTTGAAGCGTGTGGTTGGCATGTAGACATGTGAGTATTTTGTGGTTGAAGCGTGTGGTCGGCGTGTAGACATGTGAGTATTTTGTGGTTGAAGCGTGTGGTCGGCGTGTAGACATGTGAGTATTTTGTGGTTGAAGCGTGTGGTTGGCGTGTAGACATGTTAGTATTTTGTGGTTGAAGCGTGTGGTTGTTGTGTAGACATGTGAGTATAGCGTGGTTTTAGCGTGTAGTCGGTGTGTAGTCATGTGAGTATTTTGTGGTTGGCGTGTAGTCGGTTGGCGTGATGATCCCGTTGTATGTTAGTAGGGAGAGATTTTGCGGCGCTGTAACATTGCTGGCTTCCATCTCCCGTCACTTTTACGGCTTCCTGTAGCGGAGGAGATGAGAGGAAAAATCCCTGTTTATGTTTTACACAACTTTGTGCCAGAAGAGGAAAAACATTGAAAGGAAACCATAAAAGAGCCGAGTCCAGAGAGCGCCGAATCCCGCCGCCACGCTCCGCCGCCATCCCATAAAATACAATCATCCATATTAACCAATCACATCTCACCCTTCATCAGTGTAGAGACGGAGCTGTGATAAAAGGTGATTGGTTGCGGGTTCCCTCCCTGTCTGTACTTGGTGCTCGTTTTCTGATTCCACCCCAAGGGGCTCCTCGGGGGAGATCCCGGGGGGGGGGGAGAGCCTCCCTTCTACTGGGACATCAGTTGTAGTTATGTGTCCGTTCCACGGGGGGCAACTGGGATATAGTATGACCAGCCGGCTCATCACATGTTCCTCCACCACAAACCAGTGAAAGAATTGTATACCGTGGCCACCAATTAGTAAAGAGAGTGAACACTCCGATCACCGACCAATGAAAAGACTGCAGACTGTGGCCACAGGACAGTGAAAAGAGCGTGTGCTGCGGTCACTGATTACACTCAACGTGGGAGAAGAAGGTCCTACAAAGTATGGATACCTTGGTGTGGAAGGTCCCAGGGATGTGTGTGAAGGGTTCCTCGGAGTTCAGGGTCTCCAAATAGAGATGGTAGGAGGTAGAAACTTTTAAAAGACTCGCCGTACAGAACTGGAGTAAATTGTGTTAGATCACATCTTGCCCATCAAAGTTCTGTGGTATTGAATTGGTAGCAAAGATAAAAAGTAACTTTCCACTGCAGTAATGACACACAAAACGATGTTGTCTCAGTTTCTGAACCCCGGGGCAGATATCAGCAGAAAGTGAATGTGTAATGAGGGTGATAAATGTTATTCTCACTTCTGCATTTCTCCCTTTTTTGTGAGTTGCATGTCATACAACACCCGTCACTCACATGAACATGTCCGGGGTATGAAAAGGTGACCCCTAGTGTTCAGCGAGGGAAATGTTTACTTTGTTGATTAAGAGAAAAGGTTACACTGATGTCCGGGTGAGAGAAAAGATGACCCCGATGTTCAGTAAGATACAAGATGATTCTGATCATCGGGGAAAGAAAAGTGACCCCTGAAGTTCACCAAGAGTCAAGTTGACTTCAGTTGTCAGGAAGAATAAGGTGCCCCCCAATTGTCCAGAGAGAGAAAAGGTGTCTCCAAAGTGGAAAAAAAGAAAAGACGACTGATTATCAAGGAGAGAAAAGGTGACTTGATGACCAAGGAGAAAAAAATGTTACTATGATTTTCAATAAAAGACTAGGTGATCCTGATGGTTAAAAAGAGAAAAGGTGACCCCAATGTCCCAGATGAAAAGAGATGACCCCAATGTCCAAGGTGAAAAGAGATGACCCCGATGTCAAAGATGAAAAGAGATGACCCCGATGTCCCAGATGAAAAGAGATGACCCCGATGTCCCAGATGAAAAGAGATGACCCCGATGTCCCAGATGAAAAGAGATGACCCCGATGTCCCAGATGAAAAGAGATGACCCCGATGTCCCAGATGAAAAGAGATGACCCCGATGTCCCAGATGAAAAGAGATGACCCCAATGTCCAAGGTGAAAAGAGATGACCCCGATGTCAAAGATGAAAAGAGATGACCCCGATGTCCAAGATGAAAGGAGATGACCCCGATGTCCAAGATGAAAGGAGATGACCCCGATGTCCAAGGTGAAAAGAGATGACCCCGATGTCCCAGATGAAAAGAGATGACCCCGATGTCCCAGATGAAAAGAGATGACCCCGATGTCCCAGATGAAAAGAGATGACCCCGATGTCCAAGGTGAAAAGAGATGACCCCGATGTCCAAGATGAAAGGAGATGACCCCGATGTCCAAGATGAAAGGAGATGACCCCGATGTCCAAGGTGAAAAGAGATGACCCCGATGTCCCAGATGAAAAGAGATGACCCCGATGTCCCAGATGAAAAGAGATGACCCCGATGTCCCAGATGAAAAGAGATGACCCCGATGTCCAAGGTGAAAAGAGATGACCCCGATGTCCAAGGTGAAAAGAGATGACCCCGATGTCCAAGATGAAAGGAGATGACCCCGATGTCCAAGGTGAAAAGAGATGACCCCGATGTCCCAGATGAAAAGAGATGACCCCGATGTCCAAGATGAAAAGAGATGACCCCGATGTCAAAGATGAAAAGAGATGACCCCGATGTCCCAGATGAAAAGAGATGACCCCGATGTCAAAGATGAAAAGAGATGACCCCGATGTCAAAGATGAAAAGAGATGACCCCAATGTCCCAGATGAAAAGAGATGACCCCGATGTCCAAGATGAAAAGAGATGACCCCAATGTCCCAGATGAAAAGAGATGACCCCAATGTCCAAGATGACCCCGATGTCCAAGATGAAAAGAGATGACCCCGATGTCCCAGATGAAAAGAGATGACCCCGATGTCAAAGATGAAAAGAGATGACCCCGATGTCCCAGATGAAAAGAGATGACCCCGATGTCCAAGATGAAAAGAGATGACCCCGATGTCCAAGGTGAAAAGAGATCACCCCGATGTCCAAGATGAAAAGAGATGACCCCGATGTCCCAGATGAAAAGAGATGACCCCGATGTCAAAGATGAAAAGAGATGACCCCGATGTCAAAGATGAAAAGAGATGACCCCGATGTCCAAGATGAAAAGAGATGACCCCGATGTCCAAGATGAAAGGAGATGACCCCGATGTCCAAGATGAAAAGAGATGACCCCGATGTCCAAGATGAAAGGAGATGACCCCGATGTCCCAGATGAAAAGAGATGACCCCGATGTCAAAGATGAAAAGAGATGACCCCGATGTCAAAGATGAAAAGAGATGACCCCGATGTCAAAGATGAAAAGAGATGACCCCGATGTCCAAGATGAAAAGAGATGACCCCGATGTCCAAGGTGAAAAGAGATGACCCCGATGTCCAAGATGAAAAGAGATGACCCCGATGTCCCAGATGAAAAGAGATGACCCCGATGTCAAAGATGAAAAGAGATGACCCCGATGTCAAAGATGAAAAGAGATGACCCCGATGTCCAAGATGAAAAGAGATGACCCCGATGTCCAAGATGAAAGGAGATGACCCCGATGTCCAAGATGAAAAGAGATGACCCCGATGTCCCAGATGAAAAGAGATGACCCCGATGTCCCAGATGAAAAGAGATGACCCCGATGTCAAAGATGAAAAGAGATGACCCCGATGTCCAAGATGAAAAGAGATGACCCCGATGTCAAAGATGAAAAGAGATGACCCCGATGTCAAAGATGAAAAGAGATGACCCCGATGTCCAAGATGAAAAGAGATGACCCCGATGTCCAAGATGAAAAGAGATGACCCCGATGTCCAAGGTGAAAAAAGGTGACCCTGAAGTTCCGGAGGAGTCTAATGCCCTGTACACACGGACGGTTTTCCTGTCTGAATAAACTCTGAAGGTTTTTCCCAGCTGCTCAAGCTGTCTTACATACACATGTTCACACCAAACTCTGACCGTCAAGAACGCGGTGACGTACAACACGTATGACGGGACTAGAAAACAGAAGTTTAATAGTCAGTAGCCAATAGCTTCCGTCTCGTACTTGCTTCAGAGCGTGCGCCATTTCTGGTCCGTCAGAACAGCGTACAGACGAGCGGTTTTCCCGATTCCGTCTGAAAAGTTTAGAACATGTTCTCTTTCTAGGTCCGTCAGAATTTTCGATGTAAAAAGTCCGATGGCCCATACACACGATTGGAATATACGAAGAAAAGCTCCTGTCAGACTTTTTCTGTCAGACATTCCGCTCGTGTGGGCGGGGCATAAGTGGTCCTGATGGTAAGGGAAGAAAAGGGTGACATGATGTCCAAGGAGAAAAAAAGGTGACCCCAATGTTTAACCAGAACTTATATTAATGGGCTGGAAATCAATCTCGTCACCCAATATCACCTCCTGGATAACGTATTTGGGAAATGCCATTATCATGGAACGGTATATCTACCAACACAGGAGATTCCCAGGCCAAAGACTATGGTCATGTTGGCTACACACACCTGGACTAAGTCCCAGGGAATTGGTACTGTCCCGACTTCTATAGTGCCCCTCGGGGTGATTAGGCTATATATATATATATATTTGATGCATGTGTGAAGGAACCTATGTCCAGGAGGGGGCAGTGTGGAAGTGTATGCTATGTCTTGATCTGTAGCTACTGCAACGTTAACTTGAATATGTAGCCTTCATTATTCAAAAGTTATGGATTGTGCATCGGACGTTGTTTAATATGTTCAATAAAAAATGTTCAACCGAAGAAAAGGTGACCGATTATCGGGGAGAGAAAACGTGACCTGATGTCCAAGAAGAAAAGGGGGGTCCCCGATGTTCAGTAAGAGACTAGGTGGTCCTGATGGTCTGGGAGAAGAAAAGGTGACCCCGATGTTCAGTAAGAGACTAGGTGGTCCTGATGGTCTGGGAGAAGAAAAGGTGACCCCGATGTTCAGTAGGAGACTAGGTGGTCCTGATGGTCTGGGAGAAGAAAAGGGGGGTCCCCGATGTTCAGTAAGAGACTAGGTGGTCCTGATGGTCTGGGAGAAGAAAAGGTGACCCCGATGTTCAGTAAGAGTCTAGGTGGTCCTGATGGTCTGGGAGAAGAAAAGGTGACCCCGATGTTCAGTAAGAGTCTAGGTGGTCCTGATGGTCTGGGAGAAGAAAAGGTGACCCCGATGTTCAGTAGGAGACTAGGTGGTCCTGATGGTGACCCCTGTGCATGGAGAGGACACTCCCGCCATCTTCTGGTGTGGTGGGATTTGGCTCTCCAGGCATCGGGGTCATTAGGGGCCCCGTGGGATTTCTAAGCATTATCATTTGGAAATATCCGGATACTGAAGGACTGAATCATTAGTAGCTCTGCCGGCCAGTGCCGGGTCCCAGCCAAGACAAACCAATACAAGCCGAGATCGGGGCCAACACATCAACCGCAAGATTATTCCTACAGAACCACGACAAACCGAAAACAGCCCAGACTAAGGGAGCGGGGGAGGGGGAGGGGGAGGGGAGGGGGAGGGGGAGGGGAGGGGGAGGGGGCGGATTGTCAGCTTCTCTGGCTCCGGTCTCTATGCTCCGGACAGGTCTGGGCCCCGTCACCCGGACAGACGTGGTCGATGACATCGGTGATGTTAGAAGATTGGAGAACATTGAAGCCGATACTTCTCCATCATGCCGGACCGTCAGGGAGACGTCTGATTGGCCCCAGATGTATTCCGCCGCAGGACAACCCCCCCAACATCCGGCCAATCTCATTATAGCGATTGGAATAATAAAAAATAATAATTTGCCTCACAAACGTCTCCTACTTACCTCCTCTGTGCACAGAGTGGCCCCGATCCTCCTCTTCTGGGGTCCCCCGGTGGCTCTCTTGGCTCCTCCCCACATCAGATAGCCCCCTAGGAGAAGCGCTCTCCGGAGCCCAGCCTTTGGTGTCCATAGAGGCCGAACGCCGGCCCCATCCCCCGGCGCCCGCGTCATTGGATTCCATTGACAGCAGCGGGAGCCAATGGCTGCGCTGATATCAATATATCCAATCAAGAGCCGGGAGACAGCGTGTCCCCGCCCACTGAATGAAGGGCTCAGGTAAGTACAATGGCGGCCGGTGACTGACCGGTGCTTTTTCACCTTAATGCAGAAGATGCACTGAGGGGTTCCACCCCCCTTCAGGATCTTCAGTGTAGAGGAGGAGGAGGAGTCCTGGAAGGGATGGTTTGGTCTCCACAGAGCCCTGATCCCCCCGTCATCGAGTCTGGGATGAGGGATTGGAGTCGGCCGACACCCACAGACGATTTGTACTCAGATCTCTGAGATGTGCATAGAATCACCTACCTGACATAGAACCGCCTACCTGTCGTAGAACCACCTACCTGTCATAGAACAACCTACCCGTCAGAACCACCTACCTGTCATAGAACCACCTACCCAACATAGAACAACCTACCTGTCATAGAACAACCTACCCGACACAGAACCACCTACCTGTCATAGAACAACCTACCCGTCAGAACCACCTACCTGTCATAGAACCACCTACCCAACATAGAACAACCTACCTGTCATAGAACCACCTACCCAACATAGAACAACCTACCTGTCATAGAACAACCTACCCGACACAGAACCACCTACCTGTCATAGAACCACCTACCCAATGAGAAACAACCTACCCGACATAGAACCACCTACCTGTCATAGAACCACCTACCCAATGAGAAACAACCTACCAGACATAGAACAACCTACATAGAACCACCTACCCGACATAGAACCACCTACCTGTCATAGAACAGCCTACCCAACATAGAACCACCTAACTGACATAGAACCACCTAGATAAAACAACCTACCTAACATAGAACCACCTACCTGACATAGAACAACCTACCCAATGTAGAACCACCTACCTGACTTAGAACCATGTACCTGACATAGAACCACCTACATAGAACAACCTACCCGACGTAGAAGCACCTACCTGACATAGAACCACCTACCCGACGTAGAACCACCTACCCGACATAGAACCACCTACCCGACATAGAACCACCTACCCGACATAGAACCACCTACCCGACATAGAACCACCTACCCGAAATAGAACCACCTACCCCAAATAGAACCACCTACCTGACATAGAACCACCTACCCGAAATAGAACCACCTACCCCAAATAGAACCACCTACCTGACATAGAACCACCTACCCGAAATAGAACCACCTACCCCAAATAGAACCACCTACCTGACATAGAACAACCTACCTGACGTAGAAGCACCTACTTGACATAGAACAACCTACCCGACATAGAACCACCTACCTGACATAGAACCACCTACTTGCTGAGTTCCTTCAACAACTGTGTTGTTGAAGGAAGAAGGCGGGGGGGGGGGAAGAAGAACTAGAAGACGGCGGGGGGGGGGGCAGGGGGAGAGATCTGTGTGTGTAAACATAGTGGGGAGAGGAGACCGATCGTCATAGAAAGTATGAACAGCGATCTGTCATCTCCCCTGCACAGTCCCCTCCCCCCTACAGTTAGAACACACACAGGGAACACAATTAACCCCTTCCCTGCAGGTCACATTCACACAGTAATCAATGCATTTTTATAGCTCTGATCGCTGTATAAATGTGAATGGTCCCAAAATAGTGTCAAAATTGTCCGATGTGTCCGCCGTAATGTCGCAGTCACGATAAAAATTGCTGATCTCCGCCATTACTAGTAAAAAAATAAGAATAATAAAAATGCTATAAATATTTCCCCTATTGTGTAGACGCTATAACGTTTGCGCAAACCAATCAATAAACGCTTATTGCGATTTTTATTACCAAAAAATATGTAGAAAAATACGTATCGGCCTAAACTGAGGGAAAAAATTTATTTTTTTTTTTATTTTGTGATATTTATTATAGCAAAAAAGTAATAAATATTATGTTTTTTTTTTTAAATTGTCGCTCTTTTTTTTGTTTGTTTATAGCGCAAAAAATAAAAACCGCGGAGGTGATCAAATACCACCAAAAGAAATCTCTATTTGTGGGGAAAAAAAAGGACGTCAGTTTTGTTTGAGTACAGCGTCGCACGACCGCACAATTGTCAGCTAAAGCGACGCCGCGACGAATTCGCAAAAAGTGGGCCGGTCATTGAGCAGCCAAATCTTCCGGGGCTGAGGACCTGTCGCGCTTTTTTCTTCTATTACATTCCTTGTAACAGAAAAAAAGTGATCCAAAAATGTTTTTTTTTTCTAAAGGGACAGTATAAAAATAAAAAGTAAGAATGAATAATAAAAATAAATAAAAAAGTAAGCGCCTCGTCCCGCCGAGCTCGCGAGCGCAGAAGAGAACGCACACGAAAGTTGCGCCCACGTATATTAACGTTAGTCAAACCCCACATGTGAGGTATTGCCGTGATCGGTAGAGCGAGAGCAATAATTCTAGCCCTAGACCTCCTCTGTGACTCCAAACATGTGACCTGTACAATTTTTTAAACGTCGCCTATGGAGATTGTTAAGGGTCAAAGTTTGGCGCCGTTCTGTGAGCGGGCGCGATTTTTGAAGCATGACATGTTGGGTATCAATTTACTCGGCATAACATTATCTAACATTATTGGACTAACTTTAGACCACTTCCACACTGAGCCGCGGCCACTTGTTTTAGCGGCGCTTTACAGCTTTTCTTAAGCTGCGCTTTTGCGCCGATAGCGGGGCACTTTTAACCTGAAAGAAAGGGTTAAAAATGGGCGTGTTGCGGCGCTTCCGAAGCATTTTTCAGGCTGCCCATTCGTTTTAAGGAGCGGAGTATACAGCGCTCCCAAAGATGAAGCTCGCGGGATTTTTCCTAACGCCGCGCTGTGAAAAGTCTCACTGCAATCAATGGGGTGGCGGTTTTTCATGCGCTATTTAGAAGCTATTTCTAGTGCTAAAACCCCCAAAAATCTGCCCCGGGGTGAAAGGGGGTCTCACCGTTTTCTTATTAGTTTTACTTTCGAAAAAGTGTATTTTTTCCCAAAAAAATTCTAAGTCCGCAATGCGATCACTGTGTGACATAAAGTATTGCAACGACCGCCATTTTATTCTCCAGGGTCTCTAAGAAAATATATATATATAAAATGAATGTTTGGGGGGTTCCAAGTCATCTTATAGAAAAAAAAAAAACAGATTTTAACCTGTAAACTCGGAGTGTAAAACCTAGGCCCGGTCCATAAGTGGTTAAAGGCGGTGAAGCCATAAGACCATCCCAACAGAACATAAGATTACACACAACTGGCATGGAAATCCCACAAGGCTCATTGTTTTCAGATCATCTAATCCGTAATAAAAGAGACCTCCAGCCAAATACAGACTGAAGATGCGCTCTTCTTCTTTTTTTTTACCAGATTCTCATCCCATAGAGCAGTGATTCTCAACCAGGGTTCCTCCAGAGGTTGTAGGGGTTTCCTCCAGAGGTTGCTAGGGGTTTCCTCCAGAGGTTACTAGGGGTTCCTCCAGAGGTTGTTAGGGTTTCCTCCAGAGGTTGCTAGGGGTTCCTCTAGAGGTTGTTAGGGTTTCCTCCAGAGGTTGCTAGGGGTTTCCTCCAGAGGTTGCTAGGGGTTTCCTCCAGAGGTTGTAGGGGTTTCCTCCAGAGGTTGCTAGGGGTTCCTCCAGAGGTTGCTAGGGGTTCCTCTAGAGGTTTGCTAGGGGTCCCTCCAGAGGTTGCTGGGGGTTCCTCCAGAGGTTGCTAGGGGTTCCTTCAGAGGTTGCTAGGGGTTCCTCTAGAGGTTGCTAGGGGTTCCTCTAGAGGTTGCTAGGGGTTCCTCCAGAGGTTGCTAGGGGTTCCTCTAGAGGTTGCTAGGGGTTCCTCCAGAGGTTGCTAGGGGTTTCTCCAGAGGTTGCTAGGGGTTCCTTCAGAGGTTGCTAGGGGTTCCTCTAGAGGTTGCTAGGGGTTCCTCCAGAGGTTGCTAGGGGTTCCTCCAGAGGTTGCTAGGGGTTCCTCTAGAGGTTGCTAGGGGTTCCTCCAGAGGTTGCTAGGGGTTCCTCTAGAGGTTGCTAGGGGTTCCTCCAGAGGTTGCTAGGGGTTCCTCTAGAGGTTGCTAGGGGTTCCTCTAGAGGTTGCTAGGGGTTCCTCCAGAGGTTGCTAGGGGTTCCTCTAGAGGTTGCTAGGGGTTCCTTCAGCATTGGGAAATTTCTGCCTCTCAGATAAGTTCCCAGTGACACTATTGATCTTTTTAGCTCTCTGTAAGGAGGTAATTCTTCCCACCGACCATCACATTAACCACTTCAGCCCCGGACCAATAAACACCTTAAGGACCAGAGGTCTTTTTCCAATTTCGCACTGCGCTGCTTTAACTGGTAATTGCGCGGTCATGCAATATTGCACCCAAACGAAATTTGCGTCCTTTTCTTCCCACAAATAGAACTTTCTTTTGATGGTATTTGATTGCCTCTGCGATTTTTTTTTTTTGCGATATAAATGGAAAAAGAGCGAAAATTTTGAAAAAAAAGATATTTTCTTCTTTTTGTTATAAGAAAAATCGAATAAACTAAATTTTAGTCATACATTGAGGGCAAAATGTATTCAGCCACATGTCTTTAGTAAAAAAAATGTCAATAAGCGAATATTTATTGGTTATAGCGTCTACAAACTAGAGTACATTTTCTGGAATTTACACAGCTTTTAATTTATGACTGCCTATATCATTTCTTGAGGTGCTAAAATGGCAGGGCAGTACAACCCCCCCAAATGACCCCATTTTGGAAAGTAGACACCCCAAGGAAATTGCTGATGGGTATGTTGAGCCCATTGAATATTTATTTTTTTTGTCCTAAGGGATTGAATAATGACAAAAAAAATAAAAAATAAAAATTTTTACAAAAAGTTGTCACTAAATGATATATTGCTCACACATGCCATGGTTATATGTGGAATTGCACCCCAAAATATATTCTGCTGCTTCTCCTGAGTATGGGGATACCACATGTGTGGGACTTTTTGTGAGTTTAGTCGCGCACGGCACCCAGAAAACCAATCACCACCTTCAGGATTTCTAAGGGTGCAAATTTTTGATTTCACTCCTCACTACCTATCACAGTTTCGAAGGCCATAAAATGCCAAAATAGCACAAAACCCCCCCAAATGACCCCATTTTGGAAAGTAGACACCCCAAGCTATTTACTGAGAGGCATGTTGAGTCCATGGAATATTTTATATTTTGCCACAAGTTGCGGGAATATTACAAACTTTTTTTTTTTTGCACAAAGTTGTCACTAAATGATATATTGCTCACACATGCTATGGGCATATGTGAAATGACACCCCAAAATACATTCTGCTGCTTCTCCTGAGTACGGGGATACCACATGTGGGGGACTTTTTGGGAGCCTAGCCACGTACGGGACCCCGAAAACCAAGCACCGCCTTCCGGCTTTAAATATAAAATGCTACCAAAAAAACTGTTAGCGATGGCAGGGATCAGGCCTGACTCTGCGATCGCTGCAGTTATGTGTTTAGTGTTTTGTAAGTGACAGTGATCGATCGATACTGCACTTGGGTGGGCTGGGCGGGGGGGCAAAACGCAGGTGCCAGCAGGTATCTGGGCTGATCCCGCTAACAATGCGTTTTTTTGGAACCCTGAACTGCTGGGGACGCTAGTATAGATCTGATCAGATCAGATATTGATCTGTTCAGATTCTATACCACTACGGGAGGTGTATGCTTTGTGCGTGGGTGTTAGCGGTACTGGCACTAACCTAGTGCTGCCTGGGGCGACGCAGACCCTGACCCTAAAACCTAATTGATATCACCCGCCGGGTGATCAGGGGGTTAAACCTTTATTGGGTAATAAATGGTGGGTGCCCTGATGCTATAAAAAGCAAACTAACCAGAGTCACCCGTTACACTTATACGGTGATCAGTGGTGAAAGGGTTAACTAGGGGCAATCAGGGGGTTCAAATCTTTATTAGGTAGTATATGGGGGTCCCTGGCGCTATATAAAAACCTGACGGGGAACCTAAATAACTAACTGGCTAACCAGCGTCCCCAGTGACACTTATACTGTGATCGCTGGTGAAAGGGTTAACTAGGGGCAATCAGGGGGTTAAAATCATTATTGGGTAGTATATCGGGGTACCTAGCGCTATAAAAACCTGGCGGTGAACCTAAAAAAATAACTAGCTACCTAGCGACACTAATGCAGCGATCAGAAAAACGATTGCTTAGTGACACTGGCAAAAGGGGGTGAAAGGGTTAACTAGGGGCAATCAGGGGGTTAAAACCATTATTGGGTAGTATATCGGGGTACCTAGTGCTATAAAAACCTGGCGGTGAACCTAAAAAAATAACTAGCTACCTAGCGGGACTAGTGACACTAATGCAGCGATCAGAAAAACGATCGCTTAGTGACACTGGCAAAAGGGGGTGAAAGGGTTAACTAGGGGCAATCAGGGGGTTAAAACCATTATTGGGTAGTATATCGGGGTACCTAGCGATATAAAAACCTGGCGGTGAACCTAAAAAAATAACTAGCTACCTAGCGACACTGATGCAGCGATCAGAAAAATGATCGCTTAGTGACACTGGCAAAAGGGGGTGAAAGGGTTAACTCTAGGGGCAATCAGGGGGTTAAACCTTTATTGGGGGGTGGTAGGGGGCTACCCTGGACCTAACACTAACTGCCCTGACAGTTTTTACTTTTACAACTGACACTGAATGCAGTGATCAGTAAATAAATGATCAATGCAATCAGTGACACTGTGACTGGGGGGGAGGGGGGGCGGGGGTTGTGTGCCTGTGTGTACCTACATGTCAGTGTAGTGATTGGTGCACACTTACTATTAGTCTTCTCCTCGTAGTCCGGTCAAAAACACCGCCCCGAGGAGAATGACATCACTTCCTCCTTCCTGTGTAAACAATACACAGTGGGAGGAAGCTTGTCATTGGCCAGGAGCGATCCAGAGGGGGTGGCCAGAAACCAACAGCCATCCCCTCATCACGGATCGCTCCTGGAGCGAACCGGACCGTCGTATCCAGCGGGAGGGGGTCCGATCGGACCCCCCACCCGCTGGAAGGCAGGTACGTACATGTACGTGCTTGTGCCTGCCTGTGCCATTGTGATGACGTACATTGGCAATACGGCGGTCCTTAAGTGGTTAATGTATCATGAGTTGTAAATATCTCATTTTTAGCAGAGGGTTCCTCAAGCCCAGAGAACTATTTCAAGGGTTCCTCTGTGTTGAAAATGTTGAGAAAGGCTGCCGTAGAGTCATTCTTGTGATTCATACACTCCAGCCGCACCGCACAGCCGGCTGGTGACACCACACGTCAGAACTGTAAGTTTGCAGCTTCCTGTGTCACTATATTCTGAGCTTCACCCCATTGCCAAGGTCTTCCCTGTACGCTCCTTCTGCAAGCTACACGCTGCTCCCTCCTGCTTTCACCCTTTGAAACGTTAGACTGACTGCAATGTCCATTGCTGAGTCGCGGTGCAGAGCCCCAGCTCTGGGGGATGGTGGTGGGGTGAGAATTAAACTTGTATACTTTTTTTTTTTTTTTTTTTTTAAATTATTTTTATTAATTTGCAAGTAAAACAATAAAACAACCTACAGCCTATTGGGCATACCCAGGCTGATTATTACAAACCCCCCCTGAGTCAACAATCAGGGAACAACCAAATAACCCTCCCCCTCCCCCCACCCGATACACCGCCACCGGCGTGTGCATCCAAACAGAAAAAAGAAAAACCCCCCCCTCCCCCTGTACGCTCCAGCACCACTGCACATTACTCAGGACAGTTACTTAATTCGCCCATGCTCCACCGCAGTCCACACTCAGACCCAGGATAAAATATGCATGCATCACCCTTCACCTACCAAGCCCCCATTGCCCACGTAAATACTGACCCAAGGTTACATGAATATCACACAACTTAGAACTCTTCCCCTAGTCACTAATGAAACTCCATCAGTCCGGATTCAAGTCAGCGTTGGTGTCACGCGACTCCGTCCAAATGCCCCATACTTTATGAAATTTAGTGCCACAGCCTTGCGAAAGGTAGGTGGCCCTGTAAAGAGGGAGAGCCGTATTCACTAAGTGCTTCCAAAAATGAATAGAGGGGGCTACCGGGGCCTTCCATTTGAGAACAATCGACTTACGGGCATAGTACAGCAATAAGCCCAGGAGTGTTCTGAGCGCTCGGCGTGGAGCCAGCGGCTCGACCAGTCCTAAGAGGCATATCTCGACCGATAAAGGTATGTTAACGGTGGTAACCGCCAGAATAAAATTAGTCACCTCCACCCAAAACCCAGCTATCTGAGGACAGCTCCAGAACATGTGTATGAAATCCGCCGAAGGTGAGTTGCATCTCCAACAAGAATCAGGGACAGATGGATAGATTCTGTGAAGACGTTGCGGAGTGTAATATACACTATGTACTATTTTGAATTGCACCAATCTATCTCTGGCTGACACTAACTGTAGAAAAGGATACTCCCATACATCTTCCCAGTCCTCCGTATCCAAGGAGGGAAAATCAGCTTCCCACCTTGCCCTTTGGAGTTCCAAACCGGTATGGACACCTGGGAGTAACACCTTGTAGATAGCAGACAACGGTTTGGACAGATCAACATCTCTGAGCAGAGATTCCAACCTTGAGGTGTAAAATGCGACGGGGGCATTTCCAAACTGCGTTCGAAAGGCATGATTAAGTTGTAAGTATCTGAATAAGTGTGAGTTGGGCAGTGTAAACTGTTGTTTCAGCCTGTCAAAGGTCTGAATTTTGCCCTCAAAACAGAGTTGATCAATATATTTAATACCCCTGCTTGCCCATACACTAGGGTCGGGAATAGAGCCAAATTCCGGTAAATTCGGGTTGAACCAAAGAGGACTATGCGGGGAGATGTGTCCCGAGGGTACGGGGCGCATCAGATTGGCAGCCTTCCATGCCCTTATAACCGCCCTCATTGCAGCAGTAAGAGGAAAAGGGGCTCGCAGACCGCGATACACCAAGTGTCTTAGTGCCTCATACGACCCCAACCACGCCGCTTCCAGGACCACCGCCGCATTGGACTCGTCTGAAACCAGCCAATTATGAGCATGAGTCAGAAGAGCCGCCACATAGTAGGAGTGCAAATCCGGGCAAGCCAATCCACCCTCCCCCCAAGGCCTCTGCAATACCGTGAGCTTAAACCGTGGCTGACCAGCGCCCCAGAGAAAGGACACCAAAAGAGAATTTATCGTGCGAAATATTTTTTTAGGAATCCAGACCGGAGCGTGTCTGAGAACATAGAGAAAAGCAGGCAAAAGCTTCATCTTAAACAAATTAATTCTCCCAATCAAGGTGAGAGGGAGATGCGACCATGCCTTCAGTCTAGTCCTCATCCTCCGCACCAGTGGATCCAGATTGAGGGCACAAAAATCAGAGGTAGAGGGGGAAATGTAAATCCCCAAATATTTCATTGTATCTGTCCACATGAGTGGCAGGTTGGGATCCGCAGCTGCCTTGGCTTCCCTGTCTATTGACAAAATTTGAGATTTATCCCAGTTTACCTTAAGCCCTGAACAGTCAGTGAAGTGAGAAAGAATAAGTAGCGTCTCCCTGAGAGACTGGGCCGGGTCACTTAAAAAGAGTATGAGGTCATCTGCATATAAGGCTACCTTCTCCTGTATGGAACCCACCTGTATCCCTCTAACTCCCTCCGCCTTCCTGAGGGCCGACGCGAGTGGCTCCATTGCCAGGGCAAACAGAGCCGGTGACAATGGACAACCCTGCCGCGTTCCTCTCCTAACAGCAAAGGGCTCTGACAGGGCGCCACCCAGCTTAATCTGCGCCAAGGGCTCCTTATATAAAATATGTATCCAATTACAAAATCCCACTCCAAAACCCATGGCCTCCAAAACTAAGGACATAAACTGCCAGGCCACAGAGTCAAAAGCTTTTTCAATATCCAGTGTAACTATGACCCTCGTAGAAGACTCAGTGGCCGGCAACTGCAAATGTGTAAACACCCGTCGTAGATTTATATCAGTGGACTTCCCTGGCATAAATCCAGTTTGGTCCATCTCAATCAGGGATGACAGGACCGTCCGTAACCTGGTGGCCAGAACTTTCGTCAAAATTTTCAGGTCATAATTTAGCAGGGAGATCGGTCTATAGGAAGCACACAGGGAAATATCCTTGCCAGGCTTAGGGATAAGCACTATATGTGCTTGATACATGGATGGGGGAAGCCCCATCTGAAGTTTGCTATCGGAGAACACTTTTAACAACTTGGGAGCAATCAGTGGGGCATACATCCTGTACCAGTCGCCAGGTAGACCATCAGGTCCAGGAGTCTTTCCACCAGGGAGTGAGCGAATTGCCTCCTCCACCTCCTCCAAGGTAAAATCCTTATCTAGGAATTCCCGGTCCTCCTGTGATAGAGAGGGCAAATTTAAGGAGGAAAGAAATTCCCTCTGCGCTTCCACCGACCCCCCTGGAACCTCAGCATACAGTTGTTCATAGAAGGCCCTGAACTCAGAAAGTATCATGTCAGGCGCGGACACCAACTGACCATCCGACCCATAGATCTCCGAGACAAGTGTCTGCATTTTAGAATCAGCTACTAAATTTGCCAGAAGCTTACCATTTTTGTCCCCGGATTTAAACTTGTATACTTGTTCTCATTTAATCTCCCCGATGATTGGATCGAAGTCTGGCTTTGAAGGTCCTGTCCCTGTTCCGCCATGAAAGGGTTAAGTTCCTCCAGGACCCCACAGCAGCGCGTCCTTCCCGTGGTGTCACCGGTCAGGAATGTGCCGTCTCCTGGGGTTCACCGAGTGGCAGGAAATCTCATCTATGAAATATTATGGAAGCCTCGCTCTCTCCACTTTGACATAAAGCACCTGCTGGAGGCACGACCGGGGGGCTGGCGCGGTGCTCTGCCACCGAGATCCTGGCACGGAACCTTCACAGCCTTTCCAGGCACCCACTTATCCAGCAACTTCTACTTACAAGAGCGCTAATTAATGGCAGGAAACAGATCTGACCGAGTCACAGGCTGAGCGCGGGGCCAGGACAAACATCAATAAAGCAAGGTGAGGACCAACATTGGGGCCTGGCCCAGAAGAGGTTCCGGTGTCAGTATGAAGGAACTCCGGACCACAACCATAGAATGTCATAAGAAAGACTCTCCTTACCCAATAATGAGACCGGTAAGGAACTCTACTGGTTATCAGAACACTTCACCTAGGGGTTCCTCTAGAGGTTGCTAGGGGTTCCTCCAGAGGTTGCAAGGGGTTCCTCTAGAGGTTGCTAGGGGTTCCTCCAGAGGTTGCAAGGGGTTCCTCCAGAGGTTGCAAGGGGTTCCTCCAGAGGTTGCTAGGGGTTCCTCCAGAGGTTGTTAGGGGTTCCTCCAGAGGTTGCTAGGGGTTCCCCTAGAGGTTGCTAGGGGTTCCTCCAGAGGTTGCTAGGGGTTCCCCTAGAGGTTGCTAGGGGTTCCTCCAGAGGTTGCAAGGGGTTCCTCCAGAGGTTGCTAGGGGTTCCTCCAGAGGTTGTTAGGGGTTCCTCTAGAGGTTGCTAGGGGTTCCTCCAGAGGTTGTAGGGGTTCCTCTAGAGGTTGCTAGGGGTTCCTCCAGAGGTTGTAGGGGTTCCTCTAGAGGTTGCTAGGGGTTCCTCCAGAGGTCAAGAAGAGGTCCCGGTGTCAGTATGAAGGAACTCCGGACCACAACCATAGAATGTCATAAGAAAGACTCTCCTTATCCAATAATGAGACCGGTAAGGAACTCTACTGGTTATCAGAACACTTCACCTAGGGGTTCCTCTAGAGGTTGCAAGGGGTTCCTCTAGAGGTTGCTAGGGGTTCCTCCAGAGGTTGCAAGGGGTTCCTCCAGAGGTTGCAAGGGGTTCCTCCAGAGGTTGCAAGGGGTTCCTCCAGAGGTTGTTAGGGGTTTCTCCAGAGGTCAAGAAGAGGTCCCGGTGTCAGTATGAAGGAACTCCGGACCACAACCATAGAATGTCATAAGAAAGACTCTCCTTACCCAATAATGAGACCGGTAAGGAACTCTACTGGTTATCAGAACACTTCACCTTCCAAGAAGAGGTCCCGGTGTCAGTATGAAGGAACTCCGGACCACAACCGTAGCATATTCTATGAAGGACTCTAAAGAATTGTTCCAATGGATGTCATGGCGTAGCCGGGAGCATTGTATCAGAGGAAGGACTCTCCCTTTTCTTATCCAATAATGAGAGATGGATGGACCTCTACTGGTCATCAGTAGACGTTGGGCGTTTGTTTCATTTTGGAGCCATTTGTTCATTGAAGAATTTTCTTTCCTCATTCATTCTGCTGCACCGATTTGTTTACATAATTCGTTTTGTATCTTTGGCTTCACTGCTGGTTTCCCTCACCATGAATGGTGGCGGCAGCACCTGAGTTCCGATGGAAACATCGGCTGGGGTGCCGACATTGCGGGATTCCAGGACAGGTAAGTGTCCTAATATTAAAACTCAGCAGCTACAGTATGTGTTCAGTATGTGTACCTGCTGACTTTTCATCTTTTTCTGGGGGGGGGGGGGGTACCCCTACTCATTGAAAATGATAAAAGTAAATAAAAAACACAAAGACGGTTTTTGATTAAAAAATAAAAATAAATAAAAACATGTCCCCCCTACTCAACCTAAAAGGAAAAAAATAAGTTTTGGTTTTAGTTGTGCCTTAAAATGAGGACATTATTTTATTTACTTGTCTTGGTATCAGCATCCGGTAACCCCAGCACAGGAGAGGGAGGAGCCAGACTAACAGCCAATCAGTCTTTTTTGCATGTACACTCTGATAGGAGTAGAGAGCAGGAAGAGCAGAGGGGTGAATGGTCAGTGTGTTGCTGATCCCTCATTATCCAATCATTAGGCTGGGGGTAGGTAGGTGACACCGCAATAAGCCTCGTCTCTGGCTGAGAAGGTGGTTTTACCCTCCGGGCTGTGCTGTCTGGCAGAGGTGTATGAATCAGAAATGTGGCCGGACAGAACTGGGAATCCTCTGGCAGAGAAGGACTTTTTTATTGTTTGAAGCATTGATAGTTTTATATTCATAAATGTGCATTAAATGAACTTAAACTTAAACCATTTTCATCAGATCTCTTCATTGTCCTGATGGTGGCCCGATGGAGGACTCAGTGTCAGGGCCGGATATAGGCTGTCTGATGTGGGGGTGCAGTACAAAAATGTCAGCGGGGCAGAGGACAGGAGGTCAGCATGGCAAAGGATAGGGTCAGCAGGGGATTGTACAGGAATCAGTAGGGCAGAGGACGGGGGATCTCCTGTGGAGAGGCCGAGGACAGGGGGGGATTGCCAGTGGAGAGGCAGAGGACAGGGGGGATCTCCAATGGAGAGGCAGAGGACAGGGGGAATCTCCAATGGAGAGGCAGAGGACAGGGGGGATTGCCAGTGGAGAGGCAGAGGACGGGGGGATGTCCAATGGAGAGGCCGAGGACAGGGGGGATCGCCAGCGGAGGGACAGAGGACGGGGATCTCCAGTGGAGAGGCAGAGGACAGGGGGGATTGCCAGTGGAGAGGCAGAGGACAGGGGGGATCGCCAGTGGAGAGGCAGCGGACGGGGAGATTGCCAGTGGAGAGGCAGAGGACGGGGGGATCTCCAATGGAGAGGCAGAGGACAGGGGGGGTCGCCAGTGGAGAGGCAGAGGACAGGGGGGATCGCCAGTGGAGAGGCAGAGGACAGGGGGGATCGCCAGTGGAGAGGCAGAGGACAGGGGGGATCACCAGTGGAGAGGCAGAGGACAGGGGCATCGCCAGTGGAGAGGCAGAGGACAGGGGGGAACGCCAGTGGAGAGGCAGAGGATGGGGGGATCGCCAGTGGAGAGGCAGAGGACGGGGGGAATCGCTAGTGGAGAGGCAGAGGACGGGGGGATCGCAGTGGAGAGGCAGAAGACGGGGGGTCACCAGTGGAGAGGCAGAGGACGGGGGGAATCGCCAGTGGAGAGGCAGAGGACGGGGGGAATAGCCAGTGGAGAAGCAGAGGACGGGGGGATCCACAGTGAAGAGGCAGAGGACGAGGATCTCCTGTGGAGAGGCAGAGGACGGGGGAATCGCCAGTGGAGAGGCAGAGGACGGGGGGATCTCCAATGGAGAGGCAGAGGACAGGGGGATCGCCAATGGAGAGGCAGAGGACAGGGGGATCGCCAATGGAGAGGCAGAGGACAGGGGGATAGCCAATGGAGAGGCCGAGGACGGGGGGATAGCCAATGGAGAGGCAGAGGACGGGGGGATCGCCAGTGGAGAGGCAGAGGACGGGGGGATCGCCAGTGGAGAGGCAGAGGACGGGGGGATCGCCAGTGGAGAGGCAGAGGACAGGGGGGATTGCCAGTGGAGAGGCAGAGGACAGGGGGGATTGCCAGTGGAGAGGCAGAGGACAGGGGGGATCGACAGCGGAGGGACAGAGGACGGGGATCTCCAGTGGAGAGGCAGAGGACGGGGGATCTCCAGTGGAGAGGCCGAGGACAGGGGGGATCGCCAGTGGAGAGGCAGCGGATGGGGGGATTGCCAGTGGAGAGGCAGAGGATGGGGGATCTCCAGTGGAGAGGCAGAGGATGGGGGATCTCCAGTGGAGAGGCAGAGGACAGGGGGATTGCCAGTGGAGAGGCAGAGGACAGGGGGGATCTCCAATGGAGAGGCAGAGGACAGGGGGGAATCGCCAGTGGAGAGGCAGAGGACAGGGGGATCACCAGTGGAGAGGCAGAGGACGGGGGGGAATCGCCAGTGGAGAGGCAGAGGACAGGGGGAATTGCCAGTGGAGAGGCAGAGGACGGGGGATCTCCAATGGAGAGGCAGAGGACAGTGGGGATCTCCAATGGAGAGGCAGAGGACGGGGGGATCGCCAGTGGAGAGGCAGAGGACGGGGGGATCTCCAATGGAGAGGCAGAGGACAGGGGGATCGCCAGTGGAGAGGCCGAGGACGGGGGGGATCGCCAGTGGAGAGGCAGAGGACGGGGGGATCGCCAGTGGAGAGGCAGAGGACAGGGGGATCGCCAGTGGAGAGGCAGAGGACGGGGGGATCGCCAGTGGAGAGGCAGAGGACAGGGGGGATCGCCAGTGGAGAGGCAGAGGACAGGGGGGATTGCCAGTGGAGAGGCAAAGGACAGGGGGGATCTCCAGTGGAGAGGCAAAGGACAGGGGGATCGCCAGTGGAGAGGCAGAGGACTGGGGGGATCGCCAGTGGAGAGGCAGAGGACAGGGGGATTGCCAGTGGAGAGGCAGAGGACTGGGGGGATCGCCAGTGGAGAGGCAGAGGACAGGGGGATCGCCAGTGGAGAGGCAGAGGACTGGGGGGATCGCCAGTGGAGAGGCAGAGGACTGGGGGGATCGCCAGTGGAGAGGCAGAGGACTGGGGGGATCGCCAGTGGAGAGGCAGAGGACAGGGGGGATTGCCAGTGGAGAGGCAGAGGACAGGGGGGATCGCCAGTGGAGAGGTAGAGGACGGGGGCGATCCCCAGTGGAGAGGCAACGGATGGGGTATATCGCCAGTGGAAAGGCAGCAGACTGGGGGGTTCACCTGTGGAGTGGCAGAGGATATGGGGATCTCCGCTGGCAGAGCTCCTCCTCCCCTCACTACAAATAGCTGAGACCGTATTCCTTTACACACAGCCACGATCTGCACAGCTCTGGCTATGTGCAGTGAGGGGAGGAGTTGCTGAGATAGTTTTCCTTTACACACAGCCATGATCTGCACAGCTCCAGTAGCCACCTACACTCTGTGCAGATCGTGGCTGTGTTTAAAGGAATACGATCTCAGCTCCTCCTCCCCTCACTGCACATAGCTGAGACCGTATTTACACACAGCCACGATATGCACAGTGTGTAGATGGCTACTGGAGCTGTGCTGCCGTCCCATACAAGGAATATCACAAGTTAAAACTGCAACACAGTAACCAGCTACACACTGTGCAGATCGTGGCTGTGTGCAAAGGAATACATTCTCAGCTATTTGCAGTGAGGAGGAGCTGTGTGCAGTGCAGGGAGGGAAGAAGTTGCTCAGAAGTCAGCACAACATCTAGAGTGGAGAGAATGGTCAAGGGGCTTTGGAGGAGCGCAACTGAAATCTGGGGGATTAGAGTATCCAGTCGTTCGTAGAGATCACAGGTACGTGTAACCGAGAAGGGGATCCGGTCACTGGTAGAGATCTCAGGTATGTTTAATCCAGGAGAGGGTCCAGCCATTGATAAAGATCCCAGGTACGTTTAATCCAGGAGAGGGACCGGTCATTGGTAGAGATCCCAGGTGTGTTTAATCCAGGAGAGGATCCAGTCATTGGTAGAGATCATAGGCACGTGTCATCCAGGAGAAGATTCCAGTCACTGGTAGAGATCACAGGTATGTGTAATCCAGCTAGGGATCCGGTCACTGGTAGAGATCACAGGTACCAGTTATCTGACAGAGGATCCAGTATTAGGCAGAGATCACAGGGAATCTGGCAGAGGATGTAGTATCCAGAACATTTCAAAGGGAATCTGAAATGAGGAGATCCAGGATCCAGTGCAGGTCACAGGGAATCTGACAGGAGATCCAGGATCCAGTGCGGGTCACAGGGAATCTGGCAGGAGATCCAGCACAGGTCACAGGGAATCTGACAGGAGATCCAGGATCCAGTGGAGGTCACAGGGAATCTGACAGGAGATCCAGGATCCAGTGCGGGTGACAGGGAATCTGACAGGAGATCCAGGATTCATTACAGGTCACAGGGAATCTGACAGGAGATCCAGGATCCAGTACAGGTCACAGGGAATCTGACAGGAGATCCAGGATTCATTACAGGTCAGAGGGAATCTGACAGGAGATCCAGGATCCAGTACAGGTCACAGGGAATCTGACAGGAGATCCAGCACAGATCACAGGGAATCTGACAGGAGATCCAGGATTCATTACAGGTCACAGGGAATCTGACAGGAGATCCAGGATCCAGTGCAGGTCACAGGAAATCTGACAGGAGATCCAGGATCCAGTGCGGGTCACAGGGAATCTGACAGGAGATCCAGTACAGGTCACAGGGAATCTGACAGGAGATCCAGGATTCATTACGGGTCACAGGGAATCTGACAGGAGATCCAGGATCCAGTGCGGGTCACAGGGAATCTGACAGGAGATCCGGGATCCAGTGCAGGTCACAGGGAATTCGACAGGAGATCCAGGATCCAGTGCAGGTCACAGGGAATCTGACAGGAGATCCGGGATCCAGTGCAGGTCACAGGGAATCTGACAGGAGATCCGGGATCCAGTGAAGGTCACAGGGAATCTGACAGGAGATCCAGGATCCAGTGCGGGTCACAGAGAATCTGACAGGAGATCCAGGATCCAGTGCAGGTCACAGGGAATCTGACAGGAGATCCAGGATCCAGTGCAGGTCACAGGGAATCTGACAGGAGATCCGGGATCCAGTGCAGGTCACAGGGAATCTGACAGGAGATCCGGGATCCAGTGAAGGTCACAGGGAATCTGACAGGAGATCCAGGATCCAGTGCGGGTCACAGAGAATCTGACAGGAGATCCAGGATTCAGTGCGGGTCACAGGGAATCTGACAGGAGATCCAGGATCCAATGCAGGTCACAGGGAATCTGACAGGAGATCCGGGATCCAGTACAGATCACAGGGAATCTCACAGGAGATCCAGCACAGATCACAGGGAATCTGACTGGAGATCCAGGATCCAGTGCGGGTCACAGGGAATCTGACAGGAGATCCAGGATCCAGTGCGGGTCACAGGGAATCTGACAGGAGATCCAGGATTCATTACAGGTCACAGGGAATCTGACAGGAGATCCAGGATTCATTACAGGTCACAGGGAATCTGACAGGAGATCCAGGATTCATTACGGGTCACAGGGAATCTGACAGGAGATACAGGATCCAGTGCGGGTCACAGGGAATCTGACAGGAGATCCTGGATCCAGTGCAGGTCACAGGGAATCTGACAGGAGATCCGGGATCCAGTGCAGGTCACAGGGAATCTGACAGGAGATCCGGGATCCAGTGCAGGTCACAGGGAATCTGATAGGAGATCCAGGATTCATTACAGGTCACAGGGAATCTGACAGGAGATCCAGGATTCATTACAGGTCACAGGGAATCTGACAGGAGATCCGGGATCCAGTGCGGGTCACAGGGAATCTGACAGGAGATCCGGGATCCAGTGCAGGTCACAGGGAATCTGACAGGAGATCCGGGATCCAGTGCGGGTCACAGGGAATCTGACAGGAGATCCGGGATCCAGTGCAGGTCACAGGGAATCTGACAGGAGATCCAGGATCCAATGCAGGTCACAGGGAATCTGACAGGAGATCCGGGATCCAGTACAGATCACAGGGAATCTCACAGGAGATCCAGCACAGATCACAGGGAATCTGACAGGAGATCCAGGATCCAGTGCGGGTCACAGGGAATCTGACAGGAGATCCAGGATCCAGTGCGGGTCACAGGGAATCTGACAGGAGATCCAGGATTCATTACAGGTCACAGGGAATCTGACAGGAGATCCAGTACAGATCACAGGGAATCTGACAGGAGATCCAGGATTTATTACAGGTCACAGGGAATCTGACAGGAGATCCAGGATTCATTACGGGTCACAGGGAATCTGACAGGAGATACAGGATCCAGTGCGGGTCACAGGGAATCTGACAGGAGATCCTGGATCCAGTGCAGGTCACAGGGAATCTGACAGGAGATCCGGGATCCAGTGCAGGTCACAGGGAATCTGACAGGAGATCCGGGATCCAGTGCAGGTCACAGGGAATCTGATAGGAGATCCAGGATTCATTACAGGTCACAGGGAATCTGACAGGAGATCCAGGATTCATTACAGGTCACAGGGAATCTGACAGGAGATCCGGGATCCAGTGCGGGTCACAGGGAATCTGACAGGAGATCCGGGATCCAGTGCAGGTCACAGGGAATCTGACAGGAGATCCGGGATCCAGTGCGGGTCACAGGGAATCTGACAGGAGATCCGGGATCCAGTGCAGGTCACAGGGAATCTGACAGGAGATCCGGGATCCAGTGCAGGTCACAGGGAATCTGACAGGAGATCCGGGATCCAGTGCAGGTCACAGGGAATCTGACAGGAGATCCGGGATCCAGTGCAGGTCACAGGGAATCTGATAGGAGATCCAGGATTCATTACAGGTCACAGGGAATCTGACAGGAGATTCAGGATTCATTACAGGTCACAGGGAATCTGACAGGAGATCCGGGATCCAGTGCGGGTCACAGGGAATCTGACAGGAGATCCGGGATCCAGTGCAGGTCACAGGGAATCTGACAGGAGATCCGGGATCCAGTGCGGGTCACAGGGAATCTGACAGGAGATCCGGGATCCAGTGCAGGTCACAGGGAATCTGACAGGAGATCCAGGATCCAGTGCGGGTCACAGGGAATCTGACAGGAGATCCGGGATCCACTGCGGGTCACAGGGAATCTGACAGGAGTTTCGGGATCCAGTGCAGGTCACAGGGAATCTGACAGGAGATCCGGGATCCAGTGCAGGTCACAGGGAATCTGATAGGAGATCCAGGATTCATTACAGGTCACAGGGAATCTGACAGGAGATTCAGGATTCATTACAGGTCACAGGGAATCTGACAGGAGATCCGGGATCCAGTGCGGGTCACAGGGAATCTGACAGGAGATCCGGGATCCAGTGCAGGTCACAGGGAATCTGACAGGAGATCCGGGATCCAGTGCGGGTCACAGGGAATCTGACAGGAGATCCGGGATCCAGTGCAGGTCACAGGGAATCTGACAGGAGATCCAGGATCCAGTGCGGGTCACAGGGAATCTGACAGGAGATCCGGGATCCACTGCGGGTCACAGGGAATCTGACAGGAGTTTCGGGATCCAGTGCAGGTCACAGGGAATCTGACAGGAGATCCGGGATCCAGTGCAGGTCACAGGGAATCTGACCGGAGATCCGGGATCCAGTGCAGGTCACAGGGAATCTGACAGGAGATCCGGGATCCAGTGCAGGTCACAGGGAATCTGACAGGAGATCCAGGATTCATTACAGATCACAGGGAATCTGACAGGAGATCCAGGATCCAGTGCGAGTCACAGGGAATCTGACAGGAGATCCGGGATCCACTGCAGGTCACAGGGAATCTGATAGGAGATCCAGGATTCATTACAGGTCACAGGGAATCTGACAGGAGATCCAGCACAGATCACAGGGAATCTGACAGGAGACCCAGGATTCATTACAGGTCACAGGGAATCTGACAGGAGATCCAGGATCCAGTGCGGATCACAGGGAATCTGACAGGAGATCCGGGATCCAGTGCAGGTCACAGGGAATCTGACAGGAGATCCGGGATCCAGTGCAGGTCACAGGGAATCTGACAGGAGATCCAGGATTCATTACAGATCACAGGGAATCTGACAGGAGATCCAGGATCCAGTGCGGGTCACAGGGAATCTGACAGGAGATCCAGGATTCATTACAGATCACAGGGAATCTGACAGGAGATCCAGGATCCAGTGCAGGTCACAGGGAATCTGACAGGAGATCCGGGATCCAGTGCAGGTCACAGGGAATCTGACAGGAGATCCGGGATCCAGTGCAGGTCACAGGGAATCTGACAGGAGATCTAATATATGGGCAGAGATCAAAAGGAATCTGACAGGAGAGCCCATATTCAAACTCTAAAACCATTGGGTTACCCGATTTCAGATTGGGGATGTCATTGTCTTCAGAGGGTACAGAGAAAACGTCCCTGATAGAGCTGGGAGAGTGTGAGCTGTGGGGTCACCCATATCAGTGGGACTGTCCCCTCGGTGTCTACATACAGATACTGTATGTTGTGACTGCATGGTGGTAAAGCAACCAGGCTTGGAGGTGTAAGACAATGTCTTGGGTACTCACAAACCCAGGCAGCTGATAGCTAATTAGGGTCAAAAGGAGGGGAGGTGATCAAAGTTACTGCAGGCGGACAGCAGGAACAGACTGGAGATCGGAGTTCCCTGCGGCTCTTCTGCAAAGCAGTAGCAGCAGAAGGAAGATGGTACCTCAATGCTGAATGGTGGGAAAGAGACACTCTACCCAACAGATGAAATCAGTGCTCAGGCCCTCGGCACTAACCATTTCTGTGGAAAAACAAAACAGGAAATTTAAAAAGTGCCCAGTGCTGCAAATAATGAGGTAGCTCTCAGTGCTTCAGCTCAACTGGCCTTCCTTAGTAGAGTGAGTCTTCAGAGACAGGGGCGAGTTCTGAGCTCCGAGTGCTTCAGCTCAACTGGCCTTCCTTAGTAGAGTGAGTCTTCAGAGACAGGGATGAGTACAGAGTTCCCAGTGCTTCAACCCAACTGGCCTTCCTTAGTAGAGTGAGTCTTCAGAGACAAGGGGCGAGTACTGAGCTCCCAGTGCTTCAACCCAACTGGCCTTCCTTAGTAGAGTGAGTCTTCAGAGACAGGGGCGAGTACTGAGCTCCCAGTGCTTCAACCCAACTGGCCTTCCTTAGTAGAGTGAGTCTTCAGAGACAGGGGCGAGTACTGAGCTCCCAGTGCTTCAACCCAACTGGCCTTCCTAAGTAGAGTGAGTCTTCAGAGACTTGCACCAGTGCTGAGCTCCCAGTGCCTCAAGCCCATCTGCTTTCCTTAGTAGAGTGAGTCTTCAGAGACAGGGATGAGTACTGAGCTCCCAGTGCTTCAGCTCAACCGGCCTTACTCAGTAGAGCAAAGCCCCATACACACTATAAGATTTACCAAAATCATATAGTGGAAGGGCCGGCCTGATTGCATACAAATTGAAACTCCTAAGGTTTGACCTCATATTATATGGTTTCGGTAAATCTGAAGGCAAAAATGAGCAGAAAATCCGATAGTGTGTATGGGGCTTAAGAGTCTTCAGAGACAGGCGCTGAGGCAATGCCACGGCTCTGGACTCGAAAAGCCTTCCGTAGTTAACTTCTGCCAGGACTCAAAGTCGGGAAGGTGCCACAAAGCAGTGTCCAGTGCCTGAAGGTCACATTCCAAGCTAGCTCCACACGTCCAGTTCAGTAAAGTGTGGTCAAAGAAAAAATAATTTCAAGAATAGAACTGAAGAGAACCGCTAGCACAAATTGGTTAGACTTTTCTCAGCAGATCTATAGAAAAGACTGCCATGCCTCTAGCAAAACTCTGACCCATCTTGGGTAAAGAAGGAAATATTTTGGGGTTGACCTACATTTTTTTATTTTGACAGTGCCTCGTCCTCCTGTAGGTGGTGATAACCTCACAGTATCTAAATTCCTGTGTCCCTCAAAAAGCCACTTCTGGTATCATAAAGCACTTCCCCTGGTGATGAGGCAGATAGTATCATGGACGAGGAGTCAGGAAATCTTAGCGTGCACCTAAACCCAAAATTCTCCCATTTTCTAGATTTTGTTGGAGTGGGGGAAGGGCTAAAATAGTTGTCAGATTTTTTTTGCTGTGTCCATTTAGTCCAATCATTTATATGCCTGCAGCTCAGAAGAGCAGTGCTGTACAACAAGGAAGAGCACCCACATAGGTAGGTGACTTAGGTAGGTTATAGTGTCATTAGACCTTGTACTGTAGAGCTAACACTTCAATGAACAGGTGTAGCACAGCCATAAAGTTTATCTTCAAGACTTGCATGTCATCGGACTTTACTACGACTTTCAGGCTTGTACTGAAGAGCTAACACTTTAGTGAACAGGTGTAGCAGGGCCAGGCGCTGCCAATATCCACATTAGACATGGAGTGCCAGGCCGAGGTGTGAGAGAGAGGTCCAGCGAGGGTTCCTCAGGACGGGTGCCAGCCCTGGGACGGACCCCCTCCGAGGGGCGCTGAATCACATTTTCACACCTTGTTAAAAACAAAAAGCTCCTTCATCGGGGGTTTGTTTTTCTGCCTTTCAAAGCAGGAAATGAGTTTTATAGGATTTCCAGGTCCTGGCCCCAACCGGCAACAAAATGATATAAATATACGAGGAGAGAGCAGAAATACATCACCTAGAGGAGAGAGAGAGAGAGATAGGACCAGTCTATCCATCACCTAGACAAGGAGCACTCAGGACACACATACTGAAAGGGAGCACTCCAGATACCAGACAAGGAGAACTCCAGATAGAGACAACCAGACAAGGGGAACTCCAGATAGAGACAACCAGACAAGGAGAACTCCAGATAGAGACAACCAGACAAGGGGAACTCTAGATAGAGACAACCAGACAAGGGGAACTCCAGATAGAGACAACCAGACAAGGGGAACTCTAGATAGAGACAACCAGACAAGGGGAACTCCAGATAGAGACAACCAGACAAGGGGAACTCAAGACAGAGACAACCAGACAAGGAGAACTCCAGATAGAGACAACCAGACAAGGAGAACTCCAGATAGAGACAACCAGACAAGGGGAACTCCAGATAGAGACAACCAGACAAGGGGAACTCCAGATAGAGACAACCAGACAAGGGGAACTCCAGATAGAGACAACCAGACAAGGGGAACTCCAGATAGAGACAACCAGACAAGGGGAACTCCAGATAGAGACAACCAGACAAGGAGAACTCCAGATAGAGACAACCAGACAAGGAGAACTCCAGATAGAGACAACCAGACAAGGAGAACTCCAGATAGAGACAACCAGACAAGGAGAACTCCAGATAGAGACAACCAGACAAGGGGAACTCCAGATAGAGACAACCAGACAAGGGGAACTCCAGATAGAGACACACACAGACAAGAACTCTGAGTGACACACACAAAGGGTAATAGCAGAGACACAAGCAGGTGCATCCAGGCAGGTTTCCATACATAGTCATACATAGAGACCAGGTCCCCCTCGTATCTTCAGGGAGCGATACAAGAAGCCTCAAGCATGCTGCATCCTCGGACACCTCAACTTCTGACGTTCCTCCTTCTGCTCCTCGTCCTTCCATACACACACAGCCGCTGCTACTTTCAGGCCAAAGGTGAGTAGTGCCCGGTAGAACACTCAGTTACTATACTGTACATAGTGTGTGTGGGATGTATGGGGGTATATTATTAAATATCATTGCACTGGGGTGAGCGATTGGAATATATGGGATATATTGGGGTATATTATAATGATGTCATTACACTGGGGCCTGTAATTGGATTATATGGGATATGTTATAATGATGTCATTGCAAAGAGGTCAGTGATTGGAGTACAGTATATGGGATGTATTGGGGTACATAATAAAGATGTCATTACATTGGGGTCAGTGATTGGACTATATGGGATGTATAATATGAATATTATTACACTGGGGTCAGTGATTGGATTGTATGGGATGTGTTGTGGTAAATTATACCCAACAGGACTATTGCCGGGAGATTGTATAGGATTATTCCTGGGAAATGGCCTTACATTGTACTATTGATGGCTAATTGTATTGTATGGGGCGATTGCTGGGGGAAGGACCTTGCGTGAGAACATTGCTTGGGGAGTAGCCTTGCGTGGGACCATTGCTGGGGGAATGGCCTTGCGTGGGACCATTGCTGGGGGAATGGCCTTGCGTGGGACCATTGCTGTGGGGATGGCCTTGCGTGGGACCATTGCTGTGGGGATGGCCTTGCGTGGGACCATTGCTGTGGGGATGGCCTTGCGTGGGACCATTGCTGGGGGAATGGCCTTGCGTGGGACCATTGCTGGGGGAATGGCCTTGCGTGGGACCATTGCTGGGGGAATGGCCTTGCGTGGTACCATTGCTGGGGGAATGGCCTTGCGTGGGACCATTGCTGGGGGAATGGCCTTGCGTGGGACCATTGCTGGGGGAATGGCCTTGCGTGGTACCATTGCTGGGGGAATGGCCTTGCGTGGGACCATTGCTGGGGGAATGGCCTTGCGTGGGACCATTGCTGGGGGAATGGCCTTGCGTGGGACCATTGCTGGGGGAATGGCCTTGCGTGGGACCATTGCTGGGGGAATGGCCTTGCGTGGGACAATTGCTGGGGGAATGGCCTTGCGTGGGACCATTGCTGGGGGAATTGCCTTGCGTGGGACCATTGCTGGGGGAATGGCCTTGCGTGGGACAATTGCTGGGGGAATTGCCTTGCGTGGGACTATTGCTGGGGGAATTGCCTTGCGTGGGACTATTGCTGGGGGGATGGCATTGGATAGGATTATTGCTGGGGGAATTGCCTTGCGTGGGACTATTGCTGGGGGAATGGATTTGGATAGGACTATTGCTGGGGAACGGCATTGGATAGAACTATTGCTGGGGGAATGACCTTGCATGGGACTATTGCTGGGGGAATGGTATTGGATAGGACTATTGCTGGGGGAATGGCCTTGCATGGGACCATTGGTGGGGGAATGGCATGGGATAGGACTATTGGTGGGGGAATGGCATGGGATAGGACTATTGGTGGGGGAATGGCATGGGATAGGAATATTGGTGGGGGAATGGCATGGGATAGGAATATTGGTGGGGGAATGGCATGGGATAGGACTATTGGTGGGGGAATGGCATGGGATAGGACTATTGCTGGTCATCTCTGGCAAACACAAAGCCGGCGGCACGACGACCGTGTGAGATGGATGCCTGTTTATCTGTCAGAGACTGAAGGGTGTCTAATAGAAGCGCTCTCTCCTGTACTGCAGCACTGTGCCGCCATGCTGGGAAGAGCTACGGATTGGGGGAATCGTGGCTTGGCAAGGACTGTCAGCTCTGCACCTGTCTTCACCCCGTGGGAGTTGGATGCTGTGAGATGTAAGTACGAACACCTACCGAGAGTGCCCCGTCACATTACATCAATATTTAACCAAGCAGTAGACTGAAAAGCTCCGATCACCTGACCCCACACAGCCACCCCCATCACCTGACCCCACACAGCCAGTCCAGCCCCAATCACCTGACCCCACACAGCCAGTCCAGCCCCAATCACCTGACCCCACACAGCCAGTCCAGCCCCGATCACCTGACCCCACACAGCCAGTCCAACCCCGATCACCTGACCCCACACAGCCAGTCCAGCCCCGATCACCTGACCCCACACAGCCAGTCCAGCCCCAATCACCTGACCCCACACAGCCAGTCCAGCCCCAATCACCTGACCCCACACAGCCAGTCCAGCCCCGATCACCTGACCACACACAGCCAGTCCAGCCCCGATCATCTGACCCCAGCCAGCCCCGATCACCTGACCCCACACAGCCAGTCCAGCCCCAATCACCTGACCCCACACAGCCAGTCCAGCCCCAATCACCTGACCCCACACAGCCAGTCCAGCCCCGATCACCTGACCCCACACAGCCAGTCCAACCCCGATCACCTGACCCCACACAGCCAGTCCAGCCCCGATCACCTGACCCCACACAGCCAGTCCAGCCCCAATCACCTGACCCCACACAGCCAGTCCAGCCCCAATCACCTGACCCCACACAGCCAGTCCAGCCCCGATCACCTGACCACACACAGCCAGTCCAGCCCCGATCATCTGACCCCAGCCAGCCCCGATCACCTGACCCCACACAGCCAGTCCAGCCCCAATCACCTGACCCCACACAGCCAGTCCAGCCCCAATCACCTGACCCCACACAGCCAGTCCAGCCCCGATCACCTGACCCCACACAGCCAGCCCCAATCACCTGACCCCACACAGCCAGCCTCGATCAGCTGACCCCACACAGCCAGCCTCGATCAGCTGACCCCACACAGCCAGCCTCGATCACCTGACCCCACACAGCCAGTCCAGCCCCAATCACCTGACCCCACACAGCCAGTCCAGCCCCAATCACCTGACCCCACACAGCCAGTCCAGCCCCGATCACCTGACCCCACACAGCCAGCCCCAATCACCTGACCCCACACAGCCAGCCTCGATCAGCTGACCCCACACAGCCAGCCCCGATCAGCTGACCCCACACAGCCAGCCCCGATCAGCTGACCCCACACAGCCAGCCCCGATCAGCTGACCCCACACAAACCACAGCACCATCCAATAATTTTTAACTCCGTTCACAATGGAGATATTAAACACGAATAATAAAAAATGAATTTTATTTAATCTTACAAAGAAATCAGGTAAATACAGTTCAATTTCCGGTCCCCGTCCCGTGTCATCAAGCCGAAATAGCACTGGCGGCATCCTAAAGTGGCCCTTCAGGTGTTGCAGGTTTTGGGGACATACTTCCAATGATACAAATACCCCATATCTTACACCATCGGTCAATGTTATTAGGGGTCATTCTAGTATGCCTTAAACATTGTTGCAGTGTCAGGACTTAGGGCCAAGCACAATGTACAGGAGAGGGGCCAGTGGGCTGAAGAGCTAACCATCTACTCTGTATTCCTCCACAGAACACAGCACCCCATTGACTTCCCATCGTGGTGTGAAGCTCGCTATGACTCTCAGACCTGTCGCATCTCTGTCGTTCAGAAGGCCAATCCTAACCTTCCATGTGTGCACAGCGCAGACTACGAATGGGGCTCAGCCGGGACCCCCGAACCCACTTCAGAGTCCATCTACCCCACCCACCTCGGCAGATAGACTGCAACCCGTGATCTCTGCCTTTCCATGTCTACCAGACCACTGTGAGCGCTCTACCAGCTTCCTATTCCCGGATCCTGGGTAGCCCTGTATATCCATTACAATGCGGCTGGCTCCCTGCAGCTTCCATCAGTGCCATGCGGCCAGCGATGTGCCAGCCAGACCCCGGCGGCCCCCCAGGACTATGATAATGTGTTTATGTTGTAATACCGTGTATGACCACTTAGCACCCAATAAACCACTCTGCTCAACCTCCGTGTCTATACTCATCTGTACCAACATGGCGGACACCTCCACCGGTCTATAGACTCCACACTGAGTGCAAACTGTGGAGGCCAAACACACCTTACTCCACCCACTGGGCCAGGCAATCTGCATGATGCACCTCCCACTGCAGGACAGCCCAGAGGAGGAGCTAGAGAACCCCCCCCCCCCCCCCAACTATGGGAAAACCCAAAAGGAGTTAGCTAATCAGTGTGCCCCTCCCACTGTAGCACAACCCAATGGAGGAGCTATAGAGTGTTCCCCTCCCACTGCATAACTCAGAGGAGGAGCTATAGAGTGTTCCCCTCCCACTGCATAACTCAGAGGAGGAGCTATAGAGTGTTCCCCTCCCACTGCATAACTCAGAGGAGGAGCTATAGAGTGTTCCCCTCCCACTGCATAACTCAGAGGAGGAGCTATAGAGTGTTCCCCTTCATCTGCATAACTCAGAGGAGGAGCTATAGAGTGTTCCCCTCCCACTGCATAACTCAGAGGAGGAGCTATAGTCTTCCCCTCCCACTGCATAACTCAGGAGGAGGAGCTATAGAGTGTTCCCCTTCATCTGCATAACTCAGAGGAGGAGCTATAGAGTGTTCCCCTCCCACTGCATAACTCAGGAGGAGCTATAGAGTGTTCCCCTTCATCTGCATAACTCAGAGGAGGAGCTATAGAGTGTTCCCCTCCCATTGCATAACCCAAAGGAGGAGCTATAGAGAGAACCCCCCTCCCCTCCCCCCCCCCCCCCCCAACTATGGGAAAACCCAAAAGGTGTTAGCCAAACAGTGTTCCCCTCCCACTGCAGAGCCACCAAGAGAAGAGTGCCACCCCCTCATAGCTGTGGGGAAATCCAAAGGGGAGCAATAGAGTGTCCCTCCCACTGCAAGACCGCCCATAGGAGGGAGTTGTGGAGCAAGCCCCTCCCACCAAATGACAGCCCAGAAAAGGGTGTTTTGAGTGTCCTTCTCCAAATAAAGGACAATCTCAGAGAATAGGGAGCTACAGACAATTCCCCTCCCCCTGCAGGACAACTCAGAGAGGAAGAAGTTATAGAGTGTGCCCCTCCCACTGCATAACTCAGAGGAGGAGTTATACAGTGTGCCCCTCCCACTGGAAGGAGAGGATATAAAGACAAATGTGAGGATAATGGAGAATGCTCCTCCCACCGGAGAAAGGCAGACAGAAGGGTACTTGGAATATGCCCCTCCCTCTTTAGGGTGAAAGGAGTGTGTAACTGGCTATCTCCCCGCCCACTTCCAGTAGCTCCCACCAATCCCAGTACGGCCCCATCGTCAGATACAGATGGAATGGGAGGAGGAGGCCGGAGACACGTAGGAGGCCAGTAAAGGGTTGGTGGGTAAAACTTTGATGGGCAGGTCCCAGCTGAATGTGTCCACGTCTATGTGTTCCGCTCCAGTCCATGTGATGATCTCCGATTGGTTCTCTGGTACGGTAGGCGCTTCCACCGGTTCCCGGGCAGTGACAAATTCAAAGTGCAGGCGCCACTTCAATGATACTGCAGAGCGGGGGAAGAGAGGAGAGAGGTGACCATAGAGAGACGTCCTAACCTGATCACATGACACACAGGTAGGTCCTCCATATCCATCAATGTAATCCCCCATCAGATGGGCTCCTCACCACACTCACCGATGTTGGTAGTGAAGCCGGGGCAGGAGCTCAACGGGACGGGGAGGCCGAAATTACTGCTGGCGGTGTGCAGGCAGGACTCGTGGTGCTGAGCGTGGGTGCTGATAGACACAGGTTGTCCACGGGAACGTCTGTACTCCTCCTGTACACTCTCCTCCGATTGTAGAGACACCGAATACTGTGCATAGACAACACACACATCATACACCGGGGGAGGGGTCTGTACACCATCCTTATCACTGCCTACACCAGAGGTCCCCACATCTTCCACCTCCTCCACCGGTGCAACCTGGGGACTCGCACCCACCTGGGGACTCGCACCCACCTGGGGACTCGCACCCACCTGGGGACTCGCACCCACCTGGGGACTCTATATCCTCTCTGCCCAAAGTCAGAGGGCAGGTGTATAAGGGCTTCAACTTCAACCCGTTCAGTAGTAACCTCCAGCTCTGCAGATCTCCCCCATCCAGTAGTCAGCCCCAGCTCTGTTGAACCCCCCACCCCCCCCCGCTCAGTAATAACCCCCAGCTCTGCTGATCCCCCCGCTCAGTAATAACCCCCAGCTCTGCTGATCCCCCCCGCTCAGTAATAACCCCCAGCTCTGCTGATCCCCCCGCTCAGTAATAACCCCCAGCTCTGCTGATCCCCCCGCTCAGTAATAACCCCCAGCTCTGCTGATCCCCCCCGCTCAGTAATAACCCCCAGCTCTGCTGATTCCCCCCGCTCAGCAATAACCCCCAGCTCTGCTGACCCCCCCCCCCCCCGCGCTCAGTAGTAACCCCCAGCTCTGCTGATTCCCCCCGCTCAGTAATAACCCCCAGCTCTGCTGACCCCCCCCCTGCTCAGTAGTAACCCCCAGCTCTGCTGATCCCGCCAAGTAGGAACTCCCAGCTCCCATTGAGTAGTAACCCCCAGCTCTGCTGATCCCCCCACTCAGTAGTCACTCCCAGCTCAGCTGATCCTCTGGTTTTCTGTTCCTCCTCCTCTCTCTCTCTGCTGCCCGCTCACCTCCTACTACATTACTCCCCATGTGACATTTTCTAGTTTCTACCACCATAGTCCCCCAGCTTTGCTGATTCTCTGCCTCTCACTCCTTTCTCTCTTTCCAGTCCCCGCTCACCTCCCACTATATTGCTGCTAACCATGCATGACATGTGCTAGTTTCTCCTTCCCTGGTCCCTCAGCTCTGCTGATCCTCTGCCGCTCAGTCTTCGGTCATCTTCTGCTATAGCCTTATGTTGCAAACCATGTGTGTGTGCCATCTACCAATTGCTCTACACCTCAGTCTGGTCCTCGCCCACCTTCCTGCTGCTCCACGCCAGATGCAACATCTGCACCAGACACCCCCCACAACATATACACAATATAGTACATATATATATATTTCCCATATATTATTTTCCTCAGTAATACACAGATTTTGAAATGAAAAGTCCATCAGTGGTTCCATTAGCTTTAAATCTGGATGCAAAGGAGGAGCGCTTGTTGGTTTCCAGTGCATCCTGGGATCTCTCATACCTGCAATACCTCCAAAACAAAGCAAAGCCAACACTAAATAAAAGCCCCTCTAAAAGCTGCTCCGAGAATTGTCAGACTTTTGTGGAGGCTTCAGAGACACTTTGGAAGCGGCAAAAAATTGACACAGGGGTGGGGGGGTGGGGATCATTTTTGAACAAAGACATGTGACCAGGGCTGTAAGGTGACCGTTTGCTTTAGTGGGAGGAGCTTTAATTGGCAGAGTGCTTTATAACAGCGTGTCCAATGCCACATTCTCAAGCAAGTGTGAACCAGCCCTAAGAGTATCCCACCTCTGGATCTTCTATGGGTTTATTGCCAAGCAGCAACCAGTCCATCGCCGCGCACCATCCAGTCCATCGCCGCGCACCATCCAGTCCATCGCCGCGCACCATCCAGTCCATCGCCGCGCACCATCCAGTCCATCGCCACGCACCAACCAGTCCATCGCCACGCACCAACCAGTCCATCGCCACGCACCAACCAGTCCATCGCCACGCACCAACCAGTCCATCGCCACGCACCAACCAGTCCATCGCCACGCACCAACCAGTCCATCGCCACGCACAAACCAGTCCATCGCCACGCACCAACCAGTCCATCGCCGCGCACCAACCAGTCCATCGCCACGCACAAACCAGTCCATCGCCACGCACAAACCAGTCCATCGCCGCGCACAAACCAGTCCATCGGCGCGCACCAACCAGTCCATCGCCGCGCACCATCCAGTCCACCGCCACGCGCCATCCAGTCCATCGCCGCGCACCAACCAGTCCATCGCCGCGCACCAACCAGTCCATCGCCGCGCACAAACCAGTCCATCGCCACGCACCATCCAGTCCATCGCCACGCACCATCCAGTCCATCGCCACGCACCAACCAGTCCATCGCCGCGTACCAACCAGTCCATCGCCGCGCACAAACCAGTCCATCGCCACGCACCAACCAGTCCATCGCCACGCACCAACCAGTCCATCGCCACGCACCACCCAGTCCATCGCCACGCACCAACCAGTCCATCGCCACGCGCCATCCAGTCCACCGCCACGCGCCATCCAGTCCATCGCCGCGCACCATCCAGTCCATCGCCGCGCACCAACCAGTCCATCGCCGCGCACCAACCAGTCCATCGCCGCGCACAAACCAGTCCATCGCCACGCACCAACCAGTCCATCGCCACGCACCAACCAGTCCATCGCCACGCACCACCCAGTCCATCGCCACGCACCAACCAGTCCATCGCCACGCACCAACCAGTCCATCGCCACGCACCAACCAGTCCATCGCCACGCACCAACCAGTCCAACGCCACGCACCAACCAGTCCATCGCCACGCACCAACCAGTCCATCGCCACGCACCACCCAGTCCATCGCCGCGCACAAACCAGTCCATCGCCACGCACCAACCAGTCCATCGCCACGCACCAACCAGTCCATCGCCACGCACCACCCAGTCCATCGCCACGCACCAACCAGTCCATCGCCACGCGCCATCCAGTCCACCGCCACGCGCCATCCAGTCCACCGCCGCGCACCAACCAGTCCACCGCCGCGCACCAACCAGTCCATCGCCGCGCACCAACCAGTCCATCGCCACGCACCATCCAGTCCATCGCCAAGCACCAACCAGTCCATCGCCACGCACCAACCAATCCATCGCCACGCACCAACCAATCCATCGCCACGCACCAACCAGTCCATCGCCACGCACCAACCAATCCATCGCCACGCACCAACCAATCCATCGCCACGCACCAACCAGTCCAACACCACGCACCAACCAATCCATCGCCACGCACCAACCAGTCCAACACCACGCACCAACCAGTCCATCGCCACGCACCAACCAGTCCAACACCACGCACCAACCAGTCCAACGCCACGCACCAACCAATCCATCGCCACGCACCAACCAGTCCATCGCCACGCACCAACCAATCCATCGCCACGCACCAACCAGTCCATCGCCACGCACCAACCAGTCCATCGCCACGCACCAACCAATCCATCGCCACGCACCAACCAATCCATCGCCACGCACCAACCAATCCATCGCCACGCACCAACCAATCCATCGCCACGCACCAACCAGTCCATCGCCACGCACCAACCAGTCCATCGCCACGCACCAACCAGTCCATCGCCACGCACCAACCAGTCCATCGCCACGCACCAACCAGTCCATCGCCACGCACCAACCAGTCCAACGCCACGCACCAACCAGTCCATCGCCACGCACCAACCAGTCCATCGCCACGCACCAACCAGTCCAACGCCACGCACCAACCAGTCCAACTCCATGCACCAACCAGTTCATCACCATACGCCATACGACTGAAGCACCTTCTAATTGAAAACAATGGACAATACTACATCACTAACCTGTAAGCAGGGAATTTCACCATCAGAAAAGTTGAAGGTTCCGATTACATCTTCTCCAATCTTATAAACCGTCTTAAAGATGCAGAAGGTCCCAACTCGGCCCCGTGTGTTACTAATGTTATACTGATCTGTGAGAGGAATTACAAGGGGTACGATTACCACGGGGGTCTTCTCTATGGGGTCCTCCCCGACTGTCTGACCACACCTTCTCCAGGATGGAAGAACACGTTATGGCAAACGCCTACTACATGATCAGACTGAGCTTGTAGTATACATAGAACACTAAGCGGGGACAGTATGTGCCATTGTGCAGATGCTCACAATGTCCTCCTCCTCCCTACACACCACGTCCTCCTCCTCCTCCTCCCTACACGCCACGTCCTCCTCCTCCTCCTCCCTACACGCCACGTCCTCCTCCTCCCCCCTACACGCCACGTCCTCCTCCTCCCCCCTACACGCCACGTCCTCCTCCTCCCCCCTACACGCCACGTCCTCCTCCTCCCCCCTACACGCCACGTCCTCCTCCTCCCCCCTACACGCCACGTTCTCCTCCTCCCCCCTACACGCCACACCCTCCTCCTTCGCTTCTCTATACACCACGTCCTCCTTCTCCCCCCTACACGCCACATCCTCCTCCTCCCCCCTACACGCCAAGTCCTCCTCCCTACTCGCCACGCCCTCCTCCTCCGCTTCTCTACACACCACGTCCTCCTCCTCCTCCTCTTCTTCTCTACACACTACATCCTCCTCCTCCTCTTCTCTACACACCACATACACACCACGTCCTCCTCTTCTCCTCTACACACCGCGTCCTCCTCCTCCTCTTCTCTACACACCACGTCGTCCTCTTCTCTACACGCCACGTCCTCCTTCTCCTCCCCCCTACACGCCACGTCGTCCTCCTCTTCCTCCCCCCTACACGCCACGTCCTCCTCCTCCCCCCTACACACCCTGTCCTCCTCCTCCTCCCTACACACCCTGTCCTCCTCCTCCTCCCCTTCTCTACACACCACGTCCTCCTCCTCCTCACGGTGCCATGACTGGACCAGTGGTGGACAGACACCAGCTGACATCTGAAGACTTCACAGACAAGTCGGGCCCCGGGGACTGATGGAGATGACATCACCAGACACTTACGTAACGTCCTCCGTGATGTCACAGCCATGAGAATCTCCACGGCGGAGTCCAGGAGACGCGAGTCTTTCTTCGACATTTCATCTTCATCCAGGAAGGGGTTGGAGGGAGCCACCTCGTCCTCCTGGGGAGGCTGGAAACCCTGGAGGGCTGAAAACCAGACGGATCATAACCTGCATCAATGTCCAGAATATAGACATCCAATAACATCCACCGACAGCTCTGACTGGCTCCGGGGTTAAAGGTCACGATGGAAACATGGAATCTGCTAACGTCTTTTCCTTCTGAGATAACCAACTGCCTGGATTTCACTGACCTTTCCTAAGCTGTGTACTCGTGGGTCAATGATACTGCATGAGCTTTTTATTTTTCTGTAGTGTGCTGCCATCTAGTAGTGGTATCTGGCTATTGCAGCTTGTGTAGTAATGTGATTTTGGGTTCTCCCTCTGTCCACCCCTCCTATTTAGTGCTAGTTAGTTCAGTCCTAGCTAGGCCAGTCCCCAGTCTTCCATGTTTCCTCTGTCAGTGTTGGTACTTCTCAAAGACAGGGTGTAGGAAAGACATGGTCTTCTTACACTTCAAAATACTGGAAATACATCCTGTGTACTGCAATTGTCTGAACAGAAACTGGGTGGCATTTAAGAATGAAGCTGCCCGTGGATGATGCCGAGTCAGCAGGTGACTATACTGTTAGGACAGGCCGGGTCTAAGTAAGTCAGCGCATAAAGTGGCATTTAGAACAGTCACCGAGACCTCTGACCTCTCACCGTACAATAAGAGGACCCGGAACGGGACCCGTAGAAGCTGTATTGGGCAGTTGACTCTCTGGCAGCCGATGGTCAGCTTGTAGACGTATTTCACGGACTGACCTCGGAAGGACGGGGGGGCGGAGAGAGGTAATGTCTCACTATAGGAATCTGAAAGAGAAACAAGATCACCATCTGCTGGACAAACAGAGAAGTAACCATTGTCCACTGTGTACACACCACGTACAGGATTTGGTCTCTCCGGGGTCCAGCCGAAGGTCACAGAAGAGGATTTTGGGTGGAGTGGAGAGAATACACTGACCCCGCTCACCTGAAAGATGAGAAGAAGTGTGACAACAGAGACATTAAGACACCATGGGGACACCAAGACATTCCAAGGCACTATGGGGACACCAAGACATTCCAAGGCACTATGGGGACACCAAGACATTCCAAGACACTATGGGGACACCAAGACATTCCAAGGCACTATGGGGACACCAAGACATTCCAAGGCACTACGGGGACACCAAGACATTCCAAGGCACTATGGGGACACCAAGACATTCCAAGACACTATGGGGACACCAAGACATTCCAAGACACTATGGGGACACCAAGACATTCCAAGACACTATGGGGACACCAAGGCAATTCCAAGACACTATGGGGACACCAAGACATTCCAAGACACTATGGGGACACCAAGACATTCCAAGACACTATGGGGACACCAAGACATTCCAAGACACTATGGGGACACCAAGACATTCCAAGACACTATGGGGACACCAAGACATTCCAAGACACTATGGGGACACCAAGACATTCCAAGACACTATGGGGACACCAAGACATTCCAAGACACTATGGGGACACCAAGGCATTCCAAGACACTATGGGGACACCAAGGCATTCCAAGACACTATGGGGACACCAAGGCATTCCAAGACACTATGGGGACACCAAGGCAATTCCAAGACAATATGGGGACACCAAGGCACTACGGGGACACCAAGGCATTCCGAGACACTATGGGGACACCAAGGCATATCGAGACACTATGGGGACACCAAGGCATTCCGAGACACTATGGGGACACCAAGACATTCCAAGGCACTATGGGGACACCAAGGCATTCCGAGACACTATGGGGACACCGAGGCATTCCGAGACACTATGGGGACACCGAGGCAATTCCAAGACAATATGGGGACACCAAGACATTCCAAGGCACTATGGGGACACCAAGACATTCCAAGGCACTATGGGGACACCAAGACATTCCAAGGCACTATGGGGACACCAAGACATTCCAAGGCACTATGGGGACACCAAGACATTCCAAGGCACTATGACACTATGGGGACACCAAGACACTACGGGGACACCAAGTCATTCCAAGACACTATGGGGACACCAAGACATTCCAAGGCACTATGGGGACACCAAGACATTCCAAGGCACTATGACACTATGGGGACACCAAGACATTCCAAGGCACTATGACACTATGGGGACACCAAGACATTCCAAGGCACTATGGGGACACCAAGGCATTCCAAGGCACTATGGGGACACCAAGGCATTCCAAGGCACTATGGGGACACCAAGGCATTCCAAGGCACTATGGGGACACCAAGACATTCCAAGGCACTATGGAGACACCAAGGCATTCCAAGGCACTATGGGGACTCCAAGACATTCCAAGGCACTATGGGGACACCAAGACACTATGGGGACACCAAGACATTCCAAGACACTATGGGAACACCAAGACATTCCAAGGCACTATGGGGACACCAAGACATTCCAAGACACTATGGGAACACCAAGACATTCCAAGGCACTATGGGGACACCAAGGCATTCCAAGGCACTATGGAGACACCAAGGCATTCCAAGGCACTATGGGGACTCCAAGACATTCCAAGGCACTATGGGGACACCAAGACACTATGGGGACACCAAGACATTCCAAGACACTATGGGGACACCAAGACATTCCAAGGCACTATGGGGACACCAAGACATTCCAAGGCACTATGGAGACACCAAGGCATTCCAAGGCACTATGGGGACACCAAGACATTCCAAGGCACTATGGAGACACCAAGGCATTCCAAGGCACTATGGGGACACCAAGGCATTCCAAGGCACTATGGAGACACCAAGGCATTCCAAGGCACTATGGGGACTCCAAGACATTCCAAGGGACTATGGGGACACCAAGACACTATGGGGACACCAAGACATTCCAAGGCACTATGGGGACACCAAGACATTCCAAGGCACTATGGAGACACCAAGGCATTCCAAGGCACTATGGGGACACCAAGACATTCCAAGGCACTATGGGGACACCAAGACACTATGGGGACACCAAGACATTCCAAGACACTATGGGGACACCAAGACATTCCAAGGCACTATGGGGACACCAAGGCATTCCAAGGCACTATGGAGACACCAAGACATTCCAAGGCACTATGGGGACACCAAGACACTATGGGGACACCAAGACATTCCAAGGCACTATGACACTATGGGGACACCAAGACATTCCAAGGCACTATGGGGACACCAGGACATTCCAAGGCACTATGACACTATGGGGACACCAAGACATTCCAAGGCACTATGGGGACACCAAGGCATTCCAAGGCACTATGGGGACACCAAGACACTATGGGGACACCAAGACATTCCAAGACACTATGGGGACACCAAGGCATTCCAAGGCACTATGGGGACACCAAGGCATTCCAAGGCACTATGGGGACACCAAGGCATTCCAAGACACTATGGGGACACCAAGACACTATGGGGACACCAAGACACTATGGGGACACCAAGGCATTCCAAGACACTATGGGGACACCAAGACACTATGGAGACACCAAGGCATTCCAAGACACTATGGGGACACCAAGACATTCCAAGACACTATGGGGACACCAAGGCAATTTCAAGACACTATGGGGACACCAAGGCAATTCCAAGACACTATGGGGACACCAAGGCAATTCCAAGACACTATGGGGACACCAAGGCAATTCCAAGACACTATGGGGACACCAAGGCATTCCAAGACACTACGGGGACACCAAGGAAATTCCAAGACACTACAGGGACACCAAGGAAATTCCAAGACACTACGGGGACACCAAGGCATTCCAAGACACTACGGGGACACCAAGGCATTCCAAGACACTACGGGGACACCAAGGCATTCCAAGACACTACGGGGACACCAAGGCATTCAAAGACACTATGGGGACACCAAGGCATTCCAAGATACTATGGGGACACCAAGGCATTCAAAGACACTATGGGGACACCAAGGCATTCCAAGACACTATGGGGACACCAAGTCATTCCAAGACACTATGGGGACACCAAGTCATTCCAAGACACTATGGGGACACCAAGGCATTCCAAGACACTATGGGGACACCAAGGCAATTCCAAGACACTATGGGGACACCAAGTCATTCCAAGACACTATGGGGACACCAAGGCATTTCAAGATACTATGGGGACACCAAGGCAATTCCAAGACACCATGGGGACACCAAGGCATTCCAAGACACTATGGGGACACCAAGGCATTCCAAGACACTATGGGGACACCAAGGCATTCCAAGACACTATGGGGACACCAAGGCAATTCCAAGACACTACGGGGACACCAAGGCAATTCCAAGACACTACGGGGACACCAAGGAAATTCCAAGACACTACGGGGACACCAAGGAAATTCCAAGACACTACGGGGACACCAAGGCATTCCAAGACACTACGGGGACACCAAGGCATTCCAAGACACTATGGGGACATCAAGGCATTCCAAGACACTACGGGGACACCAAGGCATTCAAAGACACTATGGGGACACCAAGGCATTCAAAGACACTATGGGGACACCAAGGCAATTCCAAGACACTATGGGGACACCAAGTCATTCCAAGACACTATGGGGACACCAAGGCATTCCAAGATACTATGGGGACACCAAGGCAATTCCAAGACACTATGGGGACACCAAGTCATTCAAAGACACTATGGGGACACCAAGGCATTCCAAGACACTATGGGGACACCAAGGCATTCAAAGACACTATGGGGACACCAGGACATTCCAAGTAACTATGAGGACACCAAGACATTCCTTGACACTAGGGGGACATTAAGACACTATGGGACCCTGGGTCACACTCACCTCTATTTGGGATGAAGACCGTCTCATTCACCGCCTGTACGTCCTGTCTGGGCTCCTCGCTAGCTGGAAGCTGAACCCGGCTGTCACTGGCATGGAACTGACAATGGATCTGAGCGCTGGCCCAGGCGAGAGTCTCACTACAAACATACAATCAGAATACTGATAACAGATCTAATCTGTGTCCAGGTGAGATCACTACAATGACTACATCAAACAATTATAACATTGGTAATAGATCTGACCCTGGTCAGGCTCTGGCAGGTTTTGGCTGCTCTCTGGGGGGCTCCCAGGTCAGGACATTCAGTTCTCTAAGAAAATTCCTCCATTGGGAACACAGACAGAACTTCCTCTCATCAGACCAGTAGGAAAATCAGAACATCTGATTGGCTGCATTGGTCTCTCTACTCTCCTTTCCTTGGTGACAACAGCGCCCCCTCACTTCCCGTGGTGACAACTGCGCCCCCTCACTTCCTGTACAGGTGACACCAAGAGGAGGACGAAGGAAGTTATCCCCAGTGAACTCACAGAAAGGAATGTTTGGAGTTTCTAATGAACATATACTATCACAGGAGGACTTGCTGTATATCCCAACTATTATCCGCCTGTGTGTGACTATCGGGGGGGTCTCCTCTGAATCACACAAGAAAGCCCAGCACCATCATCTGCCTGTGTGTGACTATCGGGGGGCCTCCTCTGAATCACACAAGAAAGCCCAGCACCATCATCTGCCTGTGTGTGACTATTGGGGGGCCTCCTCTGAATCACACAAGAAAGCCCAGCACCATCATCTGCCTGTGTGTGACTATCGGGGGGCCTCCTCTGAATCACACAAGAAAGCCCAGCACCATCATCTGCCTGTGTGTGACTATCGGGGGGGCCTCCTCTGAATCACACAAGAAAGCCCAGCACTATCATCTACCTGTGTGTGACTATCGGGGGGCCTCCTCTGAATCACACAAGAAAGCCCAGCACTATCATCTACCTGTGTGTGACTATCGGGGGGGCCTCCTCTGAATCACACAACAAAGCCCAGCACTATCATCTACCTGTGTGTGACTATCAGGGGGGGGGGGGGGTTGAGGGGGGGGGGGGGGGTTGAGGGGTTCCTCTGAATTTACAGAGCTGTAACATGTGGCAACTAAACAAAGTAGAACTAAAAAAAGACAATACAGTGGTAGTTTTGGAATAGAGGAGAGGGATTAGAACCCCCGTCAGGTGCACCCTCTGGGGAGATTTGTTCTTTCCATTTGTCCAGTTTAACATCATCACTGAGATTCCCAAATGTTGGGTTGTCACCAACACAGGAAGAGGGGAGATCCTTCAATGGGGACACTAGTTCCCCCCCCCCCCCCCCACGTGGCACACCTTACAGGGGTTATAACTCTCCCTGACTCCATCCAGTATTCTTCTCAGAAGGACAGAAGGATCACCTACCTGCTGGCGGAGGTGGAGAGGGCTGACAGCGGGTTGGTGAAGGTCACAATACACTCCAGGGGCTCACCGGCCAGGAAGACCGGACCACGGACCAGCTTGGCCACCACTTCAATCATGGTGAGGAGAGCGGGCCTGGAACGGGAGGAGGGAGACCAGGTCAGCCATGACACCTCAGGATGGGACGTGAGGGAGGAAACCAGAGCCTCCTCCAGCAGGGGCAGGTGAGTGGAGGGAGAACATTCCGCCTCATCCAGCATCTGGACTGAGATCAATGAATGGTGAGTTCAGGTAAGTGCACACTCCATGTAGTCTTCTCATTACAATCAGACTATCCACCAATCACAGCTCAGATCAGGTGAATAGACTGCAGCTCTAATACATGGAGGGGGGGGGCTCGCCAAGGAGACACCCGGCGGGAGGGGCTCGCCGAGGAGACATCCGGCGGGAGGGCGGGGGAGGCTCGCCGAGGAGACATCCGACGGGAGGGCGGGAGAGGGTCGCCGAGGAGACATCCGACGGGAGGGCGGGACATCCGGCGGGAGGGCGGGGGAGGCTCGCCGAGGAGACATCCGACGGGAGGGCGGGAGAGGGTCGCCGAGGAGACATCCGACGGGAGGGCGGGACATCCGGCGGGAGGGCGGGGGAGGCTCGCCGAGGAGACATCCGACGGGAGGGCGGGGAGGCTCGCCGAGGAGACATCCGACGGGAGGGCGGGACATCCAGCGGGAGGGCGGGGAGGCTCGCCGAGGAGACATCCGGCGGGAGGGCGGGGAGGCTCGCCGAGGAGACATCCGGCGGGAGGGCGGGAGAGGCTCGCCGAGGAGACATCCGGCGGGAGGGCGGGGAGGCTCGCCGAGGAGACATCCGGCGGGAGGGCGGGAGAGGCTCGCCGAGGAGACATCCGGCGGGAGGGCGGGAGAGGCTCGCCGAGGAGACATCCGACGGGTGGGCGGGAGAGGCTTGCCGAGGAGACATCCGACGGGAGGCGGGACATCCGACGGGAGGGCGGGAGAGGGTCGCCGAGGAGACATCCGACGGGAGGGCGGGACATCCGGCGGGAGGGCGGGGGAGGCTCGCCGAGGAGACATCCGACGGAGGGCGGGACATCCGGCGGGAGGGCGGGGGAGGCTCGCCGAGGAGACATCCGACGGGAGGGCGGGACATCCGGCGGGAGGGCGGGGAGGCTCGCCGAGGAGACATCCGGCGGGAGGGCGGGAGAGGCTCGCCGAGGAGACATCCGGCGGAGGGCGGGAGAGGCTCGCCGAGGAGACATCCGGCGGGAGGGCGGGAGAGGCTCGCCGAGGAGACATCCGGCGGGAGGGCGGGAGAGGCTCGCCGAGGAGACATCCGGCGGGAGGGCGGGAGAGCTCGCCGAGGAGACATCCGGCGGGAGGGCGGGAGAGGCTCGCCGAGGAGACATCCGACGGGAGGGCGGGAGAGGCTCGCCGAGGAGACATCCGACGGGAGGGCGGGAGAGGCTCGCCGAGGAGACATCCGACGGGAGGGCGGGAGAGGCTCGCTCTCCCGCCGAGGAGACATCCGACGGGAGGGCGGGAGAGACTCGCCGAGGAGACATCCGACGGGAGGGGGGGAGAGGCTCGCCGAGGAGACATCCGACGGGAGGGCGGGGAGAGGCTCGCCGAGGAGACATCCGACGGGAGGGCGGGAGAGGCTCGCCGAGGAGACATCCGACGGGAGGGCGGGAGAGGCTCGCCGAGGAGACATCCGACGGGAGGGCGGGAGAGGCTCGCCGAGGAGACATCCGACGGGAGAGGCTCGCCGAGGAGACATTTGACGGGAGGGGGGAGAGGCTCGCCGAGGAGACATTTGACGGGAGGGGGAGGCTCGCCGAGGAGACATTTGACGGGAGGGGGGGAGAGGCTCCCCGAGGAGACATTTGACGGGAGGGGGGGAGAGGCTCCCCGAGGAGACATCCGACGGGAGGGCGGGAGAGGCTCGCCGAGGAGACATCCGACGGGAGGGCGGGAGAGACTCGCCGAGGAGACATCCGACGGGAGGGGGGGAGAGGCTCGCCGAGGAGACATCCGACGGGAGGGCGGGAGAGGCTCGCCGAGGAGACATCCGACGGGAGGGCGGGAGAGGCTCGCCGAGGAGACATCCGACGGGAGGGCGGGAGAGGCTCGCCGAGGAGACATCCGACGGGAGGGCGGGAGAGGCTCGCCGAGGAGACATCCGACGGGAGAGGCTCGCCGAGGAGACATTTGACGGGAGGGGGGAGAGGCTCGCCGAGGAGACATTTGACGGGAGGGGGGAGGCTCGCCGAGGAGACATTTGACGGGAGGGGGGGAGAGGCTCCCCGAGGAGACATTTGACGGGAGGGGGGAGAGGCTCGCCGAGGAGACATCCGACGGGAGGGCGGGAGAGGCTCGCCGAGGAGACATCCGACGGGAGGGCGGGAGAGGCTCGCCGAGGGAGACATCCGACGGGAGGGCGGGAGAGGCTCGCTCTCCCGCCGAGGAGACATCCGACGGGAGGGCGGGAGAGACTCGCCGAGGAGACATCCGACGGGAGGGGGGGAGAGGCTCGCCGAGGAGACATCCGACGGGAGGGCGGGGAGAGGCTCGCCGAGGAGACATCCGACGGGAGGGCGGGAGAGGCTCGCCGAGGAGACATCCGACGGGAGGGCGGGAGAGGCTCGCCGAGGAGACATCCGACGGGAGGGCGGAGAGGCTCGCCGAGGAGACATCCGACGGGAGAGGCTCGCCGAGGAGACATTTGACGGGAGGGGGGAGAGGCTCGCCGAGGAGACATTTGACGGGAGGGGGGAGGCTCGCCGAGGAGACATTTGACGGGAGGGGGGAGAGGCTCCCCGAGGAGACATTTGACGGAGGGGGGGAGAGGCTCCCCGAGGAGACATCCGACGGGAGGGCGGGAGAGGCTCGCCGAGGAGACATCCGACGGGAGGGCGGGAGAGACTCGCCGAGGAGACATCCGACGGGAGGGGGGGAGAGGCTCGCCGAGGAGACATCCGACGGGAGGGCGGGAGAGGCTCGCCGAGGAGACATCCGACGGGAGGGCGGGAGAGGCTCGCCGAGGAGACATCCGACGGGAGGGCGGGAGAGGCTCGCCGAGGAGACATCCGACGGGAGGGCGGGAGAGGCTCGCCGAGGAGACATCCGACGGGAGAGGCTCGCCGAGGAGACATTTGACGGGAGGGGGGAGAGGCTCGCCGAGGAGACATTTGACGGGAGGGGGGAGGCTCGCCGAGGAGACATTTGACGGGAGGGGGGGAGAGGCTCCCCGAGGAGACATTTGACGGGAGGGGGGAGAGGCTCCCCGAGGAGACATTTGACGGGAGAGGGGAGAGGCTCGCCGAGGAGACATTTGACGGGAGGGGGGGAGAGGCTCCCCGAGGAGACATTTGACGGGAGGGGGGGAGAGGCTCGCCGAGGAGACATTTGACGGGAGGGGGGAGAGGCTCGCCGAGGAGACATTTGACGGGAGGGGGAAGAGGCTCGCCGAGGAGACATTTGACGGGAGGGGGGAGAGGCTCGCCGAGGAGACATTTGACGGGAGGGGGGAGAGGCTCGCCGAGGAGACATTTGACGAGAGGGGGGGAGGCTCGCCGAGGAGACATTTGACGACAGGGGGGGAGGCTCGCCGAGGAGACATTTGACGGGGGGGGGGAGGCTCCCCGAGGAGACATTTGACGAGAGGGGGAGAGGCTCGCCGAGGAGACATTTGACGGGGAGGGGGGAGAGGCTCGCCGAGGAGACATTTGACGGGAGGGGGAGAGGCTCGCCGAGGAGACATTTGACGGGAGGGGGGAGAGGCTCGCCGAGGAGACATTTGACGGGAGGGGGAGAGGCTCGCCAAGGAGACATTTGACGAAAGGGGGGGAGGCTCGCTGAGGAGACATTTGACGAGAGGGGGGAGGCTCGCCGAGGAGACATTTGACGGGGGGGGAGAGGCTCGCCGAGGAGACATTTGACGGGGAGGGGGGAGAGGCTCGCCGAGGAGACATTTGACGGGAGGGCGGGAGAGGCTCGCCGAGGAGACATTTGACGGGAGGGCGGGAGAGGCTCGCCGAGGAGACATTTGACGGGAGGGGGGAGAAGCTCGCCGAGGAGACATTTGACGGGAGGGGGGGAGAGGCTCGCCGAGGAGACATTTGACGGGAGGGCGGGAGAGGCTCGCCGAGGAGACATTTGACGGGAGGGGGGGAGAAGCTCGCCGAGGAGACATTTGACGGGAGGGGGGAGAGGCTCGCCGAGGAGACATTTGACGGGAGGGGGGAGAGGCTCGCCGAGGAGACATTTGACGAGAGGGGGGAGGCTCGCCGAGGAGACATTTGACGAGAGGGGGGAGGCTCGCCGAGGAGACATTTGACGAGAGGGGGGAGGCTCGCCGAGGAGACATTTGACGAGAGGGGGGGAGGCTCGCCGAGGAGACATTTGACGAGAGGGGGGGAGGCTCGCCGAGGAGACATTTGACGAGAGGGGGGGAGGCTCGCCGAGGAGACATTTGACGAGAGGGGGGGAGGCTCGCCGAGGAGACATTTGACGAGAGGGGGGAGGCTCGCCGAGGAGACATTTGACGAGAGGGGGGGGAGGCTCGCCGAGGAGACATTTGACGAGAGGGGGGAGGCTCGCCGAGGAGACATTTGACGAGAGGGGGGGAGGCTCGCCGAGGAGACATTTGACGAGAGGGGGGGAGGCTCGCCGAGGAGACATCCGACGGGAGGGGGGGGAGAGGCTCGCCGAGGAGACATTTGATGGGAGGGGGGGAGGCTCGCCGAGGAGACATTTGACGAGAGGGGGGGAGGCTCGCCGAGTAGACATTTGACGAGAGGGGGGGAGGCTCGCCGAGGAGACATTTGACGAGAGGGGGGGAGGCTCGCCGAGGAGACATCCGACGGGAGGGGGCGGGAGAGGCTCGCCGAGGAGACATCCGACGGGAGGGGGGGGAGAGGCTCGCCGAGGAGACATTTGACGGGAGGGGGGGAGGCTCGCCGAGGAGACATTTGACGGGAGGGGGGAGGCTCGCCGAGGAGACATTTGACGGGAGGGGGAGAGGCTCGCCAAGGAGACATTTGACGAGAGGGGGGGAGGCTCGCCGAGGAGACATTTGACGAGAGGGGGGAGGCTCGCCGAGGAGACATTTGACGGGGGGGGGGAGGCTCCCCGAGGAGACATTTGACGAGAGGGGGGAGAGGCTCGCCGAGGAGACATTTGACGGGAGGGGGGAGAGGCTCGCCGAGGAGACATTTGACGGGAGGGGGAGAGGCTCGCCGAGGAGACATTTGACGGGAGGGGGGAGAGGCTCGCCGAGGAGACATTTGACGGGAGGGGGAGAGGCTCGCCAAGGAGACATTTGACGAAAGGGGGGGGAGGCTCGCTGAGGAGACATTTGACGAGAGGGGGAGGCTCGCCGAGGAGACATTTGACGAGAGGGGGGAGGCTCGCCGAGGAGACATTTGACGGGGGGGGGGGGGGGGGAGGCTCGCCGAGGAGACATTTGACGGGGGGGGGGGAGGCTCGCCGAGGAGACATTTGACAGGGGGGGGGAGGAGGCTCGCCGAGGAGACATTTGACGGGGGGGGGGGGAGAGGCTCGCCGAGGAGACATTTGACGGGGGGGGGAGAGGCTCGCCGAGGAGACATTTGACGGGGAGGGGGGAGAGGCTCGCCGAGGAGACATTTGACGGGAGGGCGGGAGAGGCTCGCCGAGGAGACATTTGACGGGAGGGCGGGAGAGGCTCGCCGAGGAGACATTTGACGGGAGGGGGGAGAAGCTCGCCGAGGAGACATTTGACGGGAGGGGGGAGAGGCTCGCCGAGGAGACATTTGACGGGAGGGCGGGGAGAGGCTCGCCGAGGAGACATTTGACGGGAGGGGGGGAGAAGCTCGCCGAGGAGACATTTGACGGGAGGGGGGGAGAGGCTCGCCGAGGAGACATTTGACGGGAGGGCGGGAGAGGCTCGCCGAGGAGACATTTGACGGGAGGGGGGGGAGAAGCTCGCCGAGGAGACATTTGACGGGAGGGGGGGAGAGGCTCGCCGAGGAGACATTTGACGGGAGGGGGGAGAGGCTCGCCGAGGAGACATTTGACGAGAGGGGGGGAGGCTCGCCGAGGAGACATTTGACGAGAGGGGGGGAGGCTCGCCGAGGAGACATTTGACGAGAGGGGGGGAGGCTCGCCGAGGAGACATTTGACGAGAGGGGGGAGGCTCGCCGAGGAGACATTTGACGAGAGGGGGGGAGAGGCTCGCCGAGGAGACATTTGACGGGAGGGGGGAGAGGCTCGCCGAGGAGACATTTGACGAGAGGGGGGGAGGCTCGCCGAGGAGACATTTGACGAGAGGGGGGGAGGCTCGCCGAGGAGACATTTGACGAGAGGGGGGGAGGCTCGCCGAGGAGACATTTGACGAGAGGGGGGGAGGCTCGCCGAGGAGACATTTGACGAGAGGGGGGGAGGCTCGCCGAGGAGACATTTGACGAGAGGGGGGGAGGCTCGCCGAGGAGACATTTGACGAGAGGGGGGGAGGCTCGCCGAGGAGACATTTGACGAGAGGGGGGGAGGCTCGCCGAGGAGACATTTGACGAGAGGGGGGGGAGGCTCGCCGAGGAGACATTTGACGAGAGGGGGGAGGCTCGCCGAGGAGACATTTGACGAGAGGGGGGGAGGCTCGCCGAGGAGACATCCGACGGGAGGGGGGAGAGGCTCGCCGAGGAGACATTTGATGGGAGGGGGGGAGGCTCGCCGAGGAGACATTTGACGAGAGGGGGGAGGCTCGCCGAGGAGACATTTGACGAGAGGGGGGGAGGCTCGCCGAGGAGACATTTGACGAGAGGGGGGGAGGCTCGCCGAGGAGACATCCGACGGGAGGGGGGGGAGAGGCTCGCCGAGGAGACATCCGACGGGAGGGGGGGGAGAGGCTCGCCGAGGAGACATTTGATGGGAGGGGGGGAGGCTCGCCGAGGAGACATTTGACGAGAGGGGGGGAGGCTCGCCGAGGAGACATTTGACGAGAGGGGGGGAGGCTCGCCGAGGAGACATCCGACGGGAGGGGGGGGAGAGGCTCGCCGAGGAGACATCCGACGGGAGGGGGGGGAGAGGCTCGCCGAGGAGACATTTGACGGAGGGGGGAGGCTCGCCGAGGAGACATCCGACGGGAGGGGGGGGAGAGGCTCGCCGAGGAGACATCCGACGGGAGGGGGGGAGAGGCTCGCCGAGGAGACATTTGACGGGAGGGGGGAGGCTCGCCGAGGAGACATCCGGCCCCATAACCGGGAGGGTCGCTGAGGAGGGTGATCAGTCACATTGCCCTCTGATCTCGGTGTGGTGGGTGCCGGACCCCCATAGACATGGATGGGCACACAGCGGGTGCACAGACGCTATGACTGGTCAGGATCTGATCTTTGGAAGGAGTGTGGGGACTCCTGGAGGTCACATCCTGACCAGTGATGGTGCAGCACTGGGTGTCCATCCATGTCTATGGGGGTCCTTCACCCACCCCCACCATACTGAGATGAGGGGACAGGGAAGGGTCTGATCTCCCCTCTGAAGGGGCGGTGCCATCTTTTTTATCTACAGAGGGAAGAACACAACTTATAGAAGTGTACTAGAAAAAGTTATAGGCTCCGCCTCTCATCATACAGGTGGGCGGTACCTGCACACCTACCACAGAGTACACACTGTATATGAAGTCCTGTATAGAGGCTCATATCAGTCTAAAGACCTCTGAAGGTGCGATATCTTCCTTCCGATCAGACGTTCTGCCCCCCCCCTCTCCAACCATGGACCCCACTAGACCTCTGAAGGTACTCTGTGATATCTTCCTATGATCAGACGCCCCCCACGGACCCCACTACACCTCTGAAGGTACTCTGTGATATCTGGCACCAAGCAGTCAGTAGGGGATCCTTTAAGTCCTGTAAGTTGTGAGGTGGGGCTTCCATGGATCGGACTTGTTTTTCCAGCACATCCCACAGATGCTCAATTGGATGGAGATCTAAAGAATTTGGAGGCCAAGTCAACACAACCAACTCGTGTTCCTCAGACCATTCTTGAACCATTTTTGCAGTGTGGCAGGCTGCAATATTCTCCTGAAAGAGGCAACTGTCATACCGTTTACATGAAGAGGTGTACTTGGTCAATGTTTAGGTAGGTGGTACGTGTCTGGTAACTTCCACATAATAGGAGGAGCCAAGGTTCCCCAGCAGAACATTGTGCCCCCCCCCCCCGGGCCTGTCTTCTTCCCATACTATAAATCCTGTATAATAATAATAATAATACACCCTGGTGCCATCTCTTCCCCCGGTAAGTGACCCACCTGGCTCCGTTCCAGGCTGGTGGGACGTCATCTGCCTTCAACTACTGCCCAACCAGCCTGGAATGGAGCTCCTCATCTGAAATCCCATTACCCCACACTGTGTATATATAATGTATACATAGACCTGACACTGTGTGTATATAATGTACACAGGAGTATATAGACCTGACACTGTATGTATATAATGTATACAGGAGTATATGTAATGTATATAGTGGTGTATATATAATGTATACAGGAGTATATATAATGTACATAGGAGTATATAGACCTGACACTGTATGAATATAATGTATACAGGAGTATATGTAATGTATATAGTGGTGTATGTATACAGGAGTATATATAATGTACATAGGAGTATATATAATGCATACAGGAGTATATAGACCTGACACTGTGTATATATAATGTACATAGGAGTATATAGACCTGACACTGTGTGTATATATAATGTATACAGCTCATATTACCTTACACCCAGCTCAGTCCTTACACACAACCCGGAAGTCGTCACCTGAACACAACCCGGAAGTGCTCTGCACAGCCTAGCCCCGCCCACTCCTCGTTAAACATTGTACACGAGCTCAGCCCTTCCTACACGTTAGCACCGCCCCCTGCAGGCGGAATCCCCGCCCTTTTACGTGTCCTTCCTCCTGGATGAAGCGTCCCCCCACGTTCGGCCCCAATCGGATACGTTTCGGCTTTTCCCGGATTATGCGCATGCGCAGTGGGCTCGAATTGCAGACGCTGTAGTCAGGATTCCGCTGTCTGCGGCGGTGGCCCTGCCTCTCTGCGCCTGTCCGCCATGTTGTTGGAGGTCAATTCTGCGTATTCTCTACGGGAAGAGCTCACACAGCATGGCGCCGCGGAAGAAGACAGTGAGGTGGTGAAGGATGGAGCTCTGTGTGATGGTAAATATTGTGTCTGTTCTACCGGGACTGTTACCGAAATATGGAGAAAGGGGGGGCACCGAGAGGAGGGGGACACCTAGAGGAGGAGAGGGGGGCACTGAGAGGACGGGGGGCACTGAGGGGGAGGGGGCACTGAAGGGAAAGGGGGGCACTGGTGAAGTAAGGGGGTACTGGTGAAGGAGGGGGGGGGCGCTGAAAGGAACGGGGGTACAGGTGAAGGGACGGGGGAACTGAGGGGAAGGGGGGCACTGTTGGAGGGAGGGGGGCACTGAAGGGAAAGTGGGGCACTGAGGGGAAAGGTGGTGTGGAATAAGGGGGTGCTGATGGGAAAGGGGGGCATTGGTACAAAGAGGGGCACTGGTGGAATAAGTGGGACACTGGTAGGAAGGGGGGGGCACTGGTGGAATAAGTGGGACACTGGTAGGAAAGGGGGGGGGGCACTGGTGGAATAAGTGGGACACTGGTAGGAAGGGGGGGCACTGGTGGAATAAGGGGGGCACTAAGAAGAAGGGGTCACTGAGGGGAATAGGGGGGGACTGGTGGAGGAGGGGGGCACTAAGTGAAAGGGCGTCACTGGTGGAGTAAGGGGGCACTGAGGGGAAAGGTGGTGTGGAATAAGGGGGTGCTGATGGGAAAGGGGGGCATTGGTACAAAGAGGGGCACTGGTGGAATAAGTGGGACACTGGTAGGAAGGGGGGGGCACTGGTGGAATAAGTGGGACACTGGTAGGAAAGGGGGGGGGCACTGGTGGAATAAGTGGGACACTGGTAGGAAGGGGGGGCACTGGTGGAATAAGTGGGACACTGGTAGGAAGGGGGGGGCACTGGTGGAATAAGTGGGACACTGGTAGGAAGGGGGGGGGGCACTGGTGGAATAAGTGGGACACTGGTAGGAAAGGGGGGGGGGCACTGGATGAATAAGTGGGACACTGGTAGGAAGGGGGGGCACTGGTGGAATAAGGGGGGCACTAAGAAGAAGGGGTCACTGAGGGGAATAGGGGGGGACTGGTGGAGGAGGGGGGCACTAAGTGAAAGGGCGTCACTGGTGGAGTAAGGGGGCACTGAGGGGAAAGGTGGTGTGGAATAAGGGGGTGCTGATGGGAAAGGGGGGCATTGGTACAAAGAGGGGCACTGGTGGAATAAGTGGGACACTGGTAGGAAGGGGGGGGCACTGGTGGAATAAGTGGGACACTGGTAGGAAAGGGGGGGGGGCACTGGTGGAATAAGTGGGACACTGGTAGGAAGGGGGGGGCACTGGTGGAATAAGTGGGACACTGGTAGGAAGGGGGGGGGCACTGGTGGAATAAGTGGGACACTGGTAGGAAGGGGGGGGCACTGGTGGAATAAGTGGGACACTGGTAGGAAGGGGGGGGGCACTGGTGGAATAAGTGGGACACTGGTAGGAAGGGGGGGGGCACTGGTGGAATAAGTGGGACACTGGTAGGAAGGGGGGGGCACTGGTGGAATAAGTGGGACACTGGTAGGAAGGGGGGCACTGGTGGAATAAGGGGGGCACTAAGAAGAAGGGGTCACTGAGGGGAATAGGGGGGGACTGGTGGAGGAGGGGGGTACTAAGTGAAAGGGCGTCACTGGTGGAGGAAGGTGGCACTGAGGGGAAAGGAGGTCACTGGTGGAAGAAAGGGGGCACTGTGGGAGGGGGGCACTGGGGGTTAAGAAAGGGGGTCGCTGGTGGAGGGAGGGGGTCGCTGAGGGGAAAGTGGGGCACTGGTACAAAGAAAGGGGCACTGGTGGAATAAGTTGGAAACTGGTAGGAAGGGGGGGGGGGCACTAAGAAGGGGTCACTGAGGGGAAAGGGGGCATTGGTAGAATAAGGGGGGTGACTGGTGGAGGAGGCGGGCACTGAGGGGAAAATGGGTCCCTGGTGGGGGAAGGGGGGGGGGGCACTGAGGGAATGGGAGGTCACTGGTGGAAGGAGGGGACACTAAGGACAAAGGGGCACTGTTGGAGGAAGGGGGGCACTGAGAAGAAGGGGTTCACTGGTGGAGGGAAGGGGGTCACTGGTGGAGGGAAGGGGGTCACTGGTGGAGGGAAGGGGGTCACTGGTGGAGGGAAGGGGGTCACTGGTGGAGGGAAGGGGGTCACTGGTGGAAGAAGGGGGTCACTGGTGGAAGAAGGGGGTCACTGGTGGAGGGAAGGGGGTCACTGGTGGAGGGAAGGGGGTCACTGGTGGAAGAAGGGGGTCACTGGTGGAGGGAAGGGGGGTCACTGGTGGAGGAGAGGGGGGGCACTCCCAGAGGAAGCAATAGGAGGGGGAAAAACGAATGCCGACAGTGAAACCCAGAGAAGAAGAGGGGGACACTGACAGAGGAGGAGGAGGGGGGACATTGAGAGGAACCCAAGAGGAAGATGGACACTGATGGAAGGACCAAGATTAGGGGGACTGAGGGGAGGAGTACATTGAAAGAGACACCAAGAGGGGGACCCTGACAGAGGAACGTAGTGGACATCACGCCAGGAACCTAGAGGAGGGGCACCAAGAGACCGGAGAACCTAGAGAGGGGCTGAGGGTGGAAGCCATAGGCAGAGGGGCTGAGAGCGGAGGACACTACCAGAGGGTTACTAAGAGAAGAAGACATTTGGTGGAGACTGAGAGTTGGGGTCACCCTGGGTGGGAGACGGTTAGAAGAGTCTCCGGCTATTCGCCAGGGAAAGGAATCGGGAGAGAGGGTGCAGGGCAGGGTGTAAGGAGAGATGGGTGGGCACTGTACGGAAGGACTGAGAGAGAGAACATCATAGGGGCTGGTAGGACCCCCCTGTATGCCCCCCCCCCATGGGAGGTCCTTGCTATCCAGTGTGTTTTCTCTTCACCTCCAGCCTCCAACATCTCAGCCCAGAGAGTCAGGAGACCTGAGGAGCGGTGCCCATGGAGGAGACCATCTGTGCCAAACACCAAACCAGTACCCTGTGCCAAAGAGTAAGTAGCTCTTCCTAATACCTATTCTAAGTGTGCCGTAATGACTAGATACTTGGGAAGGAAAAATTCCATAGTGACCAGATATTTGGAGGGGGGTGGGGGGGAATGCAGTAATGACCAGTGTGCTGGACTACCTGGCAGCCCAGCCTGGGTGCTTCCACCAACATTCGGCAATCCTTCACTCTGGAACGCGGTATTATAGCGGAGCACCCAAGACTAGATGACACTAGCTTAGGCGCAAACTGGAACTCAATTAATTGTAAAATCACACAGAATACATACAATGCAAGATCAGATAAGATCACGTTATCCTAAACAATGCAAACTGTAAACCGTAATCTCATCAGTACATCTAATGAACGGCCAAGAGAGACACTAATATAATTAACAACTAGTCACTTAGACAAGCCTAGGTGACTCGGGTCCATGCTCACCCAGACAGTTCTGCCCCCAGTTCCCCGGAAAGAAGACCCAGGGCTGTCCAAATCTCATCAACTTCAACTTGTGTAATCTGTCCACAAGTCATCAGAAGATAAACCATGTCCCAGAAGTCTGAAAAAGTGGAATTCATTTATCTTCATAGATCTCTTGAGGGATATTGTTGATGATCATTTCTGTCCCAAGTGAAGGAGCTTCTCCATCCCAGTCTGCAGGAGGCCCACCATATTCCCTCTCCAACCCAATCTGCAGGAGGTCCACCATATTCCCTCTCCATCCCAGTCTGCCGGAAGACCACCATATTCCCTCTCCATCCCAGTCTGCCGGAAGACCACCATATTCCCTCTCCAACCCAGTCTGCAGGAGGTCCACCATATTCCCTCTCCAACCCAGTCTGCAGGAGGTCCACCATATTCCCTCTCCAACCCAGTCTGCAGGAGGCCCACCATATTCCCTCTCCAACCCAGCCTGCAGGAGGGCCACCATATTCCCTCTCCAACCCAGCCTGCAGGAGGGCCACCATATTCCCTCTCCAACCCAGTCTGCAGGAGGGCCACCATATTCCCTCTCCAACCCAGTCTGCAGGAGGTCCACCATATTCCCTCTCCAACCCAGTCTGCAGGAGGCCCACCATATTCCCTCTCCAACCCAGTCTGCAGGAGGGCCACCATATTCCCTCTCCAACCCAGCCTGCAGGAGGGCCACCATATTCCCTCTCCAACCCAGCCTGCAGGAGGGCCACCATATTCCCTCTCCAACCCAGTCTGCAGGAGGGCCACCATATTCCCTCTCCAACCCAGTCTGCAGGAGGACCACCATATTCCCTCTCCAACCCAGTCTGCAGGAGTGCCACCATATTCCCTCTCCAACCCAGACTGCAGGAGGACCACCATATTCCCTCTCCAACCCAGTCTGCAGGAGGCCCACCATATTCCCTCTCCAACCCAGTCTGCAGGAGGACCACCATATTCCCTCTCCAACCCAGTCTGCAGGAGGTCCACCATATTCCCTCTCCAACCCAGTCTGCAGGAGGACCACCATATTCCCTCTCCAACCCAGTCTGCAGGGGGACCACCATATTCCCTCTCCAACCCAGTCTGCAGGAGGACCACCATATTCCCTCTCCAACCCAGTCTGCAGGAGTGCCACCATATTCCCTCTCCAACCCAGTCTGCAGGAGGCCCACCATATTCCCTCTCCAACCCAGTCTGCAGGAGGCCCACCATATTCCCTCCCCAACCCAGTCTGCAGGAGGACCACCATATTCCCTCTCCAACCCAGTCTGCAGGAGGCCCACCATATTCCCTCTCCAACCCAGTCTGCAGGAGGCCCACCATATTCCCTCTCCAACCCAGTCTGCAGGAGGGTCACCATATTCCCTCTCCAACCCAGTCTGCAGGAGGCCCACCATATTCCCTCTCCAACCCAGTCTGCAGGAGGCCCACCATATTCCCTCTCCAACCCAGTCTGCAGGAGGCCCACCATATTCCCTCCCCAATCCAGTCTGTAGGAGGGCCACCATATTCCCTCTCCAACCCAGTCTGCAGGAGGCCCACCATATTCCCTCTCCAACCCAGTCTGCAGGAGGTCCACCATATTCCCTCTCCAATCCAGTCTGTAGGAGGGCCACCATATTCCCTCTCCAACCCAGTCTGCAGGAGGGCCACCATATTCCCTCTCCAACCCAGTCTGCAGGAGGGCCACCATATTCCCTCTCCAACCCAGTCTGCAGGAGGGCCACCATATTCCCTCTCCAACCCAGTCTGCAGGAGGCCCACCATATTCCCTCTCCAACCCAGTCTGCAGGAGGTCCACCATATTCCCTCTCCAATCCAATCTGTAGGAGGGCCACCATATTCCCTCTCCAACCCAGTCTGCAGGAGGGCCACCATATTCCCTCTCCAACCCAGTCTGCAGGAGGGCCACCATATTCCCTCTCCAACCCAGTCTGTAGGAGGCCCACCATATTCCCTCTGACCATTACCCTGTACAAGATTTCACCTTTCCATCCGCTCCAGAGGGGAAGCTTTATTGTCTTTATTCAGAAAATGAATCCAAGCCTCGCTCTCAGCGCCCATCATGTTGTCCATCATTCGAGAATGATCTGCTCTCTTCATGGAATCAGAGGCTAAACTGAGCTCTTTTCCATCCTCTGACCAGAAGAAGCAAACAAAACCCCCGGGCTCCTCTATGGGCCATAATCAGTGGATAGGGAGCAAGCCCCCAGTCCTCTCCAAAAGCCCCTGTCCTGGTTGGGTCTGTCACAACCAGATACTTGGGGGGGCAACATGCTGTAATGACTATGTCGTTGTAATGACCAAATACTTGGGGAATGTGCTGTAACGACTGGATGCTGAAGGGGGGGGGGGCAACATGCTTTAATAACTAAATACTTTGGGGGGAGGGACAACATGCCTTAATGACTAGATACTTGGGGGGGAGGGGGTCACATGTTGTTGTAATGACCAGATACCTGGGGGGGGGGGGGGTGGAGCTGTGCCAATGTGCTGTAATGACTAGATACTTGGGGGGCAACATGCCTAATGACCAGATACTTGGCCTCGTGAATGCAGTGTGTTGAATCATAGTGAAAATTGGACAGTTGTGGTCACTTCCAGTAATGGAGTGCCGTCTCATGGTGTTGGCCTTGGGACTACATTGTGGGGAAGACTGGACAGTCATGGTAATGGAGTGACGTCTCATGGTGTTGGCGTTGGGACTGCAGTGTGGTGAAGATTGGACAGTCATGGTAATGGAGTGACGTCTCATGGTGTTGGCCTTGGGACTCCAGTGTGGTGAAGACTGGACAGTCATGGTGTTGGTCTTGGGACTCCAGTGTGGTGAAGACTGGACAGTCATGGTAATGGAATGACATCTCATGGTGTTGGCCTTGGGACTCCAGTGTGGTGAAGATTGGACAGTCATGGTAATGGAGTGACGTCTCATGGTGTTGGCCTTGGGACTCCAGTGTGGTGAAGACTGGACAGTCATGGTGTTGGTCTTGGGACTCCAGTGTGGTGAAGACTGGACAGTCATGGTAATGGAATGACGTCTCATGGTGTTGGCCTTGGGACTCCAGTGTGGTGAAGACTGGACAGTCATGGTGTTGGCCTTGGGACTCCAGTGTGTGGCATTGTGGTGAAGATAGGACAGTTGTGGTTAGTCTCAGGTTATGGAGTGCTGTCTCATGGTGTTGGCGTTGGGACTGCAGTGTGTGGCATTGTGGTGAAGATAGGACAGTTGTGGTTGGTCTCAGGTTATGGAGTGTTGTCTCATGGTTGGCCTTGGGACTACAGTGTGGTGAAGACTGGACAGTCATGGTAATGGAGTGACGTCTCATGGTGTTGGCCTTGGGACTCCAGTGTGGTGAAGACTGGACAGTCATGGTAATGGAGTGACGTCTCATGGTGTTGGCCTTGGGACTCCAGTGTGGTGAAGACTGGACAGTCATGGTAATGGAGTGACGTCTCATGGTGTTGGCCTTGGGACTCCAGTGTGGTGAAGACTGGACAGTCATGGTGTTGGCCTTGGGGCTCCAGTGTGGTGAAGACTGGACAGTCATGGTAATGGAGTGACGTCTCATGGTGTTGGCCTTGGGACTCCAGTGTGTGGCATTGTGGTGAAGATAGGACCGTTGTGGTTGGTCTCAGGTTATGGAGTGTTGTCTCATGGTGTTGGCCTCGGGTCTCTGATGATGATGTGTATCAGTAGAGGGAAGTCGGGATCCTTTTGTTTTCATACACACAGGAACTGGATAAGCCGGTTTCTCTGTGTTTTATGGTTGACTTTTGTTCAGGGTTTTCCCTCACCTCAGCAGGCATATTTATCTTTTTTTGGCTCCCGGAAGGTAAATTAATTAAAGCTGAACTCTGAGCAGCTACAGAAATAAGCTGTGCTCCTCCTTTTTATACCTGACAGTTTATTTCTAACTGCAGCTAGTATGAGTACCTGACTCGTCCACAGCAGGATCTGGACTGAGGAGGACAATGTTTGGGTCGTAGGATGGTCTCTTGTACTGAGCATATACTGACTGGGGAGAGAGTGAAGGGGGGACTTTATCAATCTCCTGCTGCTTCTTTATTAACCAAACAGAATGGAGGTAAGTTCATGAACAAGCTGCACTGCAGTGAGGGATGTACAATGGATCAATTATGGACCCAGCTTGGACACTGGAGCCCCCCAAGACCCCCCCCCCCCCCCCCCCCCCCCTTTGCCCAACCTGTAACATTTTCCTATAATGTTGCTGAGATCTGAACTCTGTTGTTCACATTTTAATGGACTGAGCACTGCATAGATGAGCGACAAGTCCTTGCAACATTGTATCGGTTCTGTATATCAGTTCTCTCTCTGCAACATTGTATCGTTCTGTATATCAGTTCTCTCTCTGCAACATTGTATCGGTTCTGTATATCGGGTCACTCTCTGCAACATTGTATCGGTTCTGTATATCAGTTCTCTCTCTGTAACATTGTATCTGTTCTGTATATCGGTTCTCTCTCTGCAACATGGTATCGGTTCTGTATATCAGTTCTCTCTCTGCAATATTGTATCGGTTCTGTATATCGGTTCTGTATATCAGTTCTCTCTCTGCAATATTGTATCGGTTCTGTATATCGGTTCTGTATATCGGTTCTCTCTCTGCAACATTGTATCGGTTCTGTATATCGGTTCTGTATATCGGTTCTCTCTCTGCAACATTGTATCGGTTCTGTATATCGGTTCTCTCTCTGCAACATTGTATCGGTTCTGTATATCGGTTCTCTCTCTGCAACATTGTTTCGGTTCTGTATATCAGTTCTCTCTCTGCAACATTGTATCGGTTCTGTATATCAGTTCTCTCTCTGCAATATTGTATCGGTTCTGTATATCAGTTCTCTCTCTGCAATATTGTATTGGTTCTGTATATCAGTTCTCTCTCTGCAATATTGTATCGGTTCTGTATATCAGTTCTCTCTCTGCAATATTGTATCGGTTCTGTATATCAGTTCTCTCTCTGCAACATTGTATCGGTTCTGTATATCGGTTCTCTCTCTGCAATATTGTATCGGTTCTGTATATCAGTTCTCTCTCTGCAATATTGTATCGGTTCTGTATATCGGTTCTCTCTCTGCAATATTGTATCTGTTCTGTATATCGGTTCTCTCTCTGCAATATTGTATCGGTTCTGTATATCGGTTCTCTCTCTGCAATATTGTATCGGTTCTGTATATCGGTTCTCTCTCTGCAATATTGTATCGGTTCTGTATATCGGTTCTCTCTCTGCAATATTGTATCGGTTCTGTATATCGGGTCACTCTCTGCAACATTGTATCGGTTCTGTATATCAGTTCTCTCTCTGCAATATTGTATTGGTTCTGTATATCGGTTCTGTATATCAGTTCTCTCTCTGCAATATTGTATCGGTTCTGTGTATCGGTTCTGTATATCGGTTCTGTATATCGGTTCTGTATATCGGTTCTGTATATCGGTTCTGTATATCGGTTCTGTATATCGGTTCTGTATATCGGTTCTGTATATCTGTTCTGTATATCAGTTCTCTCTCTGCAACATTGTATCGGTTCTGTATATCAGTTCTCTCTCTGCAACATTGTATCGGTTCTGTATATCAGTTCTCTCTCTGCAACATTTGTATCGGTTCTGTATATCGGGTCACTCTCTGCAATATTGTATCGGTTCTGTATAGCGGTTCTCTCTCTGCAACATTGTATCGGTTCTGTATATCGGTTCTCTCTCTGCAACATTGTATCGGTTCTGTATATCAGTTCTCTCTCTGCAACATTGTATCGGTTCTGTATATCAGTTCTCTCTCTGCAATATTGTATCGGTTCTGTATAGCGGTTCTCTCTCTGCAACATTGTATCGGTTCTGTATAGCGGTTCTGCATATCGGGTCACTCTCTGCAACATTGTATCGGTTCTGTATATCAGTTCTCTCTCTGCAACATTGTATCGGTTCTGCATATCGGGTCACTCTCTGCAATATTGTATCGGTTCTGTATAGCGGTTCTCTCTCTGCAACATTGTATCGGTTCTGTATAGCGGTTCTCTCTCTGCAACATTGTATCGGTTCTGTATATCAGTTCTCTCTCTGCAACATTGTATCGGTTCTGTATATCGGGTCACTCTCTGCAATATTGTATCGGTTCTGTATAGCGGTTCTCTCTCTGCAACATTGTATCGGTTCTGTATATCGGGTCACTCTCTGCAATATTGTATCGGTTCTGTATATCGGTTCTCTCTCTGCAACATTGTTTCGGTTCTGTATATCAGTTCTCTCTCTGCAACATTGTATCGGTTCTGCATATCGGGTCACTCTCTGCAATATTGTATCGGTTCTGTATATCAGTTCTCTCTCTGCAATATTGTATCGGTTCTGTATAGCGGTTCTCTCTCTGCAACATTGTATCGGTTCTGTATAGCGGTTCTGTATATCGGGTCACTCTCTGCAACATTGTATCGGTTCTGTATAGTGGTTCTGTATATCAGTTCTCTCTCTGCAATATTGTATCGGTTCTGTATAGCGGTTCTCTCTCTGCAACATTGTATCGGTTCTGTATAGCGGTTCTCTCTCTGCAACATTGTATCGGTTCTGTATATCAGTTCTCTCTCTGCAACATTGTATCGGTTCTGTATATCGGGTCACTCTCTGCAATATTGTATCGGTTCTGTATAGCGGTTCTCTCTCTGCAACATTGTATCGGTTCTGTATAGCGGTTCTCTCTCTGCAACATTGTATCGGTTCTGTATATCAGTTCTCTCTCTGCAACATTGTATCGGTTCTGTATATCGGGTCACTCTCTGCAATATTGTATCGGTTCTGTATAGCGGTTCTCTCTCTGCAACATTGTATCGGTTCTGTATATCGGTTCTCTCTCTGCAACATTGTATCGGTTCTGTATATCGGTTCTCTCTCTGCAACATTGTTTCGGTTCTGTATATCAGTTCTCTCTCTGCAACATTGTATCGGTTCTGTATATCAGTTCTCTCTCTGCAACATTGTATCGGTTCTGTATATCAGTTCTCTCTCTGCAACATTGTATCGGTTCTGTATATCAGTTCTCTCTCTGCAATATTGTATCGGTTCTGTATAGCGGTTCTCTCTCTGCAACATTGTATCGGTTCTGTATAGCGGTTCTCTCTCTGCAACATTGTATCGGTTCTGTATATCAGTTCTCTCTCTGCAACATTGTATCGGTTCTGTATATCGGGTCACTCTCTGCAATATTGTATCGGTTCTGTATAGCGGTTCTCTCTCTGCAACATTGTATCGGTTCTGTATATCGGGTCACTCTCTGCAATATTGTATCGGTTCTGTATATCGGTTCTCTCTCTGCAACATTGTTTCGGTTCTGTATATCAGTTCTCTCTCTGCAACATTGTATCGGTTCTGCATATCGGGTCACTCTCTGCAATATTGTATCGGTTCTGTATAGCGGTTCTCTCTCTGCAACATTGTATCGGTTCTGTATAGCGGTTCTGTAATCGGGTCACTCTCTGCAACATTGTATCGGTTCTGTATATCAGTTCTCTCTCTGCAATATTGTATCGGTTCTGTATAGCGGTTCTCTCTCTGCAACATTGTATCGGTTCTGTATAGCGGTTCTGTATATCGGGTCACTCTCTGCAACATTGTATCGGTTCTGTATAGTGGTTCTGTATATCAGTTCTCTCTCTGCAATATTGTATCGGTTCTGTATAGCGGTTCTCTCTCTGCAACATTGTATCGGTTCTGTATAGCGGTTCTCTCTCTGCAACATTGTATCGGTTCTGTATATCAGTTCTCTCTCTGCAACATTGTATCGGTTCTGTATATCGGGTCACTCTCTGCAATATTGTATCGGTTCTGTATAGCGGTTCTCTCTCTGCAACATTGTATCGGTTCTGTATATCGGTTCTCTCTCTGCAACATTGTTTCGGTTCTGTATATCAGTTCTCTCTCTGCAACATTGTATCGGTTCTGTATATCAGTTCTCTCTCTGCAACATTGTATCGGTTCTGTATATCGGGTCACTCTCTGCAATATTGTATCGGTTCTGTATAGCGGTTCTCTCTCTGCAACATTGTATCGGTTCTGTATAGCGGTTCTCTCTCTGCAACATTGTATCGGTTCTGTATATCAGTTCTCTCTCTGCAACATTGTATCGGTTCTGTATATCGGGTCACTCTCTGCAATATTGTATCGGTTCTGTATAGCGGTTCTCTCTCTGCAACATTGTATCGGTTCTGTATATCGGTTCTCTCTCTGCAACATTGTATCGGTTCTGTATATCGGTTCTCTCTCTGCAACATTGTTTCGGTTCTGTATATCAGTTCTCTCTCTGCAACATTGTATCGGTTCTGTATATCAGTTCTCTCTCTGCAACATTGTATCGGTTCTGTATAGCGGTTCTCTCTCTGCAACATTGTATCGGTTCTGTATAGCGGTTCTCTCTCTGCAACATTGTATCGGTTCTGTATATCAGTTCTCTCTCTGCAACATTGTTTCGGTTCTGTATATCAGTTCTCTCTCTGCAACATTGTATCGGTTCTGTATATCAGTTCTCTCTCTGCAATATTGTATCGGTTCTGTATAGCGGTTCTCTCTCTGCAACATTGTATCGGTTCTGTATAGCGGTTCTCTCTCTGCAACATTGTATCGGTTCTGTATATCAGTTCTCTCTCTGCAACATTGTATCGGTTCTGTATATCGGGTCACTCTCTGCAATATTGTATCGGTTCTGTATAGCGGTTCTCTCTCTGCAACATTGTATCGGTTCTGTATATCGGTTCTCTCTCTGCAACATTGTATCGGTTCTGTATATCAGTTCTCTCTCTGCAATATTGTATCGGTTCTGTATAGCGGTTCTCTCTCTGCAACATTGTATCGGTTCTGTATAGCGGTTCTGTATATCGGGTCACTCTCTGCAACATTGTATCGGTTCTGTATAGCGGTTCTGTATATCAGTTCTCTCTCTGCAATATTGTATCGGTTCTGTATATCGGTTCTCTCTCTGCAACATTGTTTCGGTTCTGTATATCAGTTCTCTCTCTGCAACATTGTATCGGTTCTGTATATCAGTTCTCTCTCTGCAATATTGTATCGGTTCTGCATATCGGGTCACCGTCACTCTCTGCAATATTGTATCGGTTCTGCATATCGGGTCACTCTCTGCAATATTGTATCGGTTCTGTATAGCGGTTCTCTCTCTGCAACATTGTATCGGTTCTGTATATCGGGTCACTCTCTGCAATATTGTATCGGTTCTGTATAGCGGTTCTCTCTCTGCAACATTGTATCGGTTCTGTATATCGGGTCACTCTCTGCAACATTGTATCGGTTCTGTATAGCGGTTCTCTCTCTGCAACATTGTATCGGTTCTGTATATCGGTGTTTAGGCTATAGTGTTTAGGCTGTTGTCACATTCCTGGTTGGTGTGGAATTAATGAGAGGGCTTCCCTTGCACCTCTGGCCCAAACACCCCTGAAGTCAATTACAGAGAGTGCAAGGCACAAGGGGGCACGGGTGGCAATAGACCAGTTTTCCGAAGTCGGCTCCGGAAGGTGGTCAGCAGTGTAGTCCTCCAGCGGGGAGATGAGGGTCTTGGCAGAAACACAAGGACCCGTTGTGGAAGAGCAGGTCAGGTCCAGTAGCTGGCAGAATGCCGATACCTGCAGTAGGCAGGAGTGGTCTAGGATAAGGCTAGAAGAGAAGGAACTGGAGTAGAACCATCAAGGACAAGACCCTGCATAACGAGTCTGCACTCTGCAGGCTTCTGGACCCCAAAAAGATGGCCGCGGAGACCAATATCGGTAATATCGATCTATTTTGCGAACGATTTTCTTGAAAATGCTGACATCGGCCTGCAATAATCGGTCGATCCCTACTATATTTACAATTCTCTATAGGCGATGATTCTAAACCCTTTATTGGTTGCCTGTTACAGAGGAGATCTGGTGATGGAATTTATTGCTTTTGCTTTAACATTCGCGGCGATCCCTCACGTGTGCGGTACAATCACCGTTTACATATGTGGTCCAATGAATGCATTCGCATTTACGCATGAGCACGGGGGATGGGGGCATGTTATATATTTTTTATTATTAAATTTTTTTACACTTTTTTTTTTTTTTTTTTTTTTATCAACTTTATTGCTATCATAAGAGGAGAACAACCTGTGATAGCATGGACTGTGACAGGTCCTCATTATATAGATATCTTGGGTCTGTCTTTAGACCGCAGATCTCTCCTCCTGCCTTCCAAATCATCTGATCCAACTGAGAGATCGGTTTGATCGGATGCTTTCACCGTCCGGGAATGACTTCTAAACACCAAACCAAAACCAGAGGTGACAACATCTTCTGGTTTCATACACCATAGAGATGATCAGGGGTCGGACGTTCCTCCTTCACCTCTATGGTGTGCCGCCCCCAACTGACCATTTCTGTCCTGGGCTCCCCAGTGCTGTAGGGGATCCCATGAAGGCAACGCGGGGGGGGGGGGGGCGCCTGGCCTGGCCACCCATATAACGGACCCGATATACTGCCCCCAACAAGCTTGTACACAGCAGGTGGACTGTGGTGAGGTTCGGTGCGCAGCAGGAAGTTCTGGAAAGATCTACTGATAAGAAACATTCACACAGATCAACCATTGAGGCACAAACTCGGACATATGGAAAAGTATCTTCTGTCTACACCATAGGAATGGGAGGTATGTAGAAATGTCATTTAGATGCCTCATAATCGCCCTCAGCGCTGTTTGGTAATGAAGGACTTTCCTGTGTCTCATGCTTGTCGCTTGCTGACCGGTGATTACATTTAGGAGGATCAGCCTCTTAGAAAAAGCAAACAGTTTTTCACATAACTATACTTAAGAGAGCCTAATTTTTGGGAGAAATGTATGAAAAATTGATATGCGTGCCACAAACAAGGGCTCCGTGTTGTCAATGTCTGGAGGACAGCACTGTGCTACATCATACTTGGTGCTCATTGACCTGTAGATGTCCTCCAGGAGCAGTGCCCCATTCCTGATGCCATCCACAGGTCAATGAGCACCAAGTATGATGAAAAGCAGTGATGTCCTCTAGGAGCAGTGCCCCATTCCTGATGCCATCCACAGGTCAATGAGCAGCAATTATGATAAACACAGGGATGTCTTCTAGGAGCAGTGCCCCATTCCTGATGCCATCACTGTGTTTATCATACTTGGTGATTATTGATCTGTTGGTGGCATCAGGAGTGGGACCCTGCTCCTGGAGGCCATCACTGTGGTACATCATAATTGGTGCTCATTGACCTGTGGATGGCACCAGGAATGGGGCACTGCTCCTGGAAGACATCACTATGTTTATCATACTTGGTGTTTATTGACCTGTACGTGACATCAGGAATGGGGCACTGCTCCTGGAGGACATCACTGCTTTTCATCATACTTGGTGCTCATTGACCTGTAGACGTCCTCCAGGAGCAGTGCCCCATTCCTGATGCCATCACTGTGTTTATCATACTTGGTGCTCATTGACCTGTAGACGTCCTCCAGGAGCAGTGCCCCATTCCTGATGCCATCACTGTGGTTATCATACTTGGTGCTCATTGACCTGTAGACGTCCTCCAGGAGCAGTGCCCCATTCCTGATGCCATCACTGTGGTTATCATACTTGGTGCTCATTGACCTGTAGATGTCCTCCAGGAGCAGTGCCCCATTCCTGATGCCATCACTGTGTTTATCATACTTGGTGCTCATTGACCTGTAGACGTCCTCCAGGAGCAGTGCCCCATTCCTGATGCCATCACTGTGTTTATCATACTTGGTGCTCATTGACCTGTAGACGTCCTCCAGGAGCAGCGCCCCATTCCTGATGCCATCACTGTGGTTATCATACTTGGTGCTCATTGACCTGTAGATGTCCTCCAGGAGCAGCGCCCCATTCCTGATGCCATCACTGTGGTTATCATACTTGGTGCTCATTGACCTGTAGATGTCCTCCAGGAGCAGTGCCCCATTCCTGATGCCATCACTGTGGTTATCATACTTGGTGCTCATTGACCTGTAGATGTCCTCCAGGAGCAGTGCCCCATTCCTGATGCCATCACTGTGGTTACCATACTTGGTGCTCATTGACCTGTAGACGTCCTCCAGGAGCAGTGCCCCATTCCTGATGCCATCACTGTGTTTATCATACTTGGTGCTCATTGACCTGTAGACGTCCTCCAGGAGCAGTGCCCCATTCCTGATGCCATCACTGGGGTTATCATACTTGGTGCTCATTGACCTGTAGATGTCCTCCAGGAGCAGTGCCCCATTCCTGATGCCATCACTGTGGTTATCATACTTGGTGCTCATTGACCTGTAGATGTCCTCCAGGAGCAGCGCCCCATTCCTGATGCCATCACTGTGGTTATCATACTTGGTGCTCATTGACCTGTAGATGTCCTCCAGGAGCAGTGCCCCATTCCTGATGCCATCACTGTGGTTATCATACTTGGTGCTCATTGACCTGTAGATGTCCTCCAGGAGCAGCGCCCCATTCCTGATGCCATCACTGGGGTTATCATACTTGGTGCTCATTGACCTGTAGATGTCCTCCAGGAGCAGTGCCCCATTCCTGATGCCATCACTGTGGTTATCATACTTGGTGCTCATTGACCTGTAGATGTCCTCCAGGAGCAGCGCCCCATTCCTGATGCCATCACTGTGGTTATCATACTTGGTGCTCATTGACCTGTAGATGGCATCAGGAATGGGGCACTGCTCCTGGAGGACATCACTGTGTTTATCATACTTGGTGCTCATTGACCTGTAGACGTCCTCCAGGAGCAGTGCCCCATTCCTGATGCCATCACTGTGGTTATCATACTTGGTGCTCATTGACCTGTAGATGTCCTCCAGGAGCAGTGCCCCATTCCTGATGCCATCACTGTGTTTATCATACTTGGTGCTCATTGATCTGTAGGTGACATCAGGAATGGGGCACTGCTCCTGGAGGACTTCGCTGTTTTCCATCATACTTGGTGCTCATTGACATGTAGAGCATTGCCGGCTCTATAAAAACACCAGGGTCATGTCTGCAGCTGCAAACAGGATCCTGGTAGAACCACTGAAACCCGTGGAACGTACGGATATACCCATTTGTAGGAAATAGTTAAAATAAATTTAGGCCTGAAGATTAGTTACCTCCCAAACATGATTTATTTTCTGAAACCAGAGACCCTGGAGATCCGTGTTCTGTAGATGTCGTTGGGAGTCCACGTTTATGTGAATGGATGACATAAGGACTTTCCTGTCCTCTACAACTCACCTTTTGTCTTGCTATGAGTAGCAATCACCGGCTCTATGAGTAGCAATCACCGGCTCTATGAGTAGCAATCACCGGCTCTATGAGTAGAAATCACCGGCTCTATGAGTAGCAATCACCGGCTCTGAGTAATCTTTAACTAAAGGGCTCTTCACAGTACGTAATGGAAGACCTTCATCAGTTGTTCGTTATGTTTGACATCCTTCCTCACTGTATTCAGTTTTCTTGCATCATTTGAAGTTATCCACCTGGCCACCCTTATACCAGACCCGATATACCGCTCCCCAATGAGCTTGTACACAGCAGGCTGACTACCCGGCAGATGGCGAGGAGATGGCTGACCGCAGCAGGAAGTTCTGTTACTGGAAAGATCTACTGATAAACTTTCACACAGATAAACCATTGAGGCACAAACTCAGACATACGAAAAAAGTAGCCTTTATCTACACCATAGGAATGGGAGGCATGTAGAAATGCCATTAGTTGTCTCATATTCGCCCTCAGCGCTGTTTGGTTGTGAAGGACTTTCCTGTGTCTCTCATGCTTGTCGCTTGATAACCTGGTGATGACATTTAGGTTGGGGATCAGCCTCTTAGAAATTTTTTTTAAATAAAGCAATTTTACACAACTATACTTGGGGGGGGGGGGGAGCTAATTTTTGGGCTCAAATTATAAAAAATGTGCGTGCCCCAAACAAATGCTCAGTGTTGTCAACTTCTGGAGGACATCACTGTGCTACCTTATACTTGGTGCTCATTGACCAGGGGGTGGTATCAGGAATGGGATACTGCTCCCTCCTGGAGGACATCACTGTGTTACATCATACTTTGTGCCCATGGACCTGGAGATGGTATCAGTAATGGGGCGCTGCTCCTGGAGGACACCCCTGTGGTACATCATATTTTGTACCCATGGACCTGAGGATGGAATCGGAAATGGGGCACTGCTCCTGGAGGACATCACTGTGTGTTTATTATACTTGGCGCCCATTGAACTAGAGATAGTATCAGGAATGGGACGCTGCTCCTGGAGGATACCCCTGAATGAATGAATGAATGAAATACTTATATAGCGCACAATGCGAACTGAATCGCCTCTAGGCGCTGTGGCGAGCTTTGATCATCTGCTAAAAGAGGAAGGTCTTGAGTTTTTTCCTAAAAGCCAGGTGATTTTCTTCCAGGCGGATGTTGATTGGTAGAGTTTTCCATAGCCGAGGCCCTTGGACAGCGAATCTCCGATCACCCTTGGATTTATACCGGGCTTTGGGCACGAGGAGGAGGTTTTTGTTGGCTGATGGAAGACTGCGGTTTGGTGTGTAATGATTTATTTTCTCCATTAGGTATTGCGGAGCTTCTCTATGCATGCATTTGTGGGTGAGGCAAAGGGTTTTGAACGTGATCCGATTTTTTACGGTTAGCCAATGTAAGCTCCTCAGTGAAGGAGAGATGGATTCCCAGGGTTTTTTTCCTGTTATCAGCCTTGCCGCCGTGTTTTGGATCAGTTGTAATCGCGCAAGTTGATATTGTGGTAATCCTATGTAAAGCGAGTTTGCGTAGTCCAGTCGTGAATTAATGATTGTTCCAACTACCACTGCTTTGTCATTCTTTGGGATAAAAGGGATGAGTCTGCGAAGCATGCGCAGCAGATGGTGAGATCCACTGACTACAGATGATGGTACATCATATTTTGTGCCCATGGACCTGTGGATGGAATAGGAAATGGGGCACTGCTCCTGGAGGACATCACTGTGTGTTTATTATACTTGGTGTCCATTGACCTGGGCATGGTATCGGCAATGGGACGCTGCTCCTGGAAGACATCCCTGTGCTTATTATACTTGGTGCCCATTGACCTGGGGATGATATCAGGAATGGGGTGAACCTCTTCTCACTCTGCTTGTGTGCTTCCATGAAAATACTGCTTCTTAGGCCGCGTACACACGCGCGGACTGTTCGCCCAACCTTGTCCGCTGAACAGTGTTTGGGCGGACAGTCCGCTCGTGTGTGGGCTTTCAGCGGACAGTTGGACGGACAAAGTCTTTCGGAAATTCCGAAAAACTGTCCGCTGAAACTGTGTTTGAGCGAACAGTCCGCCCGTGTGTGGGCCTGTCCGCTGTACTTTCGAAATGAGCGGACTGTTCCCGCTCGGAAAGTCCGCCCATTTCGAGCGCGTGTACAGGTAGGCGGGGCCCGCGAAGGAGACGTCGCGGGCTCCGCCGCCTGGAATGGGCTTAAAGGGGAACCCCAACGCCGAAAAAAAATCGGCGTGGGGGTTCCCCCAAAGTCCACACCAGACCCTTGTCCGAGCACGCTACCCGGCCGGCCAGGAAAGGGGGGCGAGCGAGCGCGCCCCCCCTCCTGAGCCGTACCAGGCCGCGTGCCCTCAACATGGGGGGGTGCCTTGGGGAAGGGGGGGCCGCGCGGCCCCCCCACCCCAAAGCACCTTGTCCCCATGTTGATGAGGACAAGGGCCTCTTCCCGACAACCCTGGCCGTTGGTTGTCGGGGTCTGCGGGCGGGGGGCTTATCGGAATCCGGGAGCCCCCTTTAAGAAGGGGGCCCCCGGATACCGGCCCCCCACCCTATGTGAATGAGTATGGGGTACAATGTACCCCTACCCATTCACCTGTGAAATAAAGTACAAAAAAAAAAACACAACACAGGGGAAAAAATATTTTATTGCACAGCTCCGGGGGTCTTCCGTCTTCGGGGGTCTTCTCGCCGGACTCCTCCGCTATGTGTGTGTAGCTCTTTTACTAGCGGAGGAGTCCGGCTTTCTTCCTCCCCGCCGCCGGCCTCTTCTCCCGACTTCGGGGGTCTTGTCCCCCTCTTCGGTTCTTCTGCCGGGCCACCGCGCCTTCTTGTAGCTCTTTTGCAGGCGGTGGCCCGGTCTTCTGTCGCCGCTGCCTTCCGTTCTTCTGTCGCCGCCTTCGGTTCTTCTGCCGGGCCACCGCGCCTTCTTGTAGCTCTTTTACAGGCGGTGGCCCGGTCTTCTGTCGCCGCTGTCGCCGCCGACTTCCGTTCGTGTTCTTCTTCTTGTTCTTCTTGTTCTTCTCCAGGAGATGTTGACACGTCGCTCCCTCCGGCCGGAATGCCAGAGCCGCGCTGTGCGGTCACTTATATAGTGACAATGGGGCGGTGTCACATGGTATATGTCACATGGGTTGGTCACATGGTGACCCCGCCCCCTTACGATGTCATAGTCCCCATGTGACATCAACCCATGTGACCAACCCATGTGACATATACCATGTGACACCGCCCCATTGTCACTATATAAGTGACCGCACAGCGCGGCTCTGGCATTCCGGCCGGAGGGAGCGACGTGTCAACATCTCCTGGAGAAGAACAAGAAGAACAAGAAGAAGAACACGAACGGAAGTCGGCGGCGACAGCGGCGACAGAAGACCGGGCCACCGCCTGTAAAAGAGCTACAAGAAGGCGCGGTGGCCCGGCAGAAGAACCGAAGGCGGCGACAGAAGAACGGAAGGCAGCGGCGACAGAAGACCGGGCCACCGCCTGCAAAAGAGCTACAAGAAGGCGCGGTGGCCCGGCAGAAGAACCGAAGAGGGGGACAAGACCCCCGAAGTCGGGAGAAGAGGCCGGCGGCGGGGAGGAAGAAAGCCGGACTCCTCCGCTAGTAAAAGAGCTACACACAGATAGCGGAGGAGTCCGGCGAGAAGACCCCCGAAGACGGAAGACCCCCGGAGCTGTGCAATAAAATATTTTTTCCCCTGTGTTGTGTTTTTTTTTTTGTACTTTATTTCACAGGTGAATGGGTAGGGGTACATTGTACCCCATACTCATTCACATAGGGTGGGGGGCCGGTATCCGGGGGCCCCCTTCTTAAAGGGGGCTCCCGGATTCCGATAAGCCCCCCGCCCGCAGACCCCGACAACCAACGGCCAGGGTTGTCGGGAAGAGGCCCTTGTCCTCATCAACATGGGGACAAGGTGCTTTGGGGTGGGGGGGCCGCGCGGCCCCCCCTTCCCCAAGGCACCCCCCCATGTTGAGGGCACGCGGCCTGGTACGGCTCAGGAGGGGGGGCGCGCTCGCTCGCCCCCCTTTCCTGGCCGGCCGGGTAGCGTGCTCGGACAAGGGTCTGGTGTGGACTTTGGGGGAACCCCCACGCCGATTTTTTTTCGGTGTTGGGGTTCCCCTTTAAGCCCATTCCAGGCGGCGGAGCCCGCGACGTCTCCTTCGCGGGCCCCGCCTACCTGTACACGCGCTCGAAATGGGCGGATTTGCCTCCTCCTTACGTGGGCGAGTCCGTTCATTTCAAAAGTTGAGCGAACTGTTTGGCAAACAGTTTGCTGAAACAGTCCGCTCGTGTGTGGGCAAGTCCGCTCATGCAAATTTTGAGCGGACTGTTTGCCGAAACTGTTTGACGAACAAGGTTGGGCAAACAGTCCGCGCGTGTGTACGCGGCCTTACAGTGTGAACATAGATATCATAGCCACATATTGCAACCAAGAACTAGGCAGGACTCGTTTTGGCTGCTAAGCTGGAACTGTTTATTTGAACAAGAATACAGGCTTTTATACGCCCCAGGAGTATACACACACCCCCCCCCCCCCCCACACTTCTGATCATATTACCCTAACAATACAAACTTTAACCAGGAATATAATTACAACAACCGACATATACTATAAACATTATGTTAATTAACCACCTGGATGACTCGAATGTCTCATTGAGGGTCAGACTTTCCGGCTTCAAGCTCAGAAGGTACAATACACAGAATCCCTTCAGACAATAGCAGGAGACCCCAGTAGAAGACTGCCCGGCTCCTACATTGAACAGAGGCCAATCTGACCAGCTCTTTCAATTGCCATGTTGAGTTCAGAATCAGACAAACCAAAAATAGTCTTTATATATTTCCTGGGAGATATTGTGGATAAATATTACTGTCCCATCTGGTGGTCCATCGGAGAATGATCTGCTCTCTCCCTGGGCCATAGTCAGTGGGTAAAAGGCTAGCTCCTAGTCCTCCCCAGAAGCCCCTATCTTGGTTAGGTCTGTCACATTTCTCCCCCATCAAAAGTTGACTAACAAGGTCCCAGACTAACACCTGGTCTGGGCATGCATTAGTTGGGCAGAGTGAACTCGCATAGTCCACATGATCTCTATTCTTGGCTGCAAGAAATAGTTGTCATCAGGTAGGTGCTAGGCAGAGGCCAATATCTATCTGCCCTGTCGCCAGCGATTCAGCTGGGAGTAGCAGCTTCACTACATCAGCTTGTCACTGGAGAGGGGGGCCCGACTGCCCCGGCTCCCTGGCTCTCTGTAGTTGTTGCCAGTCCTGGGCAGAGGTTGGTAGCACTCTGCCCTGTTGCTGGGGACCCAACATAATCCGCTCCGACAAACTGTTGGGGAGGCAGGACAATTTCCACCATCCTGGCTGCCTGTTGGGGAGAAAGGACGACAACCTCCTCTGCCTTCTCCCCAGAACTGTGTAGCTGCTGTTGGGGTGATGGGCCGCCTGCTCCATCTCCCGTTCCCTCATCTGCCTGCTGGGACAACATTTCTTTGTCACTGTCTCCCAGGTACACTGATCCTTGTTGGGGAGGGGGAATGTCTGCCGCCCCTCCTTGTATCTCTGTCAGGGCTGGGCTCTTCCTTCTCAGAGCTTTCCGCTCAGCTGTCGGCTAATTGCCAGCTCCTATCTCCCTCCACAGTTACTCAGCTGTTGGCTAATTGCCAGCTCCTATCTCCCTCCACATTTTACTCACCTGTTGATGATATCCTGCTTGTCGGTCCTGCCTACTTAAGCCGTCTAGTCCAGTGGAGCTCTGCCTTCACCTTAGTTTCTGTGATGTGACTATCTCCTGTGATCCCGTTCAAAGACTTGCTTTGCTGACATCCCTTCTGGCTCCAGATCCTGCTTGCTGTTTCACTACATTGATCCCAGACTTCTGGCTTGGCTGACTATCTGTTCCGGTTACTGAACTCTGGTTATGTTTTGACTACGTTTTTTTTTTTTCTTTTTACTTTTTATTATTAAACAAGTGTGATTTAACTGTACTTCCGTCTCGGTCTGATTTCTGACAATCTCTGACTTCCACTGGGGAAGAACCACCACCATCTTCTCACCCTGGGCCTCCGGAACTGCCGTGGGTGTGAAGCAGAGGTCTCCATTTCTGTTTTTGCTGGAGGTTCCTCCTCTGCAGAAAAATCTTTAAAATCCACGGTCTCTGAAATCGCTGAATGTATAGGGCACGGGCTGGTGGCACTTGGGCGCGGTGCCAACACTGTAGGAAGTGACTCGTCATCCGTAACATCCTCTGATGAAAAGTCAGTTTAAATCCATACGTTTGTGTGATCTGTGGCTGGGGTTCCAACTCCAAGTTTGCATCGGAGAACATTTAAGAAGTATAAAGACCTCAACTAAGGAGGATAGCAAACAAAAAAAAGAGAAGCTATGTCCCCACTTGCGGTGCATTTTGCAGACTACCATGGGGGGGGGGGGGTAGCACGGCTGGCATTAATATATAAAGGGGATCTATACCCTTAATTTGCCATCACGCAGAGGAGAACTACGACACTATCTTATTTCAGAAAGAGAAAATGTGGATTTTTACACTAAAAACACTTACACCTCAGGGATTGAACACAGAATGTAGCATTCAGCCCTTTTCTTGATTGACAATAGGAACCAATAGAAATGATTAGTATAGGTCTAAACTCTGATTAGGTGATTACTTTATATACGATCGATCATATTACTGTCTAAATATACCTATATATATATATATATATATATATATATATATATATATATATATATATATATATATATATATATATATATATATATAGCCCATGCCGATCATTTTATATGCATTTTTTTTTTTTTTTTGATTGTCACTTGACTACTTATAATGGCATCCACCTCACTCACCTGAATTCATTGAATTTATTTGATTGTTGTGTGTTTTGTACTTTGTTTTGTACTTTGTTTTGTACTTTGTTTTGTACTTTGTTTTGTACTTTGTTTTGTACTTTGTTTTGTACTTTGTTTTTTACTTTGTTTTTTACTTTGTTTTTTACTTTGTTTTTTTTTTTGTGTTTGGTTGACTCTCATTAATCGGTATACTTTCTGAGTCTGATATTTCTGCTCAACCCTTCCTCTTTACTCTTTTGACTTTTATGTTGTTATTGTTGGGATTTATAAATGATCGTGTGTCAGCAACCATATCCCTATTTGAGTGCTTTTGACTAGCAGAAAGATAGAGAAACAGATGTGGCGTTTTATCATGGGAGGTTGACCTCTAGTGGTGGATCTGCATGTGGCAACTTCCAGATGAACGTGGGATGTCCTAATACAGTATAAATAGGTCTACACTTTATGCTCCTCCTATCCTTTGTAAAAAAAAAAAAGTGTAATCTGGTGAAACATGTCGGCGTTAACATCACGTCAGACGCTCCATGCGCCTCAGGTGACGTACTACGACACGCCCGCGCATGCGCAGTTGACAAGTTGAAGCTATCAGAAACCAACTCAGCTGAGGTAACTGGACGGTGGCCTGGAAGACCACACGGCTTGGTAACCTGGACGACGGCTACTCATTGGAGTTCTATGGACCCCGTATAGCAGGGTTCCTCAAACTACGGCCCTCCAGCTGTTGCGGAACTACGTATCCCATGAGGCATTGTAAAACTCTGACATTCACAGACATGACTAGGCATGATGGGAATTGTAGTTCCTGAACAACTGGAGGGCCGTAGTTTGAAGACCCATGCCGTATAGTAACGGAACATACGGGACGACACCATGCCGCTTTTTGTTATCCAAAGTAAACTCTTTGGAACCGATGGTGTATATGCCCGAAGTTTGATACCACTGCCTCAATGTGGTCGGGTGAGCGGACCATTGGTCCTCAATCTCTTTACTTGATTCCTTTTTTTCCTCAGCCTGCAATAGTCTGCCCTGTATTGCAGTGACCGTTCATTTACTGCTACTCAACAGCGGAATCCCCTCCTGTGAATGAACTTGCGAAGCGATATCTGGATAACTTTATCCGGGTTCTGGACTGATAACCCACCGTGGCTATATGCCACCCCTTTACATCTGATCACATACCAGACTATAATCTAGTCCATTTACCCCAGCTTAATATACCATCTCGTGGGACGTCCACTAAGAGTCATCTTATCACCCCTTTTTCTAATTATCCCCCCAGTTGGGGGTCACATAACCAATCCAAGTGACAGGATGGACATATTTCCTTCTGGTGTTAGTCACCGGGACTGGTAGTCTATAGTCCAGTGTCGGGATCTGCACTTTAATCTACAATCAATCTGGATAATCGGTGTGTGCATGTGTGGTGTTAGCGTGACGCAGCTGCTCTTAAATGGACAACGTTGTCTAATTTGACATAGTCCTGGTGTTGGTGATGGGCACCCCAGTGTTAATTTTATTGCACAAAAATACAAAAAACACTATGTCCTTTTATTAAGCAGCTTGGTGCCTCCTTTTTACAGGGGCTCTCCCCCCCCCCCCCCCCCCCAGTACCACTTGTTCATAGTTTCCTACCTTAAGCACGGAGGCCGCACCAACAATAGGGGAGGGGCATATTTTAAGGACACTACACGGGTATGCAATTTACTACCAAGTGTAGTGGTATTTAATAGTGAGTTGATGGTCTCCAACTCTCCAATGTGCCTCCACTGCAGTATTTTTATTGGACAGCTGGGGCCAATAGTACTTTACCATTGGTCAGGGCTGGATTAACGTAGGGGCTGTTGGAGCTGCAGCTCCAGGCCCCTACCTTAATATAGGCCCAGCCACCCAAAAAAGGACATGGAAAGCAATGGGTCAACGGGAAGAGGTCTCCCCTGACGGGCCCTGCATTCCACATGCACTGCTTGGGCAGGGTGGTGGGATTGATAATGGGCACTGCATGAGCAGTCCTAACAGAAGCCTGGGGCACGCCAATGCAGGGCTCTTACAGAAGTCTGGGGCTTCCATAGTATTAGGCCTGCGCAGCTGCACTCTTTCAGCTCAGAGTGCACACCTATGCCCGACCCTTACAGAAACTTGGCAAGTCAAATGCCAGGCTTCCCTAGTGTTATGCCTGTGCGCACTTTTGAGTTTGGGCGCATGTCAGCACAGGCTCTTGGAAAGCAGAAGTGTGCCCAGTAAAAGGCCCACCAAAATCCTCAGCACCAAGCACACGATGCTCTTAATCTGGCCCTGCCATTGGTCCAAGACTCCAAGCTGTCCATTGAGCTCAGTGCCTCTGAAAGAAGTGGAGAGGCCCTGTGAGCTCATCCTCTCAGCTTGTATTTATACTGGCCGTTCTGTATGTAGCTTCTGACAGGCTGCACAAGGAACCCCATATCTGCAGAACCATCGATGATGTGCGTCCCAAATTTTGACCAGTGGTGGGGTAGGACTTTGGCTACCTACTGAAAAAGCTTGATCGTTTTTGGGGTTTTTTTTTTTTGGGGGGGGGGGGGGGGTTCTGCCTTCCTTGCCTCCATGTCCCTGGTCGGCTGGTACTTCTGGATAGTCCCAGGCAAAGGGAGCCCAGACCGGCTACTGAACAGAATCTAGCAGCCGTCTGTAGACGATCTCCAGCTCCCATTGCCGATTGGCTAGAAACTCCAAATCTTCCAGTGCCCAGGGAACTTCCGAGACATTCAGCATCCGTTCTCTGTATTCCGAAATTTCTTCCCAACGCCACTCCATATCACTCCCAAAGTCGGGGTCCTCGGACAGCCTCTCTAATAACAACCCCAGGCTGCTGTAGCCAAAGCCTTCTGTTGGGGTGTTGTCCGCTGTCCACGGGCACACTTGGGCTACATACCAGTGGAGGGCTCTGCAGTTCTCGTCCAACTGCATCTCCTCCTGAACTAGCCGGGTTAACTCAGCTTTCCATTCTTTGTGCGGCTGTTTCTTCAAAAACAGCAATCGCACTTCGTACTGCGACCAGTACCTTTCCTGGAAGGAGGAGAGAATTTTTCCCTGGTGTCTCTGGTCATGGGCTAGAAGCTCCTTCCAGAATTCCCAACGAATAGAATCAAACCATCCCAGCAGGGCCTGCTCTGATACTGGTCCTCTGTGCTGTATCTGCATCTCTTGCAACCTTCTGAATTCCTCTTCCATGGTGGCCGGTATCTGTACTTCTCCTCTCCTATCTGAACCTTGGATCCAGGTGGAGGTTTGGATGTCACAGACTGCAGGAAGTGTCCCACCGCAGCCACCAATGTAACAAAATGTCCCCCACTCTGAGTGCTTCTGTCAAATACCACTTCCTACAGTGTGAATATAGATATCCGATATTATAGCTGCATATTGCAACAAAGAACTAGGCAGGAATCATTTTGGCTCCTAAACTTGAACTGTTTGAACAAGAATACAGGCTTTTATACACCCGAGGAGGACACCCCCATCCTGATCATATTACCCTAACAATACAAACTGCAACAAGAAACCTAATTACCACAACTGACATATACTAATAAACATTACGTTAATTAACCAGCTGGATGACTCGGATGTCTCATTGCAGGTCAGACTCGCCGGCTCCAAGCTCAGAAGGTACAATACACATTAATATGAGTATAAACGCAGATCACCTTCAGACTATAGCATTAGATCCCAGTAGCAGACTGACTGACTCCTACATTGAACCAAGGCCAAACCGACCAGCTTTTTCATTTAACATGTATAGTTCACAATCAGACAAACCAGGAATAGTCTTTATAAATTTCCTGGGATATAGTGTGGACAAATTATTACTGTCTCATCTGAAATAATCCAAACTGCATTCTCAGTGTCAATTAAGTCATGGTCCATCATTAGAGAAAAATCTGCTCTCTCCCAGGGCCACAATTAGTGGGTAAGAGGCCTGCTCCTAGCCCTCTCCAGAAGCCCCTATCTTGGGTAGGTCTGCCACATGGGGCATTGCTCCTGGAGGACATCGCTGTGTTACATCGTATTTGGTGCCCATTGACCTGGGGATGGTATCGGGAATGGGGCATTGCTCCTGGAGGGCATCACCGTGTTTCACCATATATGGTGCTCATTGACCTGGGGATGGTATCGGGAATGGGGCATTGCTCCTGGAGGACATCACCCTGTTTCACCATATATGGTGCCCATTGACCTGGGGATGGTATCGGGAATGGGGCATTGCTCCTGGAGGACATCACCGTGTTTCACCATATATGGTGCTCATTGACCTGGGGAAGGTTTCAGGAATGGGACGTTGCTCCTGGAGGACAACAATGTGTTACATCCATACTTGGAGCTCATTGTCCTGGGAATGGCTATAGGAGGAGGATACTGCCGGTGGGATGATCTGTAGATCTGGATGACAATGGGTTCTGGTGAAAGACATCTCAGCCTTGCACAGTGTTCTTTCTTGTAATGATACTGTTGTATATTCCTATAAAAAAAAAAAAAAAAATCATCTGGGGAATATTGATTATACTGTGGTAGGTATGCTACATATCAATCACCACAGCTACCTCATTATGTAGCTGATTACCAACCTTGTATGTTCCATGTATTGATTTTTGGTCATTATAGACCTGGTCACTGATCTTGTGTGTTCTATGTATTGATTATTGGTTCTCGTAGAACTGACCTTGTATGTTTTATGTATTATTGGTTCTTATAGACCTGACCACCGACCTAGTATGTTCTGTGTAGTCTGACTCTGTATTGATAGTTGGTCTTTATAGACACTTGTGGTGGAACCCCGGTTGGGAATGGCTGTTATAAGGTATGAGGAAGGTGTAGTAGGGAGGTCGGAGATGGGCTCCTCTAGGACTTCTTCAGTGCTTGTCTTTTATAAATCCCCATAAGTTCCAGATTTCGGTAAATGTTTTTCTCTCATATTCATGTGTCGGGTTCTCCTGAATCCAGCACATGTTGTTTGTTTTTTTCCCCCTTTATTGTCGGCGATTATCTTTATCTCAGTTGCGGCACTACTCGTCAATCCTCTGTATTCTGAGGTGCAGTAGGCCCTCATTGGAGTCCTACGTATGGTTATTTACGTACATCCTGTACTCTGTTAATGGCAAATTGTTTTCTAGGACAAGACCGCCTCTGTTGGCTCCATACACCGCCTGGGTAAATAAAGAGCGATGGTGTGGTCATGGATGGATGGTGTGGTCACAGATGGATGAATACACTGACATTCGGCATCAAGTATCACGTGGCGGATATCTAAAAACACCATACAATGTTCTCAGATATCCACCACGTGATACTTGTGGCCTAATGTCAGTGTATTCTATTCATCCATCCATCCATCCATCCATGACCACACGCTTTTTATTTACCGATCTGTATCGATGATATTCTCACATGGTGACACCCGAGACTGCATACAATACCTTCTGAGACTTATCTGCCATAACTTACTACCTCTTTAGGCGCATTTTCAGATTTTCCCATTTAAATCTCAATAACGTTTTTTGGAATGTTAAAAAAAAGAATAAAAAACTCGAAGTTGCACCTCCAAAAACCACATTCCCCAGAGCAGCTCCCGTATTCCCACCCTAGATGTCAGTGTTAGCATAGATCAGTGCTCTCCAAACTGTGGACCCTAGGCCGGATGTGGCCCTTTGCTTACCTTTTTATTCTGCCCTTGGGGCACTATTGCTCCTAATGACACCAATGATGGGGCACTATTCCTCCCACTGACACCAATGATGGGGCACTATTCCTCCCACTGACACCAATGATGGGGCACTCTTCCTATGCCTGACACCAATGATGGGATACTATTCCTCCTAATGATACCAATCATTAGTATCAGTGGGAGGAATAGTGTTGTATCATGGGGGGCGGGGGGTGACTGTTTGTTTGATTTCATCCCAGAAGAGCCATCATGAGTTTTAAGGAAATCCATGAACTTTCTGTTGTGGTAGAAGCTGTTGAACCTTAGTGTGTCAAGTCTACATGCAAAGTCGGGGTCCCTCAGTCCCCTATCAGGGGGCCAAACGGTTCTGTCACTTGCATCCCGATTAGGTGCTTCCGCCAATAACAACGTCTCCTACCCTCCAAACCGTTCCGAGCATACCAATCGTTTTTTACCCCAATCATCGTGCATAGACAAGATGTCTAAAAATCCTGAGATTATAGCTGCCCCACCTCTCCAGTATTTTCTCAGCCAATAGAAACATGTCTGTGTATACTGTGTGGCCCCATAATCTCCTATTGCCCGGGGGCCCCATGAGTTGTCAGTCTGTCCTTGCCCTGGAGCAAGTACATGCCCAGCTTCTTGAGGCGATCACCTCCCTGATGATAAGCAAGATGGAGAGGATCAAAGTGGACATGGGCTGCATGAGACATGACTTGAAGCATGTAAGGGGAAGGGTGGCAGAAACTGAAAGGAGAGTTTCCACCTTTTTTAGAAGATGATTTCACCCCTTTCCCTGGTCAGGTGACAGCTGCTGAGAAACAAATCTCTTTCTGGTCCCAAAAAGCGGATGACCTTGAAAATCGCCTTCGACGCAACAGCCTCAGCATAGTGGGGCTCCCCGAAAAGGCTGAGGGCCAGAATCCAGGAGACTTTGTGGAAAAGTGGCTGAAAACGACCTTTCCTGATGCCAAGTTTTCTGCTGCCTTTGCTGTTGAGAGGGCTCACCGAGTCCCAGCCCCCCTCCCCCCCTTATCACTGGTGCAGCTCCCAGACCACCGCTGGCCAGAATGCTCAGCTGGAAAGATCATGGTGTGGGGCTTCGTAAGGCCCGACAGAAAGGTACGATCAACTTTTGAAAATGTGCAGATCTCCATCTTTCCGAATTGCAGAAGCAAAGAGCCACATTCACAGAGGTTAAACGGAAGATGGGATCATCTACTCTATGGCTTTCCCTCCTCGGATGAGAGACTGATGGTGTCCTTCACTACGCCTCGATGCAGCTCAAGAGTGGTAGAATGCAAAGCGGCGTCCGTCCTGATTACTCTGGAATAGCATTGCTGTTGGGGAGATTCTTTAACCTTGCTTGACAACTTAGATCTACATTTTTTTCTTTCTCCTGCAACAAAGTCTTGATAATAATCCTATTACATGGAGGCTCTCTTTTTGTTTCGTCTCTTCTGTTTTTAAGTAAATTAAATGCCTCTTCTGCACTGGCAGTGAAGGTCTGCAATTTTTACATTTCCCTTTTTCCACTGTTTAGAGAAACATAAAACTGAACTACACAGATTTACCATTTCCATTTAACACCGGGGTCTTATTTTATTTTGATTTTTTTTTTTTCACCTTTTTTATTTTTTTCAGTCGATTTTCAGATTTATTCTAGTCATACCTGATACCTGCCCTCTTCTTGACGAACCTAGAACTCCTTATCCAAATGGCTTCTGTTGTCTACCTACAAACCATTGGGGTGGGGGGGGGTGAACTCTGGTAGTATTATACACACTGCAATACGGGTATTATGTGCATCTGACACCGTTTTTCATCTAACAATAGCAATGTAGAATGTACCCCTCCCCCCTCTTTTTGTGAGAGCTTAAGGGGATGGCTTCTACCACGAATCGCCTTCACATATGGTGTTGCAATATGCCCCGGTGATACTTCTTATCTACGTAATCAGTTAACATTTACTAGCTCCATCAGTTATTTATGGTTTGGCTTTTGGCCACCATTGTTGCGCCACTTGCTGTTTTCTTCATCGCTGTGTATATATCGTTTTTTTACTTCTGTGTATTTGATCTCATTACATGCTCTCTGATATTTCCTGATATGCTGAACATCATCATGTTTGATCTCGGTACCTTTTTGTCATGGAATGTGAGGGGTCTTGGTACCCCCCACAAGCGTTCCCAAGTGTTTACCACGATACTTAAATCCGATGCTCACCTGATGTGTGTTCAGGAGGCACATTTGTCTCCTGAACACATCGATCACCTCAAGAAGCTTTGGCTTCAGTGGGCAGGCCGTTCCTGTCCTTCCTCTTATTCTAGGGGGGTGTGTTATCAGTATAGGTGCACCGCTCGGTCTCATGGGAGTGTGTGAAGGTTCAGGCAGACCATGCCCCCCCCCCCCCCCCATGGGAGGTATGTCTTTATGCGGGCACAGCTACGTGCACTCCCATTGTGATTATGGGTATTTATAACCCTGGTGGTTAAAGTGGTTGTAAACTCATTACAACAACATTATGCTACAGGAAAGCCTATAATTAGGTTTACCTGTAGCTACGCAGGATATCTTCTAAACCTACACGGTTTAGGAGATATCCCCTGTCCCCTACCGATGCCGATGACATTGGCACATGGGCAAACTGAAGCAATGGCATGTATGTGCCGTTGCTTCAGTCTGTGTGCCATTACCTGCGGCAACCCACGCATATGCATGGGAGTGACGTCATTGCGGCACTGGCGAATCGCAGCACCAGAGCCGCGATACCTTGAACTAACCCCTGGGGGTTCCTTGGTCTCTGAGTTTGGTTGGAGTGACTTACGGTGGGTTTCCAATCCCAATACCAGGGCATATTCATGGTCCATCCTCAGAGGCCGTCTCTCAAGAATTGATTTGGCATTAGGTAATACGTTTCTTACCAAATTGTCCTCTGTCACATATCTGGGGAGTGTTGGACCTTTCGCCTTTGTCACTGTCGATTGATACTGGGGCTACTGGAATCCACGGACCCTGGCGTGGGTTCAGCTCTTTTGGCTGTCCCTGATTGGGTCCAATGACAGGTTACCAGATCAACTAGATTTCCTGGAAGCCCATGGCTCTGAACATGGTTTCATGGTTTGGGATGCCTTGAAGGCTTATTTAAGAGGGGCTCTTAAGTCCATCTATATCATTTATTAAACGTTCTTCCCGACAAGACGAAGATCTAGCAAAAAAAGTACAAAACGGCTGCAGCGACTTATTTGACAGCCCCAACTAACTCTAACCGTATCCACTGGGAGTTTGTCTCGTTCTATATTCAGACCATATGTCTGCCACTGCAAAAAGGAAATCATTCTATACTCAGCAGAAATATTTTGAATGTGGGAACCAGTCCAGTCAGTTACTAGCCAATATGGCTCGACAGCAGTCGGATAACTCTGTAGTGAATAAAATACCGTGTCCTGATGGTATGGAGGCTGGTTTGGCTGGAGATATACTTGCTTTCCCAACTTCTATACAAGTATATATGACTGTACCCTACCTTACATTTACCAGTCAAGACATTGAGGCATACCTTTCCGATTTTGATATTCCCTACATTAATTCAGGAATAGGGGGGAGGGCTTATGCCGCATACACACGACCGGACTTTCCAGCAAACTAGGTCCTGGACTGGACTAGACTGGAGAATGGAGAGGAAGGACTGGTCATAGACTGGAGAATGGAGAGGAGGGACTGGTCATAGACTGGAGAATGGAGAGGAGGGACTGGTCATAGACTGGAGAATGGAGAGGAAGGACTGGTCATAGACTGGAGAATGGAGAGGAGGGACTGGTCATAGACTGGAGAATGGAGAGGAGGGACTGGTCATAGACTGGAGAATGGAGAGGAAGGACTGGTCATAGACTGGAGAATGGAGAGGAGGGACTGGTCATAGACTGGAGAATGGAGAGGAAGGACTGGTCATAGACTGGAGAATGGAGAGGAGGGACTGGTCATAGACTGGAGAATGGAGAGGAGGGACTGGTCATAGACTGGAGAATGGAGAGGAAGGACTGGTCATAGACTGGAGAATGGAGAGGAGGGACTGGTCATAGACTGGAGAATGGAGAGGAGGGACTGGTCATAGACTGGAGAATGGAGAGGAAGGACTGGTCATAGACTGGAGAATGGAGAGGAGGGACTGGTCATAGACTGGAGAATGGAGAGGAAGGACTGGTCATAGACTGGAGAATGGAGAGGAGGGACTGGTCATAGACTGGAGAATGGAGAGGAGGGACTGGTCATAGACTGGAGAATGGAGAGGAAGGACTGGTCATAGACTGGAGAATGGAGAGGAGGGACTGGTCATAGACTGGAGAATGAAGAGGAGGGACTGGTCATAGACTGGAGAATGGAGAGGAGGGACTGGTCATAGACTGGAGAATGGAGAGGAAGGACTGGTCATAGACTGGAGAATGGAGAGGCAGGGGAGGACTGGTCATAGACTGGAGAATGGAGAGGCGGAGGAGGACTTGTCATAGACTTGAGAATGGAGAGGAGGGACTGGTCATAGACTTGAGAATGGAGAGGAGGGACTGGTCATAGACTGGAGAATGGAGAGGAGGGACTGGTCATAGACTGGAGAATGGAGAGGAGGGACTGGTCATAGACTGGAGAATGGAGAGGAGGGACTGGTCATAGACTGGAGAATGGAGAGGAGGGACTGGTCATAGACTGGAGAATGGAGAGGAGGGACTGGTCATAGACTGGAGAGGAGGGACTGGTCATAGACTGGAGAATGGAGAGGCAGGGGAGGACTGGTTATAGACTGGAGAATGGAGAGGCGGAGGAGGACTGGTCATAGACTGGAGAATGGAGAGGAGGGATTGGTCATAGACTGGAGAATGGAGAGGCGGGGGAGGACTGGTCATAGACTGGAGAATGGAGAGGAGGGACTGGTCATAGACTGGAGAATGGAGAGGAAGGACTGGTCATAGACTGGAGAATGGAGAGGAAGGACTGGTCATAGACTGGAGAATGGAGAGGAAGGACTGGTCATAGACTGGAGAATGGAGAGGAGGGACTGGTCATAGACTGGAGAATGGAGAGGAGGGACTGGTCATAGACTGGAGAATGGAGAGGAAGGACTGGTCATAGACTGGAGAATGGAGAGGAAGGACTGGTCATAGACTGGAGAATGGAGAGGAAGGACTGGTCATAGACTGGAGAATGGAGAGGAGGGACTGGTCATAGACTGGAGAATGGAGAGGAAGGACTGGTCATAGACTGGAGAATGGAGAGGAGGGACTGGTCATAGACTGGAGAATGGAGAGGCGGAGGAGGACTTGTCATAGACTGGAGAATGGAGAGGAGGGACTGGTCATAGACTGGAGAATGGAGAGGAGGGACTGGTCATAGACTGGAGAATGGAGAGGAGGGACTGGTCATAGACTGGAGAATGGAGAGGAGGGACTGGTCATAGACTGGAGAGGAGGGATTGGTCATAGACTGGAGAGGAAGGACTGGTCATAGACTGGAGAATGGAGAGGCAGGGGAGGACTGGTTATAGACTGGAGAATGGAGAGGCGGAGGAGGACTGGTCATAGACTGGAGAATGGAGAGGAGGGATTGGTCATAGACTGGAGAATGGAGAGGCGGGGGAGGACTGGTCATAGACTGGAGAATGGAGAGGAGGGACTGGTCATAGACTGGAGAATGGAGAGGAAGGACTGGTCATAGACTGGAGAATGGAGAGGAAGGACTGGTCATAGACTGGAGAATGGAGAGGAGGGACTGGTCATAGACTGGAGAATGGAGAGGAGGGACTGGTCATAGACTGGAGAATGGAGAGGAAGGACTGGTCATAGACTGGAGAATGGAGAGGAAGGACTGGTCATAGACTGGAGAATGGAGAGGAGGGACTGGTCATAGACTGGAGAATGGAGAGGAGGGACTGGTCATAGACTGGAGAATGGAGAGGAGGGACTGGTCATAGACTGGAGAATGGAGAGGCGGAGGAGGACTGGTCATAGACTGGAGAATGTAGAGGAGGGACTGGTCATAGACTGGAGAATGGAGAGGAGGGACTGGTCCTAGACTGGAGAATGGAGAGGAGGGACTGGTCATAGATTAGAGAATGGAGAGGCGGGGGAGGACTGGTCATAGACTGGAGGGCAGAGGAGGACTGGTCATAGACTGGAGAATGGAGAGGAGGGACTGGTCATAGACTGAAGAATGGAGAGGAGGGACTGGTCATAGACTGGAGAATGGAGAGGAGGGACTGGTCATAGACTGGAGAATGGAGAGGAGGGACTGGTCATAGACTGGAGAATGGAGAGGAGGGACTGGTCATAGACTGGAGAATGGAGAGGAGGGACTGGTCATAGACTGGAGAATGGAGAGGAGGGACTGGTCATAGACTGGAGAATGGAGAGGAGGGACTGGTCATAGACTGGAGAATGGAGAGGAGGGACTGGTCATAGACTGGAGAATGGAGAGGAGGGACTGGTCATAGACTGGAGAATGGAGAGGAGGGACTGGTCATAGACTGGAGAATGGAGAGGAGGGACTGGTCATAGACTGGAGAATGGAGAGGAGGGACTGGTCATAGACTGGAGAATGGAGAGGAGGGACTGGTCATAGACTGGAGAATGGAGAGGAGGGACTGGTCATAGACTGGAGAATGGAGAGGAGGGACTGGTCATAGACTGGAGAATGGAGAGGAGGGACTGGTCATAGACTGGAGAATGGAGAGGAGGGACTGGTCATAGACTGGAGAATGGAGAGGAGGGACTGGTCATAGACTGGAGAATGGAGAGGAGGGACTGGTCATAGACTGGAGAATGGAGAGGAGGGACTGGTCATAGACTGGAGAATGGAGAGGAGGGACTGGTCATAGACTGGAGAATGGAGAGGAGGGACTGGTCATAGACTGGAGAATGGAGAGGCAGGGGAGGACTGGTCATAGACTGGAGAATGGAGAGGCAGGGGAGGACTGGTCATAGACTGGAGAATGGAGAGGCAGGGGAGGACTGGTCATAGACTGGAGAATGGAGAGGCAGGGGAGGACTGGTCATAGACTGGAGAATGGAGAGGCGGAGGAGGACTGGTCATAGACTGGAGAATGTAGAGGAGGGACTGGTCATAGACTGGAGAATGGAGAGGAGGACTGGTCATAGACTGGAGAATGGAGAGGAGGACTGGTCATAGACTGGAGAATGGAGAGGCAGAGGAGGACTGGTCATAGACTGGAGAATGTAGAGGAGGGACTGGTCATAGACTGGAGAATGGAGAGGAGGACTGGTCATAGATTGGAGAATGGAGAGGCGGAGGAGGACTGGTCATAGATTGGAGAATAGAGAGGCGGAGGAGGACTGGTCATAGACTGGAGAATGGAGAGGCGGAGGAGGACTGGTCATAGATTGGAGAGGTGGAGGAGGACTGGTCATAGACTGGAGAATGAATAAAATAACACGTCCTGATGGTATGGAGGCTGGTTTGGCTGGAGATATACTTGCTTTCACAACTTCTATACAAGTATATATGACTGTACCCTACCTTACATTTACCAGTCAAGACATTGAGGCATACCTTTCCGATTTGATATTCCCTACATTAACTCAGGAATAGGGGGGAGGGCTTATGTCGCATATACACGACCGGACTTTCCAGCAAACTAGGTCCGATGGACTTTCTGAACGAACAGACTTGGCCACATACGAATGGACTAAGTCCATTCGAAAGTCTGTTAGTTTTGAACATGGTGATATAAACGGGACTTTCAGTAGCCAATAGCTGCCCTTGTGTCATATTTGCATGGTCGGACCAGCAAACAGACGAACGGTTTTCTAGATATGAGTCCGTCGGATAGATTTGAAACATGTTCTATTTCTAGGTCCGCCAGATTTTATTCCCGAAAAGCGAACGGATTAGCCCACACACAATCCCACACAAAATCCGGTCAGACCTAGTTTGCCGGAAAGTCCGGTCGTGTGTACGCGGCATTAGATGCAGATATCATGGAAGATGAGGTCGGGGAGGCGGTAGCGTCTCTGTGGCTAAGGGAAAGGCCTCGGGTCCCGATGGTCTACGCTTGGAAATATATTGCAGATACCTGGACACTGTTGCCCTGGTTCTGGCACAGGCCTGCTCTAAAACCTTTTCGAGAGGGGGGACTGCCACCATCTATGTACTCTGCCACGGTGGTCCTTATTCCTAAATCTAAGAAGGTCCTGGGCGATTGTGCGTCGTACCGGCCAATTTCTTTATTGACTATAAAATACTAACAAAGATTCTGGCCAAACATCTCAATGCAGTCATCCTTTAGTATAATTCATCCAGACCAAACTGGCTTTATGCCAGGAAAGTCTACCTCCATTCACATACTTAGGATGCAACTGATGGCTCAGATTTTCTGCCTGAGTCTGGTGCGCTGGCTTCGCTAGACACCGCAAAAGCCTTCAGCTCAATAGAAATGGCCCTTCCTTATGGCTGCGTTGCGCTCATTTGGCTTTGGCTCCAGATTCCAAGAAAGGGTCTCTATACTTTATAGGGATCCCACGTCCTAACCTTTTAGTCAATGGTCTCCTATTCCCATCTATACAGCTTCGAAGAGGTACCAGGTAGGGGTGCCCTCTGTCTCCGCTGTTTGCCATCTCTATCGAGACGCGGGCGCTAAGATTTCGTCAGTCTCCTCTCTCTTTTAAAGGCATCACTATGGGTGAGTAGACCCTATAGGACTATACGCAGATGACATTATTTTATATATACAGGATACATCTGCCTCATTAGGAATAGCAATGCAAATCATAGACAAGTTTGGCACATATTCAGGCCTTAAAATGAACTGGCAGAAGTCGGGCCTGATGCCCTTTTCCTCGCAGGCCCTTCCATGCAGTGATCCTCCATGCCCTCTTAAGGTAGTGACCTCATTTTAAATATTTGGGAATCATTATTACCCCGTCTCCTTCAGAGGCTTCCCAAGCGAATCCGGACCCTCTGGTTACCATGATTAAACCTAAACTTACTGTCTGGGCCAAACGTCCCCTGTCTGTGGCAGGCAGGATTAGGATGATCCTTATGCCCAAGTGTCTGCATGCGATTTCTCACATGCCTACCTCAGTACCAAAATATTTTTACAGGCTACTTATCACCTTTATTTAGGCCACTCATAGGTGGAAACTTACATTCTCCACCCTGTAACGCCCCAAGGCTGATACTGGCATGGCATTGCCTAACTTCTACTATTATTAATTGGCTGGGTATGCCACCTGGCAGACTAGTTGGGACCGACTATGCCGGCTGTGGTTGAGTCATATCTCGCTTATGTCCTTAAAATCGAACATGAGAAGTATCTATTGTTTCTATGGTGTTTTCTATAACGTATATCGAGATCGACATGCTGATAAATGCAGTGAACTTGTAAAGACATTGACATTTTGCACTATAATGCTGCGTACACGCGATCAGAATTCTCGTCGGAAAAAGCTATGATGGGGGGTTTTTTTGACGGCGTTACGCTTAAACTTGGCTTGCATACACACGAGTCACACAAAAGTTTGCTGAAATTTGGACCGCCAAGACCGCGGTGACGTACAACGCAACGACGAGCTGAGAAAATGAAGTTCAATGCTTTCCGAGCATGTGTCAAATTGTTTCCGAGCATGCGTAGGAATTTTGCACGTCGGAATTGCTACAGGCGATCGGGATTTCCGCTCAAAACTTTTTCCGTGGGGAAAAATTGAGAACCTGCTTTAAATATTTTGCTGGTGGAAATTCGGCCAGCAAAATTCCGATGGAGCATACACACGGTCGCATTTTCCGACAAAAAGCTCTCATCGGTCTTTTGCTGGCCGAATTTCCAATCGCGTGTACGCTGCATTAGATATACCGCACTGTTTTGTTTTCTCATATGGAGCGCATTTGATAACTGTCAGGTACCTCTTTCAATAAAGAGTTTAGAAAAAAATAAAATAAAATAAAGTGTCCACAAGATTAACCTCATCTACAAGAGATGATCAGACAAACAGAAACAACAGAGCAATGGACAACACCTACGTAACAATAAACACATATAAAAAAAAAACACCGCAGACTATCAGACAATAGCAGTCTGAAAAGGTGGAATCCATTTATCTTCATAGATCTCTTGAGGGATATTCGTTGATAAATATTTCTGTCCGAAGTGAAGAAGCTTCTCCAACCCAGTCTGCGGGAGGTCCACCATATTCCCTCTCCAACCCAGTCTGCAGGAGGCCCACCATATTCCCTCTCCAACCCAGTCTGCAGGAGGCCCACCATATTCCCTCTCCAACCCAGTCTGCAGGAGGCCCACCATATTCCCTCTCCAACCCAGTCTGCAGGAGGCCCACCATATTCCCTCTCCAACCCAGTCTGCAGGAGGCCCACCATATTCCCTCTCCAACCCAGTCTGCAGGAGGCCCACCATATTCCCTCTCCAACCCAGTCTGCAGGAGGCCCACCATATTCCCTCTCCAACCCAGTCTGCAGGAGGCCCACCATATTCCCTCTCCAACCCAGTCTGCAGGAGGCCCACCATATTTCCTCTCCAACCCAGTCTGCAGGAGGCCCACCATATTCCCTCTCCAACCCAGTCTGCAGGAGGCCCACCATATTCCCTCTCCAACCCAGTCTGTAAACTCATTCCAACAACTTTATGCTACAGGAAAGCCTAGTGTCCTTTTTCAGAGATGCAACCCAAGCCTTGCTCTCAGCGTCTATTAAGTGGTGGTCCATGGGCTCTCCCCATGGGCCATAATCAGTGGGTAAGGAGGCTTGGCCCTAATCCTCTCCAAAAGCCCCTGCCCTGGTTGGATCTATCACAATTCCCCCCCCCCCCCCCCCCAATAACATTTCCATCCCTCAGATACAAAACAGCTTGGTTAGCGCTGTGATTGGACTTTAAAGCTGCTCACTGATGGGGTCATCACTGTCTTCCAATCAGGAAGCTCCAATGGTTAGATTCACAGCACTGTGCAATAAACCAAATGGTCCCCAGAGCTGACCCTCCCTCCCAAGAGCTTACAGGAGGCCTGTCCATAATAATAGGAATGTATATGAAGCTCTCTGATATCGAAGAGACCTGTACGAAGTCCTTACATCATCAGGGTGGAGGTGTCCATATCCATGGATATATATCGTAAAGACTTGGGTCTGTGTTTATAAACAGAGCTGTTAGTCCTGTAACACCGATGGATGCAGCACACTGATCTGGAGTTAGATAATAGAGTATTAATCCAAGTGTGATTAGAGTAAGCTGATCATAGAAAGTATCAGGATTATTGATCGTAGAATTGAAGGCTTAGTCTGATCTCTGTCTGTCCAGGTGCTGCCAGCCGCTTGACATCTCATTGAGGAATTCCCTGTCTGGTGATCGGATCTCTGGATCAGCCAGGTAAGAACAAGTCATATACGTATATGCTATTTGGTTACGGCGCCAACCCCTTACACAAGGATTTAATAGGGGTAGAATTAACCGAACCCCCTATTTGCGGACATACCTGCCTTTTTTATTTTTTCCCTTTTTTTTCTTAAACTAAATTAAGAACAAGTCATAGACTGGAGAATGGAGAGGAGGGACTGGTCATGGACTGGAGAATGGAGAGGATGGACTGGTCATAGACTGGAGAATGGAGAGGATGGACTGGTCATAGACTGGAGAATGTAGAGGAGGGACTGGTCATAGACTGGAGAATGTAGAGGAGGGACTGGTCATAGACTGGAGAATGGAGAGGATGGACTGGTCATAGACTGGAGAATGGAGAGGATGGACTGTAGAATAGAGAGGATGGACTGTAGAATAGAGAGGATGGACTGTAGAATAGAGAGGATGGACTGTAGAATAGAGAGGATGGACTGTAGAATAGAGAGGATGGACTGTAGAATAGAGAGGATGGACTGTAGAATAGAGAGGATGGACTGTAGAATAGAGAGGATGGACTGTAGAATAGAGAGGATGGACTGTAGAATAGAGAGGATGGACTGTAGAATAGAGAGGATGGACTGTAGAATAGAGAGGATGGACTGTAGAATAGAGAGGATGGACTGTAGAATAGAGAGGATGGACTGTAGAATAGAGAGGATGGACTGGTCATGGACTGTAGAATAGAGAGGATGGACTGGTCATGGACTGTAGAATAGAGAGGAGGGACTGGTCATGGACTGTAGAATAGAGAGGAGGGACTGGTCATGGACTGTAGAATAGAGAGGAGGGACTGGTCATGGACTGTAGAATAGAGAGGAGGGACTGGTCATGGACTGTAGAATAGAGAGGAGGGACTGGTCATGGACTGTAGAATAGAGAGGAGGGACTGGTCATGGACTGTAGAATAGAGAGGAGGGACTGGTCATGGACTGTAGAATAGAGAGGAGGGACTGGTCATGGACTGTAGAATAGAGAGGAGGGACTGGTCATGGACTGTAGAATAGAGAGGAGGGACTGGTCATGGACTGTAGAATAGAGAGGAGGGACTGGTCATGGACTGTAGAATAGAGAGGAGGGACTGGTCATAGACTGGAGAATGTAGAGGAGGGACTGGTCATAGACTGGAGAATGTAGAGGAGGGACTGGTCATAGACTGGAGAATGGAGAGGATGGACTGGTCATAGACTGGAGAATGGAGAGGATGGACTGGTCATAGACTGGAGAATGGAGAGGAGGGACTGGTCATAAACTGGAGAATGTAGAGGAGGGACTGGTCATAGACTGGAGAATGGAGGGCAGAGGACGACTGGTCATAGACTGGAGAATGGAGAGCAGAGGACGACTGGTCATAGACTGAAGAATGGAGAGGTGGAGGAGGACTGGTCATAGACTGGAGGAGGACTGGTCATAGACTGGAGAATGGAGGGCAGAGGACGACTGGTCATAGATTGGAGAATGGAGAGGTGGAGGAGGACTGGTCATAGACTGGAGAATGGAGGGCAGAGGACGACTGGTCATAGATTGGAGAATGGAGAGGTGGAGGAGGGACTGGTCATAGGCTGGAGAATGGAGGGCAGGGGATGACTGGTCATAGACTGGAGAATGGAGAGCAGAGGACGACTGGTCATAGACTGGAGAATGGAGAGGTGGAGGAGGACTGGTCATAGACTGGAGGAGGACTGGTCATAGACTGGAGAATGGAGGGCAGAGGACGACTGGTCATAGACTGGAGAATGGAGGGCAGAGGACGACTGGTCATAGACTGGAGAATGGAGGGCAGAGGACGACTGGTCATAGATTGGAGAATGGAGAGGTGGAGGACGACTGGTCATAGACTGGAGAATGGAGGGCAGAGGACGACTGGTCATAGACTGGAGAATGGAGAGGTGGAGGAGGACTGGTCATAGACTGGAGGAGGACTGGTCATAGACTGGAGAATGGAGGGCAGAGGACGACTGGTCATAGACTGGAGAATGGAGAGGAGGGACTGGTCATAGACTGGAGAATGGAGAGGATGGACTGGTCATAGACTGGAGAATGGAGAGGATGGACTGGTCATAGACTGGAGAATGGAGAGGATGGACTGGTCATGGACTGGAGAATGTAGAGGAGGGACTGGTCATGGACTGTAGAATAGAGAGGAGGGACTGGTCATGGACTGTAGAATGTAGAGGAGGGACTGGTCATGGACTGTAGAATGTAGAGGAGTGACTGGTCATAGACTGGAGAATGTAGAGGAGGGACTGGTCATAGACTGGAGAATGTAGAGGAGGGACTGGTCATAGACTGGAGAATGGAGAGGATGGACTGGTCATAGACTGGAGAGGATGGACTGGTCATAGACTGGAGAATGGAGAGGAGGGACTGGTCATAGACTGGAGAATGTAGAGGAGGGACTGGTCATAAACTGGAGAATGTAGAGGAGGGACTGGTCATAGACTGGAGAATGGAGGGCAGAGGACGACTGGTCATAGACTGGAGAATGGAGAGCAGAGGACGACTGGTCATAGACTGGAGAATGGAGAGGTGGAGGAGGACTGGTCATAGACTGGAGGAGGACTGGTCATAGACTGGAGAATGGAGGGCAGAGGACGACTGGTCATAGACTGGAGAATGGAGGGCAGAGGACGACTGGTCATAGATTGGAGAATGGAGAGGTGGAGGAGGACTGGTCATAGACTGGAGAATGGAGGGCAGAGGACGACTGGTCATAGATTGGAGAATGGAGAGGTGGAGGAGGGACTGGTCATAGGCTGGAGAATGGAGGGCAGGGGATGACTGGTCATAGACTGGAGAATGGAGAGCAGAGGACGACTGGTCATAGACTGGAGAATGGAGAGCAGAGGACGACTGGTCATAGACTGGAGAATGGAGAGGTGGAGGAGGACTGGTCATAGACTGGAGGAGGACTGGTCATAGACTGGAGAATGGAGGGCAGAGGACGACTGGTCATAGACTGGAGAATGGAGGGCAGAGGACGACTGGTCATAGACTGGAGAATGGAGGGCAGAGGACGACTGGTCATAGATTGGAGAATGGAGAGGTGGAGGAGGACTGGTCATAGACTGGAGAATGGAGGGCAGAGGACGACTGGTCATAGACTGGAGAATGGAGAGGTGGAGGAGGACTGGTCATAGACTGGAGGAGGACTGGTCATAGACTGGAGAATGGAGGGCAGAGGACGACTGGTCATAGACTGGAGAATGGAGAGGTGGAGGAGGACTGGTCATAGACTGGAGGAGGACTGGTCATAGACTGGAGAATGGAGGGCAGAGGACGACTGGTCATAGACTGGAGAATGGAGGGCAGAGGACGACTGGTCATAGACTGGAGAATGGAGGGCAGAGGACGACTGGTCATAGATTGGAGAATGGAGTGGTGGAGGAGGACTGGTCATAGACTGGAGAATGGAGGGCAGAGGACGACTGGTCATAGACTGGAGAATGGAGAGGTGGAGGACGACTGGTCATAGACTGGAGAATGGAGAGGTGGAGGACGACTGGTCATAGACTGGAGAATGGAGGGCAGAGGACGACTGGTCATAGACTGGAGAATGGAGGGCAGAGGACGACTGGTCATAGAATGGAGGGCAGAGAACGACTGGTCATAGAATGGAGGGCAGGGGATGACTGGTCATAGACTGGAGAATGGAGGGCAGAGGACGACTGGTCATGGACTGGAGAATGGAGGGCAGAGAACTACTGGTCATAGACTGGAGAATGGAGGGCAGAGGACGACTGGTCATGGACTGGAGAATGGAGGGCAGAGGACTACTGGTCATGGACTGGAGAATGGAGGGCAGAGGACGACTGGTCATGGACTGGAGAATGGAGAGGTGGAGGACGACTGGTCATAGACTGGAGAATGGAGGGCAGAGGACGACTGGTCATAGACTGGAGAATGGAGAGGTGGAGGACGACTGGTCATAGACTGGAGAATGGAGGGCAGAGGACGACTGGTCATAGACTGGAGAATGGAGGGCAGAGGACGACTGGTCATAGAATGGAGGGCAGAGAACGACTGGTCATAGAATGGAGGGCAGGGGAGGACTGGTCATAGACTGGAGAATGGAGGGCAGAGGACGACTGGTCATGGACTGGAGAATGGAGGGCAGAGGACTACTGGTCATAGACTGGAGAATGGAGGGCAGAGGACGACTGGTCATGGACTGGAGAATGGAGGGCAGAGGACTACTGGTCATGGACTGGAGAATGGAGGGCAGAGGACGACTGGTCATGGACTGGAGAATGGAGAGGTGGAGGACGACTGGTCATAGACTGGATAATGGAGGGCAGAGGACGACTGGTCATAGACTGGAGAATGGAGAGGTGGAGGACGACTGGTCATAGACTGGAGAATGGAGGGCAGAGGACGACTGGTCATAGACTGGAGAATGGAGGGCAGAGGACGACTGGTCATGGACTGGAGAATGGAGGGCAGAGGACTACTGGTCATAGACTGGAGAATGGAGGGCAGAGGACGACTGGTCATGGACTGGAGAATGGAGGGCAGAGGACGACTGGTCATGGACTGGAGAATGGAGGGCCGAGGACGACTGGTCATGGACTGGAGAATGGAGGGCCGAGGACGACTGGTCATAGACTGGAGAATGGAGGGCAGAGGACGACTGGTCATAGACTGGAGAATGGAGAGGTGGAGGACGACTGGTCATAGACTGGAGAATGGAGGGCAGAGGACGACTGGTCATAGACTGGAGAATGGAGGGCAGAGGACGACTGGTCATAGAATGGAGGGCAGAGAACGACTGGTCATAGAATGGAGGGCAGGGGAGGACTGGTCATAGACTGGAGAATGGAGGGCAGAGGACGACTGGTCATGGACTGGAGAATGGAGGGCAGAGGACTACTGGTCATAGACTGGAGAATGGAGGGCAGAGGACGACTGGTCATGGACTGGAGAATGGAGGGCAGAGGACTACTGGTCATGGACTGGAGAATGGAGGGCAGAGGACGACTGGTCATGGACTGGAGAATGGAGAGGTGGAGGACGACTGGTCATAGACTGGATAATGGAGGGCAGAGGACGACTGGTCATAGACTGGAGAATGGAGAGGTGGAGGACGACTGGTCATAGACTGGAGAATGGAGGGCAGAGGACGACTGGTCATAGACTGGAGAATGGAGGGCAGAGGACGACTGGTCATGGACTGGAGAATGGAGGGCAGAGGACTACTGGTCATAGACTGGAGAATGGAGGGCCGAGGACGACTGGTCATGGACTGGAGAATGGAGGGCCGAGGACGACTGGTCATGGACTGGAGAATGGAGGGCCGAGGACGACTGGTCATAGAATGGAGAATGGAGAGGCGGGGGAGGGCCGGTCGTAGAGCGGAGAGGCGGGGGAGGGCCGGTCGGAGAGTGGAGAGGTGGGGGAGGGCCGGTCGTAGAGTAGAGAGGTGTGGTGGGAGATGGTTCTAGTCGGGGACGGTTGCTGTTCTTTCGGTTGGTATATGGAATGCCATGTATTCCTGGTAGATGACACAACACACGTCTGACACAGATTGGGGATTTAATGAGGGGGTGAGGCTGAGCGGAGGGTTATTTGGAGTAACATGTCTCTGGAGGAGGGTGTCATTATCTGGGTGATGTGAGGTGATGGCCTGGAGGAGAACGATGAGGTGGTACAGAACTAGTTGAGCGAGTTGTTGGCTCATATCGGTGTGATGTGCCCGTCCTGCACTCTGCATTTTTCTGAGGAGTTTCATCCCGGGATCCCGACTCTCGCCCAGTGTGGGCAGACTGCTGTAGGGAAGTCCAGGGACTGTCGGTGTTCTGCTCCACTCCATATTTACTAATACTGAGAGCCAAGGTAATGTGAGTGCCCGAGGATCCTCCCATAGAGCTTAATACTGATCACATGACTGCTGTCACCTGATAGGAGGAGGGATGTCTGTGCTGATCATGTGACCCCCTCATTATACGCTTAGTGATATGGGATGTATTTTCTGTGTATTATATACTCTGTGTATTCTATCTTTACACACACATGACCTTTAATGACCCCCCAGTCTTGGTCTGGAGAGTTCAATATTGAGTTGGCCCTTTGCAGCTAGTCATTAGAGGTCATGTGTGTGTGTGTAAAGTGCAGCGTCCCAATACTTGTGATAATATAGTGTGTAAAGTGCAGCGTCCCAATACTTGTGATAATATAGTGTGTAAAGTGCGGTGTCCCAATACTTGTGGTGATATAGTGTGTACTCGCTCCATGCGAGGGGATGGGACAGTAGAACGCACAGTGATGATGATTTGTGTTGCAGGAATTCACAGCAAGGACTTTGCTCTCCTGGGTGTGACGAATGGAGACATCTGCTGGCTCACAGTTTGTCAGTGACACTCGGATAATGGACACCAGCCACACTCTGATGGACGAGTACCAGGGGGCAGTGCCCGGGTTTGGGGTGCCCAGCCATGGATGGAGGATCTGCCTGGCACACGAGTTTAAGGAGAAGAGTAAACCCTTCCAACTGGAGCACGTCTCCCCCTCCGCCATCCTCCACCACCTACCTATGGGCCTCAGGTGAGTGACCCCTGTGCTGTGTACACCTCACCACTGACTCTGTGTACTCCTCATAGTGTGTGTGTGGAGTCGGGGTCTTCTGTGTGGAGTCTTCTGTGTGGGGTCTTCTGTGTGGGGTCTTCTGTGTGGGGTCTTCTGTGTGGAGTCTTCTGTGTGGAGTCTTCTGTGTGGAGTCGGGGGTCTTCTGTATTGTGTCGGGGTCTTCTGTGTGGAGTCTTCTGTGTGGAGTCGGGGGTCTTCTGTGTGGAGTCTTCTGCGTGGAGTCGGGGGTCTTCTGTATTGTGTCTTCTGTGTGGAGTCGGGGGGTCTTCTGTATTGTGTCTTCTGTGTGGAGTGTTCTGTGTGGGGTCTTCTGTGTGGAGTCTTCTCTGTGGAGTCGGGGGTCTTCTGTGTGGGGTCTTCTGTGTGGGGTCTTCTGTGTGGTGTCGGGTGTCTTCTGTGTGGAGTCTTCTGTGTGGAGTCTTCTGTGTGGGGTCTTCTGTGTGGAGTCGGGGGTCTTCTGTATTGTGTCGGGGTCTTCTGTGTGGGGTCTTCTGTGTGGAGTCTTCTGTGTGGAGTCGGGTGTCTTCTGTGTGGAGTCTTCTGTGTGGAGTCGGGGGTCTTCTGTGTGGAGTCTTCTGTGTGGAGTCGGGGGTCTTCTGTATTGTGTCGGGGTCTTCTGTGTGGAGTCTTCTGTGTGGAGTCTTCTGTGTGGAGTCTTCTGTGTGGAGTCTTCTGTGTGGGGTCTTCTGTGTGGAGTCGGGGTCTTCTGTGTGGAGTCTTCTGTGTGGTGTCTTCTGTGTGGGGTCTTCTGTGTGGAGTCTTCTGTGTGGAGTCTTCTGTGTGGAGTCGGGGGTCTTCTGTGTGGAGTCGGGGGTCTTCTGTGTGGAGTCGGGGGTCTTCTGTATTGTGTCGGGGTCTTCTGTATTGTGTCGGGGTCTTCTGTGTGGAGTCTTCTGTGTGGAGTCTTCTGTGTGGAGTCTTCTGTGTGGAGTCTTCTGTGTGGAGTCGGGGGTCTTCTGTATCGTGTCTTCTGTGTAGTATCGGGGGGTCTTCTGTGTGGGGTCTTCTGTGTGGGGTCTTCTGTGTGGGGTCTTCTGTGTGGGGTCTTCTGTGTGGAGTCGGGGGGTCTTCTGTGTGTGGTCTTCTGTGTAGTATCGGGAGTCTTCTGTGTGGGGTCTTCTGTGTGGAGTCGGGGTCTTCTGTGTGGAGTCGGGGTCTTCTGTGTGGAGTCGGGGTCTTCTGTGTGGAGTCGGGGTCTTCTGTGTGGGGTCTTCTGTGTGGGGTCTTCTGTGTGGGGTCTTCTGTGTGGGGTCTTCTGTGTGGGGTCTTCTGTGTGGAGTCTTCTGTGTGGTGTCTTCTGTGTGGTGTCTTCTGTATTGTGTCTTCTGTGTGGAGTCTTCTGTGTGGGGTCTTCTGTGTGGAGTCGGGGGTCTTCTGTATTGTGTCTTCTTCTGTGTGGGGTCTTCTGTGTGGAGTCTTCTGTGTGGAGTCGGGTGTCTTCTGTGTGGAGTCTTCTGTGTGGAGTCGGGGGTCTTCTGTGTGGAGTCTTCTGTGTGGAGTCGGGGGTCTTCTGTGTGGAGTCTTCTGTGTGGAGTCGGGGGTCTTCTGTGTGGTGTCTTCTGTGTGGAGTCGGGGTCTTCTGTGTGGAGTCTTCTGTGTGGAGTCGGGGGTCTTCTGTATCGTGTCTTCTGTGTAGTATCGGGGGGTCTTCAGTGTGGTGTCGGGGTCTTCTGTGTGGGGTCTTCTGTGTGGGGTCTTCTGTATTGTGTCTTCTGTGTGGGGTCTTCTGTGTGGGGTCTTCTGTGTGTGGTCTTCTGTGTAGTATCGAGAGTCTTCTGTGTGGGGTCTTCTGTGTGGAGTCGGGGTCTTCTGTGTGGAGTCGGGGTCTTCTGTGTGGAGTCGGGGTCTTCTGTGTGGAGTCGGGGTCTTCTGTGTGGAGTCGGGGTCTTCTGTGTGGGGTCTTCTGTGTGGGGTCTTCTGTGTGGAGTCTTCTGTGTGGAGTCTTCTGTGTGGGGTCTTCTGTATGGAGTCGGGGTCTTCTGTGTGGAGTCTTCTGTGTGGAGTCTTCTGTGTGGGGTCTTCTGTGTGGAGTCGGGGTCTTCTGTGTGGAGTCGGGGTCTTCTGTGTGGGGTCTTCTGTGTGGGGTCTTCTGTGTGGAGTCTTCTGTGTGGGGTCTTCTGTATGGAGTCGGGGTCTTCTGTGTGGAGTCTTCTGTGTGGGGTCTTCTGTGTGGAGTCTTCTGTGTGGAGTCTTCTGTGTGGGGTCTTCTGTGTGGGGTCTTCTGTGTGGGGTCTTCTGTGTGGGGTCTTCTGTGTGGGGTCTTCTGTGTGGGGTCTTCTGTGTGGGGTCTTCTGTGTGGGGTCTTCTGTGTGGGGTCTTCTGTGTGGAGTCTTCTGTGTGGAGTCTTCTGTGTGGGGTCTTCTGTATGGAGTCGGGGTCTTCTGTGTGGAGTCTTCTGTGTGGAGTCTTCTGTGTGGAGTCTTCTGTGTGGGGTCTTCTGTGTGGAGTCGGGGTCTTCTGTGTGGGGTCTTCTGTGTGGGGTCTTCTGTGTGGAGTCTTCTGTGTGGGGTCTTCTGTATGGAGTCGGGGTCTTCTGTGTGGAGTCTTCTGTGTGGAGTCTTCTGTGTGGAGTCTTCTGTGTGGGGTCTTCTGTGTGGAGTCGGGGTCTTCTGTGTGGGGTCTTCTGTGTGGGGTCTTCTGTGTGGAGTCTTCTGTGTGGGGTCTTCTGTGTGGAGTCGGGGTCTTCTGTGTGGGGTCTTCTGTGTGGGGTCTTCTGTGTGGAGTCTTCTGTGTGGAGTCTTCTGTGTGGAGTCTTCTGTGTGGAGTCTTCTGTGTGGAGTCTTCTGTGTGGAGTCTTCTGTGTGGGGTCTTCTGTGTGGAGTCTTCTGTGTGGAGTCTTCTGTGTGGAGTCTTCTGTGTGGGGTCTTCTGTGTGGGGTCTTCTGTGTGGGGTCTTCTGTGTGGGGTCTTCTGTGTGGAGTCGGGGTCTTCTGTGTGGAGTCTTCTGTGTGGAGTCTTCTGTGTGGAGTCGGGGGTCTTCTGTGTGGAGTCTTCTGTGTGGAGTCTTCTGTGTGGGGTCTTCTGTGTGGGGTCTTCTGTGTGGGGTCTTCTGTGTGGGGTCTTCTGTGTGGGGTCTTCTGTGTGGGGTCTTCTGTGTGGAGTCTTCTGTGTGGGGTCTTCTGTGTGGGGTCTTCTGTGTGGGGTCTTCTGTGTGGAGTCTTCTGTGTGGGGTCTTCTGTGTGGAGTCTTCTGTGTGGAGTCGGGGGTCTTCTGTATTGTGCCTTCTGTGTGGAGTCGGGGTCTTCTGTATTGTGTCTTCTGTGTAGTATCGGGGGTCTTCTGTGTGGGGTCTTCTGTGTGGTGTCTTCTGTGTGGAGTCTTCTGTGTGGAGTCTTCTGTGTGGAGTCGGGGGTCTTCTGTATTGTCTTCTGTGTGGAGTCGGGGTCTTCTGTATTGTGCCTTCTGTGTGGAGTCGGGGTCTTCTGTATTGTGTCTTCTGTGTAGTATCGGGGGTCTTCTGTGTGGGGTCTTCTGTGTGGGGTCTTCTGTATTGTGTCTTCTGTGTGGAGTCGGGGGGTCTTCTGTGTGGAGTCGGGGGGTCTTCTGTGTGTGGTCTTCTGTGTAGTATCGGGGGGTCTTCAGTGTGGTGTCTTCTGTGTAGTATCGGGGGTCTTCTGTGTGGGGTCTTCTGTATGGAGTCGGGGTCTTCTGTGTGGAGTCTTCTGTGTGGAGTCGGGGTCTTCTGTATTGTGTCTTCTGTGTGGAGTCGGGGTCTTCTGTATTGTGTCTTCTGTGTGGAGTCGGGGGTCTTCTGTGTGGGGTCTTCTGTGTGGGGTCTTCTGTGTAGTATCGGGGGGTCTAATGTGTGGGGTCTTCTGTGTGGGGTCTTCTGTGTAGTATCGGGGGGTCTAATGTGTGGGGTCTTCTGTGTAGTATCGGGGGGTCTAATGTGTGGGGTCTTCTGTGTGGGGTCTTCTGTGTGGAGTCGGGGTCTTCTGTATTGTGCCTTCTGTGTGGAGTCTTCTGTATTGTGTCTTCTGTGTAGTATCGGGGGGTCTTCTGTGTGGGGTCTTCTGTGTGAGGTCTTCTGTGTGGGGTCTTCTGTGTGGAGTCGGGGGTCTTCTGTATTGTGTCTTCTGTATGGAGTCGGGGTCTTCTGTGTGGGGTCTTCTGTGTGGGGTCTTCTGTGTAGTATCGGGGGGTCTAATGTGTGGGGTCTTCTGTGTGGGGTCTTATGTGTGGGGTCTTCTGTGTAGTATCGGGGGGTCTAATGTGTGGGGTCTTCTGTGTGGGGTCTTCTGTGTGGAGTCTTCTGTGTGGAGTCTTCTGTGTGGAGTCTTCTGTGTGGAGTCGGGGGTCTTCTGTATTGTGTCGGGGTCTTCTGTGTGGAGTCTTCTGTGTGGAGTCGGGGGTCTTCTGTGTGGAGTCTTCTGCGTGGAGTCGGGGGTCTTCTGTATTGTGTCTTCTGTGTGGAGTCGGGGGGTCTTCTGTATTGTGTCTTCTGTGTGGAGTCGGGGGTCTTCTGTATTGTGTCGGGGTCTTCTGTGTGGAGTCTTCTGTGTGGAGTCGGGGGTCTTCTGTGTGGGGTCTTCTGTGTGGAGTCGGGGGTCTTCTGTGTGGGGTCTTCTGTGTGGGGTCTTCTGTGTGGGGTCTTCTGTATGGAGTCGGGGTCTTCTGTGTGGAGTCTTCTGTGTGGAGTCGGGGGTCTTCTGTATTGTGTCTTCTGTGTGGAGTCGGGGGGTCTTCTGTATTGTGTCTTCTGTGTGGAGTCGGGGGTCTTCTGTATTGTGTCGGGGTCTTCTGTGTGGAGTCTTCTGTGTGGAGTCGGGGGTCTTCTGTGTGGGGTCTTCTGTGTGGAGTCTTCTGTGTGGTGTCGGGTGTCTTCTGTGTGGAGTCTTCTGTGTGGGGTCTTCTGTGTGGAGTCGGGGGTCTTCTGTGTGGGGTCTTCTGTGTGGGGTCTTCTGTGTGGTGTCGGGTGTCTTCTGTGTGGAGTCTTCTGTGTGGGGTCTTCTGTGTGGTGTCGGGTGTCTTCTGTGTGGAGTCTTCTGTGTGGAGTCTTCTGTGTGGGGTCTTCTGTGTGGAGTCGGGGGTCTTCTGTATTGTGTCTTCTTCTGTGTGGAGTCTTCTGTGTGGAGTCTTCTGTGTGGAGTCGGGGGTCTTCTGTATTGTGTCTTCTTCTGTGTGGGGTCTTCTGTGTGGAGTCTTCTGTGTGGAGTCGGGGGTCTTCTGTGTGGAGTCTTCTGTGTGGAGTCGGGGGTCTTCTGTATTGTGTCGGGGTCTTCTGTGTGGAGTCTTCTGTGTGGAGTCTTCTGTGTGGAGTCTTCTGTGTGGAGTCGGGGGTCTTCTGTGTGGAGTCGGGGGTCTTCTGTGTGGAGTCTTCTGTGTGGTGTCTTCTGTGTGGGGTCTTCTGTGTGGGGTCTTCTGTGTGGTGTCTTCTGTGTGGAGTCTTCTGTGTGGAGTCTTCTGTGTGGAGTCGGGGGTCTTCTGTATTGTGTCGGGGTCTTCTGTGTGGAGTCTTCTGTGTGGAGTCGGGGGTCTTCTGTATCGTGTCTTCTGTGTAGTATCGGGGGGTCTTCTGTGTGGGGTCTTCTGTGTGGGGTCTTCTGTGTGGGGTCTTCTGTGTGGGGTCTTCTGTGTGGAGTCGGGGGGTCTTCTGTGTGTGGTCTTCTGTGTAGTATCGGGAGTCTTCTGTGTGGGGTCTTCTGTGTGGAGTCGGGGTCTTCTGTGTGGAGTCGGGGTCTTCTGTGTGGAGTCGGGGTCTTCTGTGTGGAGTCTTCTGTGTGGGGTCTTCTGTGTGGAGTCTTCTGTGTGGTGTCTTCTGTATTGTGTCTTCTGTGTGGTGTCTTCTGTATTGTGTCTTCTGTGTGGAGTCTTCTGTGTGGAGTCTTCTGTGTGGGGTCTTCTGTGTGGAGTCGGGGGTCTTCTGTATTGTGTCTTCTTCTGTGTGGGGTCTTCTGTGTGGAGTCTTCTGTGTGGAGTCGGGGGTCTTCTGTGTGGAGTCTTCTGTGTGGAGTCGGGGGTCTTCTGTGTGGAGTCTTCTGTGTGGAGTCGGGGGTCTTCTGTGTGGAGTCTTCTGTGTGGAGTCGGGGGTCTTCTGTGTGGTGTCTTCTGTGTGGAGTCGGGGGTCTTCTGTGTGGTGTCTTCTGTGTGGAGTCGGGGTCTTCTGTGTGGAGTCTTCTGTGTGGAGTCGGGGTCTTCTGTGTGGAGTCGGGGGTCTTCTGTATCGTGTCTTCTGTGTAGTATCGGGGGGTCTTCAGTGTGGTGTCGGGGTCTTCTGTGTGGGGTCTTCTGTGTGGGGTCTTCTGTATTGTGTCTTCTGTGTGGGGTCTTCTGTGTGTGGTCTTCTGTGTAGTATCGGGGGGTCTTCAGTGTGGTGTCTTCTGTGTAGTATCGAGAGTCTTCTGTGTGGGGTCTTCTGTGTGGAGTCGGGGTCTTCTGTGTGGAGTCGGGGTCTTCTGTGTGGAGTCGGGGTCTTCTGTGTGGAGTCGGGGTCTTCTGTGTGGAGTCGGGGGTCTTCTGTGTGGGGTCTTCTGTGTGGGGTCTTCTGTGTGGGGTCTTCTGTGTGGAGTCTTCTGTGTGGAGTCTTCTGTGTGGGGTCTTCTGTATGGAGTCGGGGTCTTCTGTGTGGAGTCTTCTGTGTGGAGTCTTCTGTGTGGAGTCTTCTGTGTGGGGTCTTCTGTATGGAGTCGGGGTCTTCTGTGTGGAGTCTTCTGTGTGGAGTCGGGGGTCTTCTGTGTGGAGTCTTCTGTGTGGGGTCTTCTGTGTGGGGTCTTCTGTGTGGTGTCTTCTGTGTGGAGTCTTCTGTGTGGAGTCTTCTGTGTGGAGTCTTCTGTGTGGAGTCTTCTGTGTGGAGTCTTCTGTGTGGAGTCGGGGGGTCTTCTGTATTGTCTTCTGTGTGGAGTCGGGGTCTTCTGTATTGTGCCTTCTGTGTGGAGTCTTCTGTGTGGAGTCGGGGTCTTCTGTATTGTGTCTTCTGTGTAGTATCGGGGGTCTTCTGTGTGGGGTCTTCTGTGTGGGGTCTTCTGTATTGTGTCTTCTGTGTGGAGTCGGGGGGTCTTCTGTGTGGAGTCGGGGGGTCTTCTGTGTGTGGTCTTCTGTGTAGTATCGGGGGGTCTTCAGTGTGGTGTCTTCTGTGTAGTATCGGGGGTCTTCTGTGTGGGGTCTTCTGTATGGAGTCGGGGTCTTCTGTGTGGAGTCTTCTGTGTGGAGTCGGGGGTCTTCTGTATTGTGTCTTCTGTGTGGAGTCGGGGGTCTTCTGTGTGGAGTCTTCTGTGTGGAATCTTCTGTGTGGGGTCTTCTGTGTGGGGTCTTCTGTGTAGTATCGGGGGGTCTAATGTGTGGGGTCTTCTGTGTAGTATCGGGGGGTCTAATGTGTGGGGTCTTCTGTGTGGGGTCTTCTGTGTGGAGTCGGGGGTCTTCTGTATTGTCTTCTGTGTGGGGTCTTCTGTGTGGGGTCTTCTGTGTGGGGTCTTCTGTGTGGAGTCGGGGGTCTTCTGTATTGTCTTCTGTGTGGGGTCTTCTGTGTGGAGTCGGGGGTCTTCTGTATTGTCTTCTGTGTGGGGTCTTCTGTGTGGGGTCTTCTGTATTGTCTTCTGTGTGGAGTCTTCTGTGTGGAGTCTTCTGTGTGGAGTCTTCTGTGTGGAGTCTTCTGTGTGGGGTCTTCTGTGTGGGGTCTTCTGTGTGGGGTCTTCTGTGTGGAGTCTTCTGTGTGGAGTCTTCTGTGTGGAGTCTTCTGTGTGGAGTCTTCTGTGTGGGGTCTTCTGTGTGGAGTCGGGGGTCTTCTGTATTGTCTTCTGTGTGGAGTCGGGGTCTTCTGTATTGTGCCTTCTGTGTGGAGTCTTCTGTGTGGAGTCGGGGTCTTCTGTATTGTGTCTTCTGTGTAGTATCGGGGGTCTTCTGTGTGGGGTCTTCTGTGTGGGGTCTTCTGTATTGTGTCTTCTGTGTGGAGTCGGGGGGTCTTCTGTGTGGAGTCGGGGGGTCTTCTGTGTGTGGTCTTCTGTGTAGTATCGGGGGGTCTTCAGTGTGGTGTCTTCTGTGTAGTATCGGGGGTCTTCTGTGTGGGGTCTTCTGTATGGAGTCGGGGTCTTCTGTGTGGAGTCTTCTGTGTGGAGTCGGGGGTCTTCTGTATTGTGTCTTCTGTGTGGAGTCGGGGTCTTCTGTATTGTGTCTTCTGTGTGGAGTCGGGGGTCTTCTGTGTGGAGTCTTCTGTGTGGAATCTTCTGTGTGGGGTCTTCTGTGTGGGGTCTTCTGTGTAGTATCGGGGGGTCTAATGTGTGGGGTCTTCTGTGTGGGGTCTTCTGTGTAGTATCGGGGGGTCTAATGTGTGGGGTCTTCTGTGTAGTATCGGGGGGTCTAATGTGTGGGGTCTTCTGTGTGGGGTCTTCTGTGTGGAGTCGGGGTCTTCTGTATTGTGCCTTCTGTGTGGGGTCTTCTGTATTGTGTCTTCTGTGTAGTATCGGGGGGTCTTCTGTGTGGGGTCTTCTGTGTGAGGTCTTCTGTGTGGGGTCTTCTGTGTGGAGTCGGGGGTCTTCTGTATTGTGTCTTCTGTATGGAGTCGGGGTCTTCTGTGTGGGGTCTTATGTGTGGGGTCTTCTGTGTAGTATCGGGGGGTCTAATGTGTGGGGTCTTCTGTGTGGGGTCTTCTGTGTGGAGTCGGGGTCTTCTGTATTGTGCCTTCTGTGTGGGGTCTTCTGTATTGTGTCTTCTGTGTAGTATCGGGGGGTCTTCTGTGTGGGGTCTTCTGTGTGGAGTCGGGGGTCTTCTGTGTGGAGTCTTCTGTGTGGAGTCGGGGTCTTCTGTGTGGGGTCTTCTGTGTGGGGTCTTCTGTGTGGAGTCTTCTGTGTGGGGTCTTCTGTGTGGGGTCTTCTGTGTGGGGTCTTCTGTGTGGGGTCTTCTGTGTGGGGTCTTCTGTGTGGGGTCTTCTGTGTGGAGTCTTCTGTGTGGAGTCTTCTGTGTGGTGTCTTCTGTGTGGGGTCTTCTGTGTGGTGTCTTCTGTGTGGAGTCGGGGGTCTTCTGTGGTGTCTTCTGTGTGGAGTCGGGGGTCTTCTGTATTGTCTTCTGTGTGGAGTCGGGGGTCTTCTGTATTGTGCCTTCTGTGTGGAGTCGGGGTCTTCTGTATTGTGTCTTCTGTGCAGTATCGGGGGTCTTCTGTGTGGGGTCTTCTGTGTGGTGTCTTCTGTGTGGAGTCGGGGGTCTTCTGTATTGTCTTCTGTGTGGAGTCGGGGTCTTCTGTATTGTGCCTTCTGTGTGGAGTCGGGGTCTTCTGTATTGTGTCTTCTGTGTAGTATCGGGGGTCTTCTGTGTGGGGTCTTCTGTGTGGAGTCTTCTGTGTGGAGTCTTCTGTGTGGAGTCGGGGGTCTTCTGTATTGTCTTCTGTGTGGAGTCGGGGTCTTCTGTATTGTGCCTTCTGTGTGGAGTCGGGGTCTTCTGTATTGTGTCTTCTGTGTAGTATCGGGGGTCTTCTGTGTGGGGTCTTCTGTGTGGGGTCTTCTGTATTGTGTCTTCTGTGTGGAGTCGGGGGGTCTTCTGTGTGGAGTCGGGGGGTCTTCTGTGTGTGGTCTTCTGTGTAGTATCGGGGGGTCTTCAGTGTGGTGTCTTCTGTGTAGTATCAGGGGTCTTCTGTGTGGGGTCTTCTGTATGGAGTCGGGGTCTTCTGTGTGGAGTCTTCTGTGTGGAGTCGGGGTCTTCTGTATTGTGTCTTCTGTGTGGAGTCGGGGTCTTCTGTATTGTGTCTTCTGTGTGGAGTCGGGGGTCTTCTGTGTGGGGTCTTCTGTGTGGGGTCTTCTGTGTAGTATCGGGGGGTCTAATGTGTGGGGTCTTCTGTGTGGGGTCTTCTGTGTAGTATCGGGGGGTCTAATGTGTGGGGTCTTCTGTGTAGTATCGGGGGGTCTAATGTGTGGGGTCTTCTGTGTGGGGTCTTCTGTGTGGAGTCTTCTGTATTGTGCCTTCTGTGTGGGGTCTTCTGTGTGGGGTCTTCTGTGTGGGGTCTTCTGTGTGGAGTCGGGGGTCTTCTGTATTGTGTCTTCTGTATGGAGTCGGGGTCTTCTGTGTGGGGTCTTATGTGTGGGGTCTTCTGTGTAGTATCGGGGGGTCTAATGTGTGGGGTCTTCTGTGTGGAGTCTTCTGTGTGGAGTCGGGGTCTTCTGTATTGTGCCTTCTGTGTGGGGTCTTCTGTATTGTGCCTTCTGTGTGGGGTCTTCTGTATTGTGCCTTCTGTGTGGGGTCTTCTGTATTGTGTCTTCTGTGTAGTATCGGGGGGTCTTCTGTGTGGGGTCTTCTGTGTGGAGTTGGGGGTCTTCTGTGTGGGGTCTTCTGTGTGGGGTCTTCTGTGTGGTGTCGGGGTCTTCTGTTTGGGGTCTTCTGTTTGGGGTCTTCTGTTTGGGGTCTTCTGTTTGGGGTCTTCTGTTTGGGGTCTTCTGTTTGGGGTCTTCTGTTTGGGGTCTTCTGTTTGGGGTCTTCTGTTTGGGGTCTTCTGTGTGGTGTCGGGGTCTTCTGTGTGGGGTCTTCTGTGTGGAGTCGGGGTCTTCTGTGTGGGGTCTTCTGTGTGGAGTCGGGGTCTTCTGTGTGGGGTCTTCTGTATTGTGTCTTCTGTGTGGGGTCTTCTGTATTGTGTCTTCTGTGTGGAGTCGGGGGTCTTCTGTGTGGAGTCGGGGGTCTTCTGTATTGTGTCTTCTGTGTGGAGTCGGGGTCTTCTGTATGTGTGGAGTCGGCCCCCCTGTGTGGTGTCGGGGTCTTCTGTATGTGTGGAGTCGGGGTCTTCTGTATGTATGGAGTCGGGGTCTTCTGTATGTATGGAGTCGGGGTCTTCTGTATGTATGGAGTCGGGGTCTTCTGTATGTATGGAGTCGGGGTCTTCTGTGTGGAGTCGGGGTCTTCTGTGTGGAGTCGGGGTCTTCTGTGTGGAGTCGGGGTCTTCTGTGTGGAGTCGGGGTCTTCTGTATGTATGGAGTCGGGGTCTTCTGTATGTGTGGAGTCGGCCCCCCTGTGTGGTGTCGGGGTCTTCTGTATGTGTGGAGTCGGGGTCTTCTGTATGTATGGAGTCGGGGTCTTCTGTATGTATGGAGTTGGGGTCTTCTGTGTGGAATCGGGGTCTTCTGTATGTGTGGAGTCGGGGGTCTTCTGTATGTGTGGAGTCGGGGGTCTTCTGTATGTGTGGAGTCGGGGTCTTCTGTATGTGTGGAGTCGGGGTCTTCTGTATGTGTGGAGTCGGGGTCTTCTGTATGTGTGGAGTCGGGGTCTTCTGTATGTGTGGAGTCGGGGTCTTCTGTATGTGTGGAGTCGGGGTCTTCTGTATGTGTGGAGTCGGGGGTCTTCTGTATGTATGGAGTCGGGGGTCTTCTGTATGTATGGAGTCGGGGGTCTTCTGTATGTGTGGAGTCGGGGTCTTCTGTATGTGTGGAGTCGGGGTCTTCTGTATGTGTGGAGTCGGGGTCTTCTGTATGTGTGGAGTCGGGGTCTTCTGTATGTGTGGAGTCGGGGTCTTCTGTATGTATGGAGTCGGGGTCTTCTGTATGTGTGGAGTCGGGGTCTTCTGTATGTGTGGAATCGGGGGTCTTCTGTATGTATGGAGTCGGGGGTCTTCTGTGTGGAGTCGGGGGTCTTCTGTGTGGAGTCGGGGGTCTTCTGTGTGGAGTCGGGGGTCTTCTGTGTGGAGTCGGGGGTCTTCTGTGTGGAGTCGGGGTCTTCTGTGTGGAATCGGGGTCTTCTGTATGTATGGAGTTGGGGTCTTCTGTGTGGAATCGGGGTCTTCTGTATGTATGGAGTTGGGGTCTTCTGTGTGGAATCGGGGTCTTCTGTATGTATGGAGTTGGGGTCTTCTGTGTGGAGTCGGGGTCTTCTGTATGTGTGGAGTCGGCCCCCCTGTGTGGAGTCGGGGTCTTCTGTATGTGTGGAGTCGGGGTCTTCTGTATGTGTGGAGTCGGGGTCTTCTGTATGTGTGGAGTCGGGGTCTTCTGTATGTATGGAGTCGGGGTCTTCTGTATGTATGGAGTCGGGGTCTTCTGTATGTATGGAGTCGGGGTCTTCTGTGTGGAGTCGGGGTCTTCTGTATGTATGGAGTTGGGGTCTTCTGTATGTATGGAGTCGGGGTCTTCTGTATGTATGGAGTTGGGGTCTTCTGTGTGGAGTCGGGGTCTTCTGTATGTGTGGAGTTGGGGTCTTCTGTGTGGAGTCGGGGTCTTCTGTATGTATGGAGTCGGGGTCTTCTGTATGTATGGAGTCGGGGTCTTCTGTGTGGAGTCGGGGTCTTCTGTGTGGAGTCGGGGTCTTCTGTGTGGAGTCGGGGTCTTCTGTGTGGAGTCGGGGTCTTCTGTGTGGAGTCGGGGGTCTTCTGTGTGGAGTCGGGGTCTTCTGTGTGGAGTCGGGGTCTTCTGTATGTGTGGAGTCGGGGGTCTTCTGTATGTGTGGAGTCGGGGGTCTTCTGTATGTGTGGAGTCGGGGGTCTTCTGTATGTGTGGAGTCGGGGGTCTTCTGTATGTGTGGAGTCGGGGGTCTTCTGTATGTGTGGAGTCGGGGTCTTCTGTATGTATGGAATCGGGGGTCTTCTGTATGTATGGAGTCGGGGGTCTTCTGTATGTATGGAGTCGGGGGTCTTCTGTGTGGAGTCGGGGTCTTCTGTATGTATGGAGTTGGGGTCTTCTGTGTGGAGTCGGGGTCTTCTGTATGTGTGGAGTCGGCCCCCCTGTGTGGTGTCGGGGTCTTCTGTATGTGTGGAGTCGGGGTCTTCTGTATGTATGGAGTCGGGGTCTTCTGTATGTATGGAGTCGGGGTCTTCTGTGTGGTGTCGGGGTCTTCTGTATGTGTGGAGTCGGCCCCCCTGTGTGGTGTCGGGGTCTTCTGTATGTATGGAGTCGGGGTCTTCTGTATGTGTGGAGTCGGCCCCCCTGTGTGGTGTCGGGGTCTTCTGTATGTATGGAGTCGGGGTCTTCTGTATGTATGGAGTCGGGGTCTTCTGTATGTATGGAGTCGGGGTCTTCTGTGTGGAATCGGGGTCTTCTGTATGTATGGAGTTGGGGTCTTCTGTGTGGAATCGGGGTCTTCTGTATGTATGGAGTTGGGGTCTTCTGTGTGGAATCGGGGTCTTCTGTATGTATGGAGTTGGGGTCTTCTGTGTGGAATCGGGGTCTTCTGTATGTATGGAGTTGGGGTCTTCTGTGTGGAGTCGGGGTCTTCTGTATGTGTGGAGTCGGCCCCCCTGTGTGGTGTCGGGGTCTTCTGTATGTGTGGAGTCGGGGTCTTCTGTATGTGTGGAGTCGGGGTCTTCTGTATGTATGGAGTCGGGGTCTTCTGTATGTATGGAGTCGGGGTCTTCTGTATGTATGGAGTCGGGGTCTTCTGTATGTATGGAGTCGGGGTCTTCTGTATGTATGGAGTCGGGGTCTTCTGTATGTATGGAGTCGGGGTCTTCTGTATGTATGGAGTCGGGGTCTTCTGTATGTATGGAGTCGGGGTCTTCTGTATGTATGGAGTCGGGGTCTTCTGTATGTATGGAGTCGGGGTCTTCTGTATGTATGGAGTCGGGGTCTTCTGTGTGGAGTCGGGGTCTTCTGTGTGGAGTCGGGGTCTTCTGTGTGGAGTCGGGGTCTTCTGTGTGGAGTCGGGGTCTTCTGTGTGGAGTCGGGGTCTTCTGTATGTATGGAGTTGGGGTCTTCTGTATGTATGGAGTTGGGGTCTTCTGTGTTGAGTCGGGGTCTTCTGTATGTGTGGAGTTGGGGTCTTCTGTGTGGAGTCGGGGTCTTCTGTATGTATGGAGTCGGGGTCTTCTGTATGTATGGAGTCGGGGTCTTCTGTGTGGAGTCGGGGTCTTCTGTGTGGAATCGGGGTCTTCTGTATGTATGGAGTCGGGGTCTTCTGTATGTATGGAGTCGGGGTCTTCTGTATGTATGGAGTTGGGGTCTTCTGTGTGGAATCGGGGTCTTCTGTATGTATGGAGTTGGGGTCTTCTGTGTGGAATCGGGGTCTTCTGTATGTATGGAGTTGGGGTCTTCTGTGTGGAGTCGGGGTCTTCTGTATGTGTGGAGTCGGCCCCCCTGTGTGGTGTCGGGGTCTTCTGTATGTGTGGAGTCGGGGTCTTCTGTATGTATGGAGTCGGGGTCTTCTGTATGTATGGAGTCGGGGTCTTCTGTGTGGAGTCGGGGTCTTCTGTATGTGTGGAGTCGGGGTCTTCTGTATGTGTGGAGTCGGGGTCTTCTGTATGTGTGGAGTCGGGGTCTTCTGTATGTGTGGAGTCGGGGTCTTCTGTATGTGTGGAGTCGGGGTCTTCTGTATGTGTGGAGTCGGGGTCTTCTGTATGTGTGGAGTCGGGGTCTTCTGTATGTATGGAGTCGGGGTCTTCTGTATGTATGGAGTCGGGGTCTTCTGTATGTATAGAGTCGGGGTCTTCTGTATGTGTGGAGTCGGGGTCTTCTGTATGTGTGGAGTCGGGGTCTTCTGTATGTGTGGAGTCGGGGTCTTCTGTATGTGTGGAGTCGGGGGTCTTCTGTATGTATGGAATCGGGGTCTTCTGTATGTATGGAGTTGGGGTCTTCTGTGTGGTGTCGGGGTCTTCTGTATGTGTGGAGTCGGCCCCCCTGTGTGGTGTCGGGGTCTTCTGTATGTGTGGAGTCGGGGTCTTCTGTATGTATGGAGTCGGGGTCTTCTGTATGTGTGGAGTCGGGGTCTTCTGTATGTGTGGAGTCGGGGGTCTTCTGTATGTATGGAATCGGGGTCTTCTGTATGTATGGAGTTGGGGTCCTCTGTGTGGAGTCGGGGTCTTCTGTATGTGTGGAGTCGGCCCCCCTGTGTGGTGTCGGGGTCTTCTGTATGTGTGGAGTCGGGGTCTTCTGTATGTGTGGAGTCGGGGTCTTCTGTATGTGTGGAGTCGGGGTCTTCTGTATGTGTGGAGTCGGGGTCTTCTGTATGTGTGGAGTCGGGGTCTTCTGTATGTATGGAGTCGGGGTCTTCTGTATGTATGGAGTCGGGGTCTTCTGTATGTATGGAGTCGGGGTCTTCTGTATGTGTGGAATCGGGGTCTTCTGTATGTATGGAGTCGGGGTCTTCTGTATGTATGGAGTCGGGGTCTTCTGTATGTATGGAGTCGGGGTCTTCTGTGTGGAATCGGGGTCTTCTGTATGTATGGAGTTGGGGTCTTCTGTGTGGAATCGGGGTCTTCTGTATGTATGGAGTTGGGGTCTTCTGTGTGGAGTCGGGGTCTTCTGTATGTGTGGAGTCGGCCCCCCTGTGTGGTGTCGGGGTCTTCTGTATGTGTGGAGTCGGGGTCTTCTGTATGTATGGAGTCGGGGTCTTCTGTATGTATGGAGTTGGGGTCTTCTGTGTGGAATCGCGGTCTTCTGTATGTATGGAGTTGGGGTCTTCTGTGTGGAGTCGGGGTCTTCTGTATGTGTGGAGTCGGCCCCCCTGTGTGGTGTCGGGGTCTTCTGTATGTGTGGAGTCGGGGTCTTCTGTATGTATGGAGTCGGGGTCTTCTGTATGTATGGAGTCGGGGTCTTCTGTATGTATGGAGTCGGGGTCTTCTGTATGTATGGAGTCGGGGTCTTCTGTATGTGTGGAGTCGGGGTCTTCTGTATGTGTGGAGTCGGGGTCTTCTGTATGTATGGAGTTGGGGTCTTCTGTGTGGAATCGGGGTCTTCTGTATGTATGGAGTTGGGGTCTTCTGTGTGGAGTCGGGGTCTTCTGTATGTATGGAGTCGGGGTCTTCTGTATGTATGGAGTCGGGGTCTTCTGTGTGGAATCGGGGTCTTCTGTATGTATGGAGTTGGGGTCTTCTGTGTGGAATCGGGGTCTTCTGTATGTATGGAGTTGGGGTCTTCTGTGTGGAGTCGGGGTCTTCTGTATGTGTGGAGTCGGGGTCTTCTGTATGTGTGGAGTCGGGGTCTTCTGTATGTATGGAGTCGGGGTCTTCTGTATGTATGGAGTCGGGGTCTTCTGTATGTATGGAGTCGGGGTCCTCTGTGTGGAGTCGGGGTCTTCTGTATGTGTGGAGTCGGCCCCCCTGTGTGGTGTCGGGGTCTTCTGTATGTGTGGAGTCGGGGTCTTCTGTATGTGTGGAGTCGGGGTCTTCTGTATGTGTGGAGTCGGGGTCTTCTGTATGTGTGGAGTCGGGGTCTTCTGTATGTGTGGAATCGGGGTCTTCTGTATGTATGGAGTCGGGGTCTTCTGTATGTATGGAGTCGGGGTCTTCTGTATGTATGGAGTCGGGGTCTTCTGTGTGGAATCGGGGTCTTCTGTATGTATGGAGTTGGGGTCTTCTGTGTGGAATCGGGGTCTTCTGTATGTATGGAGTTGGGGTCTTCTGTGTGGAGTCGGGGTCTTCTGTATGTGTGGAGTCGGCCCCCCTGTGTGGTGTCGGGGTCTTCTGTATGTGTGGAGTCGGGGTCTTCTGTATGTATGGAGTCGGGGTCTTCTGTATGTATGGAGTTGGGGTCTTCTGTGTGGAATCGCGGTCTTCTGTATGTATGGAGTTGGGGTCTTCTGTGTGGAGTCGGGGTCTTCTGTATGTGTGGAGTCGGCCCCCCTGTGTGGTGTCGGGGTCTTCTGTATGTGTGGAGTCGGGGTCTTCTGTATGTATGGAGTCGGGGTCTTCTGTATGTATGGAGTCGGGGTCTTCTGTGTGGAGTCGGGGTCTTCTGTATGTGTGGAGTCGGGGTCTTCTGTATGTATGGAGTTGGGGTCTTCTGTGTGGAATCGGGGTCTTCTGTATGTATGGAGTTGGGGTCTTCTGTATGTATGGAGTCGGGGTCTTCTGTATGTATGGAGTCGGGGTCTTCTGTATGTATGGAGTCGGGGTCTTCTGTGTGGAATCGGGGTCTTCTGTATGTATGGAGTTGGGGTCTTCTGTGTGGAATCGGGGTCTTCTGTATGTATGGAGTTGGGGTCTTCTGTGTGGAGTCGGGGTCTTCTGTATGTGTGGAGTCGGCCCCCCTGTGTGGTGTCGGGGTCTTCTGTATGTGTGGAGTCGGGGTCTTCTGTATGTATGGAGTCGGGGTCTTCTGTATGTATGGAGTCGGGGTCTTCTGTGTGGAGTCGGGGGTCTTCTGTATGTGTGGAGTCGGGGGTCTTCTGTATGTGTGGAGTCGGGGGTCTTCTGTATGTGTGGAGTCGGGGTCTTCTGTATGTGTGGAGTCGGGGTCTTCTGTATGTGTGGAGTCGGGGTCTTCTGTATGTGTGGAGTCGGGGTCTTCTGTATGTATGGAGTCGGGGTCTTCTGTGTGGAGTCGGGGTCTTCTGTATGTGTGGAGTCGGCCCCCCTGTGTGGAGTCGGGGTCTTCTGTATGTGTGGAGTCGGGGTCTTCTGTATGTATGGAGTCGGGGTCTTCTGTATGTATGGAGTCGGGGTCTTCTGTGTGGAATCGGGGTCTTCTGTATGTATGGAGTCGGGGTCTTCTGTATGTATGGAGTCGGGGTCTTCTGTATGTATGGAGTCGGGGTCTTCTGTGTGGAATCGGGGTCTTCTGTATGTATGGAGTCGGGGTCTTCTGTGTGGAATCGGGGTCTTCTGTATGTATGGAGTTGGGGTCTTCTGTGTGGAATCGGGGTCTTCTGTATGTATGGAGTTGGGGTCTTCTGTGTGGAGTCGGGGTCTTCTGTATGTGTGGAGTCGGCCCCCCTGTGTGGTGTCGGGGTCTTCTGTATGTGTGGAGTCGGGGTCTTCTGTATGTATGGAGTCGGGGTCTTCTGTATGTATGGAGTTGGGGTCTTCTGTGTGGAATCGCGGTCTTCTGTATGTATGGAGTTGGGGTCTTCTGTGTGGAGTCGGGGTCTTCTGTATGTGTGGAGTCGGCCCCCCTGTGTGGTGTCGGGGTCTTCTGTATGTGTGGAGTCGGGGTCTTCTGTATGTATGGAGTCGGGGTCTTCTGTATGTATGGAGTCGGGGTCTTCTGTATGTATGGAGTCGGGGTCTTCTGTATGTATGGAGTTGGGGTCTTCTGTGTGGAGTCGGCGTCTTCTGTATGTATGGAGTCGGGGTCTTCTGTGTGGAATCGGGGTCTTCTGTATGTATGGAGTTGGGGTCTTCTGTGTGGAGTCGGGGTCTTCTGTATGTATGGAGTTGGGGTCTTCTGTGTGGAGTCGGGGTCTTCTGTATGTATGGAGTCGGGGTCTTCTGTATGTGTGGAGTCGGGGTCTTCTGTATGTGTGGAGTCGGGGTCTTCTGTATGTGTGGAGTCGGGGTCTTCTGTGTGGAGTCGGGGTCTTCTGTATGTGTGGAGTCGGCCCCCCTGTGTGGAGTCGGGGTCTTCTGTGTGTATGGAGTTGGGGTCTTCTGTGTGGAGTCGGGGTCTTCTGTATGTGTGGAGTCGGCCCCCCTGTGTGGAGTCGGGGTCTTCTGTGTGTATGGAGTCTCGGTCTTCTGTATGTATGGAGTTGGGGTCTTCTGTGTGGAGTCGGGGTCTTCTGTGTGGAGTCGGGGTCTTCTGTGTGGAGTCGGGGTCTTCTGTATGTGTGGAGTCGGCCCCCCTGTGTGGAGTCGGGGTCTTCTGTGTGTATGGAGTCTCGGTCTTCTGTATGTATGGAGTTGGGGTCTTCTGTGTGGAGTCGGGGTCTTCTGTGTGGAGTCGGGGTCTTCTGTGTGGAGTCGGGGTCTTCTGTATGTGTGGAGTCGGCCCCCCTGTGTGGAGTCGGGGTCTTCTGTGTGGAGTCGGGGTCTTCTGTATGTGTGGAGTCGGCCCCCCTGTGTGGTGTCGGGGTACACAGACATTGTCCTTGCTCAGGAGCACTGGCCATCATATCCAGATATGGTTTGCAAAATTAAAAGGAAACCTATTTCGTCATTTTAAATGACTCGCTCCCGCCGGTGGCCCCTGACTCGCTCCCGCCGGTGGCCCCTGACTCGCTCCCGCCGGTGGCCCCTGACTCGCACCCGCCGGTGGCCCCTGACTCGCTCCCGCCGGTGGCCCCTGACTCGCTCCCGCCGGTGGCCCCTGACTCGCACCCGCCGGTGGCCCCTGACTCGCACCCGCCGGTGGCCCCTGACTCGCTCCCGCCGGTGGCCCCTGACTCGCTCCCGCCGGTGGCCCCTGACTCGCTCCCGCCGGTGGCCCCTGACTCGCTTCCGCCGGTGGCCCCTGACTCGCTTCCGCCGGTGGCCCCTGACTCGCTTCCGCCGGTGGCCCCTGACTCGCTCCCGCCGGTGGCCCCTGACTCGCTCCCGCCGGTGGCCCCTGACTCGCTCCCGCCGGTGGCCCCTGACTCGCTCCCGCCGGTGGCCCCTGACCCACCTCTATTTCTTGTCACTATTACATAACCGCCCCATCTATGGTCCATGACTCCGCCCCCGTGTCACATGCTGTGTTTTCCTCCATACAGATATCTTATGTGGTGGTGCCGCAAGACCTACGTAGAGAAGAAGGCTCCATTCATAGACATGTTCAACGCCACCCCCCTGCGCCAGATATACGGTGAGTCCCTCGGAGAGGGAGGAGGTGCTACCAACATATCCAACCTTTATATCTATGAAGATAAATGAAGTGCCGCTTTTCAGACTGCGGGAACGTGCTCGGAGCTTGTCTCATAGACTGTTGTAGACTGTCGTCCCGGATAGTCTGAGGTGGGGGTGGGGTTTGTTATGTATATTGATAAGTAGGTCTTTCCCATTGGTCTTCTGACCACTTCAACTTGTTACCAAATCATTGTGGGGTGTTATGTGTTTGATACACTGACTGTTTATAGAAGATTGTTGTTGGCTGTTCATTGGATTGGTGTTTGACGTTTTCATTGTCATACTAATATCCTCCAGAGGGGACTGTCCTCCTCTGGGGTATAAAGTATGTGTCCGTTTCAAAAAAACAGTCATTCCTTTGGATCTATCCCAACATCTTGTCTGTGTACAATGATTGGGGTAACAAGGGCTGGTATTGGCTCTCTGTCTGCTCAGAGCGGTTTGGAGGGCAGGAGGCACTGTTTGGAAGGAAGCACCTAATCAGGATGCCAATCGGTTCCGTCACGTTCGCTCCAGGAGGTCTCCTCGGCTTCTCGCTCCAGGAGGTCTCCTCGGCCTCTCGCTCCAGGAGGTCTCCTCGGCCTCTCGCTCCAGGAGGTCTCCTCGGCCTCTCGCTCCAGGAGGTCTCCTCGGCCTTTCTGCTCCAGGAGGTCTCCTCGGCCTTTCTGCTCCAGGAGGTCTCCTCGGCCTTTCTGCTCCAGGAGGTCTCCTCGGCCTCTCGCTCCAGGAGGTCTCCTCGGCCTCTCGCTCCAGGAGGTCTCCTCGGCCTCTCGCTCCAGGAGGTCTCCTCGGCCTTTCTGCTCCAGGAGGTCTCCTCGGCAACTCGCTCCAGGAGGTCTCCTCGGCCTCTCGCTCCAGGAGGTCTCCTCGGCCTTTCTGCTCCAGGAGGTCTCCTCGGCAACTCGCTCCAGGAGGTCTCCTCGGCCTCTCGCTCCAGGAGGTCTCCTCGGCCTTTCTGCTACAGGAGGTCTCCTCGGCCTTTCTGCTCCAGGAGGTCTCCTCGGCCTTTCTGCTCCAGGAGGTCTCCTCGGCCTTTCTGCTCCAGGAGGTCTCCTCGGCCTTTCTGCTCCAGGAGGTCTCCTCGGCCTTTCTGCTCCAGGAGGTCTCCTCGGCCTTTCTGCTCCAGGAGGTCTCCTCGGCCTTTCTGCTCCAGGAGGTCTCCTCGGCCTTTCTGCTCCAGGAGGTCTCCTCAGCAACTCGCTCCAGGAGATTATTATTATTATTATTATTATACACTATATAGCGCCAACAGTTTGCACAGCGCTTTACAATGTATAGGGTGGGACAACACAATTACAGTACAATTCAATACAAAAGGTACAGGGGGGGACCTGCTCGTAGGGCTTACATTCTAAAGCGAAATCATCATCAGCTCTTCGCTCCAGGAGGCCTGGTCAGCTCTTCACTCCAGGAGGCCTGGTCGTCGCGTCTGGCTCCAGGAGGCCTGGTCGTCGCGTCTGGCTCCAGGAGGCCTGGTCGTCGCGTCTGGCTCCAGGAGGCCTCGTCGTCGCGTCTGGCTCCAGGAGGCCTCGTCGTCGCGTCTGGCTCCAGGAGGCCTCGTCGCGTCTGGCTCCAGGAGGCCTCGTCGTCGCGTCTGGCTCCAGGAGGCCTCGTCGTCGCGTCTGGCTCCAGGAGGCCTCGTCGTCGCGTCTGGCTCCAGGAGGCCTCGCCGTCGCGCCTGGCTCCAGGAGGCCTCGCCGTCGCGCCTGGCTCCAGGAGGCCTCGCCGTCGCGCCTGGCTCCAGGAGGCCTCGCCGTCGCGTCTGGCTCCAGGAGGCCTCGCCGTCGCGTCTGGCTCCAGGAGGCCTCGCCGTCGCGTCTGGCTCCAGGAGGCCTCGTCGTCGCGTCTGGCTCCAGGAGGCCTCGCCGTCGCGCCTGGCTCCAGGAGGCCTCGCCGTCGCGCCTGGCTCCAGGAGGCCTCGCCGTCGCGCCTGGCTCCAGGAGGCCTCGCCGTCGCGTCTGGCTCCAGGAGGCCTCGCCGTCGCGTCTGGCTCCAGGAGGCCTCGCCGTCGCGTCTGGCTCCAGGAGGCCTCGCCGTCGCGTCTGGCTCCTAGAGGTCGCTTTACCTTTTTGCTGCAAGCAAGAATTTGAGGAGACTACCTGCAGCAAGAAGTCGAGGAGGCCTCCTGCGGTGCGAAGCCTTCTTGCAGTGAGAATGTGCGGGGATTTCCTGCATCTCCCCTTCCCTGAGGAGCTTACATTGGCTAACTGTAAAGAATCGGATCACATTCAAGACCCTCTGCCTCACCCACAAATGCGTGCATGGAGACGCTCCACAATAACTACTTGAGAGAATAAAACACTACATACCCAACCGCAGTCTTCCATCACCTAACAAAAACCTCCTCCTCGTGCCCAAATCCCGGTACAAATCAAAGGGTGATCGGAGATTTGCTATGGCTATGGAATGCTCTACCAACCAACATCCGCCTGGAAGAAAACCTCCAGGTCTTCAGGAAAAAAATCAAGACCTTCCTCTTCTAGAAGCTGGACAACAAAGCTCTTCATATCGATTCAGTTCGCGTTGTGCGCTATACAAATTCATTCATTCATTCATCATTCATTCATTGATTCGAAGGGAAAGAGACTGTGACAGTTCCAGTCCCATTGAGCATCTGTCCCACCTCCCTTTTTCTTTACTGAGATATCGGGCCCCCTGAACCAGCCAGGTTTATGTTTAGAACACTGGCATTGGACTGCGGGCCCAGTGTTTGGTTCTAGAATTTGGTGAAGGGGGGGAGGTTGTCCCTGCAGGTTCGGTGATCCTCCTGGCAAGGGAGCTTATAGCGCGGACATACTCCGTGGGAGCGCGGGGTCTGTATATTGGTGGTAGCGGTGGGGTTGTGCTTCCTTGCTGTGGATATATCCAAACCACCACCGGGATCTAACGCTCGCTATCGAATAAGAGAGGCGATTAACCACTTCCCGACCAGCGCACGGCGATGTACGTTTACAGAATGGCACGGGCAGGCATATTGGCGTACATGTACGTCCAATATTCGATGCCGCCCTGCCATCGCGCTGGTCGGGACCCCCCGTGAGTCCGGTCGCGGGACCCGCGGACTCGATCGCCGCGGGCATCCCAGCGATCGTCTCACGGAGCGGCCGAATGGAGGAAATGCTGTGTAAACAACATTTTTCCATTCTGCCTAGCAACTAGTGACGCTGATCTCTGCTCCATGTGATTGGAGCAGAGATCAGTGTACACTAAATGAAAGCCCAACCCCCCCCCACAGTTAGGAACACTTAACCCCTACACTGCCACCCCCTGGTTAACCCCTTCACTGCCAGTGTCATTTACACAGGAATCACTGCATTTATATAGCACTGATTGCTGTATAAATGACAATGGTCCCAAAAATGTGTCAAAAATGTCCGATGTGTCCCCCACAATGTCGCAGTCACAATAAAAATCGCTGATCGCCGCCATTACTAGTAAAAAAAAAAAATAATAAAAAATTATTAATAAAAATGCCATAAAACTATCCCCTATTTTGTAAACGCTATAACTTTTGCGCAAACCAATCAATAAACGCTTATTGCGATTTTTTTTTTTTTACCAAAAATATGTAGAAGAATACGTATCGGCCTAAACTGAGGGAAAAAATATTTTTTTATATATTTTTGGGGGATATTTATTATAACAAAAAGTAAAAAATAATGCGTTTTTTTCAAAATTGACGCTCTATTTTTGTTTATAGCGCAAAAAATAAAAACCGCAGAGGCGATCAAATACCACCAAAAGAAAGCTCTATTTGTGGGGAAAAAAAGGACGTCAATTTTGTTTGAGAGCCACGTCGCACGACCGCGCAATTGTCAGTTAAAGCAACGCAGTGCCGAATCGCAAAAAGTGGTCTGGTCTTTGACCAGCAAAATGGTCCGGTCTGCAAGTGGTTAAGAAGTGAATGGAACATCGCTACAACAAACTTTATCCTTCCTGCCCGGCCTAGAGCAGAATGATGGCCGGACGGTGGTTCTGTTATACTGACTGGGCGTCATATGACCTCCAGCAGGTCAACATGCCGGAGCGCCGCACCCGCGGAGTGGAAGTGCTGTGTATCAGTCTGAAACACTGCATCTCCGATTGTGGCATGGATCCCCTCTGATGAATGCTCCTTACCACGGGATCAGCTGTGACTAGCGATGAGCCCAACACCCCCCCCCCAACCCCCCCTGGTTCGGTTCGCACCAGAACTTTCAAACGGGCCAGAAATTCGTACGGACTTTAGAACCCCCATTGAAGTCTATGGGACTCGAACGTTCGATATAAAAAAGTGCATCCTGCCTGTGGCCAAATGTGGCTCTCCTCGCTGCCAGCGCCGTGATTGGCCAAGCATGCGGGGTCACAGTGCACGCTTGGCCAATCGTGAGCCAGCAAAGCACTGCGATGGCGCAGTACATTGTGGGCTGTGAGCGCCACACGAATATGGCGCGAACGGCCCACAGAGTTCTGCCTTTCGCTGAACGGGCGTTAGACTCGAAAGCCGAGCTCATCCCTAGCTGTGACCAATCACAGCTGATCATCGTTTGAACCAGGAAGTGCCGGTAAATGCCATTCTTCGGCTTGCGCTGCCAGGGAGAGCTAATTGGTGTCTCTCCTTGCCAGAGCGGGGGGGGGGTCTGTTCTGATAATCAGCACATTGATTATCAGCACAGCCCCATCAGATGTGCCACCACAGCTGCCAAAAAGGTGCCCATCAGATGCCAGTCAGTGCCCATATCCAGTGCTGGAGAAAACAACATTTTATAACCGAAACAAAGAAAAAAAAATTGGGTTTAGTAAAAAATTAAAAACCCCAGATGTGATCAAATACCGCCAAAACGTGGTGCAGTGGCAATTAGCCCTGTATGGCCCAGTACTAGCAGAAGCCACCCATCTACGAGTCGCAAAGCTGTGGCAGGGGCAATCCACACCACCCAGTGTCTTCAGGGAGGTGGCCAATAAAAAGAAGCTGCCATACACCGCCTTCAAAACCTTCTCCACCTTCCGAGGCGGATGGAGACATTGATGGTTTCTTACAGGATTTTGAGAGGCAGCGTCGCCTCCAGTGAATCGCGCCAACAGACCGGGCAACCAACCTGGTCAATAAATTGATGGGCTGAGCGGCTGAAGCGTACAGGGCAGTAGTCGATGAGGACTGTGTAAGACCCCTTTCACACTGGGGCGTTTTTCAGGCGTTTTTCATGTGCTTTAGCGTTAAAAAAAAAAAGAAAAAAAAAAGCGCCTGAAAGAAGCCACAACTGCAATCCCAATGTAAAAGCCCCGAGTGCTTTCACACTTAGGCGCTGCGCTGGCAGGGGGCGTCAAAAAAAAAAGTCCTGCAAGCAGCTTCTTTGCAGCGCTTTTGGAGCGGAGAATACAACGCTCCTAAAGCGCCCCTTTCCATTGAAATCAATGGGAAGCGCCTGTAAAACAACCGGAAAAACGCTATTGGCAGCAGCGTTTTGTGGGCGATTTTAACCCTTTATTTGGCCACTAGCAGGGGGTTAAAAGCGCCCCAATAACACTCGAAAAACGCTGGTAAAGCGCTGCTAGTTTAAGCGGCGCTTTATGAGCGTTTTTCGGGCACTGACATTGTGAAAGGGCTCTTAAAGCACTCGGGGCTTTCACATTGGGACTGCAGATGAGGCTTCTTTCAAGCGCTTTACTGGCGCTTTTTTTTAACGCTAAAGCGCCTGAAAAACACCCCAGTGTGAACGGGGTCTTAAATCTACGATCAAGTCAAAGAACAGATTCTGACCCGCTATTCTTTTACCCCGGAGTCTGAAAAGGGGATAAGGACTCTGGTTGGGGTCATTGTCTACAGCATGCCATGAGAAGTTGGGGTTCAGGGATGTCGGGTAACTAAGGTGGAGGAGGTGCTCCAGCTTATTCTTTTGGAACATTTCTTTCATCACGATCCCCAGGAGGTTTGTGACTGGGTGAGAGACGGGCGCCTGCTAACCCTGCAGAAGGCAACCGCCCTGGCAGAGGAATTCCTGGATGCCCGTAGAGGATCTGTGACGGCACCTAGCCCCGCAGCAGCCAGGCCGCCACACCGATGGGTTGTGGCTAGTTCACCACCTTCACGGCAACCAGGGGGAGCCACTCATCCCATGCCAGCAGCAGCAGAATCCTGTCGAATGGGGCCGAGATGCTACGGGTGTAATCAATTATGTATGCTGTAACCCTCATAATTCCACATCCTGGCACACCAGCGATCTGGGCCAGGGCTACAGCAAACTGTGTGCATCGGGAAGAAGACTTTAGGACAATAGACGGCATCATCGGCAGGTTGTACGGATTAATGGTCAAGTGGGCCAGGAATTGCAGGGCACGGGGAGCCACCCTTAATGCCGCATACACACAACCTGACTTCTTGGCAGATTAGGTCCGACGGTCTTCCCGACGGCCTTTCGGCAGATTTCCGATGGACTTTCCAAACGAACAGACTTGGCCACTGCCTTGCTAAAGAAGCTGAGGGTGAAGGTGATGGACTGGCCAAGCATGTCTCCAGACCTAAACCCTATTGATCATCTGTGGGACATCCTCAGACGGAAGGTGGAGGAGGGGAAGGTCTCCAACATCCACCAGCTCCGTGATGTCCTCATGGAGAAGGGGAAGAGGACTCCAGTGGTGACCTGTGAAGCTCTGGTGACCTCCATGTCCAAGAGGGTGAAGGCAGTGCTGGAAAATAATGGCGGCCACACAAAATATTCACACTTTGGGCCCAATTTGGAGATTTTCCCTTAGGGGTGTCCTGACTTTTGGTGCCAGCGGTTTAGACATTAATGGCTGTGTGTTGAGTTATTTTGAGGGGACAGGAAATTTACACTGTTATACAAGCTGTACACTCACTACTTTACATTGTAGACAAGTGTCATT